>NW_023425551.1:31704669-32308955 GCF_014108245.1 Pipistrellus kuhlii | reverse complement strand
CAGCCTGCAGACTGAAGAGTCCTAGGTTCGATTCTGGTCAAGGGCACATGCCTGGGTTTTGGGCTTGAGGCAGGAAGCAGCCAGTCAATGATTTTCTCTCATCATTGATGTTTCTATCTCTCTTTCCCTCTCACTTCCTCTCTGAATCAATAAAGATATATTAGGAGGGGAAAAAGTATTTTAAACCTGTAAACCCAGTCTTTAATAATATCCATTAGAGAAATTCAAAATTCTAGAGTATATAAGTAACAAGATTACATAGCAGATATCGTATTTATTTATTTATTTTTTAGGAACCCTAAGGAAGGAAAAAGAATGAAGTGATTTGTTCTGACTTATAATTCAATCACATTGGAGATAGTAAAGTTCTGTTTTTTAAAAGTGTTTTTATACAATAAATAAAGCTATTAAAATTTTATTCATAAATTAAAGAGAAGGGTTTACAGGGAATTAAAAAATCAGGAATTCTTTGGTCTAGTGCCAGCAAGCCCCTTCCTGCCTTACTCCCTCAGCAGTTCTTGCTGAGATGTATGGCAATTACCATGCTGAAGAGTGGTCACGATGAAGGGAAGACTATTTTACAGCATAAACCCTTCAGCAGCGGTATCCTTGGGATGGGGGAAGCTTCTCACAGCTAGAGGGCAGCAGACAGTCTTCAGATGGGTTGCACAGGAGAAGCAGTAGGGAACACTAATTCTTTGAGATGTACAAACTGAACAGCACCAAGAAGGAACTTGGCTTGCTTTGAAATGCTGTGTAAGCTGATGCTTGACATACCGTGTAAAAGTAGATGCAGTTCAATCGATTTTGTGTGTGTGTGTGCGTGTATGCCTGTGTGTGTATGCTTACTACATGACAGGCGCTGTGGATATGCCTAGGAGTAATGCCTAATTACATTTTATAATTAGGCATTAATTAGGTATTATTCCATGACCTTTACTAGAAGTTCAGCAGGGGAGAAACAATAAAGTTAGAAAGTAGTTTGGTATGTGAAAGAAGAGCTATGCTCACAGCACAGGGAAAGGAATGAATGATTCTACAAAGGAAAGGTTTAAGAAGGCTGGAGATGGGGTGGGCAGCTAAATAATAAACTGAAATTAGCCAGAAATATAAGGTAGGGGATGACTTTAGGGCTGCTCACATGACACGATAGCTGGCGAATGATCCAATAGAGAGTGAAAGCATGCCCCAAAATGAAGCGTCACAATCTCTTATAAACTGATCTTGGAAATGACACACCACCATTTCTGCTGTGTGCTATCGCTCACACAGACGGGCCCTGCGCAATGTGGGAAGGGAACACACAAGGAATACCAGGCAGTGGGCTCACTGAGGGCCACTTTGGATGCTGGCTACAACAATGATGGAGTCTGTGATTAGAGCAGAGTCAATAGATCCGAACAGTTTAGTCTCTTAAAACATTCTGCAAATAGTTTTATAGAAAGGTTCTTCTGATATACACAAGGACCAGCCAGGTTTGAGATTGTTTTGCCACTAAATAGAACTACTGTTTTATTTGTGATTTTAACAGGTAAAAAGTGGCATTTCACTTAAATATGGGCAGTCATTTAATTTACTAGCCATTTGTAATTTCCTCTATTTATTCATTTGTTAAAGATTACTGAGTATCTTCTATGTACAAGGCATTGTTCTAGGTGTGCATGCCAGTGAGCAAAACTAGTATCCTCGCACTCATAGTTCTTACAGTCTAGGTAGGGAAATTAGACAATCAGATACCCTCACAAACATACACACCTACAAACTGATACTTCCAATGGGGGAAATGAACCTGAGTGAGGCTAGGGTTTTTGTGCATGGTTTCTCTGAGGAAGGGACACTTGAACTAAATAAGAGATCTGTCATAAAGATGGAGAAGCATGTTCTAGGTTTTAAGGGTTGCACATACAATGGAAAAAAGGCATATCTGAGGAATCGGAGAAGGCTATTGGGGCTGATATGCAGACAGTGAGGGTGAGAATAACACAAGACAAGTCTGGAGGGACAGACTGGCATCAGACTATGGAGGGTTTTTTGGGTCACTTCCAGGATTTCGGCCTTTATCCCAAGAGATATGGGATGTCTCTGGGGTTGAAATGGTAGCACAACAGCGTCAGATTAGCATTCTGAGATCTCTGGTAGTGTGAAGAAAAGACTAAAATATGGGAGGACTGTATACAGGGAGGTGAAGAAGGAAGTTATTGGAGTAGCTCAGCCAAGGGATAACAGAATCTTGAACCATGCAAAAGGGTAGGCACGGGTAAAACCAGGCTGCAGTTTATGCCCTGATGGTGGGGGAGTGATGGCATAAACAAGGTACTGCTCTTGATTACTTCTATACATTGAAAGCATATGTCCCTGCAAAGTTCATATGTTGAAGCCCGAACTGCCAGTGTGTTTATACATTTAGATTAAGGGAGTAATTAAGGTTAAATGAAGCGATAAGGGTGGGGCTCAGATCCAATGGGATTAGTGTCCTTTATAAAAAGAAACACCAGAGAGATGGCTCTGCTCTCTCTCCACTGCGTGAGCACATGGTGAGAAGGGGGCCATCTGCACGCCAGGAAGAGCCCTCTCACCAGAAACTAAATTAACCAGAAGCTTCATCTTGGACATCCAGCCTCCAGAACAAATCAATTTCTGTTGTTTAAGCCACACAGACTATGGTATTTTGTAATGGCAGCCTGAGCTGGCTAACAGAACTACCTTCTTATAAATCTTAGGATTCAATGAGTGATGTTGTGCAAGTATATTTATACTTTCTTTGCAATATCTTTTTGCCATGGTCTTAACAACCATCATATTAACATATTGCCTTAAAATTTGTTCTGGTTATCTATCTCTGGGTAACAAGCCACCTCAAAACTTAGTGGCATAATTACATTTTATTCTGCTCACAGATTCTGTGGGTCAGAAATTCAGAAAGGGAACAGAAAGAAATGGCTGCCTCTGTGTTGTGATACCTGGGTCCTCATTTGGGGAGACCTGAAAAGGGCTGGAGCTGGCTCAACGGAGTTACCAGAGACCCCCTTCCAATGAGATGGCTTATTCCCACACACACATCAATCAGGTCCCCCTGGGACTGGTGATTGACGCACCTTCCCAGGGCTTCTCCATTCGGCTTCTCATAGTGTGGTGGTTATGTTCTGGGAGGGAACGTTCAATGACAGTGAGTGCTCAAGATACCTTTTTGTGGCCCAGCCTCGGAAATCAGATAGTATCACTTCTACCACACTTTGTTGAGAGAAAAATCTCAATATCACACTGAGATTCAAGGGAAAGGGACACAGATCCTCAATTGATGGAAGGTGATGAGAGGAACGTTAAAAAATTAGTGGTTTACTTTTAAATCACCACACTCTACTTTTGAAGAGAATACTCAGGAGACAACTTTCTCTTGCTTCTTCCAAGTTATGCTCTGGCTAAGGTGGCGACACAGGAGGTGGATGGAATAAAACAACTACAGGGGTAAGGCTGGAGAGGGGCAGTTATTAAGGTTTCCTATCAGACCCCTAGGTTTCCTATCTGAGAACCTGGATGAATGATGGTACTCATTGTGAAGATAGAGAACAATGGAATAGGTTTGAAGGGGAAGAGCATATATCTGGTCTTAATATGTACTGAGTCTCAGATGCTTGTGATACCCTTGAGTGGAAATACTGAGTAAGCAGCAAAATATCTGGCTCTACATCTCAATAATCTGGGATGGAGATATAAATTGGGATTCACTGGCATACACAGACAGTAATCGAAGGCGTAGGCTTCATTTTCTGAATGGTCTATTCTTATCCTGGGATCAGAATGGCATTCTATTTAACAATTTACATGCTTAACAGTAATGCTTCATCTCTCTGGCAAATAAAGTCTTTTTAAGATGTTTTATTGTGATACAGTCAATGAGTGACCTCGAGTACCTCTAAATGGTATATAAATTCAATTAACATTTAACAAATAAAAACATTCACCAACAAGACCCACTCAAAACTTGAGGGTCTACTTAATCAAAAGGGCCATTATATGTACTAAGCTTATTCACCAATAGTTTTTCTGCCTTCTCATATCTATACTTATCTTCACTTTACCACCTTTGCAGATCTACTAGTAACTTAATACTCCTGTATTTGATTTCTAATATGTTCCCTTCACAATACATTTGCTGCTTTTCCTTTAAATAAAAACATTTTTTTGGATTAAAAAAAATGTATACAGTATTATTTTTTAAATGTGGTGGGCACTAGATGTTTTATCTTATTATTAAGCTATATTTATGTATAAATATATTTATTTATGCTTGATACATTTTAAAACAAGTCACATTCAATTGCCTTTAAATCTGAATAAATTCAACATTTTTTTTTGCAATGAATGACTTAAGACTGTGCCAACTTTATGAAAAAAATAGTTGTTAGTAAAATCATAGGTATTTATTACCAAAGTCTTGAATATGTCAGTGATATAAGTTTGAACAGATGCCCAGCAAACAATAAACATGACATGGCACGTTTTATTAGCTTTTGAATATATGCCTTGGGTACAGTGTGAGGGACATGTTATGAGTAAAAGCATCAGCAAAAGACCTACATTAATACCTATTTTTGCTAACTGACAGAAATCCAAAGAGAATTTTTGCTTTTGCAGAAGCAGGCAAAAAGTGTAAAGAGTGTTTAGCGTTTGTTTTGCAGTGAGCCATTATAGAGGTAGTGCATACCCTGAGCAGCAAGTGTGGCAGCACCAAGCTATTACTCTGGGAACTACACTCAGAAACTCAGCATCAAGTCACCATAGCTTTGAACTGTGTCTGTGAGCATCTGAGCCTCATCCTAATTGATTTTATTTGTCCATTAGCAAGAATTGTGCTCTGAAGTATCAGAAAGCCCCAGAGAGCTTATAAGGGTGAACATTTTGTGCAAAACTGGATGTAATTAAGCATTTCAATTATGGTAGATGCGATAAAGACACTGTGCAAGAGTTGAACGTGCTTGTGTCTACCATTCGCTCTTTTTACATGCAGAGAGAAAGATTCTTAAATGTAACCAAAGTTACTACTGGTTATGCTAGTAGCAAAGGGGCTCTTTTAGTTAGTATCCAGTAATAGATAAAATAGAAAGTCTATTGCCCGAGTGAACTGATGGGTGTACAAAGTATTGTGTTCTGGTAAATTCTTTATACTTAAGGAGAAACTGGTCAGTTTTTTTTTATAAGCTGAAACAGAAAGCACTGGATGAGGATGGTGATGAAAGTGTTGCAAAAGTGGAATTTACAGGTAGTTCTGGGTGGTTTGATTGTTTTTTGAAGTGAGGGCAGTTTCATAGCTTAAGGTTACTGGAAAGGGTGCTTCAGCTGTTACTGAAGTTGCGGAGAAGTTCCCAGAAGAACTTAAGAAAATAATTATAGGAGACAGTTATTTGTATAAGCATGTTTTTAACTGTGACAAAACTAAAATTTATTGGAAAAAACTGCTGAGCAAGACATTTATTTTGATAGAAGAAAATCAGGCTAAGAAGAACAAGTTTACCCTAATGCTTATTATTAATGTTTCTGGTGATGCTTTCCTTAAGTCTCTACTAATGTACCATTCAGAAAATCTGAGGGCAACTTACAGGTATTGATAAGAAGAAATAAATAACATAAATAGCCCAATGGTTTTTAAAACAATTGAATTGGTAGTTACAAAAAAAAAAAAAAAAAAGTCCCCACAAAGCAAGGTTCAGATGGCTTCACTTGTGAACTATATTAAATGTTTAAAGAAGAAATAGAACTAATTCTACACAAACGCTTCTAAAAAATTAAAAAGAGGAAAATACTTCCCAATTTATTTTAAGGCTGGCATTATTGATTAGATTCCTAGAAAGGAAACAGGAGTGGGTGAGAAATAAATAATAAAAGAGTGTGTTGAGCCGAAACCGGTTTGGCTCAGTGGTAGAGCATCGGTCTGCGGACTGAAAGGTCCTGGGTTCGATTCCGGTCAAGGGCATGTACGTTGGTTGCGGGCACATCCTTGGTGGGGGGTGTGCAGGAGGTGGCTGGTCGATGTTTCTCTCTCATCGACGTTTCTGGCTCTCTATCCCTCTCCCTTCCTCTCTGTAAAAAATCAATAATATATATATAAAACATACATATATGTTGAGGTCCCCCAGCTTTGATGATTTATTAGGAGCATTCACAGGACTCAGAATAGAGTTAGACTCACAGCTACGGCTTATCGCAGCAAAAGGATACAAAGCAAAACCAGCAAAGGAAAAAGGATGAAGTCTGGAGGAAACCAGATGCAAGTTTCCAAGAGTCTTTCTTCTACCAGTGGAATCACACAGGATGTGTTTAATTTCTCCCAGAATTAACACATGTGAATGAACACATGTGATAACACATATGAAATGTGCTAGCTGCCAGGGAAATTCATCGGAGACCCAGTGCTCAGGATTTTTTGTTGGGGTTGGTCATGCAGGTATCCTCTGCCAACAGGTGCCAAAATCTCAGGCTCTAGGTGTTCGGCATAAACCACACTGTCTGTAAAAACACTGCTGGCGAAAATACTCCTAAAATTTAGGTTCCCAGATGCCAGTCAATGGTCAACCTTACAAATAGGCTTTTCTAAGGATAGTAAAATCCTTTTCTGCACAAGGGTTTGCAATATGAATATAATGCAAATTTTCATATGCAATATGAAAAAATTATTACTTTCTGATTAAAAAAAATCTCACTTTCAGAATTTTTTATATTCAGAATGTTAATCACAGTATTGTTTCTATTAGTTAAAAAAAGGTAAACAAGTATCCAAAAATTGTGCAATGGCTTAGTAAATTATAGAATAGTAGTATAAAGCAATATTAAGTAGCCATTAAAATTACATTTCTTTTAAAAATATTTTTATTGATTTCAGAGATGAAGGGATTGGGAAAAAGAGATAGAACCACCAGTGATGGGAGAGAATCATTGGTTGATTGCCTCCTGCATGCCCTACATCTGGGATTAGTCCTCAATCCAGGCATATGCCTTGACCAGGAACTGAACTGTGAACTCCTGATTCATAGGTTGATGCTCAACCACTGAGCCACACTGGCCAGGCAAAATTATATTTTTGAGGAACAAAAATGATTATTCTAGGGAGTAAATCAGCATAAATCAGTACACACACACACACACAAAACACACACACACACACACACACACACACACACACACATCTATATAATAAAAGCCTAAGCAACCTTTATAGCAGAATGACCAGAACGAGCCGAATCTGGTTTGGCTCAGTGGATAGAGCGTCGGCCTGCGGACTGAAAGGTCCCGGGTTCGATTCCAGTCAAAGGCATGTACCTTGGTTGAGGGCACATCTCCAGTGGGAGGTGTGCAAGAGGCAGCTGATCTATAATTCTCTCTCATCGATGTTTCTAACTCTCTGTCTCTCTCTCTTCCTCTCTGTAAAAAATCAATAAAATATATTAAAAAAAAAAAAAGTCTGTGTCTATCATTAAAAAACAAACAAACAAAAAAACCCCAGAATGAACAGAACGACCGGTTGCTACGATGCTCACTGACCACCAGGGGGAAGATGTTCAACGCAGGAGCTGACCCCTGGTGGTCAGTGCACTCCCACGGTGTGTGTGTGTGTGTGCTGCTCTGCCAGAAGATGGGCTCCCGGCTGGTGAGTGCAGCAGCAATGGCAGTGGCGGGTGGCAGCTGCTCCTGCCTCCAGGCAGCACTAAGGAGCAGCAAGCCAAGCAGTAAGGAACAGTGAGCAGCCGGGTGGTAAAGAGCAAGGGGTCCTGGACTGTGAGAGGATGCAGACCAGGTTCAAGATCATTATGTTTTAAAATATTTTAGATATAAAGGTTTGTGGAGACAAAGCAAAGATTTTTGCTAAAGTGTTAAATAGTGTGTACAGTGAGTAATATGAGTACAATGTATAAGGCAGCTTGATTCTCAGAATGGCAAACAACCATTTAAAATGCACTTTTTCTATTTAATATGCTTCTTTCTTCAATTAGCTAACATCGAAAAAATAGTAAAGCAGAGAGATTTTATAAACATCAAAGAAAGTACATTAACTAATTTTTATTGAAAGGAAGAAATGATTCACAAACTAGCAAATCTAAAACAAAAATGCTTCTTTTTGATAGCTAGAACAAAGGATGAATTTCCTAAATTACTTTGAATGTTTCATGATCACAATTTATCTACAATCTGTATTACTAAAATAAGTCACATACGTTTTTGAAGTTTTAGGGAGGGTTGGATAATTACACCACAAACTTCTGGAGTAGGTGATTTCCAACGTATTCAGTCCCAATTCCCTTCCATGTGCTCTAACACATCTCCTTCATTGCTCAGACACTGCTCCACAGAAAGCTATTTTTGTATTGCCAGATAGATTCTCCAGCAGGGCATCAAGTACCAGCTGTATAGAAACAGACCACTATTTATCCTCTTACCCCTAGACAGATGAGTGGCTTGCAGCTTATTTTAAATCACAAAGCAATTCCTTTGTGACTGGGGAGGTTGTGCAACTCACTTCCCACATGACCTCCACTTGTGGGGCTTCCAGGTCCCGCCAGAACAGGAAAACCTTGAAGCACTCCATGTGGGGCAGTGCGCTCTTTGTCTCTGAATTGGTTCCTGGGCCAAGTCAGAAAAACCAAATTCTAAAAAGCCATTTCAATGGCAAGTACACTTAGAGAGAGGGTGGGTGGGTGGCTGGGGGGGGGGGGGGGGGGAGCGGGAGACACCAGAACTTTTCTGGTTAGGTAGAGAACGTGGTTAACCTAAATTGAACATGGGGCACAAATGGAGGCAACAAAAAACAGTGGTTGAGCGTTCACCTGTGAACCTGGAGGTCTGGTTCGATTCCAACTCAGGGAACATGCCCAGGTTGCAGGCTTGATCCCCAGTGTGGGGCAAGCATGCAGGAGGCAGCCAATCAATGGTTCTCTCTCATCATTGATGTTTCTCTTTATCACTCTTCCTTCCTCTCTGAAACCAATAAAAATATATTTTAAAAAACACACACACAAAAACAAAACCCCACACCTACTGCCTCAGTTTAGCTAAGCAATTTTTTTTTTTTTTAAAGAAATGTGTCTGAGGAAGTGGTGGGGAAAGAGGGCAGATGAACAAACTATTACTATAGTTTCTTCTGAGTAAAACCTACTCACTAATCAAAGTCAGCAACTGCTGCTTGCTACATGGTAGTTCATATATGATCAATAGTCCTTCAAAGACTTTTTTCTGCTTCATCTTTTCTTTCCAGGAATAAATAGATTATATGTGACTTGGAGTAAAAAAAACCTGGGTTCAGATCATGTCCCTGTCAAAATATGCATTAACAATTTCCAGGCACTATACTTTCCTGCCATTTGTCACTTCTGAATTTTAGGCTTTACCTCTATGAAGTGGGTACACCAACAAATGTCTCCCTTTCATAGATGATTGTGTAGAAAAAAGTATAAGCAAACTGTAAAGTGCTATCTAAGCTTTTATTATTGTTGTTGCTAATAGGTCTTCCAGACATATAGAAAGTACTCAACAAATGTTCACAAACTTATTAATGAATTGGGCTAATTATAGTGGGCAAATGACAATAGTGGCTAAATCATGAACCTTTAAACCACATGTGTCAAACACAAGGCCCGAGGGCCAAATCCGTCCCGCCAGGCCTTGCAATGTGGCCCGCACTGCGCTGTCATCACTGCACTCCGCTGAGTTTCCATCACAATGACAGTTTATGACTGTTCAGTAAACCATTCGGCCCGCGATTTAGGCTGGATTTTAGATTTTGGCCCCTTCTCTGATTGAGTTCGACACCCCTACTTTAAACCAATAACAGTTTCACTTCAAATTTAATGGATATTTAACTGTAAAATATTAATATTTTACATAAAACTAAGTTGAATGCCTTGAAAATATCCCAGAGGAAAACAATGCCTTGACTGCCAAAAGAGGTCGCTGTATTCATCATATAAAGGTGAATCCTAGCTATGGCAGATAGATATTAGCAAAGCTGGTTTCATTAAGGTATAGAGCCAGGTTAGGAGCCTGACTCAGGAGTTTAAATCTCAACTAACAAGTTGTGTGACGGCAGACAAATTACTTAATCTTTTCTAAATCTCAGTTTTCACATACATTAAAAGAGAAATGCAGTAGCATAGACTATATAGTACGATTTCTGTGAAGATTAAGTGTAAAAACATAGGTGAATACTTACCATAGTGATGCCTGGTTAGCTATTGATCTTCATCAGACTCTCGTAGGGGTGTCGAACTCAATCAGAGAAGGGGCCAAAATCTAAAATCCAGCCTAAATCGCGGGCCGAATGGTTTACTGAACAGTCATAAACTGTCATTGTGATGGAAACGCAGCGGAGTGCAGTGATGACAGCGAGGTGCGGGCCACATTGCAAGGCCTGGCGGGACGGATTTGGCCCGCGGGCCTTGTGTTTGACACATGTGCTCTACAGGATGACTTTCTTTGAGTAAAACTAAACCAGGAGTCCTCCATTTTACAATCTACTATTCACCTTTAGCCATGGTGAATCATGCTATGTTTTTGACAATCACAGCAAAAGGAGATCACTGTGGTCATATATCCTGCCAGGTCTTCACATACACTATGCTGCTTGGGAGATCTTATATATGCTTACTGGGAACTGTAGTTCCCTGAACTGAATATTAGCAGACGTCCAAAGTATAATTCTTCACATTTCACTTACCACTCTCTGAACCATACAGACTCCCTGGGTTATACTTTTAAATTTCTTATCCAAGTTGCTCATGTTCTATGTTTCACTTCCAATAAAATTTATCTTTCTTTTTTCAAATGGAAATGTCAAAAAGCTCAAGATGTGCATACATGCATACTTTTTCTCATTTGCAGTGAGTGAAATCTTGTTAATACAGAAGCTAAAGAAGCTAGAATAGTGAAAAACTATGATAGGAACTCCTTATAATAGTATGTACCATGTTAAATGATGATGGTGATCAATGAAGCAATTGCTTCACATTTAATATCCTACTGAAATGTATTAACTGCATTAAAGAGAGAGTGAAAGAACCTACCCCTTCTTGAGATGTCCTGTCAAATGAATCAAAAACCTTAATTCTAGATCTATAGAATTTATCAAAATAACCCAACTGTGCAACCATTAAAATTCTTATCACAGACAATTTAATAATGCAGTAAATTCTGGATCTTGGATATAAAAGCCATTCCTCCACGCCCTCAACAGTCATCTTCTTGAAATTACACCTACTCCTCTGGGACTGGGAAGGACCCTCCTCTGGGGCAAAGCTGGGCCCAGTCACCTCAGCACGAGCTGTCCCTTCCAGTCTGCTTGTCTGTGACAGTGCTACCTGCCAGCAGCAACCTCCTGTCTACTGGACTGCTGCAGATTGAACAGACTGTGAATCCAGCTAGAGGATAAGAGGTTGTTTTAATTGGCTAAATCTGTGATGTACTAAGCGTATGGCCATGAATTTGTAGCCAAAACACTAATCTAAAAAAAATGTCATGTGCAATTAAAACAGAAAACAAAAATGACATTTTCACTCATCAATTTTAGTTTTGCCACAAGAGTTTTTAAACTAACATTTTACAATGACTACCGAATCCTTACCTTTGCCGAAATAGAATTTTCATGGTATACTCCTTGCACCAAGTCCCTGAGAGCACTTGCTAAAAGTTCCACAACCTAGAAAAAAAAGATAAAAAATTAAAAGAAACCGTTTTAAAAATTCATCTGCATTTTTACCTCAGAAAGCCTCAGAAGGCTTAGAAGCAAGGTAGTATTTGTGTTTGATAGAGAAAAAAAAAACAGAGTTATGTGCAAAGATTCTGGCAAATGGCATTGCCCACCTGGATAGTAAGCTGTGATCCAATTTTTTTTCCAGTCATAAGTTAAGCAAAAAATCTTGTAAGCACAGCATTTAACTAATATACATGAAAATCCAGTAATTGCCATTTTGAACATAAAATTAAATTTTATGTGACTAATGAAATCTAAACCCAATTTATTTTCTGTATGTTTATTTCTGTCAGGTGGATACTTTTTCAATATCCCCATTCTGGGAGCCATTACAATGCTAATAGTCATACTTAATATAGAAAGGAAAGCAAATGCAAAAAAATAGTTAACCTTTCCAATGTGTTCATTTTATTGTATTTAAAATGCACTATGGATATATTCAGTGTAGGGACTCTGGGTCAAACATACCTTATTTTCAAACCTGAAAATTTTTACAGAAACATTGTACTATTTGAAATCGTATTCATTAAAACGTATTACTTTCAAGGTTCAGGCTATTTTTTTAAAAACCACACACACAAACAAGCAAAATCAAAAGCCTTGAACTTGTTCCAGAATGTAACATAAGCAGAAAACAGTAAATTGTCTCTTTGGAACTACTGTACAATTTAGAGTTGTTTGCATAAACCATCTTAATTCAAAAGGATAAAATAGTGCTATTTATTATAATGATCATAGCAGCCATTTCAAACAAAAATTCCTCAAGGGAACCCTATCCCCTTCTTATGAAGTCTTACTATCTTGTATATTTAGCTTCCAATATTATGCAGTTGTGTATCTGATTATCACTCTTTGTTTCCTAAAATTTAGCTCAGTTTTGATTGAATTAAAGGATTTTGTTTCAGCTTTTATCATTCTTGTAACTGAAGACGTTTTTAAACCAAAGGATACAGATCCAAACATCAAGTTATTTCAATTTCAGGTACCCTGGATTTAATAAACATTTTCTTTGAGGCAAATTATATTAATTTGTAGAAAGATTTGCTTTACAATCTTAACACATGAGCACTTACCTCCAAATTTATATTTACATATATACTGTATGACACACACAAGGCTGCTGCTATGGAAATTTTGCTCATTAAAAGCATGTCTTTTTCTAGCTCTGCAAACAGGTTAATTTGTAAGACCTATACAAAATTTTTTTTTTCTTTTTTTTAAATCGCATTGCCCTTTAAGTAACCAAATACTTAAGAAATATTGTAGCAATATGAGCTGCAGAGGAACTGGAAGGACAATGATCCTACAGTGTTACCAGATGTGTTGAGTTATTTAAGTGGGGAAAAGAGAAAAATGAATGGATTTTTTTCCCCCTGAAGGTATCAGATAAGCCCTATTCCCAAATCCAGGAGGATTGAGTATCGCCAACAGGTCTATGAAAGACTGCAACTAAATGCACAGCATCAGATTGGATTACAGTTTATACAAGCAACATCTCAAGATCCTCCTGATGGCTGGACACATAATACAGACCACTCACTCGCTAAGAAATGTTATGGTTTTGAAACAGTTTGAGCTCTGAGACCAGCGCTGGTAAAGTGAAGAGGGATTTACAAAGAGAAAGTCTGACACTAAATGTCAAAATGACAGTATGAACTTTTGACAAAGAATCTGGATCTGTATTTCTTTACTTTCCTAAAATTCCAGACAAGGCAGACCTGTACTTACAAATTCATAATCTGTAAATGACCTACACTTCCAAATGGCCATACTTACTTGGACAGAATATACCTTCATAGCCAATGACATTCATCAAGGTACAAACTTTGGGCTATTGTGGGTTAACAAGTCCAGGAAGATAAGAGGTTACGAATAGCTTACGGGAATTGAATGTGGCCCAGGCAAGGGTGACGTACTCAGTGCACACATAAATCTCTTTTCATTGCCTAAAATGCTTATTTATTTTTTTAAAATATATTTTTATTGATTTCAGAGAGAAAGTGAGAGGGAGATAGAAACATCAATGATGAGAGAGACTCATTGATTGGCTACCTCCTGCACAATCCCCAGGGGATCGAGCCTGCAACCCAGGACTGAACCCAGGACTCTTTAGTCTGCAGGCCAAGGCTCTATTCACTGAGCCAAATCAGCTAGGGCTGAAATGTTTACTTTTAGTTACTAGTATATCAAAGAGAGATGTGTTTACGTATCATCCTCCTCTAAAATTGCAAATATTTACAGGAAGACTTCAGGGCTACCAGCTACACTACTTTAACAAAACTAATCTTTTCTTTATTATACTAGGGGCCCGGTGCACAAAATTAATGCACTGGGGTGGGTGGGTGGGGGGTGTCCCTCAGCCCGGCTTTAGATAAGAGCAACCATGAGAAACATTGAAGGACTTCTGTATCTCAAGTCCAAGGGGCCAAGCAAACACTTTCTGAAGAAGAGAGTTGACAAGAGCCTGGATGTTAGCCAGCCTCAGAAGCCCATCAGATTAGACTGGAATGACACAGAGCAGGTGAGGAGCCACAGGCTCTACATTCTACTTCAAGGCCTTACTACTTATTCAGTGTGAGATCTGGGGCAAATCAATGAATTTCTCTAAGCTTTAGTTTTCCTCAACTATAAGACAAGGAATGTTGCAGAACATAATTCCTTAAAGTCCCTTCCAGTTCTAAGGTTCTGAGCTTCTATAAACGTATATCTTAGTATTTATAATTAGGCATATAAATGTAAAAACTACTTTTATGATAATCTTTTCTTTTCTCAAGGACCTTTTCTTCTGTCTGAATTCTACTGATCATTTGTGAAACTTTTTGTAGCCAATCCCTCTTGGTTCCAGTACCTAGAATTAAAAGGAAATAATTTCCATTTTTTAAAAACCATTCTCCCTGTAGTCCACACCACCAGCAGTAAAAAAGTCCTACTTAGGTCAATTGCGGAGACTTGGCGGGCTCTAAGGCTTGGGAGTAATTCACACTTATCGGATTCAGATGACATGAGGTTTGAGTGTAAAACTGCATCAAACAAATAAAGGCACTAGTTGTCCACTTCATTTCCTTCTCTAGTGAGTAAATATGTAGAGCACTTAGAAAAGCATCTGGAACATAGTAAATCTCATTGAGTGTTAATTTATTAATCTCCTATACTTCTATATCATTACTCTATATTCAATATAATATCTTGGATAGATGAAAGGCATAGTATAGAAACCAAGATTATAGTGTCTTTTATGTTGTGTGCCCAAACATTTTAGAAGTGGGTTTTAATTCAACAACAGAACACACAAAGATACTACTTTAACCAAAACCAGAGATCTCTGTAATATTGATTTGTTGCATCCTGAAATAATTTCAGATTATATGACTGCCACTATCAATGTTATACAATTACTTTAGCAGTATAGAGAGTAAACAAAAAGGAGATTATTTTCTTCATTTGTGCATTTCTGGAGGTTGTAAAAATAGAATTGCTTACCTGTACATTCAAATGCAAAAATGCTTTTATCTCCAATTTGTGCCATATGTTTAAATTTGACTCTATAGCAATGTTGGACTTTATCCCCCAATCTTCTAACACCTTAGATTTCAGTGAGCCAGAAGAGGTAACCATTCACAGCATGCCACCTCATTTTTTGGCTTCCAGGAAGGTCATGCAGAAAAGTAAGTGAACAGTGTTCTTCCTTCCAACTGGTATTCTTAAGCAACTGTTGACCTTTCTCATTTCATTCCCTAACCTCTCACCAAAGAAAAGGACTAGGTAATAGTCATATGCACCTACGGTAAACCTTAGCACACATATCTGATACAAATGACCTTTGAAATAAATTTCATAAACAATTATTTCACAGGACAAATTTCACGGGAAATTATATATATATATAAAAAATTGCTTCATTCTCTTTTGGCAAAGGGTAACTACAATTCAATGATTTTTTAAACCAAAAAATGAAAGTGATGCCTACCCTTACAAAAGGTGTTGTGATTATTATGCCCTGAACTATAATAAAATTCTCTTTATAAAAAATAGAAATTGAGAGAAGTAGTAAGAACACAACAATGACCAAAAAAATCCTTACATTGCCATACAAAGTTGCCTGTAACATATTCTTACAGGGGGTAAAAAGCTGGTTACACAAAAGAATAGCATGATATGTATTTTTATAACAAAAATGAGGCCAATTTATGTGTTTATATATGTAGAGAAAAAAGTATAAAAGGAAAGATAATATTAATAATGGCAATGTGTAAGTAGTAAGATTCTCGATGATTTAAAAAAAATATATATGTTTATACTGACTTTTCAGAGAAAGGAAGGGAGAGAAAGAGAGAAGCATTGATTGGCTGCCTCCTGCACTCCCCCTACTGGGGATTAAGCCTGCAACCTGGGCTTGTACCTTGATTGGAATTGAACCGGTGACCTTTTGGTGCATGAGACAATGTTCAACCAACTGAGCCATAACAGCCAGGGCTATTCAGGATGACTTTTTTTTTTTTTTTTTTTAAATTTCATGACCATTTATTTATTTATTTATTTATTTATTATTATTTTAATATATTTTATTGATATTTTACAGAGAGGAAGGGAGAGAGATAGAGATATAGAAACGTCGATGAGAGAGAAACATCAACCAGTTGCCTCTTGCACACCCCCTACCGGGGATGTGCCCGCAACCAATGTACATGCCCTTGACCGGAATCGAACCTGGGACCCTTCAGTCCGCAGACCGACGCTCTACCACTGAGCCAAACCGGTTTTGGCCAGGATGACTTTTAATTAAAATATTTTTCTTCAACTTTTTTTAATTGCTTAAATTTACAACATATTACATTTCCTCCCTCTTTATTATACTCCTTTAATAATCAGGTAAAACAATAAACCTACTTCCATGGAGGGGGAGAACATGGGGAAGAATACCCTGCTTTTGGTCTCAGAGAGGCTTCATGCCATGCTGTGTTCAAATTCACTTATGGAATATATCAATCAACAGTCCCTGGATTAGAAAAACAGGATCCACAGGCTGTTCTGCATTCTGTGTAGACAAGTTATTCCTTTCCCAATAAATGGGAATAATGTCAACTAGTATTTGACAGGTGGAATAAACTCACCAGAGTTGTAGATGTTTAACTAGGAAACTGGAACACTTTGGTTTGAGCAGCATACCTATCCTAAATTAAAAGTAAAATGCAGCAAAATTTTTAGAAAAGATGTTAACTATAAACTAATGTGGCCCAATTAAAGCTAGCTAGCATAAGGCAGTAGAGTTGTATTTTACTTCGCGTAAAAAAGGTTACTACATATGCAACACACTTGGTAGGTATATAAAAACTGTGGAGGCTATTACAGATTTATAATCTTCTTTCAAAAACTTGCACTGGAAAGGTTATTTTAATGATGGTTTTTACTCCAGTGTGGCATGACAAGACATGTGATCCATCACTCTATTTAGGTGGCAAATGAACACATGGTCCTCAGCCTTTACTACTCTCTACAGCTGCTAGCAAAGGAAACGTCGTGTGTGCACGCATTTGCAGTGCTGATGGCATTAATTACATGCAAATTTATTGCACTCCTCCACCACCCCCAGAACAAATAGTGCATAAAGCAGTAGCAAAGGAAAGTGCCCTTGGGGAAGAATTATTTCTCCTATACATCCTGGGAGGAACAAAAGAGGAATTTAATGTAAACATGTCCTTTTCAAAGGCACTTGAGGGAATATTGTTAAGTTTTTGTTTTGTTTTGTTTTTTTAATACACAAAACCTATATTGTCACTGAAGAAGTCTTACAGAAAAATATGTTTATAGATAAAGGATGCTGAACAGCCTGCTAATGATAACCGGAGCAGTTAGCAACACTCTCTAGTTCCTCTTCGTACAAATGAGGCACAAAGTATTTGAGGGATGCATTTAAAGAGGGGAAGATGACACTACCAAGGTAAGATACAGAGGGAATGGCTAAGGAGTAGTGTGTACCTATAGAAAGACCAACAATAACCTCTGACATTTGTGAAGCACTTTATCATTTACAAACTGGGTTTACCCAAATTCCCTCCATCCATGTGGATTCAATCCTCAGTGCGCAGCCAGAGCTACCAGGCTGGCAAGCTCAATGGAGAAGCAACCTTGAAAGAACACGGGGAGCAGGAGCAGTGGCCAAATAAGGGGTGAAACTACTCACCCACCACCTGGGCACACACTACCCAGATGAGCCCTAATCTGCAGTGCTGATTAATATAAATGAGAGGCTTTACTACAGCCACCGATGAAGTCTATGAAAGAATGGCTTCTCCACTTCCTATCAGACAAAGACTAGATTTAATGAAGACAATGATGAAAGGTCTGTTGCCATAAACATACCACCAACTCACAGGAGTTCTGGAGGAAGCTTCTAACTTGGCTTTTTGAAGGGAGCCTTTTCAGTGCTGCCAAATGTGTAAGGCCGGGCTTATTTGTGGGAGGGATGGCAATCTGTTCTAGTGAGCTGGAAGTTCTTTCTGGCGAAGGGGGACGAGCAGAGAGGGAAATGGCACTACCAGTGGGACAGGTGCAGCAAAAACTAAGCAAATTGATAATCTTAATTTTTAATTTAGAACAGCTGATACACTGGTTTATAAACTAACTACTAGTAACATTTGTCAAAAAGGATTCAGGAAAATTTAGTGAACTAAAGAAAAGTATAAAATCATAACTGATAGAGCTTACAAGAAATGGGCCACAGGTTCAGAAAAATAGCTTGAATCTGAAGTGTTAAAATGTAATACCACTGGAGTACTCACTTAATAAACATTTGCTGATAGCCTACTATGTGCCCAGTACTGTAGTAACAAAAGCACTTATAGCCTTACATAGCCCATTAATTTGTGTTTGATCACTTAAAAGGTTAATACTTCATAGGTAAGCTGCATGTCCCTTGGCCAAGTCAAATGAATTCTATGGGCCTCAATTTGCTTGTCTTGGTAAGAGGTGTCTGCTTTATCAACAGTAAGACTCATAATCAGAAATAATCAAATGTGCAGGTGTATGCATTTTTTATTCATAATGATTATAAGGAATAGTTAATTAGCAAAAAAATGTGGATGTTAGTCCAACAATTTGTTCACCTTTAGAGCGAAGGTACATAGTTTCTGGCCTTGTTTGTACTGAGCAATAACAAATAATCATTTACTTAAACAATGATTAGTTCCCTGGGAAAGTAGCAGATAATTTAAAATGTTTAAATCAAGATTAACTTCTCATAAGAAATAAAGGAGAAGATGATTTCTAGTAGGTTAAAAGCTGGTTGGGCTAAGTATCTAGCCTAGCATTACTACAAAAAGTGTAAATAGCTGAGAAATGAATGCTTAGTCATGAAACAAACAAAGTAATTCTGACATTATCATACAACATGTTAAGTAACTACCGTATTTTTCGGACCATAAGATGCACTTTTTTCCCCCCAGAAGTGGGGGGAAAAGTCCCTGCGTCTTATGGTCCAAATATAGCCTACACATATACTTTAAAAAAAAGTTTTTTTACTTGCCCGGCTCTGTGTGGTCTCTGTGTGCTTGCCCGGCTCTAAAATGGTTCTAAATGCTGCTGTTTACTTTACAGGGTTGATTACATGTGTTTATGACTGTGATGTTGGGTTTTAATGCACAAAAAATATTTTAGGACACTATTTGTTTCAGAATCTTTTTTTCTTCATTTCCCTTCTCTAAAAACTGGTGCGTCTTATGGTCCGGAGCGTCTTATGGTCCGAAAAATACGGTAAATGTAAATAGAGGCAGGATGAAACAGAATCATCCCTGGGTACTACGGGGTTTATTCTGCTAGGTGCATATCAATCTTGTTGGTTTATGTCATTGATGTACACTTTTAGCTTTGATCCAAGATTTATAAAAACAACTGGCTTAGACCACATTTGGACAAAGAGTTAAAAATTTCAGGATTTTTATGCGATTCACACTTATGTCTTGAAAATTCCAAGGATATAAAAATGTTTAGGGTAACACAAGTCTTTTTTTCAGCTTGACCAGTTCCCTTTAAATTGGCCACACTAAAAGGCAGATGTTTGTAATTTAGAGACATCCCAAGGTTTGCTTCAAAGGCAGCTACAAAAATAAAAACGTGATTCATATGCATTAAAACTCATGCATCTTGTCTAAGATTGTAATTGTGTTTCTTCCAAATACTTCCACAGCTCTCTAAAATGTGTGATTCAATGGAATTCTAAAAATAACTTGGCCCTACCGGTACTACATTCTAAAAATTCAGGTAATCTTTTTTTCCCTCCTTCAAAAATTCAGGTAGTAGAAACTTGAGACTGGTTGAACTGTACCCTTGAATCAAATATTGGATACCTTTGGGTTAGAAATTCTCCAGTTTATAAAGATATACAATTAGCTGTTTAAATTGGTACCTCCAATGCCTTCTTAGCACAATGCACACAAAAATTTTTGTTGAATAACCAATACTGTTCTAATATGTAAATTAGTTATATCAATCAGAACTATTTAAAGACAAATTTGCAGTTATCACTTCGTTTATCACTATTTTCAGAAATTTACATTTGCATATCACCTTATAGCTTTTAAAGTCTTGAACAAATGAAGCTGTGTAAGTTCCTCATCACAAATCTGCCATCAGGGAGAGTTTGTTAATTTAGGGTATTGCTTTAGATTGCTGGATTATGCATCTAAATATGCAGACCTCTGGCATTTATAAAAGACTTTGGGTTCTCTATTATATCTCTGATTTTTATAAACAATTTTTCTTGATTCTCTTTTATTCCTTTATATTTCATGTTGTTTTCCGGATCTGGTAATATGTTGTAAGTTTAGACCCTTTCCTACAACACTCAGAATTACAGAATATTGGAGCAAGAACATAGGGATGAAGATAATGCTGCCTTATTTTACAGATGAGAAAACTGAGAAAATAAGTTGCCTTTGCTTAATAGTTTTTTTCTTTAAAATGTTTCCAAAGCCCCTACTGATGCTTGTATCGAAATATTCCAATATCTAAAAATTACTATTTATTTAAAATATAAATTCCAGGATCAGTAACTGCAACATTGCTGACAAAAGCTGTTGGGTTGTTAGTTTTCTGCTTTGGTTAAGCATGAGGGTTTTGGAGCCAAATGGCCTGGATTGAGACAGCATTGTTACCATTTAGTAGCAGAGGACATTGTGAAGAAATTACCAGTACTTAACCCTTTCCTGTACTTCAGAAGGAGTCAAATGTATTTATTCATATAAAGCAATTACAACACTGCCTACTGTATAAGAACTCAAAAATATGTTAATATGTTTACATGTTTGGTAGTAATTCTAATAAATACTAAATATTCTACATGATGAGGTTCCTAATTTCATTTGTAAAGTGGGGTAATTAAGACATTAAACAGACTGGGAAGAAAAAAGATCTGATCCTGGAATTCTGAGAAGTAAAATGAGTATCCAATGTTAAATGGGAAAAAAAGAAAAGAAAAAAAAGCCAGAGATAGGGATTAAGTCCACAGAATTCTACCTCAGGGCTCTTTCCACTTCTCTTAGCAGCTTTATATGGCATCTCTGAGGAGTATAAAATAGGTAAGTGCCTATATAGCTCAACACATTAGAAAACATAAGTGATCCACAAAGGTGGATCTGTAGCTGAAGCTGCTTAGTAAGGAAATAGGTAATCTGATATTCTAAAGAGGGAAACTGTCCTTTAAAAAACTGAAGACTGGACAGACAGTATAGGTTTGGTGTTTACTGATGTCTGACTGACTGGCTATGCACAGTGAAAATGGTCCCAAAGACAATTAAGCCACATGAATAATAACAAACAATTTAATTCATTTTCCAAACGGCTTAAAATGAAACTTCTTTGTCAGAGTTATACTTTCCAACAAACTCACTTTAATGTTTTCACAGTTTACAATATCAGAAATGACCTCAGGGTCAGGCATTTGTCGGTTAATGACCTGTTGGGCTAATGGCCTTCAGCTTTGCCTTGGGCACATAAGTCGTCCAGTAGGTCATTAGCTGCCAGAAAAGGGCTCTCCCCCAATCACTATCGCTAAATAAATAAAATTTGCTCCTGGGTTAAGGCCTCATAAGCCAACTTTAGCGTAGAGTGATTTTTTTGTTGTTGTTGAGAATTTACAACTCTGAGGATTTGAGAAAATGATGGAAATGCTAAAATCAAGATTATATCAATAAAACTTAGCTATACTAGTATGTGGCTAATAATGAAAAGTTGTCACATGGATCCTTTTGGATGTCCTTACATTTTATTTTGCCTACAGTGTTTGGTGCTCATGCCACATTTACCCAATATACAAAGCTATAAATGGTGGTTAGGTTCCCAGGACAGCCCACAAAAGCTTAATTAATCCATACATTAGGAATACTATACACTTGTAATTAAAAATAGAATAGAAAACCATAATTATCTAATACCTGCAGTTAAACAAAATAGAAAAACCAAACCAAACAGGAACTGTTGTAAAAATGATCTTTAAATAAATATTGATAGTTACAGGTAAGTTTGGTTTAATAAGAGGAGCAGGAAACTGGTTCCATCTTATGCCTATTGCATTTCTAATTGTGTAGTTTTCCTTTTTCTGAACACAAGAGTATAACAAACTTTATTCTGATGTTTTAAAATTCCACATGAAGTTTCTTGTCTTATTTTTCCTCTTGAAAGGAGAAGGTAAAAGATGGATTGTGATTTTTCTGAAAAATAGGTAACAGAAGGAATGAAAAACTGGAGGAAAAGAACTGAAATCAACTGAGTTGTGAACTGTAAGAGTCAAAGAAAGGCACTGTGTATAAATCTACTGGGTGAAGAAAGGATGAGCGAAAAAGACATGAATGAGGTGAGGTTGCTGAGGATGCAGAGGAAGGAATGAGCTGTTTATCTGCCCCGTACTTTTGTAAACTTCTAACTCAGGAAAATCATTAGAGTAAAATCCTTGAGTAAAATCATTAGAAAGGCAAAAGAAGAGTACTGAATAACTCAAGCTGGAAAAGACTTTTGGTTTGGGATAAATAGAATTTATGTCAGGAAAATGAAGGGGGGGGATGGTTTAATTAATTTTGTTTCTGAAAAGTAGAAAAAGGAATTTAGAAAAAATTGAGGTTGCTAAATGTACTATTGTATAAAATTGCTATACTCAATATATTTCTATCTCTCATGGCCAACTATGGGATGGGGTTCAACTCCACCAATATCTTCAGAGGACTTATTTTTGTTGAACACAGACTTTTTTTTTTTTTTTTTTTAAGAGTGTCTATAAATGTTAGGCATATAGAAAAAATGCTTTTCTTGCTCTTCTTCCTTGTTATCTGTCTTTGACACAGACACTCAGAGAAGTATCCATATCCAAGACATTTGACCTGCCTATGCCTTGTTTCATTATTTTATGGTAACAAAAGGGCAAAGTTTAAGGTTTTAATGAGATAAATTTAAAAATACAATATTTTGTTTTATACTTCTCAAACACTAATTCCTTAGCACTTCCACTTTAAAGATCAAGGAAGCAAGCTCAGAACACATAGTGTTAACTTAATACGTGGTTACATAAGCAATTGATAAGAAAAAACTGTGGGAAATTAATTTGGGGATTTTGAAATTGTAACTTTATGACAGCATTTTGACTTTTCTATTTAATTTGTATGGAGATGGTTTCCTTTATTGTTACAATATATGATACCCACTTAACCTCTTACCACTTTACTTTAGTCATGAAAACCTACATTTGTGTGGGTGATATGTAGAAAAGAACATTAATCATGTGTGTCAAATTAGGATAGCTAAAATATATTAATTCAATAATTTCCACAAATAATATAGTGCTGACAAGACTATATACACACAAGATCACAATAATACCTATTTTAAATGACTATGATAGAGAAAAACTTAAATTTCATATGACATAGCATGTTTTAAGTTTCACTTTTCAATATGAATTTGAAAATAAGATTAATATAACAGATAAGACAAACATCAAATAACTAATAGCAGGCTATTTATTAAGTTATATAGACGGTATAAAATGAAATGATTTATATGTATAAGTTGAGCATATTTATACAAACAAAATTCTTCCTTGTAAACAACATATTTATGCCTGTAGGAAAATAAAGTTAACATATGGAAATACATCAGTTATATATGAAGTACATCTGTGCCTCTGGTTACTTTGAAATATAAATCACTAATGCTTAGTAGAATAGCCCTCAGGAGTGACATGATAATGTTTTATGTCAGTGGTCGGCAAACTCATTAGTCAACAGAGCCAAATATCAACAGTACAATGATTGAAATTTCTTTTGAGAGCCAAATTTTTTAAACTTAAACTTTTTCTAGTGCCACTTCTTCAAAATAGACTCGCCCAGGCCATCGTATTTTGTGGAAGAGCCACACTCAAGGGGCCAAAGAGCTGTTGTGGTTCATGAGCCACGGTTTCAGGTGTTTAGACAAGATTCAGGCTAACTAATAGTCCCACATCTAGATGTATAATGATAGGTCCATTAAATGAAGATGACTACAAATATAAGAAAAATAACATTGTGAATTCAATTATTTATTTACTAGAGTTATCACTATATACATAAAATAAAAGACAGCTTAAAATAAAAAGCTGACAAGTATTAATCCACAATCATATTTGCACTGTGACTTAATCCTAAAATACAAATTCAGTCTACAAATAAACACAGGGACCAGGGAAAACCAGTAATGGTCAGCCAGATTTCTAAATTATAGTGCTTTTCCATTTCATAGTTTCCCACCAATTATTCAGCATGTCTCACTGATAGCTTGACGCTCAAACAATTAAATTTTAGATTTTGGCATGCCCCATCATTTCAGCATTCAGTGATATTCTATAGGAACATAATATAGAGCAACTTATTTCAATGATCAGAGAATTTATGGCTTTAAAAGAGGCCTTCTGGGCTCTCTCAGTCCACGGTCTTTATATAATGAAGTACTAAAATAGAAAGTTGCCCTTAGGTTCCATAATTTAAAATGAATGAAAAATCAAGCATTAATTTTTAAACTCACTCTTGAATCCCAAATCTTGTTAATTCACACTTATGTGACTACAGTTATAAGAAGATAATTATGAGAGGATTAATATACCAATTTCTATACTTAGTGATGTTTGAAAATCTAAGTGTTACCTAAGGCAATTATCTTGAAGACCCCTAATATCTTCAGGGAATAGCCGTAGGGAGGATAATTGACTTTGCTAATTTTACCCTTGGCAATTATAAAAAAGCTCTAAATTTCTTATGACTGTAGAACCCTTCATCTAATAGTCTGTCCCAGAAGTACAGAAATAAACATGTAATATAGGCATTCAGACAAAAATCCAATGGAAAATTGGTAGAAGTCATAAAAAATTAAAGTTGCTATAACTGTGCTAACTTTAATTACTAAGTTAAATATACATCCGTAAAAAAAAAAAAAAAAAGCAGGCTGTCACTGTGAACGAAACAGTGACATTCTATAAATACAGAAATTTTATATTAAGTTCTGCCTGCTCACTCATTGCTGTGGTCTCTATTCACATTACTATTGCTGAGATTATTCTTCCTTGTAAAAGAAAATTAAAACATTAAACAGAAATCTAACTTTACCAAGACATTAACCATATGTAGAGAACTTAAGAAAACTTAATACTGCTCCAAAGGAATATTTATAGCTACTTACTCCCTTTCCTTCCAAAAACCCTATTAATGGTTAGTATTATAGTCAATCAACGAAGCTTCTGGGAACTCATTTAATAAAATCAGTCCTTGTTTGAGATATAACTTCACTTTTCTTAAAAAAATATTCTGATGGGAATATTGCCAAGTATTTAAAAGAAAGGAACTAGTTTTGAATATGGGAGATTTGCTTTATCAAAGAAAAATCTTGACCTCCAAGCATTTTAGTTACTCCTTACAATATCCTCAACTTAAAATACCGATAAAATAGTTTGGAAATCATCTATTATGATGAAAAGAAAGCTACTAAAAGCCTAGAGTTGTAGAAGATCAATTACAGACCTCTGTACTTCTCCTGGGATGTGGTATGCAAGGTCTTTCACAAGAAGTGAGCCAGGGAAGCCTCTTTTGAAATTGACCTTAGAGAGCCTTCAATGTTCTTTTGGAGAAAAAGGTGCAAAAGATCGATGGTTTAGGTGAACAGGAGAGTTGTACAGAATAAAAACTTCAAGTCAGCACACAACTATCAAATTTAAAAAATACCATGGCCTGCCGAAACCGGTTTGGCTCAGTGGATAGAGCATCGGCCTGCGATGAAAGGTCCCAGGTTCGATTCCGGTCAAGGGCATATATCGGGTCTAGTAATAATTAATGTCGTTTTTAAACATTCGTTTAAAATCTTGCTTGGCATTGACTTGTATTGACATAACCTTCAAACACGTGGTATCTACAGAACGTGTGAAGTGCAATTAACAAGTTTTGCTTGAAAAAGTTTGTGTTTGGTTTGGTTTTTGTTGCAAAACTAGGGCTAAGAAGATGGCGGATGAAGAGCATATTCGGCACTGCATGCTTTACGAGTTCCAATTAGGAAGAAAAGCAAGTGAGGCTGCAAAAAACATCTGTAGTGCTCTTGGTCAAGATGCAGTTAGCGCCAGAAAATGCCAGCGTTGGTTTGAGAAATTTCGCGAGGGAAATTTTTCGTTAGATGACAAGAGTGGTCGAGGCCGTGTGTCCAATTTTGATCAAGAAGCTCTTCAAGCTCTTTTGGTGCAAAATCCTCAAATTACCCAACAAGAGCTTGCGACAACTTTAAATTGTTCACAAAAAACAATTTCCAATCAATTGTGTGCACTTGGCAAAGTCCAAAAGTTTGGAAAATGGATTCCTCATGAGTTGACCTACAACAACCGTAATCAAAGAGTCACAATTTGCAGTCCGCTCCTCTCTCGTCAAAACCGTTTGCCGTTTTTAGAGCAAATTGTTACCGGAGATGAAAAATAGGTGCTGTATGTTAATTTGAAAAGGCAGCCTCAATGGTTGGACAAAAATGAGGCTCCGCAGCCCACGCCAAAACCTGACTTGCATGCGAAAAAAGTGATGTTGTGTGTTTGGTGGAATTTTAAAGGAATTCTTCATTATGAACTTTTACCATCTACCCAAACCATTACAAGTGCAGTGTATAGTGCCCAATTGGAAAGGTTAGCCCAAGCTTTAAGAGAAAAAGAACCCGCGCTGATTAATCGGAAGGCTGTAATTCTTCACCACGATAACGCACGACTGCATACTGCAAGAATCACTGCTGAAAAACTGCGCCAGTTGGAATGGGAAGTTCTCCCTCAACCTGCATATTCTCCTGATATTGCCCCTTCCGATTACCATTTGTTTCGTTCTTTGCAAAACTTTCTTCTTGGAAAAAAATTTAATAATGAAGAATGCCTCAAAAATGCATTGACCGAATTTTTCGCATCAAAATCACAAGAATTTTACAACAGAGGGATTAAAATGCTTCCTGAGCGTTGGGCACAAGTAGTAGAAAACAACGGCAACTATATTGTTGATTAAATTTTGTTGTATTGTTTAAATAAATTCGATTTAAAAAAGTATTAGAAAACGACATTAATTATTACTAGACCTAATACCTTGGTTGCAGGCACATCCCCAGTAGGGGGTGTGCAAGAGGCAGCTGATCGATAATTCTCTCTCATTGATGTTTCTAACTTTATCCCTCTCTTCTTTCTCTGTAAAAAAATCAATAAGATATATTAAAAAAAATACCATGGCCTAAAAAGGAAAAAAAATTCCTCACCAAACAAAGGTTGATAAAATGTAAATCTAGAAGTATAAACCCGTGCAGAGACCATGAAGATATAGAGCTCACGGAAGGGGAAGAAAATGCCTGGTCATTTTTTATTTCAATGAGAAGCTTCAGACTGAACTGTTACTTGCATATGTAAGTTTTTTTTTGTTTTTGTTTTTTTTTTGTAAATCAAGTAGTGCTACTGAAATCCAGTGCCTAATGAAGCAGATGGTGGAGGTCTTAGATTCTGGAACATTTTATAGCAATGCATCTGAATGCAAAACACCAAGAGTAGATTTCACAGGCTGTGAATCTGATTTGATTTTGATGAGAGTAAAGTCTCCATTTTCTCTTAACTTGAACCATGCTGAAAGAATGATGTGTGAAAGATACAGGCCAGCCAAGGAAAAAGAATACCTTAAATGTTATTCCCATAAAGTGAAGTGGTTAAAGCAAGTGAATACTTGTTTGTGTCACTATAGCATGACTATATTTATACTTAAGTAGAGGCCCGGTGCACAAAATTAATGCATGGGGAGGGGCGGGGGGTCCCCCTCAGCCCAGACTTCAGCCTCTCCAATCTGGGACCCCTCAGGGGATGTCTGACTGCCGGTTTAGGCCCGATCCTGGGGATCCTCCAACTGGCAGTCAGACATCTCTCTCACAATCCGGGACTGCTGGCTCCTAATTGCTCACCTGCCTGCCTGTCTGGTCGACCTGAACTGTCCCCTGCTGCTGGCCTGATGGCCTCTCACTGCCTCTGCATGCTGTCCTGATTGCCCTTAACGACCCCCCACTGCTAGCTAGGTCGCCTCCAACTGCCCCCTCCCTGCCAGCATGGTTGCTCCTAACTGCCCCTCCCACTGGCCTAATCACCACTTACATAACATATTCATATACATAAAAACAAAATAAAAAAGAACTTGGTATTGATGATCTGAGTATAAAAAATAGGCACTAAAATAATTATTCTTGGTAAACATTCACATACTTTATTCATTTCTTAGTCATATCTTTATTATTGTGTCACTGGCATTTTTCTGAAAAATGTATTTTTTTTTAAATACCTTTTATTGATTTTTTTTACAGAGAGGAAGGGAGAGAGATAGAGAGCTAGAAATGTCGATGAGAGAGAAACATCGACCAGCTGCCTCTTGCACACCCCCTACTGGGGATGTGCACGCAACCGATGTACATGCCCTTGACCGGAATCAAACCTGGGACCTTTCAGTCCGCAGACTGATGCTCTACCACTGAGCCAAACCGGTTTTGGCGAAAAATGTATTAATCAAATTGACACCTTCATTTGATTCTGATTGATAGGCCATAATATTTTTAATTGAAAAAATGCTCTTCTACAGGTTCTGAGTTACCTGGTAAACTCAGAGTTAATTTGTAAATGAAGGTGATACTCAATTCTAATTTATTTTTTCATATTGAAAAGTATAACTATTTCAGTTCAAATATTTTCAAGCTACTATCTTTTTGCTTCTTTAACAGTACATTTCTTTGACAAATATTTTTATACGACAAAACCTGTCAAACAGTCTCTCATGGTTCATTTAAATGTTTTGCCAAAATTAGATGCTGCAAACTCTGGGCCGTATCAATTTAATTTCATTCCTGTGTAAGGTATAATTTGTTCAAAATAAAAGCCCCCACCAAAAGATTTTTCCTGCAACGTAAAATACTCCAAATCACAATTATAGAATCTGATAAATAAATATTACATCTAAATAACTGAAACCATTAAAAAGTTTATGAAAAAGCTAGTAATGTGAAAATGCCTATATCATAATATGAAGCGGGGGGAAAATACACAGGATTAAAAAAACCCTAATATATGCCATTTTCATCTATATTACTAAAAAGCCCACATCTATAAAAGCATGAGTAAATAAACAAAAATGACAGAGAGAAAATACACCAAAGTATTAACCATGATTATCTCTGTATAATGAGATTATAGGTAATTTATATCTTCTTTAAATTGAAAAATTAAAAAAATATATTTTTATTGATTTCAGAGAGGAAGGGAGAGGGATAGATAGAAACATCAATGATGAGAGGAAATCATGGATCAGCTGCCTCCTGCATTCCCCCTATTGGGGATCGAGCCAGCAACCAGGCATGTGCCCCTGACCGGAATTGAACCTGGGACCCTTCAGTCTGTAGGCTGACACTCTATCCACTGAGCCAACCAGCTAGGGCTAAATTGAAATTTTTAACACTATCATATAATTAACAATAATTCTACCTGAATCAGAAAAACATAGACATTAATTTTGTAGATTTACCAGTTTTATCCAGTGTCGACACTGCCACCACCACCACCACTATCACCATCACAACTTTACTGAGCATCCACACGTGTGGAGCTGGGGCTGCAGGGCGCAGACCTCTGTGGCTTCTGCAGTCAGCCACGAGCCACCTAAAGGCCATTCAGACACAGGCGAACCCAGTTTTACCTTGGTGTTCTGTAGTAGAGCTAGTCCATTGCAGGCATTTGCTAGGAGAAAGTCTCCACTCAAGATAGCAATTTTATTTCCAAAATGCATGTCTTTCAGCGGCCCATCAGAAGACTGCAATTCACTTAAATTTACTATTCCACGATGTACAAGGAGAGCGGTATGGATAAGTTCTGTGATCTCTGCCAAACTTCTTTGACTAAAATATAAAGGAAAGACTTGTCTGAGTGTCAAGAACACTCTTATCACTAATGCCAGACTTCAGTTTTCAACAATAAAATATTTACAGAGTAAATTTATTTTAACTTGTTTCTTTTTAATGAAGTTTTAAATTGAGATATAAATGACATATAACATATTAGTTTCAGGTGTACAGCATAATTATTTAACATTTATATACACTGTAAAATGATCACCCCAATAAGTCTAGTGAACATCCATCACCACACATACTTACATTTTTCTTATAATAAGAACTTTTGAAATGTACTCTCTTAGCAACTTTTATTTTTTATTTTTTTATTTTTTTGAAATGTACTTTATTGATTTTGTACAGAGTGATAGAAAGCTAGAAACATCGATGAGAGAGAGTCATCGATCAGCTGCCTCTTGCACACCTCCTACTGGGGATATGCCCACAACCAAGGTACATACATGCCCTTGACAGGAATCGAACCAGGGTCCCTTCGTGTCCCCAAGCTGACGCTCTATCCATTAAGTCAAACCGGTCTCGGCTCTCTTAGCAACTTTTAAATATATAATGTAGCATTATTAACGGTAGTCACCATGCTAATATAGTAAATTATCTATTCCCATTTATTTTATAACCGGGAGTTTGTACCTTTTGACCACCTACACCCATTTTTACCTACCTCTTCTCCTGCTTTTGATACCACAAATCTGTATCTACGTATCTAATCTCTGTATCTACGAGTTCAGGTTTTTTGTTTAATTAATTAATTAATTAATTAAAAAAATATATTTTTTAATTTCAGAGAGGAAGGGAGAGGGAGAGATAGAAACTTCAATGATAGATAATTTACGTCAATCAGGACTGTAGATAACAGTTCTAACTCTGCCTCCAACACTAGACTTTGGGGAAGTTCCTTAAACTTTCAGATTCATAGTTTCACCACAGAAAGAAGGGGAACTGAAGAAACAGTCCCTTCCAGTTCTAAGATTCAGGGATTTCAGGTCTAAAATGTAATATTTAGTTCTAAAATTAGAAGATTTGAGGGATTAAAAATATTACCTGGGCTGGCAGTTAATAGTTTAAAAAAAGAACAAATTATTGCTATTATTAGTCTATAGGAAATAGAAATTAAATGATTGGTTATCTTGAAATCTGTCCTGTAATTACTATCTAGTGCTGTGCTCTTAACTTCTAGGATTTTGGCATTTAATAAACAACTCCAGATCACACTGTGCAAGAGTCTAATTTTGTGTGCAGCAGAGAAGCAGTATGAAAGCTGGAGTATTTTCTTCTCATTATCTTATTCCTATTTTAGCCACCAAAGCAATATAATAAACTTGCAATGTACTATATTTTAAAAATTATCTCATATAAAGGGCTTCATGCCATTTTATGCACGTATACTTTATCACTCTTGGGTATTTTTATACTAAATCTTAATTGGAAAAGAGTCACCAATGAATATCATTTATGCTAAGTAATCAGAGTAAGTAAGGAAGTAATTACCACATTGCATGTAACCCAGAGGATTAATTGATGTTTTCACAAGAATTTTTACCGAATTACTCTTTCAATTGTATGTTAAACAGCTTCATCTGTTTAGATCTATTTTCTTCCAACATTTCTCCAAAGTTTTTTTTTTTTTTTTAGCATTCTAAGCTTTAGAAAGAATGATGGCAGACACTGCTAGTTACCCACTCACTCTTTCCTTCCTCACTACTAACACACCTTTTAATATATTTTGAGTAGCAATGTGCTCACTTAAAAACATTCGTGTCCCCAAGATCCCCGGAGGCTAGAAGTGATCATGTAGCACAGTCTGGCCAGTGAATGTAGGTAGAAGTTCACTAGGTGAAGTTTCTGAGAAATCTACTGAGCTCGTGGTATCAGGATTCAGTGGATGTGCACCTTTGGCATTTTGGGCTTACAACCTCCTGTCGGGAAAGGGCCCAACTGCCTGGAAGTACAGTAGAGACCTAAGAATACTAAAGAGGGCTCCCAATGAAGAATAGTGAGCAAGAGGAAAGGAGAAGCCTGGGCCCTTGATGACTTCTTCAAGTCGGCTTGAATGTGCCCACCTCTAGACATTTTGCTATCTGAGTTAGATAAGCATTGCATTTCTTTAAACTACTATTTGTTCAAGTCCTGTTATAGACAGCCAAGTGAATTCTCGATAGTCAATAACTATACCACAAAAATAGTGAAGACGTTTTATGTTTATATTTCTGTACTCGTTTTATTCAACCAATATAATCTCTTGGAGATAGTTCCACATATTATTTACAAATAAAGAAGTTCCACCTTTTTTTACCAATAGGGAAACTTCTTGTTCTTTTTAATATCTATCTTTACAGAGGTTCATTGTGTGGATGTGTTGTGCAACTTTTGCTGCTATCGGGTGAATGATAAACCTGTATTTGTTTGGAGTATTTTTAAGAATCAGCCCATGTGTCACTTCTGTGAAGTCTTCCCTATCTTCCCCAGATTAACTCCTTCTGTGCTTGAAAGGCTCTGAACATAGCTCATTTATTGTGCTATGTTGTAATAACTTCTTTAGCAATCTATCTTCCTGCCACTTCTTTCCCTTACTACACTCTAAATTACACTATCCTACCTCTTGGCTGCCTATAATATTGTTAAATGAATAACTCTTTGTGTAAAGAAGCGATTTTCAACTGATGTGCCACAGCACACGAGTGTGCCACAAGAATCTTAAAACATGCAAAACCTGACTATTTAGTCAGGGGCACTGACCTCTTTTCTTTTAGATTGTTAAATAAAAAAATGACAACAGCCAACACAATAGTAGCCATCTGTTGTGAATGATGAACTATTGTACCTGTTTTTTTGGTCAGATGGGCAAAAATATATTATTTTGGTGTGCTACAAAACTTTTTTTTTTTAAATAAATCTTTATTGCTCAGATTATTACTATTGTTTCTCCCTCCCCGCCCCCCCCCCCATAGCTCCCTTCCACCAGGTTCCTGCCACACCCTCTGCCCTTACCTCCCCCCCCCCCTCGCCATTGTCCTCATCCATAGGTTATACAATTTTAATCCAGACTCTTTCTGCACCCCCACACCCCTTTCCCCCTGATAATTATCAATCCACTCCCTTTCTTTGCCCCTGATTCTATTATATTCACCAGTTTATTCTGGTCTTCAGATTTTTTTGTTTTGTTTTTTTGTTGTTGTTGCCAATGCAAAAACTAAACCTCATACATGTTATTTTCAAAACTTGAATGTCAAGAGCAAAACTCTGGCTATTAAATAATAACAACAATGCCAATGCAAAACAACAAAATGAGAAATCAGAATTATGGACATATTAATATTTTTAGCTACTAAATGAGACTCTTTTGTTGCTGGTGTAGATTTACTCAGAGTCCTTGGACTTGCTGCACAAGACTTTGCAGAAGACTGGAAGCTAAAGATGCTAGCACGAGCAGGAACATGATTAAAGAAGTAGCTTCCACTTCAGTCTTTAATTTCTTCAGATGACTCCATGTTGGCACCTCAGTCCCTTGCATAGCCTTCAGTTTTCTTCTCCCACTTTGCTGTCGTCTGGGCAACTCTCAGTCCTTTTGGGTGAAGGGACACAGGAGCTTCTCTGAGTCCATTGTGATGACAGACATAACACTCTGGTACCCAAATTGGCTGCATTGCTCCTTCTTTCCTTTCATTTTGAACCCAGGGTTCGACCCCACAACACTCTGGGCCTGGCTGCTCCGGGCCTGGCTGCTGCTGCTACAGAACTTTAGTAATTAGTTTTTGTGTGCCATGAGATAAAAAAAAAGTTGAAATCGCTAGTATAAAGGTATAAGGGATTGTTATCATTCTTAGTTTTACAAAGAACAGAGTGAGATAAACTAAAAAGTCAGATTTATTGAATCAGAGGTGGAAATGCCCCCAGAAGTCAATTAACCTCAATTAACTCCTTCCAGGATGAGTGGTAAACTATATAGGAACCAGGTCTGCAGATGAATAGTTTTAATTATTAGAAATTGTTCCTTATATTAACTTGAAATCTCTTTAAATGTCTCATGTTTTTAAATTGGTGTTAAACTAGTAGGAGTGTCAACTGTGTTTCAATACACAGGCAAGGAAGATTAAATACAATGGAGTTGTCTTCTCTTTCTTTGTTATTCTTTGTATTCGGCTTTTTCTCTTTTCTTCCTCCATTCCTCCTTGTTTTCCTTCTTTTTAGAGGTTTAACAAAATACAAAAAAGTACAGAGAATAATATAATAAAAGCATAATATTCCACTTACAAATAAATGTTTACCCTTTGTCATTTTAAACAGTTTTTGAAGATGCATTTTTTTTAAAAAAAACCTTTATATCGATAATTTGGGTATTTTAAAGCATTCAAAAGTGAAAATGTAGCATAAAATACCTCTGTGGATCATAATTTTGTTTCAGCTACACCTTTCACTGATCTTCCAGATTATTTTTAAGCAAATGCCAGATATCATGCTATTTCATCAGCAAATACTTTAGATATCCAATCTTTTAAAATGCCTAACTGCTTCATGGCTTTCATTATCTAAATTATTTACTTTGAGCCAATGAATTACTGTATTCTGAACATTTTATACGAAATAATTTTGCAAGCATAACAATTCAATCAGCAGATTAATAAAAAAATAATGTAAAACTCACAACAGCTGTCTGAGGTAAGCATTATTATCTCTACTGCACAGAAGCGAGCTGGACTGGCCAACTAACTTGCTCAAGTTCACATAGCTAGTAAGCTACAGGGCTGGATTCAAGCCCAGAGCTCTCCATTTTTAAAGCCCAGGCTCTTTGCATATCAACAGAAAACTAATAAGAATACCGAACACAACATGTACAAAATTCAGGGTGTATTGAAAGCATTAAAATGATAGATAAGAGTCATTAAAATTTTTTTAATGATTTTTTTTTTTTTTTTTTTTTTTTAAGAGAGAGAGCAAGAAATACCAATGTGAGAGCGAAACTTAGATCAGCTGCTTCCTGAACACCTCCTTCCAGGGATCAAGCTGCAACCTGGGCCTGTGCCCTTGGAATTGAACATACAACACTTTGGTGCATGGGGTGACACTCAACAACTGAATCACATGGGTTTGTAGAGTCATTTAAAAATATTATTTTTATTGATTACAGAGAGGAAGGGAGAAGGAGAGAAAGATAGAAACATCAATGATGAGAGAGAATCGTTGATCAGCTGCTTCTTGCACGCCCCACACTGGGGATCTAGCCTGCAACCCAGGCACGTGCCCTGACAAGGAATTGAACCATGATCTCCTGGTTCATAGGTTAACGTGCAACCACTGAGTCATGCCCGCTAGGAAAGAGTCATTTTTTAAAAATAATTTTATTTGAATATTAAAAGATTTTTAAAATTGTAAAACTGATTTTTTATGTTCATGTAGAAAGGATAAATTTGAAAATTACAAAGAAAATTCTGGAAAATAAAAGGACTGACATTCTAGATTTTAAAACTTATTACAATGCTACTGCAGTTTTTAAAACTATTGTACTAACACAAGAACAAACTAATAGATTAGTGGAATAAAATCCTGAAAGAGATCCAAATATATAAGGAAAATAAATTACTTATGATAAAATAACATTTCAAATTGTTAGGGAAAAGATAAATTATTCTTACAAAAGATGTTGGGGCAATTGGCTATCAATTAAGGGGAAAAAATTAGACTCCTACATTACTCCCTAGGAAAAAAATATTTTTGGAATAAAGATCTAAATGTAAAAAAAAAAAAAAAAATCAGATTTAAGTCAAAAGGTAAAAGAGAAAACAAAGCAATACAATACTAAAACCCTATTTGAAACCACAGCTTTGTGACTCATCTTGATGAATATAAAATACCATTATTTAAAAAAATTTAGGAAAACACTCTTATGACCTTGGGGTGAGAAAGCCTTGTAAAATAAAATAGAAAGTCAGGAAGTCATATAAAAATAATAAATTTTGAGTAGTTACAATATACAAAAATGTTAAATAAACTATAAAAGACCAAGGCAAATATAGACTTGAAAAGTATTTGAAACACATACTATAAGCAGGAGATTATATTAAAAATGTGTGGAGCTTGTCCAAATTGGACAAGAAATTGATAAGAAAAAGATAAACAGCCCAAGAGAAAAATGGGAAAGAATATGAAGAGGTAATTCTAGAAATAAATGGCCAAAACCCACATAAAATGATGCTCAACCTCACAAATAATTTGGAAAAGTAGTATTATAATAATAATGACGTAATATTTTTAGTCCATTAGCTTTACAAAAATGGGAAAGATCAGAAATGAAGCTAGCAGGAAGATGAAGAAACCATTATGCCCATCACTTAGCTCCCTGCTCAAAACCCTCCAGTGGCTCCCCATCTCACTCAGGGTAAAAGCCTAAGTCTCTACAATGGACTCCAAGGTCAAGTGCAATCTGACCCAGCTCCTTTACCCCCTTACCTCTCTGACTTCATTTGCTACCCTCCTCCCTCTCAGGTCACTCTTCTCTAGCTATTGTACATTAGCTTCCGTGGTAGCTAAGGAACATGCCAAGCCTGTTCTGGCCTCAGAGCCGGTGCCCTTTCCCCTATCTGGCCTCATCTTCCCTTAGATACCTGCAAGGCTTAGTCTTTGCTCCCTTCAGATCGCTTCAAAGTTGACTTGGTCAGTGAGCCCTTCTCTGACTATTCCATTTCCAACTGCAACCCTCCTGTCCTTGCCAGCACTCCCAGACCCCACTTCCTGCTTTTCCTCCTCCACAGTACTTATTGCCTCTGACACACTAGCTGGATTTTGTGTTTTATTTTTCTCTCCACAATCCCATACAAGAAAGATCCACAAGGACAAAGAATGAGGGGGAGGGGAAGAAGCAGATAAGAGCAAAAGAGTTTTTAAGATATACTTAATTAAAAAATAATAAGGCACATGAATACAAATAAAAAGGAAAAAATATGCTCTTAATGCCAGGTAAAAGAATCTTTCATGGTGATAAACTTTAACTAATTATGCGTTTAAATGTTATTTTTTTTTTAATAAGTAGGCCAGACGCAGCATTCTAAGAAATTCATTCGGTTCATTACAATAATTACAGAAACATAATAATTTTCCTGTTTTGCCATTTATTCATGCTGATAACCAAAGTGAAAATGGAACTCTCAATTTGGGGTTTGCCATGATCACAGCATTCATAATCTTGTTTCATTCCTGTATTCTGATTTTAAAAACAGGTGACTGAAACAAAAAATCTCAACCATTAAAAGCAACACGCCAAAGCTGTGGGCTGTAGTAATGGTGACCTCCAAATAGAGATGGAGTCACAGGTTCAGGGGTGGAAAAGAATGATCACGCCTTACTTCTAGCTCTGACCACACCCAGTAGGCAATCACCGAAAGTGCTGAGGGCTTTGCGTCTTTTTTTAGGAAAGCTGACCTGAAATTCTAAGTTCAAAGAGATCAGATACTTGACTCTATGTCAGAGTTTTGCCATGCTATGAAAACACAAGATCTGAAAGTGAAGGGGAAAAGAAAAAGACAAAAATCTGTAAGAAGTGCTTCAGTAAAAAACTAAATTCTCCCTAGTTAGTACTGTAATCTGGAACTACTGGTAGTTTTGCAGAAATAGAATTTTAAAGTAACTTAATACAAAGACTTATCTCTCTTGATTTATTTCCAAAAAAATAAAGCTCAGTATTTCTTTTATATTTTTTAAATAAAATTGTATATATTTAAGGTATATAAAATGCAGTTTTGATGAACGCATACATAGTGAAATGATTACTATAGTCAAGATAATTAACATATCCATCTCCTCACATAGTTACTATTGGTTTTTTTTTTGTTTTTTTAATTAAAAAAATATTTTTATTGATTTTTTACAGAGAGGAAGGGAGAGGGATAGAGAGTTAGAAACATCAATGAGAGAGACATCGATCAGCTGCCTCCCGCACTCCCCCGACTGGGGATGTGCCTGCAACCAAGGTACATGCCCTTGACCGGAATTGAACCCGTGACCTTTCAATCCACAGGCCAACGCTCTATCCACTGAGCCAAACTGGTTTCGGCACTATTGTTGTTTTTAAAGAAAGCTCAGTATTGATGTGTTTTGTAATTAGTTTCCTCCATACCTGCTGACCAATCTACAAAGAGGTGAGCTACCTACCTGGGGGTTGTCAGCCTTGAGAAAGCGGAGGGTTTTGGGACTCAGCAAGAAGTCACCATAGATATTGTCAGAAATTAGACAACCAAATAAAATTTGTAATGTTCTTTTTACACATGAACATTAAGTTCTGCTTAGTGATCAACTAATACACCTATGAAATTAATAAAGCATTACCAAGCCAGATAACGTACTGTAGTAAGAATATTTTCAGAAACATTATTTTGAATAACTAGACACAAACTTGCTGATGTCAACACGTAATTATCCTGCAGGTTAACTAGATCCTGGTTATGAGGAGGGAGGGGGATAACTAACTAGTAGCATCTGGTTTCTGGAAACAGTTTAAGTTGGCCCGTTTTCTGCCAGAGAAGCAAGGAGAAAGCCCAGCTGGCATTGTTATCTAGGTCTCTAAAAATTACTTTTTGGTTTGGGTATCACAAAAGGGGTTAAAAATACTTGAGACTACCCAAAAAGCCTAACAAGACATCTGGGTGCTGCGGCTGTCACTGTCAGGGCAGCCCTTGGAGGGAATGCCCGTACCAATTCGGTTTATCAGATGGACAGCTGATCAACATTAAACAGACTTGCTCTGGGCAGACTGAGCTGAGCTTCCTGACATGAATTCCAATGAGGGCCCTCTGCACTCCACCACCGAGCTCTGCCATTTTTTACTGTTGCTGCTCCCTGGACATATGGGAAACCCGAGCAATGAGCACATAAAGCTGCCTCTAACTCAAGTGACGGCTCATTTCCCCCGGCTGAAGGCAGACATTAATATCCTGAGGAGATCAGACCCTCCTCTCTGACCCCCATCTACTGAAGCAAAACGACTGTCCCATTTCTTTATTTAATAAGCTTTTAATGAAGAAAACCAAAACCCCCTCTCTGACTGCGACACAGTTCTACATGAAAAGGTTATACAAATACAATGGATTCCGTGTCAAAGTTTCCCAAAATATCTGTCCCCCTCCCTACTGAAGAGTAGTCTGTCACTCGCCCTCCCATAGTGCTCATTCTTTCTGCTGCCGTACAGGAGTTCAGCTCTTCCCTCCGATAATTAGGAGCTGTCTCCACGTTATGGCAGGTGGAGAATTAAAGAAATGGCTACAAAGAGCATGCTGTGTTTCCATTTTCAGTAGGTTCCTTTTTCTTCGAAGGCTCATCATTTAGCTATGAAAACTGCTTCAGGCACAACCAGACTGGGAGAAATGACAGTCCAGTGACAACCCCAAGAGTCCACTAGAAAATGCTTCTGAGCTACATTAGAATATGAGAAAGCTAAAAACGTTGGGTGAATTGGAGTTGGCATACTTACTTTGGTTTTAGGAAGGATAAAAGGGAGGATGCATGATGGCAAATGAAGAAGACAAGCAGATTTGTACCTGTGAATCTTAAAAGTGGCTTAAAATGAGAGCAATCTGAAACATTCCTGAAGCTGGGTGCGGGGCCTATCCCTATTGCCAGGCTCTGTAAATTCTGAATTGCTTCATAAGATCTGAGTTTTCTCTCCTTGAGAAAGCAAGTAGAGGTTAGGAGAAAACTGAAGGCTTTATGTTAAATAGGGCACAGGAAGCACAGCAGGAGAGAAATGTAATTCTGCAAAGACCTCTCCAACTAATCCCAGGAGGCATCGATGAACTGGAAAGGGAACCTTGGCAGGCTTTATTTAGACCATGAGCTGGGAAGGGAAAGTGAGCATAACAGGTAAAAGATGTCTCCTAAGGAAAAAAGTGCCAGGGCATAGGCTATACAGTGATATGCTTTATATGAGACTAGAGGCACCTCAGTCTGGCCTGTGCCCTCTTGCAGTCCAGGAGCCCTCGGGATGTCTGAATGGTGGGGAGCAGGCCCACGCCGTAGTCTGGCCTTCCTCTGCAGGAGGCAACCGGGTGGGCCGATCAGGGGACAGCACTGGCCGTCCAGCGGCTAGCCCTGGTCACCCCCAGCTGACCAGGTTGGCAGGAGGGGAAGTTGAGAGTGACCAGGCCAGTTAGGGGCGACCAGGCCAGAAGGCAGGTGAGCAGTTAGGAGCAAGCAATCCTGGATTGAGACAGGGGTCCCAGATTGGAGAGGGTGCAGGCTGGGCTGAGGGGGACCTCCCCCAAATGCACGAATTTCATGCACTGGGCCTCTAGTAGGCTATAAAAGCCATGAGCAGGTACTCAGTATACAGGTTAATGCACAGTTAAGGTGCAACATCCAGATATCACAATTTTAAAAATATATAGCATCTCATTTAATCTTTTTCACATTTAGTTATTAACCCTGTTTTATAGGTGAAGCAATAGATTTCCACAGGGGATAATGTTAGGTAGCCTTTTTAGGAAATATTATCCAGGAGAAGGCAAGACAACAATCTGAACATTAAATCAAAGGAAGATCTAAAATCAAGTGACATTTCCAAATACCTCTTTAAACAATCAGATCCTATAAAATGTATTTGCTACTATGCATGAAATTATTTCAAACTACAGACATGGTTATAAAAATTCTTAATAGCACAGTTGAAAGCTAATTTCTTAAGAAAAAAAGCTTTATTGAGTTATAATTTACGTACTATCATAAAATTCAGTCATTTTAAGTGTACAACTCAATGATTTTTAATATTTATAGAGTTGTGCAACTATCAGTGCTATCTAATTTTAGTACATCTCCCTAAAAACTAAACCTTATGTTCATTTAGAGTCCTTCCTTCTTTAGGCTATCTCAATTTTCATTTTAATCTTCAAGTATTTGGAATTTTTAATAAAATTATTATAAACAGTAACAATATAAAATGGAAATGTTACATTAACAGCAGGCAGCATACTTTTACTGAAAAAAATTACAATCTGTGGCAAACAGTAAAATGTCCACATAATATATATGTTCTTGAAAGCCAAATATAAATGACAGGTTAGGTGTCTGGAAATAATGCTTGTTTTTTTTTTTTAAAAAAAAACCTGACTATAAAGTATCTCAAAGGACAGATGCAGATCTATATATAACATTCAAGCAAATCACTCTGAAAGGCAAATACATAATTTATTTATTCACACAAAAAATAAATCTTGTTACTTTATAATCACACATTATACCCCAGGCAACTGTTAAGTTTAACATTTCTTTAGTGTGTTTTTTGTTTACAAGTACAGAAACAACAGAAATGTTTGAAAGGCTGCCACAGCCTTGGGAGAAAAGGAGTAATACATACATCAAAGTAATGAAAAAGTCTGTGAATCACAATTTAAATTCTATTAAAAGCTATCTCCATTCAGTCTTTCAAATTGCATCACTTTATTTAATTCTAATATGGACTTAATGTGTGTTCACTGAGATGAAAACCCATGACTACTGATTTCAAGTGAAATGAGTGTGCCATCCAACTTGCTTTTTCATTGAAAAGTGGCATAGGAAGACGAAAGGTGAGATTAAAAGTCACCTTTAAGAAAGCATCACAACTATTAAAAGGTCTACTTACAAAAACAAGTCATGTGAGTCAAACGAGAGTATACACTTACTGTAAAAAAAATCAAAACAACATATAAGTACTAGAGGCCCGGTGCATGAAAATTCATGCACTGGAGGGGGGTTCCTCTCTCACAGTCTGGGAGCCTCAGGGGCAGGAGGCACCTGGTGATCAGGGGAAGGCGATGCCCAATCACACCTCTGCTGCTGCCACTGCTGGCAGCAAAAGACTTGGCCTGACCCTGGTTACCTGAGCCTTGGGTGGCCCTGGGTGGTTGAGGGGACAAGGGGACTCCAGAGGAAGGCGTGTGGCAAAGCCGGGCCGAGGTGACTGGGTGCTGCCATCTTGTGGCTATGGACACCACCATCTTTGAGGGTGTGGCAGTTAGCATATTCCCTCTTTATTGGCTGTGGGTGCTGCCATATTTGTGATGGTATGACTCAATTAGCATATTCCCTCTTTATTAGATAGGATATATAGCTAAGCCACTCAGATGGTGTACATTAACCACATGTAGCTATTAAACACTTGAATTGTTGCTGGTCTGAAACCACTATATAGCCAAGAGTTAAGAGTACGGATTCTGGAGCCAGATTGCCTAGATTCACATTCCAGCTGAGTGGTCTTGAACAATTTGCTCAACCACTCTCAGTGCCCAGTGTTTTCATCTGTAAAATGGAGATAAACAACAGCACATACATCATTGTTGAAGGGGTTAAATGACTTTATATATAGTTCATAAAACATATAGTTCATGGAGTATATATAACTCCACACAGTAAGTGCTCAATAAATGTTAACTATTACTGCGTTTAAATTAATTCACCTTTCTATTTAAATAAAACTTTACATCCCAACTATCTGGTTAGGACAAGTCAGAAGCAAGTCACCCACAGAGCAGCAAGCTCTGAACCTGTGGAAACAGAGTTAGCCCTTACACTACCACAGTCACCCTTGGGCTTGTGTAGATGAGAGTCTGGTGGGCTTCCAGATGCCTCCCTTAGTGATGGGCAATCCTTTTCTGCCCCTCTAGTCCCATCCTCACCCCCTATCCCTGACCAGCCCTTGAAATTCTTGTATGCACTGTGAAAAATCAACTGATCTAGACAAATACATCTATGGTATAGATGAGGAACCAGCAGATCCAAAATGTCTACTGAATTACTTGAGAGCCCATGGGATGTAGATACCATTATGTATTAGAAATGAAAACCTAACTCCCATCCAGTGCTTTTTCTTATACAGTCAGTAAATGTGTTTTAGGAGCTAAGAAAAACAATGTGTTTTATATTGGTACCTTACCTTATTGAAAAGAAAACTGCTAAATGTTTCAAGTAATCTCAATGGTTCAACCAAGTATAATTCTAGAAAGGCGGTACATTTAATTTCTGAATCTCAATCTCCTTACAGCACTTGATCTTCCACCTTGCCTTCCCACATCAGAACCTTAGGGGATAATCATGAGTCACTTAGCTTTAGAAAAAGCTGTTTATCTAAACGGTGAGTTTTGTTATGAGAAAGCTCTGGTTTTAATTCCTAGCTTCATTTCCTAAGATCTACAGAACCTTAAAAGCTACCCCTCCTCCCCAATGTTTTGGTTTCCTCTTTACTAAAAATGGGGTAATTAACAGGTATTTCACAGAATTTTTGCAAGGAGGAAATAAATTTTATTGAGCAAGCAATAAAGATTTATGGGATACCAACTATTTGCTAGGAAGCGGACAAGGCCTTTCCCCAATTATTATACACCAATTGCTTAGAAGGGTGGATAGATAACAAATGTCTTCTTTTGCTTCTTTTTTACAAAGCAGATCTAGTTTTGTTTATTCATTCAAGAATCCTCTATTAAGTACCTGTTACTTGGCAGGTTCTACTCAGGGTACTGGAAAAGCAGAGTATTTGAAAACATGGTCCCAGCAACTTGTAGTGGGGAAGAGGTTTAACATTATTCTTAGATCTTCCTAAGCTAGACACCAAATTTAGGACTCTTTTTTCAGAGCAGAAAAATAACGAGGCCCTTGGATGCCCATCATGCAATCCTGCTCTTCCAGTTACAGATGTAGAAATCAAAGTTCAGAGATTTTAGGTACTTTATTCAAGGCCATACAGGCAGTTATCTGGACAATCAATGGGTCTGGGCTGCCAGTCACCACTTGAGCCAATTCAGCGAGACAGGGTTGAATTATATATGAGTATTTCTTTTAAATATATATATTAAATATTTTATTGATTTCTTACAGAGAGGAAGGGAGAGAGATAGAGAGCTAGAAACGTTGATGAGAGAGAAACATCGACCAGCTGCCTCTTGCACACTCCCTACCGGGGATGTGCCCGCAACTGATGTACATGCCCTTGACCGGAATCGAACCTGGGATCCTTCAGTCCGCAGACCGACGCTCTACCACTGAGCCAAACCGACCTCGGCAATATATGAGTATTTATTCCAATAGTTCGGCAGTACAGGAGAGCAGCAGGTCATCCACAATAATCTGCACTACACCCCACCATAGCCAGCTGCTTATATGGGGTAGAGGGACAAAGATGACATGGGAAGTAGGCAAAAGGGTATGCCAACAGACAGTTTACAGGTAATGCAGGCTGGAGATATGCAAAGGCCTGTGGGTATGCAAAGGCTGGGGGGTCTTCAAAGGGCTGGCAATATGCAGAGGGCTAGTGGCTATGGTTTCTGCAATAAGGTTGTTCATCTTTCCATGATAATAGGCAGCTCCCAGATGGGGAGGACAGGCCACATTTCCAGGTGAGCTCTCAGGTCCTCTGCGTAACTCCCAAGCTGGTTAGACTGCACCTTCTTTCATCATGGTTAACAGAGCATGATTAATATTTCTTACACTTACAGTTGGTCCTCAGTATTCTATTTCTGCCCCATCATAATCTTCATCTCTTAATTTTTTCTATATATTATGCTGCCCCAAGAAGAAGACATAATATATAGGAAATTTACAAAATTTACAAAACAGTTTAGTGTAAATTTTCTAAATGGAAGCTTCTCAAAAAATGACAAAATAAAACCAGGGACTTGTATGAATGCATATGAGCATAACCAATGGACACAGACAGCAGGGGGGTAAGGGCATGTGCTGGAGGGTGGGAGTGGCTGGAGAGAGGTCAATGGGGGAAAAAGGAGACATAGTAATACTTTAAACAATAAAGAATTAAAAACAAAACAAAACACAAAAACCAGGGAGAGAGAATAGTCATTCTTTTTTTTTTTCTTTTTCTTTTTTTTATGCTGGAATGCATATCTTTCAGAAATTACAAGTTATTAGAGGTCCTTCAGATAAGCATATGACATGCAGATATTTTATTATACAGAACTTTTAAAAGTTATCTTTAATATTTAAAGTATTACAGATATCCTTCTTTCTCCCCCCATTGGCCTCCTCCATCTTATTCCTGCCTCCTTTCCTAGGCCTTCAGTGTCCATGGGTTATGAATATATATAAATAAATTCTTTGGTTAATCTCTTCCTACCCACTTTCCCTCTTGAGATTTGTCAGTCTCATTATACAGAACTTAAAAAAAATTGAACTAGTATTTGAAAAGCAATCTTACAAATCAATTCACATTGATTACAAGGTACTAAAATAATCAAAGATAATCATAGAGATGAATTTTGTAATTCAATTTGTAAAATCTGTCTCTTTCTACATAACAAACATAGAGATATCTAAAAATGGCCTCTCTTCACCTCAAAAAATGTGTTAATTTATAAAAAATATGGTAAGTTTTCATATTTTGGTTGCAAGCCCCAAATAGTTATAAGCATAAAGATCTTATTTACAGAGTCCTCCAAGACTTTTATATATTTTGTAAAACTGATTTTTAGAGATAGAGGAAGGAAGAGGGATAGAGAGATAGGAATATCAATGAGAGAGGAACCTCACTGATTGGCTGCCCCCTAAATGCTCCTTACTGGGGATTGAGCCTGAAACCCAGTCATGTGCCCTGACTGGGAATTGAACCAGCCATCTCCTGGTTCCTGAGTCAAAGTCCAACCACCGAACCACACCAGCCAGTCGACACATTACTTTTGGTTGCACATTCTCCTGCTCCTAGTTATCTTTCTCTTTTTCTGTATCTAACCATGACTCTCACTAGGTTCGAATTACCAATAGTCCCATCACAACAAGGTAAAATATGTTCACCTTAATATATACTTCACAACCACATGAAATAACACACTCCTAAGTTAAATTATGGGGGGACACTTTAAAAGTTACATATTTTGATTTTTTTTGTAACTCAGAACAGGTGAAAATCGAAACAACTGGATTATCTAATTATCATTATCAGCAATAAAATTAACAGAATAACTACTCTGTGTCAGATCCTAAAAATATAAAGTATAAAAGAAATGTTTTTGTTCTCCTGATGAGTATGTGTCAAAGTGTGAGTGTTTATGCATTCTTTCCATTGAAGTAGTTTAAGATGGTCTGTGCCATGAGGGCTTATAGTTCAGTTGGGGATACAGTACAATGATAGAAAAAGATTTACCAACTAAAGCAGACATATGTAATACTTTCAACAGGAAAGAATTAAAAAAAAGATTTAACAAGAAAACCATACAGCAGATATTAAGTGTAAAAGGAAGCCACAATCTGTAACTACTCTTATGATCACAAGGATTTGGGGGAAACAGTGAGAAGAGGAAACAGGGTGCTGTGTGTTCCTTGGGAGGAGCGCTTACACCAATGAGAGCAAGGTGCTGCTGGCCCCCACCGGCCATTGTGGCCGCCACAGCAGTGCTGAGGGGTGCGAATGTGAGAGGCTCTCCAGCCAGCTTGCTGCTGCTGGTCCCAACAGGAATCGCTGCCCTGCCAGACAGTGAACAGTTGATAGCTGCCCAGGAATGGTTGAGAATGGCTGCAGCCAGCAGACAGAAACAGGATTATGGGTGGAGCACAGGTTTAAGACAAAGGCTTGGGTGTCTCCTCTCAGGGCCTGAAAAGAAAAGAAAGGAGAACAATACAAGAAAGGAGGAGAGAAGTCCAGAGGCATCCTTCACCTTTTGGCCAGAGCCCCAAATGACTTGGATAAATTAAGGAGACTAAAATGATTGAATTGCTACTATTTGCCAAAAAAGTCATTTTCTTTCTTTCAAAAATACATCTTTATTGATTTCAGAAAGGAAGGGAGAGGAAAGAGAGATAGACGAGAATCATTAATTGGCTGCCTCCTGCACGTCCCCTGTGGGGATCAAGCCCGCAACCCGGATATGTGCCCTTGACAGGAATCGAACCTGGGATCCTTCAGTCCGCAAGCTGACGCTCTATCCACTGAGCAAAACCAGCTAGGGCGCCAAAGTGTCATTTTCACACAAAGACAAACAATATTAAATAACAAGCTTCTTATTTACATTTTAAGTAAGGTTACCTAAACTAAAGAAGTGTGGATCTTAGATACTATTGTAAAATATTCACTGCCAGTTAATTATCAGACTGTCAAGTCATTATACTACCTAATTTTACCAGTACACTTTCATCTGGACACAAGTGCCCTGCTTGGGATCTGAAACAGGCCTACTTATTAATCAGAGTGGTGAGATGCAGTTAGCTCAGCCTGAAAAAAAGAGCAGGAAAATGAATAAGCTAATTTAGCCCTTTGTCTTCATTTGAATTCTAAAGAAAAAAATGCAGTGAAGACTTCTTATCCGAGGAGATGACACAGAGACCATCCTGGCTTGCTCTTTTAGCAAACCCTCTTAAAAGATAAAAATGTACCCGAAGTTCAGCCTCCCAGGGCCTTAAGTTTAGGTAATAATTTAAATCATTCCTCAGTGAACTGCCTACCACTGAAAAGGTCTTACCCTACCATAAGATCTCCTCCATAGAGAAACCGAGCCAGAGTCCCCAGAGGAGGGATTGCTGGTGAAACCGTGGTGCCTGCACTGGGGAAAGGGAGGGATGCTGGGTTGTTCCCCTAGGAGCAGCTAAAGGCAGGAGGCTGTCATTCTGAAAACCAAACACCAGCAGTTTGACTTCTCTGTATGTCTACAAGAACATTCTAGTTATTCTAATATTATTAATGGCATACGTCGAGTTACCATATGGATGTTTGTTGATATTTATCATGTTAGGTTATAAATTACAAACATTTCTTCACATAATATTTGATTTAAATCCGAAAGCACAAGGATCTAGAATAACCTACCCAGCAGTACCTGTATATAGTTTTTATAATATATTAAGTAAAAAAAAAATTACATTAAACCCTGATCATTACAAAACGCATTTGACAGTCAAGTACATTTAAACAAAAATAAGTATGTTTTTAATAGTTTGTTTCCTTTTTCTCTAAAGCACAATTTTGATATGATCTGGAGGAAGAAAACAAGACAGTGCAGTTCTTGAGGGTTTGTAATTTCATTAGGAGAAAGACAAAAGCAGATTAACGTCAACAATGCATGGTAAATATACTATCGCTATTTAAGAATTTGAATTTGGAGCAAGAAAGAGCTGGTTTAAATCTCAGACCTGCCACTTCTTGGCTGTGTGATCTTGGCTCAATTATATAACACCTTCAAGCTTTACTATCTTCATCTACATAAAGGGTATATCACTACTGATTCTTTCAGACTGTTGTGAGCCATGAATGAGATAACTGGTGCAGTGTTTTCAATATGACACCTGGCACATGGTCCGTGCTCAATACATGGAAGCTATTAATGCCATCACCACTAACGTTTGCATATACTTATGTGCAGTGGGCTGTGGGAGCCTAGAAAAGGGGTAATTGGCTCAGACTGAGGGTCAGGGAAGGCCTTTTAGAGCTGAGAGCTGAGCTATGCCTTAAGAAATGGGTAAGGATTAGGTAAAGGAAGAAAGGTAGGCATGGTGTCCTGAGCTGAGGAAACAGCAGTGCATGCAGGGCACAGTATTTGCAGTGCAGTATTTGTAGCAGGTCTAGTGCAGAAACAGTTATAGCTCAGTTCCCTCTTCCCTGGGATTCAACAGCTAGCTGCTTCTCCCTCCACAAGATTCACCATACATTCTCCCCCAAAATACCTGCCCCATGCCTGACAGCTGAGTTGCTTGCCCTTTAAGGATAATTCAGGCCTACAAAGGAAGGTAGACCAGGCCTCTCTAGAGCCCTCCCAGAACCTGCTCTTTCCCTTTGTCTTAGCAACATGAAGAGGGGTCAACTGCAGAGGCAGTGGACTGCAGTGGTGAAGAGTCTGGCTCTCTAGTGGACTCCTTGCATCCAGATCATGGCTCTGTCACTGGCACTTTCTTTCACCTCTGTATGCTTCAGTTTTCCCAGCTGTTAAATGGGGATGATGATAAATCTCTTAGGGTTGTGAGGATTCAGTGAGTTGATACATGTAAGAAAATTAGAACAGGGTCTGCCTGCTAATAAGTATTAGCAATTATAATCTAACAAAATTAAAATGTCTGTATTTTATGGACAGGACATCTTTGAGGAGGTAGAGGATGCACTTGATTAAAAACATGGTCATCTATGGAGGGCAGAAGGCAGAATGGAAAGGAAAAAAAGGTATATTATTTACTGAGTACCTACCAGGTGCCAAAAGTACTGCTTAACTATTTCGTACATTTTCCAAATGATCCTTATAACAGCTGTGCTAGGTAAGTGGTGTTGGCTCTATTTTTACTTATGAGTACATTGGGCTCTAAAAGGTCAGGAAATTTGCCTAGCCAAGTGGACAGAACCACAATTCAAAACCAGGGTGATGAAAACAGAACCATGCTCCCCCAACAGCTACTTCTCTTCACCATAATGTGAAAATGGGCCTCCATTTTTCTTAGTTTAAAAGTTACGATAACAAACTTTACATTGCTAGAAAAAAACAGGCTGCCTAATTTTTCACATGAGAGCCTAGGCTTACTCCAGGAAATATTCACAATTGTTCAAGTTCAGATTTCATATTCTAACCGAGGATTCCATTTCATAAAAATCATGGAGTGTATAAACCAAGAGGACAGCCCAGAAATTCAGAGCACATTACAATTAAACCAAGGGGAACAAAAATATTGTTCTTTTAGAACTCCAATTCTATGTTTTCAGACATAAATGGACTAGGCTTACATTTGTTTTATAACACAAGATAGGCCCAGTTCTAATCTCTAATTTACATTTTCAAGCCTATATACTGTGTAAGATATTTCATGGATCTTTAATATCCATAAGATTCATATTTCATAGCAATCTGGCTTCTTAGATATCCTTTTATTCTACTAAAACAATAATTTTTAAAAATTTTGTTAGTTAGTTTATTTTGTTCAACCCGAGCATGTACTTGTCTTTCTCTGACTGGCTTATTTCACTTAGTGTAATATTCTGCAGGTCCATCACACTGTCATAAAAGGTAAGATTTCCTTCTTTTTTACAACCCAATAGTATTCTATTGTGTAAATGTACCATAGCTTTTATTGATTTTGTACAGAGAGGAAGGGAGAGAGATAGAGAGTTAGAAACATCAATGAGACTCATCGATCAGCTGCCTCTTGCACACCCGCTACTGGGGATATGCCCGCAACCAAGGTACATGCCCTTGACCAGAATCGAACCCGGGACCCTTCAGTCGCCAAGCCGACGCTCTATCCATTGAGCCAAACCGGTCTCGGCTGTACCATAGCTTTTTTATTCACTCGTCTGCTGATGGACACTTGGGCTGTTTCCAGATCCTGGCTATTGTAAACGCTGAAATGAAAACAGGATTGCATATATTCTTTTGAATCAGTGTCGCAGGTTTCTTTGGATATATCCCAAAAGTAGAATCACTGGGTCATAAGGCAATTACATTTTTAATATTCTGAGGAAACTCCATATTGCTTTCCACATTGACTGTATGTCAGCCATTTCTACCAACAGTGCAAGAGGGTTCCCTTTCTCTACATCCTCACCAACATTTGTTTGTTGATATTACCGATGACAGCAATTATGACAGGTGTTAAGTGACATCCCATTGTGGTTTGAATTTGCATTTCTCTGATAATTAGTGAAACTGAGCATCTTTTCATATGTCTATTGGCTATCTGCATGTCCTCTTTGGAGAACTGTCTATTCAGGTCCTTTTCCCATTTTTATTTTAAAATATATTTTTATTGATTTCAGAGAGGAAAGGAGAGGGAAAGAGAGAGAAACATCAATGGTAAGAGAGAATAATTCATCGGTTTCTTCCTGCATGTCCCACACTGGGGATCAATCCTACAACCCGGGCATGTGCCCTGACTGGGAATCAAACCGTGACCTTCTGGTTCATAGGTTAACACTCAACCACTGGGCCATGCTGTTCATGTATTTAGTTTCAATTGGTTTGAAATAGAAATATAAACTACAGTCTTATAGATTTTATTTTTTTAAAGATATCTGTAATTTTTAAAAGTATATTTTTTATTGATTTCAGAGAGCAAGGGAGAGGTAGAGATAGAAACATCAATGATGAGAATCATTGATCAGCTGCCTCCTACACACACCCCAGTAGGGATTGAGCCCACAACCTAGGCATGTGCCCTTGATAACAATTGAACTTGGGACCCTTGAGTCCGCAGGCTGTCTCTCTATCCACTGAGCCAAACCAAATAGGATAAGTTTTATTATCTTATATATACAAAGAAGTTTTTCATGTTGTCACTTCATTGCCAACAGAAATGGTCTTTTACAGTGTGGAGGAAAATACCTTTGTCTCTGTTTCTCTCTGTCTTTTTTTCTCTCTCAGATACATATACACACACATAGGTCTTGTCATATGTTGACCCTATACTGATAAAATAGAACCAATCCTCAGGGGGAGTTTCAATTATAAGAAGCTGCCAAGGGGAGTAGGGAGAGCAGGCAATCCTCTATAGAGACATTTTATATACATACTATTTTTTAAACCTAAAAATATATTTTTTCTTTAATTAGAGTTTCTCATATAATCATTTTTTTTATTCCAGTGCTGCAAGTCATATTTATTAGAGGCAGCATGTCAAATAGAAGTTGACAATTACAGTCTCTATCAATACATATTATGCCAGACAGTAATGAGCCATCCACAAAGGGTTAGCCATCCAAAATAATCATGCCGCTTTCCAGAGAAATGTCGAAGAGGTTATGGTTTATTACACAGTGCTCATTAGATATACAGTGGCAGCATTAGCAATTTTTCCTTCATTTGCGTCTCATTTAAGGATCTGCCTCCACAAGCACAGTCAGATTAGCACACAAGGTTAAAACCATTATGTCCAGAAAAAAATTAAGTTGCATTTTATTTTACAGTAATAGTGGATCAAAGGTCCTTGGAATGTATTATTTGCAAAACCATTACCTAACACAGAATATTAACAAAAGGGAAAAGAAAAGCAATGCCCTGCCAGCATGGTTTTGACAGGAACAAAGACAGACTGTTTGAAATAGGCAAACACCACATTATTTAATTAAATACCTCTAAAAAACTACTTTAAAATAACACTAAGGTTGTGACATCAACTGTCAAAAGTCAAAAAATTAAAGTTGATGAAGTGTCAACTTATACTTTGAAATGCCTGGTTTACATCAACTTATTTTTGCCCAGTACGATTATAAATTTACTTATTGCTATAAATACTTATTTTTGTAAAAAGAGATAATCTAGTTTGTCATCTTTGTGGCCAGCCCAGATTTATTGATATTTAATGAGTCAAAATTTTGGATATAACTATCATAACTAGAAAGATCTGGTCAGGAAGGCAGACTTTACAGTAAGTAACAAAAATTAAATAGATACTGCTAAATAATAGCTGCTTAATGGATTCTGTCAAAGCATCAAATAACTGATGAATAGCATCTGAATTACTGACAGGGTAAACAGTTGTAGCAAAAAGATCTTTTGAAGAGATCTGTAAAGTCCTGATCGGTTGTTAATAAAATGTTAAAATTCATAGAATATTTCAAATATGCTTTCCCCATAGTTTATTATTAACAGACTGCAATTGTGAATATTCAAAGAATCCTTGCTTTCAATTAATGAACATTTATTGAGAGGCTGTCACATGTCTGAACCCTGTGGTAGTCTGAGAATGCATCAAAAAAAAAAGGGAAGAAAAGCATGAATGCATCAAAAAAAAAGGGAAGAAAAGCATGACTCTGCCCTCGAGAAGCTCAAGGCCAGATCAGTGAGGGATTGAGGCAGGCAACCAAACCTTTTCAGTCCTGGTAATAATTGCTATCATAGCCGAAACCGGTTTGGCTCAGTGGTAGAGTGTCGGTCTGCGGACTGAAAGGTCCCAGGTTCGATTCCGGTCAAGGGCATGTACGTTGGTTGCGGGCACATCCCCGGTAGGGGGTGTGCAGAAGGCAGCTGGTTGATGTTTTTCTCTCATCGACGTTTCTAGCTCTCTATCTCTCTTCCTTCCTCTCTGTAAAAAATCAATAAAATATATATATAAAAAAATAATTGCTATCATAGAAGTAAACACGGGGTGTCAAGGGAGCCCAAAGGAAGGGGACCTAACCCAAATTTTGATGGAATAGGAGGATTCCCAAAAGAAATAACACCTAAAAGGGGACCGAGAGGATAATTATACCTAGTAGAGGACCTTGGGAAGAAATACACCGAGAATGTGGAGGTGGGTGGAAGTGGAACCATTTACCTCAGATAATCAGAATATATAATTTTAAGGCATATTTTTAAAAATATGTTTTTATTAATTTTAGATAGAGAGAGAGAAAGGGAGAGGGAGAGAAAGAAACATCAATTGGCTGCCTCCTGCATGTCCACAATCTGACTGGGAATTGAACCAGAACCTCAAACTGAGCCACACTAGCCGGGCAAGAGCATATTTGTCAATATCTGATCCCAAGCTAGAAGAAAATATCCTGAAGTTGGAATGATGGACTTTATAACCAAATTCCATTTAATATTTACTGTAATTCTGACTGAAAAACATGTCATGGTCAAATTTTGAATTTCATTGGCTATTCTACTTGATCTTTATCCTTGCAAATATGATAATTATCCTTGTCTCTTTCCCCTTAAACATGATGAAAATGTGCAATAGTTATATATCTAATATATGTGTGTCTACTCTCAAAACAGATGTAATAGATACACTTTGAAAGGACTGAAAACAGATCAATTTAATTTTATCTACACAAAACCTGTTTTTAAAAACAATGAAATGTTATTATGGCCCTGGCTGGTGTGGTTCAGTTGGCTGAGCCTCATCCTGTGCACCAAAGAGTTGCTGGTTCGATTTCCCAGTCAGGGTACAGATTGTGGGTTCATGTCCCCCATCAGGGGCATACGGGAGGCAACCAATTGAAGTTTCTCACATCAATGTTTCTCTTTTTCTCTTCTACTACCTCCTTCCTCTCTCTAAAATAAAAACACTTTCTAAAAATGTCATTATGTCCTGGTACAGAACTATATCCTATATAATAAAAGCCTTAATATGCTAAGTGTCTAGTTGTCCATTCAACCAATCAAAGCATAATATACTAATGATATGCTAAGGTTGCTCAATCACTGGCTATAATGTGCACTGACTACCAGGGGGCAGATGCTCCAACCAGTAGGTTAGCTTGCTGCTGGGGTCTGGCCAATCTAGTCTGAGTGAGAGAGACTGGATATGCCTGTGGTCCTTCCCTGGCTGGCCAACCTCCCACATCACTCCCTAGCCCCAATCATGCACCAGTGGGGTCCCTCGGCCTGACCTGTGCCCTCTCGCAATACGGGACCACTCGGGGATGTTGGAGAGCTGGTTTCAGCCCAATCCCACAGGCCAGGCTGAGGGACCCCACTGGTGCATGAATTCATGCACTGGGCCTCTAGTATAGCTATAATTTATGATAGAGTAGATTCTTGATTGGACTGTGGCATTATAATAGTAAAACTGCATTTTTTCCAGAGTATAACAGATTTCCTCTCTTTGTGAATATTGTGATATTTATAAACTAGGTCCTATATATCTACACTGATTTAGTTTTTTATATGATCACCATTTCCCTTTCCTCAACAGTGTTTTAATTCAGCAGTATTTGACCTTCTATGATTTTCATTTGTTAAACAAATAACTACGGATTCCAAAGATTTAAAAAACTCCACCTACAACTACGTATATATTATGCACATACTAGTAAAACTTTATGTAAATGATTGCAGCATCATTCCTGACTTGGAATTTTGCTGGGTTCAATTTTTTTCTTCTTCCAGGAAAAGTGCCAGCTAAAGAACATCAGAAATCGCTAAAAGTGTAGAGCATCACGAGACAATAATCATCACCCAACAAAAAGTCCTACAGTTGAACTGCGAAAATAAAAAAGCAATGGGGCTTCATACTGGTCATTTATTGCTGTAAATTCATTTCATTACCATGAGTAATTATAAATTTCAAGGACCAGAACAAGAATGACCAAGATGGTGTAGGTATTCCTAGGTGGTGTTCTCTTAAAGACAACAAGCACAACCAGTACATGTGGGGAAAACATTAGACAAGAGATAAAGTATAATAAACTCAGAAAGAAAGGCACAAAACAAAAGGGGTGAGAACAAAGACCCATTAGCTAATAGTCTGACTTAGTGACTTTAATGGAGCACCTGGAAATATAGACTTTTTCTCTGTGTGATGAAACTACTATTTTATCCTAAAATGTAAAACTAAGTTTTAGGTTTGATGATTATGCATTTTCCGAAGTTATAAAACCTTGCCTGACCTTCAAGTTTTAGGAAAGAAGGGAACTCTGTCTTGGAAACTATCAGAGCTTTGGGCTACATCTGCAAATCCTATTTCGTGGGTAAAAGTAAAAACTGATGATATAATACTCATCATTTCTAACAATAACAAGGGGAGTAGTTTTTTACTGTTTGAAAATGGCCTGCGCTGAAACCGGTTTGGCTCAGTGGCTAGAGCGTCGGCCTGTGGACTGAAAGGTTCCAGGTTCGATTCCGGTCAAGGGCTTGTACTTTGGTTGCAGGCACATCCTCAGTGGGTGTGTAAGAGACAGCTGATCGATGATTCTCTCTCATCAATGTTTCTAACTCTCTATCCCTCTCTCTTCCTCTCTGTAAAAAAATCAATAAAATATATTTAAAAAAAATAAAAAATGGCCTGCAATGGTTGCCATTTCTATAGCAAAAATATTTAATTACTTATTGCTTGATGATACTGCTTAAATTGGTGATTCCCTGTCTGCATTCTTCACAGTAAATAAAGAATTCTTCACAGAAGTGAGTTATTTCCTCCTTTCCAAATTGTCTAAGGAAAGCCTTTATTCATCTCTAGATAAAGGTATATCTGTTGATAAAGATGTCAATTTTCTTTAGTTTGCTACTCGTGATTAAGATGTGATAGTAGCAGTTATCTCAGGGTCATCAGAAGCTGAGACTGTCAGTTACGTGTGTGTGTGTGTGTGTGTGTGTGTGTATATATATATATGCCTAAGTGACCATCTATATATATAAAAGCCTAATCAACCAAATGCCCGAATGACAGGTTTCTATGATGTGACCACCAGGGGGCAGACGCTCAATTAAGGAGTTGCTCCCTGGTGGTCAGTGCACTCCTACAGAGGGAGCCTTGTGCCAGATGCAGGGCTCATGGCTGGTGAGTGCTCTTGTGGCAACATGAGCCTCTCCTGATCAGGACTGACTGGATGCGAGCCCAGAGCAGGCGCAGCGGGGCCAAGATGAGCGGGAGTGGAAGGCAGGAATAGCAGGTGGCATTGGACTGCCGGTTTTGACTTAATCCCTGCAGGCCACGCTGAGGGGCCCCACCAGTGCAAGAATCCTAAAATTTGTGCACTGGGCCTCTAGTATCTAATAAAAAAATAGAAGGTCAAATGATCACTATTTCACACGTAAAGTGTGTTTGTTAGACAGACTCTTTTTTGCAGGAGGGAGAAGAGGGGTCCCTGGTGGTAAAGAGGCTGGAAGGTTATCATCACAAAGCCTGTACTAGCTAATTCCCTCCATTTTCCCCCTCTCTTTCAGAGGCAATCATTCCACAAGAGCAGTCATCCCCTTCAACAACACATCTAACAGGAGACCAGAAGAGGTCAGTAGAGAGCAGTTCCAGGCACCTTGTCGTACTCAGAGGGGCTGGGATCCTGCACATCTCAGGCCTCTACCCAAAAGGAAGAAGCCCAGAAAACAGAGTAAGTCTTTATACTCATTTTTTAAAACTTTAAAACAATCAGAGATGACTTTAAGGCTGGTGTAATGTTTACCTTAAAAAAGAAAAAGTTTATAGTAGGAAACAAAGAAATTCTCCAGGGTGTTTATAAAATACAAGTTTTTACAACAAAATTTCCCTGAAGAGGACAGTTATAATAATAATAATAATAATAATAATGCCTTGATATTGATATACAATCCTATTTTCTCTAATAATCCATTATTCCTCAGAAAACATGAATTACAGAAATAAATACTTCATATTTAAGCATACTCAATATCTGATCATTTCTATTTATGGAAAAAACACAGTATGCAAAAAATAAAAACTGATTGAGTATTAAAAAGCCCCCACCTTCTAAATTAATTATAAAAGAAATAGTAAAGTAGAAAAATTAAACATGTTTTAAATATTTAAACACAAAAAATTTCCCCTTTCAGCTTCAGGGAAGTATAAACTCAACAGAAAGCAATCCTTACCCTCACTCCCCCAACCCCAATCTCCAATATTACCAGCTCCCGTAGAGAGCTGAAAAATTAGAAGAAAAAAGGCTGTAGACTTTCAAATACCAGTTCCTGTGTTTTTACTTATTTCTCTTAGGAACTGCCTTCACTGAAGGGCCACCTATAACGTGCAGCACCTCCTTCACAGAGGAGCTACTTTCTCACCAAAGCGAAGGCCACGGCCTGGGCCATATATATTGAGTATGAACTTGCAGTAGTGTATCAGGCACAGAGAGTACGTAACCCCCAAAATACTATGTGGTACCTGACTTTAGGGGCTTTATGAATCTAAGAGGGGAACCCATAAAATTAGAAAATGCTAAGGAAAGACCTAATATTCAACAGATTACAGAGAGGTACAAATAACCTTGCCTACACCTCTAATGGTTCTTGAGGAAGATTAACTTGCAGCCAAAGAGCTAAAACAAAATTTGCATAAAGTACATTTAAAAATAACAAGTTGCCTGGTAAGCACTGGAGATGTGTCTAAAAGAAAAACAGGTTTTGCAAAATTAAAGCCATAAGTGGAATTAAACCCTAATAATTCAGTACTAGTCCATTTAGATTCCTTGACAATTCTGGTTTTCAGCTTGTTTTTGTTAAATTAAAATTACTCTAGCCTATTTACAAAGAGAGATAAAAAATAAATTCCTACTTTTTAAAGTTCTGAATTGAATGATATAAAATTAAACATAAAATGCATTGTAAGTGCAAAGTATCCTTCCATTATTGCCAGAAAATAACTAACAAAGGGGAGGTAAGTAATTTCACTGCCATATTTTCTCACTCTCCTTTACTGAGAACATGGCATAATAAGCTAAAGTATAAACATTTTTACATAGCCTGCTGCGAAGGAAAGTCTGCCAGCTTTCTACTGTATTGGACAGTGTTTAAGTGATTAAACTACAGCTTTGGAAATAAGGAGTGGAAACTTGTTTTGTGTCTCAGTTTGTTGTTTCTCTTTTGCACAGTCTCTAGAAATTCATTACATCAATATTTGCAATGAATTTGTAATTATAATAGAGTGATAGAAGTTCCATATTACTGCAGGCTGTAAATTACCCAGGGACAGTAGCAAATCTTATAGGTGCATAATTATCCAAGTTATTTCCTTGAAACAGTGTCTCCAATGAGTTTGAATTCCAACTCTGCCATTTGCCTACACATAAACTTAATCAAGTTATTAAATTCCTCTAAGTCTGTTTCCCAAGAGAAGTGATTTTTTTTTGTTAATCAATGTTGTAAGGATTAAAGGAGCTAATATATAAAGAGCACATGGAATAGTGTAACCAGACAATCAAGGGGTCTGGGCTGCCTGTCACTACTTCAGCCAATTAAGAGACAGGATGGAATCATAATATGAGCATTTATTCCAATAACACTGGCAATAGGGGAGAGCAGCAGGGCATCCACAAAAATCTCCTCTGCCTCCTACGATCATCATTGTAGTTGGTGCCTCGGCCGTGAGAAGGTTTCTTTTGGTTCGGACCCAGTGATGTTTCTGGAGCATAAACACGGTCAATCATTCTAAGGAACAAGGCCCCCTCGTGCTTTTGGCAGCAATATACCAGTATGAATAAACAGTCACCTCACATATCAGAAACCATGCAGCCAGCAGCTTAGTATGTCCATTATTATAAGGGAGAGTGAAATTATCAGAACAGTTTATACTGAAAGACAATAGCTCACCTAGTAGTAAAAGTCCGTCATTCACTACAGGTAACTATTGCAGTAACCTTTAGAGAAAACATCCTGCATCCTTCTCCCAAACATGGGTCCCAATATGTGACTTACTTTCCAAAATGAATGGAATAATTCTATATATTAGCAATAGGTGTCCCAACTCCTACCAGGCAGATGTAAAGGTTCACTCTACATGGGTTCCTCCATTGCCAGTTTCAGAGCAGTTGGAGTGGTAAGAAGCAAGTCTCAGGGTCTGTCCGTTTCTCCTCTGGTTGGCCCATCATCCTTGCTCTGCTCATGTCTGTCTAACTGCCTACCACATTTGCCCCTCAAGGATCTTGACTCTGAATTCTTTCAGACGAAAAGGGATTCAGGCTCTGTCTTCTTCTGTAACTGCTTCATGCTGAGGAGGGACAAAGTATTTTCAGGGCCAAGAGGTCCTTGCTCTCTGTCAGAGGGACGATGAGGCCTGGGCACAGAAGGAGGTGGCAATGGTGTCTAGAGTATAAGTATGGCTTATAACCTGGTGGAGTCAAATTGTGTTATAAAATTTTGTATTACTGGGGTAAAAGCTAGAGATATCCAGTGCAATTCATAGGTGAAAAATAAAGCTTTGAGTCTAATATCCATGATTTTATGTTACAGAATCTTCTGAAATACCCCCCCTCCCCTGCTAAAATTACTCTCATTTTTATTAAGGAGTCAACTTAAGACCAATTTATTTACTGTATTAAGTCTAATTTCAACTTGGCCTGAGCATTTGCATGTACACAAGAATAGCAATTGATCATATAGGTGTGTGTTTTTTTTTCTTTTTTAAATCTGCTTTGCTAGAATTTCATGTTTTTAATTAGCACCCTCACCCAGGGCAAAGAACCTGAGCCATTTAGTTGCCATCAGGTTTTTCTGCAATACTTATAGACTTAATTCCTCACATTCTTGAGGTTCTCAAAATGGGGTTCTTTCCTTGCCATCTCTCAGGAAAGCAACCTTCATTCCTTACTTGGAAATACTGCCATAAACCAAGTGACCAAGAGAGGTACTAGGCTATTTCTCCAAGGCACTCGCATTGACTTCAAAGTCATTTTTTTTAATTAAGTTATTATCTGTGTACATATTTTACCTTGCAGCCCCCGCCCCCCAATACATACTAACCCTCCCCAGAGTTTTGTGTCCATTGGTTGTACTTATATGCACATATACAAATCCTTCGGTTGATCTCTTATCTCCCCCAGATCTCCCTCCCCGCTGTAATTTGACAGTCTGCTTGTTGCTTAGATATAGAGACAGCAAAGTCATTTTTCATTCCTTAAAGCTTTCTGGTGGCATCCAGAGTCCAGGCATGTCTCTCTCATACATGACATTCCAATCAAAGTCTTGATTAACATAACCAAATTGGAAAGTGGTCTTTCTGAACTAATGCAAAGAAATGTATTGCCCTGACTCACTTATTAAGAATTGCCAAATTCTGGAGGAATGAAGTAGGGAGAAAAATAGACAATTACCAAACTGCTTTAATAGAAACAAGTTTTCTTATTTCTGAAAAACAAAAATTAAAAATCAATATTTTGCCGAAACCGGTTTGGCTCAGTGGATAGAGCATCGGCCTGTGGACTGAAAGGTCCCAGATTCGATTCCAGTCAAGGGTATGTACCTTGGTTTTGGGCACATCCCCAGTAGGGGTTTTGCAAGAGGCAGCTGATCAATGATTCTCTTTCATCGATGTTTCTAACTCTCTATCCCTCTCTCTTCCTCTCTGTAAAAAAAAAAAAAAAAATTATATTAAAAAATATTTTAAAAAATCAGCAATACTTTCAACAAAAACTATGTAATTATTTTCTGTTTATTCAATCTCATAATCAATTTTTGTATCTCCTGACTTTTGTATCCAGTTTTACTTACTTCTATAAATCTATAAACTCTATAGACTCCTGGAGATTTTTACATCTATTTTAATATATATTAATATATATATATATATATATATATATATATATATATATATATATATTTCTTTATTTGACAAAGCTTATTATTTCTTTATTTGACAAAGCTTCCCATGTTTCTTAAGCAAAAAATTTTCCTTCATGAAGAGAGAAAAGAAATCCTTGAGGCATTCCTAGGCCAACTGGACTGACCTAAAGCCAAATCTAGGTTAAGAAAAGTTTCTTAAAATTCAAACCCTGGAAAGGTTGTCAAGCTTATTTGACCAAAAGATTATATATCAACATTATTACTATGAAATAGTATTAGATTATTCATTCAAAGTGACAAAAGGGTATTAATTCTATATAACCATTTTAATAATTTATAGAACTTTTGCTTCTTGGGCAAAACCAGAAAAGACTTTTTTTCCCTTTTAGCTGACTAGGAAAGACTAAATAAATTCTACATTAGCTTACTTTAAATTCATTTATCTAATTAAATTTATTATTCAGATTACCTATAATTTCCTTTTAAGATTTCTCTTCACAATCCTTCCATGACTTCCACAAATCTTTCTACAACTTTCACAAACCTTCTTACCCATTCAGAAGTAACCAGCTTTATAACTCACTTTCTTTTTTCCTTCAAAATGCATCTACATGCCTCATGCTTTCTATTATATTACCAAAACTTTCCAATTGGTTAGACTTCTTAACTTTTAGAAACATTAATTTTTAGGTGATCACTAAAAAGTAGTTAGCATTCTTTAGATTGAAAAATACATTACACATGTGAGAGACATAATTCTAATAAAAACATCCACTAACAGTTTCAGGTGTGTTTCCTAGCTTTTCTGTAATAAAAGGTCAAGAGTAGGTAAACTCGGATTTATTAATATTTCAGTATTCATTATTTCAAAATACCTAGATATTGAATAATTTCTATTATATAAAACAGCAGGACTTCAAAGTTTTAAGTTACCAACGACTTCATTATTTTCTTTTCTCAAAAATCTATTTTATTGATTTTGTACAGAGAAGAAGGGAGAGAGATAGAGAGCTAGAAACATCGATGAGAGAGTCATCGATCAGCTGCCTCTTGCACATCCCTCACTGGGGATGTGCCCGCAACCAAGGTACATGCCCTTGACTGGAATCGAACCCGGGACCTTCAGTCCCCAAGCCGACGCTCTATTCATTGAGCCAAATCGGTCTCGGCTATTTTCTTTTCTTTACAAAGTAGGAGTGGCCGCTGCCCAAGGGCACTTCTGTAGCTCAGGCCCTTCTAGGAGAAAAACTTGGGGGGTAGTTTAGAAGGTTTATTTCCCATAATTTTCTTTCTGAGTAGACTGTAACAACATGAAATCTTGCATATAAGAAGAGATCTTATCCTATTTCAAAACAGAAACAAAAACAATCCCTAAAGTAAATAAATGAGTACTCCCAAAAGGAGGGACTAGGACATTAGCCTTAGAATCGTATTTTACACTAACCCAGAACAGCAAATGGCCTTTGGTTCTAAGTGGTGCAAAGTTCAAACAGCAGAGACAGAAGAGAGAATCTTAATCATAGAAAATGGTGACTCAATATGCCAGTAACGAGAGAGGAAGGATACCATGGTTAGGATAACCAATCTGAGAATCTGCTCTCTCTGCCTCTGTTACCACCATCACCCAGTTACACAGTCCAAGAGCGACAAGAAAAGTCCAAGGGCATAGTGAGGAATGAGTTCCGCAGGCAGTTAGCTACCTGTAGATGCCAGTTCTCTCCTAGCATCTTAAGTGAGTGGTATTAAGGACTATTGTCTTTAGTTAAACAAAGGACTGCCAGTGAACATGGGTGGATTAATAGCCCGATAGTGAATATGATTATAGTTCTAGAAATTGAGTTCCAGAAACAGTTTTAGAAACAAAACTGCATAAATAGTGTCAGAAAGCTGCTAGATGCATGAATTATTTTCTTACCTTATCACTTGAGATTAAAGACTACTTATTATTAATATTTAAATTTACTCAGTTCTCAACCCTGTGCCTTGCAGAGAGGAACTGGTTAGAATGTGCTATACTGGACCACTCATTACTCAAACCTAGCTGGATATGTGCTCTGATTTGAAATTCATTATTAGCCTTGATTTGAAATCCATTATTATTCCTGTTTTATACACGAGTAATCACATAGAGTGATTAAGCAGCTTGTGTAAAGTCAAATAACTAATCAGTTACAGATATGAGACAAAAACCCAGGTCTTTGGCCTTTAACCCATGTATCCATTACACAACCCTGTTTACCACTGGGAGTGCCCTGAGTTTGGGTTCAAAGGATCAGCATTAGGTCATGAGATTATTAAGCAAACTTTGCTATTAATCATTTTAACTAACTACAAGTCTGCTGCATAGAACTAACATTTTACTAAGATGAATGTCAAGGATTAAACTGTTTAAAATGCAGAATTAGACACTGGGCTTTGCCTTTGATTGTGGTTTCTTACTAGTCAACATGCAGGCCTTCTTTAAGAAAAAGATTTTTACTTCTTCACCATTAACAAAACAATTAATACAGCTTTTCTTTTCCTATGATGCAGTCAGGCAGGGTAATCTATAGCAAGATATTTAACATACAATAAACTCTCCACTGGGTGAATTGGTAGCCAAGCCCACCTACTTTTTGTGGTTAATTACACTTCACTTGTTTTGTGAGAGGCTGTTCTTATTTAATGTTTTTCCAGCAGCTCTGGGAAGTAATGACTTCTGATGTACAGTATGTTGAACATAAAGAACCTTCCCCTTTCTTGTTCAACATATAATTGCTGCATTTGTGCATACTGTGTAAGCTGAAAGTAGCAATAAAAAGTTAATGAAGAAAATAAGTACTAGTTGTAATGAGCTAGTAATACTGTTAGATTTGTATGTGGAGTCTATTTTTATTGTTGAAAGTGGAATACAATCAATAAGAATATGTAATCAAACTGCACATGCTTTCATCTCTTGAGATCTCTCTGAAAAGGAGCTAAGCTATCTTTACCTTCAAAAGCATACTCTAAATCCAATCTTCAGCATAATCGTTTTAAATAAGCACTCCCCATGTTTTAGGTTCTTGTAGTACAAAAAGATACATTTTTAAATAGACTTTTATTGTTTTCTAAGCATAAAACATAACTTTCTTTTAATTTTGAAGTTAATTTTAATTATGCAAAATAATGTGAATAGATTCTCTTCATTTAAAAACCTGAAATATTACAAATAAAGTTCTCTTTGACTATTCCCCTATACCTACCTCTCCCAAACCTCCCTCTTCCCCGTGTCCTTCAACCACTGTTATTATCAGATAGATGAGATTTATTCTACTTTGTTCTCACATTTACACATAATCATCATCATAAAAAAAACCTACACCCCCCAAAAAAAGTTTCTTTTAATGCTATATATTTCAATATTGATTATTTTACATTAATATAATTGAGTACTAAATAAATAATATGATCAACATGTTCCTACCAAAGCCCATATTTTAAGGTGTTTTTTGCTTTTGTAGATCCCCAGGGGAAATGCAATTTGTTAATTGTTTGGCACTTTTAAGTGCCAGAAAAATCCTAAGGTGTGAAGGAGAGAACTGATAGTCACAGCCTATTGTTAGTATAATTAGAAGTCATCAGAAGCTAATTAGTACCACATTAAAGTGATAAATTATGAACTACAATATCTGCAGCTGAGACCAGGACTAATTCCCTAAATTTAAAGAGTTAAATTTTAAGACCCCCAAACTTGCTTCATTCACAGCTTTTTATATTCTCCACTTCTATTCTTAAATTAAGATTTCATATAGGTCTCCAAATTCTACCACTTTTCTATAACATCATACCAAGCTTGACCAATTTTCCCTTAAAGGAGAATTAATGCTAAGATCAGTAAATTTTAAGTTTTTTTCTAGATTTAACTTACAGTTATGCTTATAATGCTTTTCCTGTGATTAGTTCTTGAATTTCAACACTTATCTTAGCATGTATATCATTAATTTAACCTTAATCTATTGAATAAATACAGAGTTGCAAAAGAATTAGCATAGTAACCAAGAAACTGATGGTACCAATTTTAACTAGGATGGTAAACTTAAGAGAGCTATCTGAAGACATCATTTTGCTTCACTCGTGCCTTCTTTATTTAAAAAAAAAATTTATAATTTACTCATGTTCATAAAATATTCGATCTTGTCAAAGAGGGCAAAAGATAAAAAGTTCAGATCAGCTCAGAGACTGTGAAGCCTTCATTCTAATGACAGGACTAGGCTATCTCAGTTTAGCAAAAAAACCTTTTTACCAGTTTTTAAGGAGTGTAAATTAGTAAAACATGTATATTGTTAAAAAGAATTCTTTATGTCTAAAGAAGACATAAAGTGAACAGTTAAAGTCTCTCATCCCATTCCCTCCCACCAGCTGCCTCTCCCCAGAGGTGACCACTGTAAAACAACTCTTTGTTTCTCATTTGAAACATTTTTCATGCATGTAAAATCCACTGCCCATCCCAAGGGGGTCAAACTATAATACATTTCTGTATCTTGCTTTTTTCACATGATTCTTTGAAATCTGAAAGATGAGACAGAGGGCTGAAAACCAGGACAAAGGCTTTATTAGAGGAGAAGGACCCTGAGCATACAGCCTTCTCGTACCAACATTAGAAATAAATATGTCACGGCACTTGTCTCTCAGCAGCTCATTTTCCTCCTTCTGGATATGGAGATGAGAGCAACCCAAACTCAGAAAAGCTAAAACCTGCCAGTAAAACTTCAAGCCACAGAATGGAAGCTGCAGATAATAAAGGTACATAAATAAAATCCTATATAATAAAATCCCAATATGCAAATTGACCGAACAGTGGAATGACTGGTCATTATAATATGCACTGACCACCAGGGGCAGATGCTCAACAGTAAGGAGAGAGGGATCCAGAACTTCAAGAGGTATTTCTGACTGCCAGCAGACAGACATCCCCCAAGGGTACTGGACTGTGAGAGGGCGCAGGCTGGGCTGAGGGACTCCTTCCTCCCAGTGCATGAATTTTGTGCACTGAGCCTCTAGTGCACATGTGTCAAACACAAGGCCCGCGGGCCAAATCCGTCCCGCCAGGCCTTGCAATGTGGCCCGCACCGCGCTGTCATCACTGCACTCCGCTGCGTTTCCATCACAATGACAGTTTATGACTGTTCAGTAAACCATTCGGCCCGCGATTTAGGCTGGATTTTAGATTTTGGCCCCTTCTCTGATTGAGTTCAACACCCCTACTCTAGTGTATTATAAGAAGGAATGGGCCTAGTGTGTTTGGCTCAGTGAATAGGATGTCAGCCAATGGACTGAAGGGTCCCAGGTTTGATTCTTATCAAGGACACATGCCCAGGTTGCAGGCTCGATCCCCAGTAGGGGGCGTGCAGGAGGCGGCTGATCAATGATTCTCTTTCATCATTGATATTTCTACCTCTCTCTCCTCTCTGAAATCAATAAAGTATATTAAAACACACAGACACACCTTTAAAAAACAACAACAAAACTTGGGATTTAAAAAAACGTACTAATTATTCTGCAATGTTTTTTGTTATGTTAGGTTATTTATTATGCTTTTTTGTGTAACATTCCACTAACACTTTTCTTTCTTTAAATGTCATATTGATATTGCTTTACATAATAACAAAGTTAAAAAATTAGGAAAGTCCCATAAAGAGTGCCTTAGAGTCTGATTACAGCTCACACCCTTCAGTCTGTGGACCAATGCTCTATCCACTGAGCCAAATCAGCCAGGGTTGCAAAGGACATAATAAGGTACAGACAGTCACAGGAAGACATGGTCCAGGTACACTACTTTAAAAGGCACATACTATACATGTGTGATTCAAATGTTTATTTTGATCTATAACACTACAGCAACAGAAGGGTCAATCATCTAAAGATTTAAATGAATACTATGTCCAAGGCACTGGCGAGATACACAGTTGTACAAAGCTGGCAGATATAGCCTAGCTGGGTACTGAGAAGGAAAACAAAACGTGCTTGGCAAACATGTTTCAATCTCTTCTACCACAGTTAACAAGAGGTTTTGGGAAATTTCAGGCAATGAAGGTAAGGTGAAAATATGTGGTCTATTAATAACTGCTAGTCAGATGAGAAAAAAACTGAATAAATTATTGCTAAAACTACTGAGAAAGGTGAACCATTAGTTAAAAAAACTCATAAAAATTTTTAAACTTAATAATCATGTTGTACTAGAGAAGTCTATACTTTGAAATGTTATGTTTTATATATTGTAATGATCTATTTTTGTATACAAGAGTATCCTATTGTTAATAGAACAGGAAGTTATACACTTATTTTCTCAGGAGTGGCTAGAGATACTTTTACATTAAATTTAGTAGTTTTTTCGACTGATTACCTTTGTAACCAATATGTATGTATGTACAGTATGTATGTATGTATGTATGTATGTATGTATATACTGTTGACACTATTACAGATGTCCTCCATTTCCACCCCCTTTTCCCACTCCCACCCAAGTCCCCTCACCCCCGCCTTCTCCAATTGTTGTCTGTGTCCATGGGCTATGCGTATGTGTTCTTTGGCTAATTTCTACACCTTCTTTCATCCAGTGCCCCCCATGTAAACTCAGGATTAGTAGAATAAATGTAAACCGAACTGTCTTCTTGGCAAATGGCTACGGTAGATGCTTATAGTGCACTTTTATAAATGTGGCTCTTACCTGTTTTTCAAAATGTAGTTATTACATTTTAACCTACATTCTGCCTCTCTTGGCCATTTGATAAATTCACTATATAGATCCACAAGTTATATCCATCAGTTATGTCCTTAGGCTAAAAATAAAGGTCACCTAACTTACTTTGGTCCCTTAGGTAATTTACTCAGGTCCCACTATCTGACATCGAAGTCAAGTTTATGGGAGAAAAACACCAACAATGCAAACCCCAGTAGTTGGGAGGTGAATTTAAAAAGCTCCCAAGTCAGTACTTTCCTCAAATGTTAAATAATTCACTGTGGCATTATAGATACAAGCCTCCAGCAAAAGTTACACTTGAACAATTAAGAAAAGCAGGAGCAAAACAAATGAATTCAGGGATGGAGAAACAAATTAATGGTTTCTCATAGTACTATGCCAAATTACATTTTCACATTAACAAGTGTATAAACCACCCAAGCATCACCAATGACATGCTGGATCAAGCTTAATTACAGAAAATAGCCCAGAACCAGGATTATCCCCTAAATGTAATTGTGGATTCTATATACTAGGGTATGAAATTCATTTATATTATTTGGAAAATTTTTATATTCATAATGCAAAGTTGTTTTGTTTTTTTTTTTTTACAACTGCTTGTGTTACAATGAGCATCTACCAAATGCTTATGTTCCTGTGAAGGCTCAGAAGGTGATGTAGGTGTTTCTCAGAGACTAGGTAAGAAATTTGAAACACATGTTCCCATTACAGTGCACTGTGTGCATATAAATAAGAGCACCTGCATAGTAGAAAAGGTAACATACTTTAGAGTAAAACCAGGATTTAATTCCCAACTCTATCACTTACTACTTAAAGGATTTTAGACAAGTCTTAATCTCAGTATTAGCTTCTTTTTCTGTAAAATGAGGATGATTCACTTATGTAACAAATATATACTGAACACCTATTATGTGTTAAATAGTACTTTACATTGGTTATTTTAGAATCAGAATAACAAAACTTGGCTGGTGTTCATTAGAGGTATGTATGATTACCCAATTGCAAGAGCAGACTATTAATAAAATGGGGTCAAAATCACAGACTAAAATCCAAAGGAATTCCCAACAGGAGCTAGACATACATGGGCTATACAAGGTGATGTGAAGTCTGTTTGCTTTCCAGGGATTAATTATCAGGTTATTGGTATTCATTATGGATCCTTGTGTTTTCTCCAGTTATTTCAACTAAACTCAGTCAAGAGTTTTCTACACAATTTGTAAGGTAAAGTATTGACCTCTAATTCAAAAATTTGGGGGAGGGATGTAGATTTATTAAAGATTTGCCAAGTTGCTTTCAATTCAGGCATTTTCAAAGAAATACTTATAAGAAGACCTTTTTGGTATAATAATTTAATGGCCTAGTCTAATCTACAAGTGAAATAAATTATTTGAATCAGACGAGAAAATCAGAATGGAATAACAAAAAACACACATGAGGTTTAAAAGGAAACCGTAGATAGAGACTCAACTTTCCTCAAATGAAATTGCACCACCCTAAAAAAGTAACATGGTAACTCTTACCTATAAAATTATTGTAAGGGCAAATGGGATAACTGTTGCTCTGGCTGATTTTGCTCAATGATTAGAATGTCGGCCCTAAGGCTGAAAGGTCATGGGTTTGATTTCCAGTCAAAGGCACATACCTTGGTTGCAGGCTGAATCTCCCCTCTACCCTCACCCCTCCACCTTAAGAAGAATAAATGAAAAAAAATATATCCTCAGATGAGGATTTAAAAAAAGGATAACTGTCATAAAAATTATTAGTAACCTACAAAGCACTAAAATATATAAATTATTTCAGAGTGAGTAGAAACTAAAAATGATCCCAAGGTATCTCTTTTAGTGAAGATACCTATATGCATAAATGGTAAAAGATCTGCAAAAATTATCCTGGCTGAGGAGAGGCCATTTGTAGCTATAACAGTAATAAATTTTGCTTGCTTGTTAATGATGAAGGATCACTGTACTTCATAGCTAGCAAGCAACAGTCATTTCTAAATATTATAGAAGAATAAAATATTTATGGATAAGATCACTAGAAATAAAAAAAAAAAACCCTAAGATGTGGATTGATTTTTAAATTAAGTCAATAAGATATATCAGCCATAAGTCAAACTTTCTAGACATGCTTCTTTTTGGGAGAAAAATTTCCTTGTTTTTAGAGTAGTTTTAATTTCACATGCCCAAGTACACCTGCAGATTGTTACTTCTATAGAGAGAGGTTTTTAACACACTGCCAAGCACTCCACTAAAATTAAGTAAAGTTATTGCTAATATCTTACTAAAAATATGCAATATTTTTAACAAAAAAATAAAGTTTATTTTATATGCAACAAATGTGACTAATACATGCTAATAATTAATTTTAATCCAAATGTGTGAGATATAAAAATATAATTTCAATAACTTCAGTAAAAATCTCTTCACCATAAAAATAAGCAAAATAAAATAAATGATATAGCACTGAAGTAGACTACTTCTGCTAAAACAGTACTTGCATCAATATTTTACAACTACATATCAGTTTAAGTAGGTTGAAAAAGTAAAAAATCCTAGACTAAGGGATAAAGTGGTCTCTACAGAAACATAATGATACCATGGTGGGGGAAGATGGGTAATCATGAACAGAAAATTTTAAATGTTCAGAGTAGTAATGCAGGTATTTGATACATATGTGTGGGTAAATTTATCAGAGTTATGCATGGCGCAGCCAAGACTATCAGATCTGTTAACAATAAAAATACATAATTTAAATGTTACAAATATTTTAATTTATCTTTGAATCAGAATGACACAGAACTAAATAGCCATTTCTACTACCATTGTTCAGTAAAAGAAAACATAATTTAGAGAGCAATGTCAAAAGACTAATTTCTTACCATGAATAGATCCCACTGACCATGTCATAGTTCTGACATGAAGCATTCACACTGCTGGGTCCAGCTGCTTTAGAAATAAGTAGCACCACCAAGCCCCTCAACTGGAGGTTATTCCGGCTATCTTGTACAAGTCCCCTGCAACAAATAAATAAAAGAATAAGATTAATATCCTATCTAATAAAGAGGGATGCCGGGAACTGAAACCTAACATTGTCACTGGTAATAAAATGTAAAAAGAGCTAGCCAACCTTGATGGCTCTGAATGGTCGGAGCTAGGTAGTAACTCATCGTCTAGTTGAGATAGTGGTGGTTGAGGAAACTTTAATTTGTTAATCATATGTAAATGTAAATTCTTGTTGATTTTCTGTTGTTGGAACTTCCCGCCTAAGAGATGTCTTTGTCTCAGAATCTCAATAAAAGGAATGGTAAAAGGCCAGAGCAGGGGTTAGTCTTCCCACTAGAGGTGGACTTCCTGCCTGGCCCCAATTCTCCCAAATTAACTCTTTTCCAGTCTCTCTCTTCATTTTAGTGTGCGGCCTTCTCCAGAAACCGGACCCTGAACCACGTGGGTCGTGTTAAGGAATCCCACAGAGGGAATATGCTAATTGATCCTCATGCCATTGCAAAGATGATGGCGCCCACAACCAATAAGGAGGGAGTATGCTAATTGACTGCCCCACCCTCAAAGGCGGCGGCATCCACAGCCAATAAGGAGGAAATATGCTAATTGACTGCCACACTCTTGGATGCCAGCGGCCCAGGGTCCCCATAACCAGGGCCGAGGCTTACATAACCAGGGCCGACTGAGGATTGCACTGCCAGCAGTGGCAGCAGCAGAGGTGTGATGCGGCATCGCCTTCCCGATTGCTGGGTTGTCTCCCACCCTGAGGGCTCCTGGACTGTAAGAGGGGGCAGGCCTGGCTGAGGTACACCCCCTCCAGTGCATGAATTTTCATGCAAGAGGTCTCTAGTATTTTCATAAGATCAGTCAGATCATATTAGCAAATTGCTGCAAATATGCTCATAATTCCAAAATTAGACAATGGGACCTGTTGAAAATAAGATTGAGCCCAGCCAGTGTTGCTCAGTGGTTGAGCATCAACCTATGAACCAGGAGGTCATGGTTCAATTACTGGTCAGGGCACATGCCTGGATTGCAAGCTTGGTCTCCAGTAGGGGTTATACAGGAGGCAGCCAATCAATGATTCATTCTCATCACTGATGCTTCTATCTCTTTCTCCCTCTCCCTTCCACTCTGAAATCAATAAAAATATATTTAAAAAAAGAAAAAGGATTGGGGGAAGAAAGAATGAATAGAAGGAAACCATGAATTCAGCAAACAACTGGAAAAACCATAGCTGGTTTTAAAAGTGACAATCTGAAACAGTGGGGATTGATGATCTGGCTTTCTCCTCTTTCTGGGTTTTCCCACTGTCTATATCCAACCTTTCAATATTAACCATTTGCTCTGATAACAAGAGGAACTCACAGTTTTAAACTGTTTGTGGCAGTTGATAGCAATTGAAATAATTACAAAATTTATGTCTTAGATAAAGAGATATTTATTTGATGGTGGTGGTTGATGCACTTATTTTAGAAGTAAAATGGAAAAGAATGCCATGAGCAAGTATCTTGTCATTTCCTATTATTTATGAAAAATATTATCACTCTAGACAACAATGAAGCTTTGACTTAGAATGTCTTTTTTTGTTTTTGTTTTTGTTATGAGAATTGAACTTCTATAGTTTTTACTATAACTAAGGCTAGGAATACTTTCCTGAATACACTTTGTCATTTGTTTTTAAATATTGCAAATGGTTGTCATACAAATACTAAATGGCATCATTAAAAAAAAAAAAAAAGAAAACTTCTGGGGGAGATAATAGATCAACCGAAGGACTTGTGTACATGCATATAAGTACAACCAATGGGCATAAAACTCTGGGGAGGGAGGGTATGTATGAGAAGGAGGGAGGGGGGCAAAAAAAAAAATCAATAAAATATATTAAAAAAGAAAAGAAAAAGAAAACTATGGGTAATATATTGTAATAAATTAATATTTAGAATAATGCTCATGACAATAATCAAATAGATTATAGTATATATAAATAATACACAAATATAATTCTTGATTGTGGTAAAAAAAACATTAAATATTTTTATTATAATACTTCAATGAATTATTAAAACTTCCATGGTGAATTCTGAACAAAGAATCAATTGAAATTAATTAAGCCAAAATTAATGAGTTAGTCTATTACTTAAAAAAAAACACACACAACACTTTGCTCCTCATGCCTCTACACAGGAATTTTAAAAAGGGCCCCTTCTTGCCCTTTCATTACTTTCAAAATAACAGCGATCTTCAGGCTCTTTGCAAAGTAAAAGCTGTAGCTGTTTTTCTACTTATGCCTTCTCCTCAATCTAGTAAGTAATCTTCAGCAAGTTAGAAGGATTAATCATTTAAAAAAATAAGTTCTAGTCTGGCCAGTGTGGCTCAATGGTTGAGCGTCTACCCATGAAACAGGAAATCACGGTTCAATTCCCTGTTCCATTCCCAATCAGGGCACATGCCAGGACTGTGAGCTTGATTCCCAGAATGGGGTGTGCAGGAGGCAGCCAATCAATGATTCTCTCTCATCATTGATGTTGCTCTCTCTCTCTCCCTCTCCCTTTCTCTCTCTTAAATGAATAAAAACATATTTAAAAAATAAAAGTTCTAATTTCCTAGGAAAGAAAGTTAATTAAGTGATTAAGATATAATACAATAGAAATAATCATCAGAAATGTAAAATCCTGTTAAAATTTGCTTAAATCCTATAGACCTGAACCACAGGGAGGCTAGGACACATCTTATTTTAGAAAAAGAAAAGTGAATGGGAGCCCTTTCAAACTACAAATTTTTCGCTTTAAACTATACATTTTAACTTATATTACTTATCCTTATTTACTTATTACTGAAGGTTAATCTTTATTCTTCCATTTCTCTGTAATATTAAAGAGAAGGGAAAAGAGGAAGGTGAGGCTGTGTGTGTGTGTGTGTGTGTGTGTGTGTGTGTGTGTGTGTGTATTTGTATTTTGGGGATTAAGCCTGGTTAGGGATAAAGAATATGATACAATAAGAACTCTCTCTATATATATATCAGAACTGATTTAAGCATTTTACTGTATATTAACCAAAACTAACTTACAACACCCTAAGGGAAGCTACCGTGTTTATCATGACTTTACAGATGAGGAAAATGAGGGAAACAGGTGGTAGAGCCTAGATGGAGCCAGGATTTGAACCCATATCAATTGCTCTTGGCTCTATAGTGATTCTCCATCTGCTTCACCTCACGAACAAAACTTGTTGCTAAGTCAAATAAGAACAGTGCTACTTTAGAATCAGGTTTTAAAAATCCCGCTTACCAGTATTCAGTAGTTGTGTGACTCAGGTATTGATCTTTTCTATAAAATGAGGTTAATTATGTATACTTTCCATAGTCATGTATGGAAGAGACAACATGAGTAATGTATAGAACACTATGGAAGAACATGGTAGGTGATCGAGTGATCACAAAATTACATTCTCTTTCCTTATTACTGTTTTGCAATCTATTTTTTCTCAACTCCTATTTTCTCTTTCTTCTACTCTGTTTCTCCTTCTGTCTCTCAGAGTCCTCTCCACTGTGCTAACATATCAATATAACTCTCTATAAATACTGTTTCATTTTCTACCTCCCAGAACAATAAAAGTTAAGCAATTCTTCCTATCCTCATTCCAAACATCACATATCATTAAAACAGCGGCCACTTTCAGATGCATTACTGAAAAGGCCAGGAAAAGAAAGTGGAGAACTGGTTAACAGAAATAAGAGAGCAGTCAGAAAAGCATGCCTTCTAACCACTGATTTTCATGTAAGATAGCAGGTAACAAGCGGGAGAACAGATTAACAGTGTGAGTAAATTAATAATTGTTTTCAAAACACCTTTAATTTCACTTCATTAACACCCTTAAAAAAACACACACAGAACCAAAAGGTTAAGAAAATTTGCTCCTGAGCATACCCTGCTTCCCAACCCCTACCACAATGCTCTAAATCTACAGAGGTACGATGTTTCCTGCAGTCCAGGTCACACTTCACCTGGAACACTATGATTTATTCTCAGTGCCTCTTTCAGGAGGGATGGTAACAAGCCAGAGCATATCCAGAAGATGATAAAATCATGCATGGCTGAAAAAAAATAAACAATGGATGCTAGCTAGGGGTGCCTCTCTCGGTATATGTAGAATTCAGACCGAGCCTTAAAAGATGGCCAGATTTAAGCAGAGAATGAAAGTACATAGGAGTGAGAAGGGGTTATTGGAATGGAAAGAAAGGTATCTTAGGAGAAATAAATAGGTTGTGCAGTGATAAGAAGGTGGAAAAATGGGAAGCAGGTTCAGGAGCTGCGGAGCTACCCATTTGGGAAGCCCAGAAAAAGACAGCGTAAAGAGTGAAGGCAGGTTTAGAGTTGGGACTTCATTCTGCGGGCAATCTGAAGGCATGGATGGTTTGTCAGCAAAGGAGTAGCGCGATGAGAGCTAACAAATAAAACAGTTACTCCGACTATGGTGTGTGGAGTGCAGTGAAAAGGAGAAAAAAGATTAGTTAGGAGTAGCTTCATCCAACAGTCCTGGTGAGAGATAATGAGGGCCTCAATTAGGGTAGTGGCAGCAGGGAGGGAAGAGAAAAGCTGCATAAAGGCAACAGAATGGAGGAGGAATAGGATAGTCTGGTCAATTGACTGTATGTGGGAGACACTGGGATGGGATCAAGAAGCAAAGCAAAGATAAGGGGTGAATTTAAGATTCAAACAGGTATCTTGGAGGTGAAGATGTTATTATAAGCAGAGATTGGGAAAGAAGAAAAGTTAATGGGGAATTAATGAGTTAGTTTTGGACATGCTACATTTGAATGCAAGAAGGACTTCCAGATGGAGATGCCCAGCAGGCAGCTGGAAATGCTGTGGGTGTGGATTTGGGAAGCATCTTCACAGAGGTGATGGCTGAAGCAGCAGGAATTGATGGATGAGTTTTTGAGGAGAGAGAGAAAAAAAAAAAGAGAAAAGAAGGGACGAGAATCCCTGTACTTAGGGGACTGAGGAAAGTGAGTAACCAAGATGAAGGAGCATAGTAAGCCCACAAGCAATAAACAGGGTTTCCACAGACATCCAGAAAGAAGTGTGAACATACACGCACAATGGAGGCAGAGAACTGTAACAGTGCAGTGAACAGAAACTAGCATCAGTAGTTAGTTGCCCCTTTCATGGGCGTTTTTTGTTTGTTTGTGTTACTCCTCACCCGAGGATATTTTTAGAGAGAGTGGAAGAGAGGAAGAGGAGGAGGAGGAGAGAGAAACATCCATGTGAGAAAGACACAACTACTGGTTGCCTCCCACACTTGGTGATTAAGCCTGCAATCAAGGTACGTGCTCTTGATCAGAATTGAACCTGGGACCCTTCAGTTCTCAGGCCAATGCTCTATCTACTGAATCAAACCTGCTAGGGCCTTCCATGGGCTTTTATAGTCTGCATTATAAACATCTGTCACTTAAAACAATGAATAATAAAAATGATAACAACAATGATACAGACAACAACTACTACATACTATAAAGCCAAGCAAGCATGTGCTGTTTTACATGCATATGTCAGAAACCATACAAGGTAACTGGTAAATCTCTTTACAGATGAGGAAAATTAGCGAGAAGACTTAGAAGAGTTATATAGCTACTAGTCAACTAGTACTAATGGAAATGTCAAGATTTAGACATAATCTGGACTCCAAAGCCCAGGCTCAGGTTCAGCTGTGCTATTTAATTATTTGTTCACAGGTACTCCTTCCCAAGTCTGTGAGAATCTTGAGGGCCCTCAGGCTTAGTCATCTCTGGGTGTCCTGCACCCAGCAGAGTAACTGACCCAGAATAGGTCTAAAAAAAAAAAAAAAAAAAAAAAAAGCAAATAAGAGAGTAAATAGAAGTAGAGCAGAAGATTGTCCATGTTGAATTCTCACACAAACAGACCTGCTATGCACTGGTCCCACTTTCCTCACTTCTCCTGTTATCCATATGCCATAGCGGATTCTTTAAAAGGTACAGCCAGACAGGAGAAAAGCCCCAATACATTCTAAAAAGCACATTGAGATTTATTTTAATGCTACATCTAAAGCTTACTGTATGTAAGAATTATGCTAGATTCAAGGACCTATTCTTAAGTTTTCAGTAGAGAGAACTCTATGTGGTCGGCAAACTGAGGCTCGTGAGCCACAAGCTCTCTTTGGCCCCTTGAGTGTGCGCTCTTTGGCTCTTCCACAAAATACCTCAGCCTGGGCGAGACTATTTTGAAGAAGTGGCATTAGAAGTTTAAGTTTAAAAAATTTGGCTCTCAAAAGAAATTTCAATCATTGTACTGTTGATATTTGGCTCTGTTCACTAATGAGTTTGCCAACCACTGGCTTAGGAGAACCGACCGAATTCGTGGCTGCATCAGTGCCTGTGAGAGAGGGCTGCCCTCATTTTGAACAGAAAATAGGGGTAGTTCTAGATGGAGTTGAGGTAGGATGGCAGAAATGGGGCATGAGAGAACACTTTTTGGATTTATGCTCAAGCGTTCTAATTTGTGCTGGTGATCTTTTGGTAAATTTGAATAAAATATTAAGGAGACAATTTACCACCTTCAAGGGACCATCGCCTTTGAGTCAGCTCAAAGCACCTCAAAGTATAGTGAATGGGAAAGAATCAGCACTGGCCAGACCCCCCTGAGGGGAAGTACTCCCTTCATTGCTAACACTTGTAGGGTATGGAGTTTTGTTTTACTATTTTATTATCCCACTTTTACATATCCAATTCCAATAAATAAATCCAGAAAATGTAAGCATAAAAAATGGATGTCAAGTCTAACATACATGAAGTGGGCTGATTGCTAAGATTCTAATAATGCTTGTGACTATAATCTCCAGTTAAAATTTTTTTTTTAAACATTTAAATTCAGATAACTGGAACCAAAGAAGTGATTATAGTGTAAAACTTTTGCCAAAGAACAACAGGAATAATCTGATCTTTTTTAAAACTCTGACTGCAACCTGCTAAATTGATTTTGTGATCCACTAACTGGTTGCAACCTGTAGATATTTGAAAAATAGTATTTTAAAGTCATGTGATAAATTAAGTCAAATTAATTATGTAGGAATAGAATTATCACTACTTAAAAACAGAAAATCTGTCCATTCACTATGACAAATTTAGTATTGCAACAAAGCATTCAAGTTCTTTAATGACATGAGAAAATATTTAAAATGTTAACTGAAACAAAAGAATGTAAACTGTATATATAATATGATCTCAATTATGCTCTGATATATGCATACATATATGAATATAAACAAGGCCAAGGACAAAAACTAGAAAAAATATGGCAAAAAAATAACATTTTAAATCTGGTATTATTATATAGGTGTTCAACATACAAGATGTCCTTGTATTTTTCCATGTGTTTAAAATATTTAAAGAATGAAAAGAAACAAGATATGAAGAAAATACTCCCACGTGGTAAAAAGTGTTAATCAATGGGTGTTTAGATTAAGAGTGATTTATTTTATAAATTGTATAAAAGCACAGATTTCTTTGTAAGCCTGGAGGAAAAAAAATCATATTTTAAAAATAAAAGAATTTTAAGAAGGCAAATGACTTATTACATTATACTTGAGTTTCTCATTTAAAGAAAAAATTCAACCTCAAAGTACTATGTTGAGTGCTTATTAAGTTCTTATATTTTACCTTTAATTCTCTAAGATTTAGACACAAGGTCAAAGTTTACAAACTTCTAGTTTGTTAGAAAGTTAAAATAGTATCAAAAACAGGGATATTACTCAGTTGTAATAGAAAAAAAAAACTAACATTCAGGAAGTTGTTTTTTAAAGCATTGTAATTTTAGGGAGACTAAAAATAGTCAGCATGTCACAGATTTTTATATAAAATTAGCAGAAGAACGGTAGGTTTAATTTCCATTGACAAAATGACCCAAATTGTATTATTCCTGCCATATCTATCCTGAGACTAAACTGCCCTAGACTTGAAACAACTTTAGGGCCTGAGGTGACCAGCCTTTAGAATCAGGGAGCTGTGGCAGCACTGACATGGCTTGAGGGCCACATGTACAGCCCACCCAAATTAAATCCCGGAGGGACAGCTGGGCCAAGGAGCTGCCTCACCAGAGCCCTCCCAAAGCTGCAATTAGGTTTGATGGGCCTGTGGCCGAAGACAAGCAGGCGCTGGGGAAAAAAGTAAGTAACAGAAGAGAAAGCAGAATGGGGGTAGGGCAGAAGGATTGTTGAGCAGGGGGAAATCAAGCAGGAACTTTTCAGACATGGCTACCAAACACCAGTAGTTTAGTGAAATATGATTGAAATTTAAAAAAATATAAAATAATGCCATAATTGAGCAAATTTGCAGCAAGATGTAGGTTGGCCACCTTAGAATTAAACATACCATCAGGAAAACAAAAACAGAAAAACCCACAAAGATTTCCCTGCTCAAATGGTATCTGAAGATTTATTTTAAAATATTAATGTAGTAAAATGGGGCCATTTAAAAAATAATATTTTGGTCACACTAGAAAGTCTGTTAAAATGATCTCATATAATAATTTTTACATACAGACCCCTTTTGTTCACATTAAAAAAATTAATTTAGTCTTGAAGCAAAGGAGCAGAAAAATGGAGTGCTAGAATACAGGCATCATTATACTGCACAGACACATGAGGCTCACACCACCACTCAAGAAGGGACACTGGCTAAGAGCAAAAGAACTGTGAACTACACCTCCCACTACCAGTCTGTCTGCGCGGGAATAAATCATCCAGAAGTGAAAGAGTGCTCCCTTAATGCTTGGTGCGTTTCTCAATAGGCAGTTCTGATTTCAATAGACAGCCACTAAGACACAAGAGAACGGCTCTCGGATTAATCTGCTATAATTTTCTACGGTTTTATTCATCTAGCATAAAGCATGTTTTTATCAAAAAGAATGTCTCAATGTAAGCAATAACTATTTAGTTCTTCAAGCATCAGCCCTGTTATCTTATGAAGGTGGTTCAATTGTGCAAAAATTAGAGTATTTGCATTAGAAAAAGTTGGAGAAGAAAATCTGGCTTTAACACATTATCAAGAGGCTAAAGCCAAATAAATGTAAAAGATATAAAAGCAGATGGGACAAGCCAGTAAAAACAAGCAAACTGGGAACACTTTGTAGAGAAACAATAGTGCTTCAAGGTCAAATTGGAGTGAGGTTGGGGGAGGAGCAAAATTAAATACATCATGGACTTAAGGAGAAATGAGTTTTTGAAAAATGAATGGAAAAACAATTAAATCTTAAAGCTATATTATTGCAACATGAAATCAAGTGTAAAATTTTTAGGGAAATCTCATTTATTTTTCCAAAATCAACACTGAAATCAAAGTACAGGAGACCAAAGCATAGAATTGGAAGTGACAGGTGGCAGGACACAACATTCATCTTCCACAGAAAAAATTTCCACCAGAGAAAAGACCCCACGATTGGCTGCCTAAGTTCAAACCTACTTGCTTTCATAATCACATATATTGCCTCCCATACAACATTAAGACCTTATAGTTATTTAAAGTAGCCACCAACAGAGAAAGTAAAGAGAAAGTATTTCTATAATAGTGGCATCTCTTAAATTCTGTGCGCCACAGAAAAACATTTGATTTTTTTCAAGTTTCATTTATCTAGAATTAATAGAATCACATCAACTGAATGAAGAGAGAGACACTTGCAATATTAATAAATTACATACAGGTTATTCTAGTCAATTTAATCCTCAGAAAACAATAACACTTCTCCACTCTTAACAGGTCAAAAGGGTCCGGGGGAAAAAAAACCCTCATTTACCAATTGCCAGCAAGCCACCTGGAGGCAAACTGTCTCATCCGCCCTAGTATACCCCCGAGCTTTCACGGTGCCAGCTCATCTATCCTGACAATCATTCTGAGTGGTAGTACATATTTCCACTTATTTATTTTGGCTATTATATTTCTCTTCCTGGACTAGGATGTAAGCATGTTATACCATATTTACTTGTCCACATTGTTATTTCCAGGGCTTAGAATAGTGCCTGGCACATATAGGTATTAAATATTTGTTAAATGAGTTAACCAGGTAATCTGCCCAAAATTATATAGCCAATAAATGAGAGACCTGGGGTTTAACTCGGATGTCTGCCCATATTCACCCAATCAACAGAGACAACCTACAGAGAGAACGATCACATCAGCACTGAAACACAGAGAGTAGAAAGGAATGATGGCTTAGAATTAGGGCTTACAAAGTACCTGTCAGATGACAAGTGTGAAAGATTTTAAAGTTCATTTCTCCTAAGCACCTTGAAACTTCTCTTGATTATAGGTCTGGTATATTGAGAGCGGGACAAGCAGTTGGGTGCAGCCTTCTCCTAATGGGCAAGTTCAACAAGCCTCACAGGCAGCACAGAGCCGGAGGATTTGCGGTCCATTAAACATAGGGCCATGGGAAGTCTTGAATAGCCCATTCACACAGAGGCTGAGAAAAGTCTGCAGTGCAGTGAAAGTGTCCAGGTTAAAAACCACAACTAAAAATCAACAACAAAAACCTTCAGACTGCAGGAGTAGCCAGGGTCCACACGACAGCCAAGGAATCTTACAGTGAAATGAGGATCTTCTAAGGCCCAGCTTGTGGCATATGGCCTGTGCCCTTATGGTGGTCTGTGACAGTCGATCCTCTAGTCCACAAAATTATAACTTTTATGGAAGGAGAAGATCACATTTTTCATCATTCTTTACTGAAAACCTTGGGTCCTTTCCTTGAAATTGGACAGAATGTGAATTACTCCATGTAAACAGCTGATTAAAGGGCTACTTAGTTAAAAGAAGTAATTTATATATGTTCTCTATTTTTATTTCTAGGAACATAGTAAAATAAGACACAACATTTATGTTTGAAGACTTCGTTATCATACTAATAGCTGTATTTTGTCCTAATTCATGTTAAAATAATTCATTTTTAAAAGGTAAAAGAGAGTTAAGGAAGGCACTTATAGCCATGAAGTGCTGGGAAATGTTAAAAATGTTGTGGTTGCCTGGCTGGCATGGCTCAGTGGTTGAGCAGTGAGCTATATGTGGGCTCGATCCCCAGTAGAGGACGTGCAGGAGGCAGCCAATTGATCATTTTCTCTCATTATGGATGTTTCTATCTCTTCCTCTCCATTCCTTTTTGAAACCAATAAAAAAAATATTTTAAAAAATGGTGTGGTTATCATTAGGCTTTGCTTCATTAGGATGCCAGTCCCTGCCCACCCCACCCCCAACCCCCGTTTTCCTTCCCAAAGCATTGTGGGTCCTGGGCTGCAAATGGTAGCCTTTATTTCACTAGAAATAAGAAAAAAGTAAAGATATAAGTCATAGATTCTCCCCTCTCCCAAATAAAGCAGTGGAACTGTTGGACATCTATCTGCCTATCCTTTTGACTGACACTTTGGGGGCAAGGGAATGGGCAATGTGAGAGGGTAGGGAGTAAGCTACTCTTGTTAAAACACATACCATGGGCTATGCATTTTATATGCACTCAATAACTATGAAGTAGGTACTACAGTTATTTCCATTTTAAAGGTGAGAAAACTGAGGCTTAGAGATAGATTGTCCAAGGTCAATAGTAAGTAGGCAAGTCAGAATTCAAAATCGGGACATTTTGACTCCAAAACTGCTCTCTGAATTACTGTTTTTTCATTGAAGTTCATTGGTTCCCAGATTCCAATAATGTTGAGGAAGGATAGACTCTAATATAAAAAGGTGGATAGATTTTAGGAGTAAAACAAACAAGCTAGGTTTTGTTTCTTGTTAGTATAAGGTGGAAGAACCTTTAAACAATCACTGGAATATCAAGCTAAAATAAGTAGTAGTTTTAGTAAACTCTATGCAAAAAAATAAATTAATTAATATCTACATTTATTTCAGTGTGCTGACATGTAGTACAATGTTTACTCATACTTCTAAAGTGAAATGTTTCGACCAGTACAAAGGTCACTTTATCACAACAAACAAACAATAGTATAAGATTCTAAACTGTAGAGGGCTGCCTGAGAAGGCACATAGACATCCTTTAAATTGTCAGCTGAGCCCGAGGCACTGGCAGAGTCCCTGTCCCGGTTACCACCCCCCAAGAGGTTTCTGACTTACCTTTGTCCAGGTGTCAGCAGGGGCGGGTCTAGATATGCAAATCCAGTAATGCTAGGGCCTAAAGAATGCAAATAAGTTCCTTTGACCCTATAAAATAAACCTGCTGCGTGGCTAGGCTGAGAGGATGGAGCCCACCTAGTGTCCAGCTTGATGAATCTATTTCTGCCTCTTGGTCTCTTTCTTTCTTTAATTTCTTATTCCCCAGCTCCTCCACTCAGGAACCTGACTGTTTCCTTTTCCGTGATGGAGATGGACGCGGAAAACAGAGAAACAAGCCCCCCCCACCCCCCACCCCCCTGCACTAAACATTGCTCATTAATAGACTACGGACCCAGACTTGACCACTTTATCCTAGAAAGGTAAAAGTAATAAATCCAGGTAAAAGTAATATTTATTGTATACACTACTATTAGCACTTTATGTTTTTACTCACTTAAATCTCATACAAGATTATAAGGTACCACTTTTTATCCTAATTTTACAGAAAGGGAAACTAAGTAAAAAAGAAGTAATAAGTAAGAGTCAGGGTCGTAAGTTAGGGCCATGATTAGGATTCAAAAGCACACTACTCAAGACAAGCACTGACAATCCTTACTGTATGCTCTGGCCCCCATTCAATCTGGCCTCAAAGAGTGATATAAATACTATGTAAACTATTGCCTACATAAAAAAATATTTAAAACTACAATTAAAATGCACAATTATTGAAGTATGTATAAAAGATCTAATAGTCTCATTCTTTCCAAAAAAAAGGCTAATATTCTTTATGTCTGTATTCTTCCAAAATGTCCTTTAGTTAACCATAAAGACATCAATTAATTTCCTATCAAACAGCATTAACAGAGCCATCTACATATTTCTGGAAAACTTTTTCTATAATTTTTCCAGATGACAGAAAAATACTTTCATGAGATTTTAAAGGAAAGAGCTAGTAATTTAAGACTTTTTGGTAAAGAAATCCATGAATCAAAAACCTGGTCAACTTTATCACTTCTGAGGCCTGCTGAGTCCCATTTAACAGTAAAAAGGTTGCTAAAAAGTGTACTTTGTATTAAAGCAAACTTTCATGAGAAAATGCAGCAAAAAGTCATCCTATAAAATAAAAGGCTAATATGCAAATAGACCAAATTTTAGAACAACCAAACAACTGAACCATCAGTCACTATGATGTGTGCTGACCACGAGGGCATGTGTGTAGAACATGGTGGGCGTTGGTTGTGACAGATGGTGGAGCAGGTGAACGGGGAACCAGACCAAGGTGGGGCACCGGTTGCTGTCATCGGGGCAAGCCTCTGGTGATTACTGAAAATTCTTTGCTCCCGCCCAGCACTCGCACCTGCTGTCGGTGACCGACGCCAATCCCAATCACTCAGCGCCATCAGCGGGTGTGAGGGGCAACTGCTGGCCCTAATCACCCAAGGGCTTCTTCACCTCCTCCTGCTCCTGAGGGGCGAACAGGGCAGCAGCCACTGCTTACTCGCTGACGGCGCCAACCCCACTTGCACCTGCTGCTGGCACTGGCCCCAATCGCTCTGCACCATCAGCGGATGTGAGCAGGGCCAGCGCCATCAGCACGTGGGAGTGGTGGCAGCAGAAGCAGGGCTCCTAGCAGACAGAGGACTGGGGCTGAGGTGGGAGGGACTCGGTGGGGTCACAGAGGATGGGCTGAGACCTGCCCTTGTGCCTACTGCAGCCTCACGGCCCACAGTTCCTTTCAGGGTGCATGAATTTATGCACTGGGCCCCTAGTGTGTTTATAAAAGATCAGAAAGTTAACCAAAACCTTGTTACTACTGACATGCTGGACTGGGCTGATAGTTCTATCAAGTTAGTATTGTATTAAAAGTTTATCTCAAAAAGACTTATTCACTTTGTATAAATGGGCCACGATAGGTCATTTTCTAATTTTTCAGTACCACCAAAAAGATTTGCACAAACTTAGTTATACTAAATATTCCATACAATAGGAAAAATAAACAAATAGGGGGAAAAAGCACACCCAATTTCGCATTTATAGCTGAATACATGGAAATAAGAATTTCCCTCCCATTTTTAATATATAAAATTCAGTAGATTCCAAAATTCTATTATTAAAAAGTCTTTTATGAATATATAATTTTAGTGCAATTTACATTAAATACCCCATCTGTTTCATGATGCTACAAAAATCTTCAAAATTCTGGGTAAAGAGGGCTATCATAATACCTGGGTTCCACTTAAGTTATCAGATCAACTAGCGAACCAGTGCACAGATTCATGCACCAATGGGGTCCCTCAGCCTGGCCTGGGGATCAGGCTGAAACCAGATCTCTGACATCCCCTGGATTGTGAGGGCGTAGGCCAGGTTAAGGGACCCCACCTGTGCACGATCGAAGCCAGAGAAGGATACAGGAGGTTGGCCAGCTGGGGAAGGCTCCAGGTTATGTTTGGCCCATCTCACTCAGTCCCGATAGGCCGGACCCTAGCAGTAAGCTAATCTACCAGTTGGAGTATCTACTCCCTGGTGGTCAGTGCATGCCATAGGGACTGGTCAACCAGTCACTGTCTCCCCCCTGGTGGTTGGTGCACTTCATAATGAGCAGCTGAGCAGCCTTAGCATGTCATTAGCATATTATGTTTTGATTGGTTGAACGGATGACTGGACACTTAGCATAAGTGACTGTTATGGTGGAATGACCAAAACAACTAGTCGCTATAATGTGCACTGACCACCACGGGGCAGATGCTCAATGCCAGAGTAGCCCCCTGGTGGATAGTGTGCTCCCACAGGGGGAACGCTGCTCAGCCAGAAGCTGGGCTCACAGCAAGAACAGTGGCAGTGGTGGGAGTCTCTTTCACCTCCATGGCAGTGCTAAGGAGCAGTGAGCAGGCGGGCATTATAAGCGAGTGGTCCCAGACTGAGAGAGGGTGCAGGATGGGCTGAGAACCCCCTCCCACAAGTACACAAATTTTGTGCACTGGGCCTCTAGTATAGGATAATTGAACAAAACTGGAAAATGCTGGTATTAGAAATGACACAGGAAAGAGGGACATCATGGGAATGGCAAGGAATGGTCTACAAACTATTTCTACCAGAAAAAAATTAAACTGCTTATTCACCTATTTGGGGTGATTGTAATCCTCCAGCAAACTTTGGCAATGTCTAGAGATACTGGTTGTCACAACTTGGGATGATGATATTGGCATTTAGAGAGTAGAGGCCAGAGTGGCTGCTGAACATCCTACTATATATATCTGATAGTCTCCCACAACGAAGAACTATCAGCCCAACATGTCAGTAGTAGCAAGGTTGAGAAACCCTAATTTAGAGACTGTACTGTGTACTTATAACACTTACCTCATAGTATTGTTATGAAACCTAAATATAAACATTTAGCATGGAAAGCTATGTACACACTACCCTGACACATATTATGTGCTCAATAGGCAATAGTTACTACTATTATCAGTATTACTACTGTTATCTACAATCACTGATTTTGGCTTTAGGAAAGCTGGAACAGATGCAATCCTATTTTACTTGCCCCAGTGTAAAAATATTAATAACTTTTAAGACATTGAAAGAAAGACTGTTTTTGAAGAATATAGCAAAAAAGTTTGAGTGTCTATGTAGACATAAGGTTTGTATAAACAAAATGTGGATGTACACTATCATTTGGGATTAAGAAAAATTAGTTCTAGATGTTTATTTACAGTAAGAACAATAGTAAAATATATACAAAATAGGACAAAGGTAAGTTTACAGTTGTCTGTTTTGAAAGTAATTAATACTACAAGATTAAACTCTGTTTCACGTACTTAGAACTATAAACCTACTTTTGTCTCACTGTGTATTTTTATTCTTTCTTCCCAAAGCAGAATTCCCAGGAATATAAATTGAATACTTTTTTATAGTTATTACAACAAAATATATTTTTAGTACCCACAATTTTTAAAGTCAGAACCATTCTATTTATAGCCAAGCACTTCCCTGCTATAATTTTCCTGAGATTAGCTAATATGACAGCAATAACTAAACATGGTTAGACACTGTAATATATATCTATATATATAAAAGCCTAATATGCAAAGTGTCCTCTTGGGAGTTCAATCAATTAGGAGTTTGATTGCATGCTATGACATACACTGACCACCAGGGATGGCGCGGAATGAAGAAAGGCCCCAGCCAGCAGCTGGTAGTCGGGGAAGGGAGGCCCTGGCTGGCAGCCGGCAGCGGCTAGGGACCCTACCTATGCACGAATTTTGTGCACTGAGCCTGTAGTTATAACTGTATTTCCTCCCCAGATACCATATTATTATATTTGTTATTTTTTCAGATTCCTTTTTATTCTTATACCAATAAGAAGTGTTTCTAAAGAAGTAAAATCTTTACTTATAAAAAAATAAGGTGGCACCATTCAATAGGATAGTGTTTTCTCCCCAGTTCTTAAAAATGCCAAAATTCTCAAATTAAGAGTCCCTCAATTGAATTCATAAAATCTGGAGGCAAAAATATAAAACTAGATATAATAAATGAATTTTACAGAAAAATGACTTTTGAAAATTTTTAAATGTATTTTTTATTCTTTTACTCAGGAAAAAAAAAAAGCTTATGACTTTAAAAGGTTGGAGAATTTAAGCAAACACTCAGTGGTTTTGGAAATGTAGTTTCCATGGCAACCAACATGGTCTTCTTTATATAGCATTTATAAACAGATGGTAAAGAGTAGTCATGTTTGTTTCTTTGCCAGTATATCAATAAAACTGCTATAACACTGTATTGAGTACACTAGAACTATTTAATAAATTTATATGCTAACCACAAAATTTGGTAATTTACACAGACAAATATAATTAACTAGTATCTGGGTGGCTTTTTTTTTTTTTTTTTTCCTCTTTATAATAAACACATGAAGGTCTTGAACAGCAAAGTCACTATACTCCATAGAGTCAACAGTCTTCCTTGGCAAGACTTTGTACAAATGTTTTCTCAGCACTTGCCATGCAGGGCATATCACCACAAATATGATTCTGACAAGAATATAATGGATTAAACTAATCAAAGTGGAACTATATCTGTGTGAGTGTGTGTGTGTGTATATATTTTTTTTCCATGGCCACCTTTTTTTCTTTCTAGGTGAACAGCAGCTTTATTAGTGAGGCTGGAGTCCTGACAGACTGCACTGCGGAATGCTCCCCAGCGCTAAGAGATTGTCGGGACAGGACAATGCTGTGAGCAAGGAAGACAGGTTAACACTGTGAGACAAATACTGCACACCACACCAGCTCTCAATGGGAAGTGGGTTTTCGGCCAAGGGGGTAACTTCTAAGTGATGGAGTGCTGGGCTGCTCTGAGCCCAGCAGAGGGAGGAGGCGTCTAGGGCCGAGGCTCCACCTGGCCCTGCCGCTTCGCCTTCATCTGCAGGTACCGCCCTTTGCCTTCCTCAAAGCGCTTCTTCTCTTCTTCAGTCTCAGGCACGAGCTGGGGCACCGGCAGCGACCTGCCGTCCTGGCTCAGGGACACGAAGTTGAAGAAGGCACTGGCGGCCCGGTAGGGCCGCTGCGTGCTGTGCAGCACAGGGTCGGCGTCCACCAGGACCTCGATCTCCAGGGACTTATTGCTCGTGAAGTTCATGCGCCCCGAGATGGTGATGACACTGCCTTTTCTGATCTTGTCGTGGAAGTTAATGGCATCCACAGAAGCGGTGACGATGTTGGTCTTGCAGTGCCGCGCGGCCACGATGCCCGCCACCTCGTCCATGAGCTTCATGGTGACACCTCCGTGCATGAAGCCATGCAGCGTGCAGTCTGAAGGCCCCGCCAGGTGGATCAAGCTGGACTGGCTGTAGCTGACCGTGTTCGGCCCTGGGTTCAGGCGGGGCTGGACGATGTCCTCGTGCCTCCACTTGGTCTCCCTGCGCTCCAGCTTCTGGGCCTCGTAGCGCCTGCGGCCCTCCTCCTCCTGCTCCTGCCGGGGGTACACAACCGGAGGCACCTCCAGGACCTTGTCCATGTTCTTCAGCAACAGGGGCACGTACCACAGGGTGGCCTTATTGGTCAGCTTTTTGGTACCCGTGAGGATGTTCTCAGACATCACGTGGACCTGCACCTCCACCGAGTGCTTGGAGGTGTAGGTGATCTCTGCGCTGACGTGCGCCACCTCGCCGATGCACATGGGCGACAGGAAGTCCGTGCGCTCCACCCGGGCCAGGACGGTCACACAGCGCTCCCCGTTCTGGCTGTTGCAGTGCCGGGTGCTGATGATGACCCCCGCCTCCTCGATCATCTTCAGGACGGTCCCTCCGTGCACGTTGCCGGCCACGTTGGCATCGTCGGGATGCATGATCCGGCAGATCTGGAGGGCGGATGGGGTCTCTCCGGTGGGGCCCGTAATGCTGGCAGTGGTGGTGGTGGCGGCGGTGGCGATGGGTGGCTTCAGGAGAGCGCAGGTGTCTGGCAGTCCCCTCCGGGAATGAATGAGCCTGGGTCGTGCCATGGAGAAGGAAGGAGGGGCCCATGACCACCTTTTCTTAAAAGAACAAGGGAGAAATAAAGAAGCACAAGAGTTTCTTTACAATAAACTATAGGTTATAAGCAAATGGCCAAACTGTCGTTTAAAAGTCAGATTCCATCCCATGTGCATAGTGGCTTTCAAAAATGCAGGTACTCTGAATTCTAATGGTTTAACTGTGGTAACTTGCTAGGTACTATTTGCTATAAAAACTAAATTAAGCCAACAAACTATAAATGCAATTATTTTGGCAGTAAAACTTGAACAGCCAACTCCTGCAGGTATGATCAACACATCTGAGGTAGGGCCCTGTATCAGGAGGCAGTCAGTTAGAAGGTGCTGTCTATGAGCCTGTGACCTGGAGGGGCATTGGTGATCCTTTTTTTTATTTTTATTTTTTATTGTATTTTTTGCTCTGTGCATTTTTCAAAAATATATTTTATTGATTTTTCACAGAGAGGAAGGGAAAAGGACAGAGAGCTAGAAACATCGATGAGAGAGAAACATTGACCAGCTGCCCCTTGCACAGTCCCTACTGAGGATGTGCCCGCAACCAAGGTACATGCCCTTGACCGGAATCGAACCTGGGACTTTTCAGTCTGCAGGCTGACTCTCTATCCACTGAGCCAAACCGGTTTCGGCATGATCCTTCTTAATAGGCCCATCGTAGAGGCCTTGACCTATTTCCCAAGCTGGATGAGGAATGTTTTTACTTTAAAACAAAAACCTTGAGACAGTATTTACTATTTTTAATTATATAAATGCCATTTTGATTACATTTATAAAACCACATTTCCCCCCTCTCATGCATCTATCCCTAAATTTGCTGATTTTTATCTTTTATAAATTCTTTCTATGCTTCCCATATCAAAGTAAGTTCACTGGAAGCGAGATATTTCGTTGTGCAAAATAATCCATGTTGGGATATATAGAAAAAGGGTATGCATATTTATGAAAGAGTGAATTTGGGTGATATAAAGTATATCATGGTTTAATTTAAAAATTTTCTGTTAAAACTGGTAGAGACTGTCCTAGATTTATATTTGACTCAAAACTGGGGGAAAAAATTTTAAATTATAGTCTGTTTCTTGGCTGAGCTACAGTGAACTCCACAATCTACCAAAAACTCTTGCCATAATACAGTTTTGGGGAATTATTTACACTGGGAGAACCTAGGAAAGAGCCTCTTGACTCATATGGGGCTGGAGAGTCTGCTATAAAATACCAAGGGATCCCTCAGAAGCCCTTTCAGAGGGCTTTAGTATGCCTTCTATACTCCTTGTAGTATAGGACAGCGTTTTTCAACCGCTGTTCCGCGGCACACTAGTGTGCCGGGAGATGTTGCCTGTTGTGCCGTAGGTGCAGACAAGACAAGAATTTTATAATTTTTCACTATTTTGTTTACTTAATATTTCATAATAAAGTAATTATAAAATACTTTCTTTGTGTTTATTTGATTCCTATTCAAGAGAATTACTTTATATATAGTCAATATAGGCACAGAGTTAAATTTTTTAACATTTTCTAATGGTGGTGTGCCTCGTGATTTTTTTCATGAAACAAGTGTGCCTTTGCCCAAAAAAGGTTGAAAAACACTGATATAGGAAACTAACAATGAAAGCCCCTAATTTAGCTTAACTTCTAAGAGCAGTTCTCAACTCTGGTGACAAAACAGAATCATACGAAAGACTTTAAATATAACAATACCCACATCCTAGAATATGCCAACTTAGGCAGAATCACAAGGGTTGGAATCCAGGCACAAGTATTTTAAAAATACTCATGTGTAATTCTAATGTATAGCTAGTATAAAAAAAAAAAAAAAAGAAAGAAAGGAAAGGAAAAGGAAAAGGAAAAGGAAAAGGAAAAGGAAAGGAAAGAAAAGAAAAAGAAAAACCCACCAGAAAGACTGTGATTCATGTTTTCTTTATCCCTGGTGAGAGAGAGGCCTCAAATCACCATCATCTTTTCAGGATACACTATTCAGTGTTAGGTTTCCTTTTCATTACAGAGGCACATGACCGAAGAAAAGGCCTTGTTTTATTTTTATACTAGGGGCTCAGTGCATAAATTCGTGCACTTTGAAAGGAACTGTAGGCTGCAAGGCTGCAGTGGGCACAGGGGCAGGTCTCAGCCCATCCTACGTGCTCCCTGGCCCCTCCCATCATGGCCCCCGGTCCCCTCTCTGCTGGCAGCCCTGCTCACACCTGCTGATGGTGCAGAGCAACTGGGCTGGTACCAGCAGCAGGTGCAAGCAGGGCCAGTGGTGTCAGTGGGTGGAGTGGCAGCTGCTACCCCAATTGCCCCTCAGGAGCAGGGGGAGGTGGAGAAGCTCTCAGAGGTGATTGGGGCTAGCAGCTGTTGCTCGCACCCACTGACAGCGCCAAGTGATCAGGACTGGCAATGGGTGTTGGCAGTGGGTGTGACTAGTGGCTCCAGCACCGGCTGCAGGTGCAAGAGGGGCCAGTGCCGGCAGCAGATGCGAGAGCCAGGTGGAACCATGGTGCCCAGGAACAAAGAATTTTCAATAACCACCAGAGGCTTGTCCGATGACAGCGAGTGGTGCCCTGCCTGGGTCTGGTGCTCCTGCTCACCTGGTCCACCATCCCACTGGAGCTGACTCCCACCATGTTTGGTGCTCCTGCTATCAACACCTACCATGTTCTGCACATGCACCCCTGGTGGTCAGAGCACATCACAAAGACTGGCTGTTTGGTCTATTAGCATATTAGAGTTTCATATATAGAGATTTTCAAGTTTTAAAAAATGTTATGGAATTTACTGGGGTGACACTGTTTAATAAAACTATTATAGAGGAATTCAACAAAATACAAGAGTGAGGTGTGAAATAGCTTTCCTAGTGAACTATTCCAGATAGTAAGTTTCATCTCTTACAAAGATTATTGCTATCAGGAAGATTTGTGGATAGTGAACTTATTTTCACTCCTTTTCATATGTACTTAGTGTTTGAGCTGGTTACCAAAATAAATGCTTTCTGGGTTTCCATGCACTTAACAGGTATTCTGAAAAAACTGACTTAAATGATGAGCAGTATAATTCTCACTTATTACTTCCCAGATATCATATTTTCATTTTTAAGAATGCCCTTTAAACTATCACCAACAGTAGTGAAAATTCAGGCACTTAAAGAAGGAAAAGCTGCAGGATAAAAAGGACACAATCCATCCTCTGTAGCCATATATAAAAAGAATTTTTAAAAACCTGCCAATACACTGTCCCCTAAAGAGAGCAGAAATGAATGTTATCTTGAGCCACATATCTATCCATAGCAAAATTATACCATGTAGAAAAATGCAAATATCTGGTAGATTGTGATAATAGTTCTTATGGCTTTCTCCTTTCAAATTATTTACATGAAGACCTAGGACTTTTTGCTTGATATTAAATAGCAAATATAAATAAATAATTATAAACTCTCCAAATTGTCAGCAATAGAGATTAGGGAAAAGAGAGTACAATTAAATAATTTCAAAGGATAAACCATGAGAACACAAGGGTCTTATAATTGATTTCTATATTTCTGTTTGTTTTCTTACATTTCCACAGACTACTAAAATTTCCACAAGTCATTTATTCTTTCCCTGTGAAACTTTATTTGACTATTTGTATCTCTAGTGCTATTAACCCATCATAATTTTAGATCAAATCCTCATAACATAATTGAGGTTTAATTCTAAAAAATTTCAAAACACACAAAAAACAGGAAAAAAAATCATCTTAATGCATTTGGGAAGAAACAACCTATTAAAGAGACTAAGTGTGTCTGGCAGAATTCTAGAGATGACAGAAAACAAGAGGAAACATTTCTTAATGTTATTTAAATATGTACACAGGAGACAAGGAGATGTGCTAGGACAGAGACTCAACAGGAACTCTAGTCTTCCTGCACATAAAATAGGGCTTCATTAACAATAAAGGAACAGATGTCTTGGGATCCATTTATACAGGCTATTAACTATTATGAGCTGCTGGTACCCAAATTTATTTTAGTACTAGGCGACTGATTAATAATAAATACAAATTGAAATTTCATCTATTAGCAAGAGAAAGCAATGCCTAGCTTTCCAAAGTCTAATTTAATACAAAGGTATTTTTCTATGGACCACGGAGGATACTGGAGTTCAGTATACAATATTTCCTATGTCCAAAAATAAAGACCTTCATATTAAATCTCATTCGGATGTAAAAAAATAAATAAATAAATAAAAATGAAAAATGGCCTTTGTCTTCACCTAACAAGACCAAACAGATTTTGTTTCCTAAGGACTAAATTTTTACTCAACTTAGACACAATGCAACAAATATGCACATCCATCTTCTGAAGGTTGGGGGAGGAAATCACACACACCAACTTACTGCCCTAAACCCAGTGCATTTCACCACATTTTATACTACTTATTTTAAAAAACTAGTGGCAATGATTATCCTCTGATAATTTTTACTGTCTCATCTCTAGTTACTGAATAATAAATTAAATAATTTGAACATTTATGAAAAGTCATCAGTATAACTTACTAAAATATTTAGAATGTTAGTTGGAACTGCAGCAGGGATATTGTATTTCAAAAATCCTTCCCCCCTCCCTTTTTTTTTTACAGAATAAGAACAAAAGGTAGAGTGAGGCTAAGTAATTTACCCAAGGAAACATAATAGCAATATTTACCACATAAATTTTCAAAATACTATTATACTAGTTTTACATATCATCCAAAGATGTGAAAATCCAATGTGTTAACTGTTGTTTGATGTTATTTCAAACAGCTATATTTACTTCATCTAGTTTTTTTTAAAAAATCATTTGGTTTATACACATGTATATTTTGATATTGGTATTATTTCCACTTATTCCAGAAGTATTAAGTTTTTTGTGACACATGCTATAGAGAATAAAGATGGTATAGCACGATCCACATTCACATGTATCTATAAAAAGCCACTGCAGAAATGAAATGGTGAAAAATCTGAGAGATTGATGAGCAAGCCAAGGATAGAATCATGATTCTTAAAAATATGATGATAATTTAAATGGAAATACTTTAATAATTCCCAACGTCAGCAAAACTGACATTTCTGAACTGGATAATTCTGTGTTGTAAGGGTTTGTGCATTTCAGGCTCTTTAGTAGCATTCCTAACCTTTACACTTGATGCCAGTAGCATCCCCCAACTGTTATAACCAAAATGTTTCAAACACTGCCAAATGTCCCTAGGAGCAAAGTCATTCCTACTTGAGAAACACTGGATAAGACAAATGTACATCTTACAGCTCCTTTTCAAGCTAATGATACATACTAAATATCACCTAGAGGCAAAGCAAATCTAGAGCTTTAGTATTTTTGTTGTTGTTGTTAATCTTCATCTGAGGATATTTTTATCCCCATTGATTTTTAGAGACAGTGAACGAGGGGGAGGAAAAGGGAAAGAAAAATCCATGTAAGAGAGATACATCCCCCAACCCAGGCCAGGATCAGGCCTGCACCCTAGGTACATGCCCTTGACCAGGAATCAAATCCAGATCCTTCGATTTGTGGACTAATGCTGTAACCACTGAGCAAAACCATCTAGGGCATAGTATTCTTTTAAAGATAGCTTTGCTTCTGAGTATTAAAGCATTATGATATTGAGTAGAGGAATAAAATCACAAATTCAATATCAGGGTGTGGCTTGGGCTTTGACTTAATTGTTTTTTTATACTAACTGCCCAAAAAGTCCAAAGAAATATGAATAGTTCCATGTTTCCAATGAAGCAGAGGTTATCATTCATTATATTAAGGTTTTATAAATAGCTCCACCATCCCCCACCAAGAAATCCTTAGCACTTCGTTTCCTACTCTTCTAAAATATAATAACCTGCCATTCTGCTAAGGCACAAATTTCAATCAAGTAAATTCCAGGCTGATGTTCAGGAACAAGCCATTTAGTTCATGTATAACCTATATAATGACCTACGAGCATTAAAACAATGTGGTTTTGTTTTCTGTATATTAATTTTGCAGAGAAAAATCATCATAAAACCATTCTCAAATATCACATTTCCAAAGATCTCAAAAATTCTGAAGGTTTATTATACTGCAGATTTCTAAAAAATCAGATCAAGAATCAAATAACATCATTGATGTTTCTATCTCTCTCTCCCTCTCCCTTCCTCTCTGAAATCAATATGTTAAAGAAAACATAAAAGAATCAAATAATTGAGGTGGTAGGCAAATGTCTAGCCTTTGTAATACATGAAAGTATTGAACTGATCTCTACCTCATGCATCTTCTTGCTCTCTGCTCTAGCCTTCACACCTGCTGAAGTGTGAAACTCTGAACAACTGCTTGCTAATGGTAGCACTTTATTAAAAATCCAGGGCATAGGCATATGTAAATATTCTATAAGAAGACCACTAAGAGAGAAAGATGGAAAGGAAAAACCCAACTGGTGTGGCTCAGTGGTTGAGCACTGACCCATGAACCAGGAAGCCATGGTTCGTTAGATTCCTGGTCAGGGCACATGCCTACATGCAGGCTTGAGGCAGCCAATCAATTATTCTCTTTCAGCATTGATGTTTCCTTCTTCCTTTATCTCTGAAATCAATAAAAAAAGATATAGATAGATAGATAGATAGATAGATAGATAGATAGATAGATAGAGATGGAAAGGAATGTTTCAGAATCAGCAACCAAACAGGAGTTGGCTCAGGATCAGATTTTGAAAGTATTAGGCCCAATTAAAGTATGGTGTCCCCTCTGCTTCTAAGAACCTACCTACAGGCTGTATGTTGTTTTTTTTAAGTATGAACAATGAATGAATTTGAGAATCGTAATCATCAAGGACAGTGCTGCACATTTTGGTTTTGCCTTCACGTGAAAAGTTACCAAGTAGTCTCCCTTTCTCATACTCAACAAACTTGTTTGTTCAACATTGTGAAAGAAGAGAGCGGTCTGTGTTTCATGCCTACAGGCTGGAAAGTTCTGTTAATACTGTTTTGTTTTGATTCTATATATATAGTGATATCTTCAACATTAGAAATTTGGATATAATTTGCTAAATCTGAATTTACACTCTGGGCAGTATTTCCGTTAAAAAATCTAATTGGAAAGCAACAGTTTATAGTACATTATAATTTAATTTCAAATGTTAGAGATACAGAAAAATCTGAGTTAGATAAAAGACAACTTATTTTTAGTTGCAAAAAAATTGCAACACCAAACTAGTTTGCATTTAATGCTATAATTTACATATATTACAATATTCATGATACATGATAAATACCCAAATCCTATTCGGAAAACCTTACTTGTGAAAAAAATTAGAATTTTAACAAAATGGTGCTTCAAATTTTAAAGAATGTTTTCATTGAAAAATTAAACATACCAATTTGAAAAATGATATGAATCCTATTACTAATAACTTCAGATTCCTTTGCTATTTCTTGAATAATTCTAAATATTAAAGGTAAACACCAAAATAGTATGCTAATAAACTTCTAAATTGATAAAATAAATAAATGAGCACCTGCATTTACATATTATGAACATTCCACACAGGTACAGGATTAATTTAACAAAGGATTCGTTAGTTATAACAGGCAACATGCTGCCACAAATTAAGTAGAAAGAACTCCGAAATAATGAATGCTTTCTGACCCATTTCACTTAAAAATTTGTGTTTCAAGAAAAAAAAAATTAGGGTTGACATTTTCTACTTGATTCTACAAATGTCTTTTCTCTAAAGTATTATTTCACTTGAGTAACAAATCACCTAATTATCTAGTTCAGAATAAAGGAAGAGACTTCACCACTGACTATACAGAAATAAAAAGGACCATCAAAAAATATTATGAACAGCTTTATACCAACAAATTACACAACTTAGAACAAATGGACAAATTTTTAGAAACACATTTCCAAAACTAACTCAAGAAGAAGGAAATATAAATTGGCCTATAACAAAGAAACTTTAATTAAAAACCTTCCCACAAAGAGAATCCCAGGCCAAGATGGCTTTGTTGCCAAAATCTATCAAATATTTAAAAAACAAATATCAATCCTACACAACGTCTCACACACAAAAAAAAATAGAGGAGAGAAACTTCCTAACTCATTCTATAGGGCTAGTACCACCCTAACAAAGCCAGACAAAGACATCACGAGTTTTTGGTAAACTTGTGTTCAGTAAACTATAGATCAATATCCCTCATGAATACAAATACAAAATTTTTCAACAAAATATTAACAAATGAATCCAGCAATATATAAAAAGGCTCATACCGATGACCAAGTGGGATTCATTTCAGGAATGCAAAGTTTACTATCCAAAAATCAAGTAATGCAATACATTGTAGTAATAGAATACAGAACTAGAACACATAACCATTTTGACCCATGATAAAGCTGACAATATTTTTTGTAGAAATTTTTAGCTGCTAGAAAAAAACAACCATTAGAAGAGGAAAGATACATATTTCTACAAAATTTATTACTTAAATCTTATTAAGTGATTTAAGGAACTCGGTGTCACTAAAAAGCAATTTTAAAGTACAGAAAGAATCCCCAAAGACCTTCAACAATGAGAAATAATCTCTGAAAAATAAACCACAGCTTTGAACTTCTGAGATGTGGAACCAATGAAAAGGTGGAGTGATAAAGGAGCAAGAGAGACCTTTGAGATCATTACCTCACATTCTGTGATTATAATTAACTCTGGATTCTGCTGGAGTTGTGGCAGGTTTTGGTAAAACTTACAGAATTATCATCCTGAGGTCCAGATATTTTTAGTACAGATTACTGATAAGGTCTTGAGTCGTTGAAAGAATATTCACCAGTAATTAGTGGGATGCGTTTCAGTGAAAGCATTAGCAACTCTTCACTAGACCTTCGCACAAGATCACCTTTAAAAGTGACCTCGATTTGATCAAAACAAGACTATGTAAAGATCTGAATACACTACCACTGAGAATTTCATCAAAACAAAGCTTCCTGCCAAAACCGGTTTGGCTCAGTGGTGGAGCATCGGTCTGCGGACTGAAAGGTCCCTGGTTCGATTCCGGTCAAGGGTATGTGCCTTGGTTGTGGTCACATCCCCGGTGGGGGGTGTGCAGGAGGCAGCTGGTCGATGTTTCTCTCTCATCGACGTTTCTAGCTCTCTATCCCACTCTCCTCCTCTCTGTAAAAACTCAATAAAATATATATATAAAAAAACAAAAACAAAAACAAAAACAAAAACAAAGCTTCCTGATCTGCACTTTCTACTGGGAACTTTGCACTCAATAACACCTGCAAAGTTAACTAGTAATCTCCAAAGACAGCATGGTGTAGTTTACAATTTTGAATTTTAAGTCTGCTATGTAAGCATGGCTGGAGTGCATTTCAAAGATAAAGAAGTGCATATTTAGCCGAAACCGGTTTGGCTCAATGGATAGAGCGTCGGCTTGGGGACTGAAAGGTCCCGGGTTCGATTCCAGTCAAGGGCATGTATCTTGGTTGCGGGCATATCCCCAGTAGGGGGTGTGCAAGAGGCAGCTGATCGATGACTCTCTCTCATCGATGTTTCTTAACTCTCTATCTCTCTCCCTTCCTCACTGTACAAAATCAATAAAAAATATATATATATATAAAAAAGAACTGCATATTTAAAAATAATGAAATTTTAATTTCTCCTTCTCCAGTAACAATTCAGGGTATTCAAGTATAAATTTTGTTCTTTTTCATTTAAGGAACATCAATTCTAGACTGACAGATAATGTATTTTACCGCCACCTCTCAAGAGGCAGAGGCAAGATCTTTATGTGTCCAGTTTCCAGTTCACAATCAAAGCAATCCTCCTTTTATCTCTTAAATACAGATGCAATAAATGTATTAAGAAAATGTCAACTACCAGAACCCACAGAAAAGCATACTGAATATAATAAAGTTTCCTTGTAAACATCATTAAGAAAGGTCTATTTATAAGTTAGCACAGTTATTCAACTTGGAATAAATGGACAAATTATTTTTACCAAAGGATTGAAATACCCAAAATTCAGGTACAATAGAAAATGAAATAGAATAGTTTAGATTTTATTTCTAATTCCCATATTAATGGGAACAATCTATGATTAAATCAAATATGGCCAGATTCAAGGACAGTTGGAAGTGGCAAAGAAATTATCTATAGGTTATATGTTCTCATATTCTCATTTAACTCAACTGACAGTTTCTCTTATAATCTATTAAAGAATTATTCTAGTACTTTTCTCAAAGTAAATGTAAAATGTTTCCTGGCAAGTTGATTTAGGTTGTTTAGGAGTGAAAATACTCCTGTGGAACATAAATATGGTAACTATCTAGCTGGGTCTAAAGTGTCTTAGGGTCTATAATATTCCACATACTAATTCCTTAAGGAATTATTTATAAGTTAAACAGTTTATCAGAGTCTAACAAGAAGGGATGGGATCTGTTATCTGTTGAGCTCCTATTCTGATGCAGGCACATGCTAGAAATATGCATTACCTCATGTAATCGTCATAAGAACCCTTGTAGACAGGGTTTTTTTTTTTTTTCCTCCTGACTTACACAGAAGGAACCAGATATTCAGATAAATTGAGTAACTTGCTTACAGTGGGACAAGGACAAAATTATGAAAGATTCTATTCTTTTAAAAGATTCAGTTATAAAGAAAGTAGAAACCATTAATATACCCTGCTGGTATAGACTTCCTACATTCTACTGGGCAGTGGGGAAGGTGGTCAAGGCAAGATGCTCAGGCAAAGCTTTCTTTTTTCATCCTGGCTCTTGGTTTCTCTCTCTGTTGTACACTAGTGTTTTAAAAGACCATGGTTTCAATAAGAATGAGTAGGATCACAAAGTATGGTAGTATAACTATTCTAAGAATTTTAGGTAGGCTGATTTTAGGGAAAATTCATGTCAATTGGATTTAGTTATGGGGGCAGGGTGTAAAGAGGGCAAAAATTATCTCCTTGATCAAAAGTATATGTCATTTGCAGGTACCTGGATGGAACTGGAGAACATCATGCTGAGTGAAATAAGCCAGTCAATGAAAGAGAAACACCACATGACCTCACTCATTTATGGATGATAAAGAACATTATAAACTGAAGAACCAAAAGATAGATATAGAGACAGTAAAGTAACAAGCAGACTGTCAAATTACAGCAGGGAGGATAGGGAGATCTGAGGTAGATAAGAGATCAACCGAAGGACTTGTATACATGCATATAAGTACAACCAATGGACACAAAACTCTGGGGAGGGAGGACATGTATGGGGTTGGGGGAATGGTATATGTACACAGGATAATAATGTAATAAAAACAAACAAACAAAAAACAGGTTCATATAGGTGGAATAAATGGTGATGGAAGGAGACTTGACTTGAGGTGGAAAACATACAATATGCAGATGATGTATTATAGAACTAATAATATAGTTATGTTAACCAATGTCACCCCAATAAAATCAAGCAAAAATAAAAAATAAAAAAAGTATATGTCATCAATATCATATTGTATAATTCATGCCAAACCATAATCCTTCTATATTTGCAAGTGAAAAAATTTGAATTACTTGGTTCCAATCAAATGAATGATAAGTTTAAAGCAGAATTTAAGTGACTACCTTCAAATTCTAGGCCTTGCTTTTTCATGTTTTCCAGTATATATAGGCAACTATAAAAGAATTACAAAACTAAACCTATTCTCTTTACTTTTTTCACTTAATAAATCTAATAATCCATTGGATGAGTATATTGAGTAGTGCTGAGTAATTTCCTAGTCTATGAGGCAGAATGAAAATAATAGACCATTAAAAGTTTAAAGAACTAAAACTTAAAATGAGTTTAACTGAAAGAAATAATTTTACCTCATTTACTATATACTTTAGATGATTGGATGATTAATATTACCTACTAGAAGCCCGATGCATAAAGATTCATGCTATTGTAGAATGGGCCTTCCTTTCCCTGGCTGCTGGCACTGCCTTTCTGCTCCAGCCCCACCTTCCCATGCTTCCCAGAGGCCCTGAGTGGCTGGGGTGGTGCGGAACGCCTGCATCATTGCCATGGCAATGACTCAAGTGTCCCGTCCTGCCCCCATCGCTTGGTGCCTGAGTATGCAAATTAACCCTCCAGCTTTGTTGGGTTGATTTGCATACTCACTCCTGATTCGCTGGTGGGCATTACAAAGGTATGGTCAATTTGCATTTCCCCCCCTTTATTAGTGTAGATAAGTATTATAGAAAGCAATTCACATTTTAGGGTTTTTTTTCTGAATTTATAGAGCCTGTAGTCTTAATCTGTTCTCCACTGTTCTTATATTCTCGCATGAATAACCAGGAATTTTCAAGATGGGCCTAATCTATTTTTCCTTTAAAATACCATCAATAACTTTTATATAAAGCTGAAAGGAAAAAGAAGCAGCTCTGTAGGCTTATCAGATGATAACCTAAGAGTGTTGCTTTTTATTTTAATGCTTGTCCTTCCCTTCCCCAACAAAGAAAAAGAGAGATTTATAAAGTCATCCAGGAAGGACAGACATTAATAATTTCCCAAGTACTTAAAAGTAAAACTCCTCTTTTATTGAAAACTTTAACTTTTTATTTGCACATAATTTTGGGCTTACAGAAAAGCTATAGAACCAGTACAAGGAATCTCCATGTGCTCTTTACCCAGATTCCCTAAATGCTAACAGCTTACAAATTTATTATTTTGTCAATATAGAACTCATGAATGCCCTTTTACCCTTAAATAACTTACTTCCTAAATAATGTATTTCCTAAAAACAAGGACAGGCTCTTACATAACTACAGTACAAATATAAATATCAGGAAATTAGCAGTAATACAATATTATTATCTAATCAACAAACCTCATTTTGTCCCAATAATGTCTCTCACAACAAAAGAAAATCCCAGATCACACACTGTAGCCAGTTGTTATGTCTCTTTAGTTTCCTTTCATGTGGAACAGTTCTTTAGACTTTTTTTTTTTTTCTTTGCTAGTAAAATTTTTGGAGAGTATAAGCTAGTTATTTTGTAGAAAGTCCTCCCTCCCCATTTTTATCTTTTCTTAATTTCCTCATGATTAGATTTCAGGCTAAGCATTTTTGGCAGGAATACCATGGTAGTGAAGTTATGTTTTTTTCAGTACATCATACCAGGAAGCCAAAACATTAACTTATCTCAATATTGATGATGCTGGGTTTGCAGCTTTTCTAAAGTGGTGTCTGCTAGTTTTCTCAAGTTTCTATTTTCCCCTTTGTAATTAATAAGAATATTATGGAAGGGTACTTGGAAACTATCAAAATATTTTATTACTGACCAAACCTGCACCTATCAATTTTAATAACTATTGGTGATTTTTTTCCTAATACAGTTATTACTATGAGGGATACCAAATAGTGACTTTTTATTCCTATTATTCCTCTACTTTATTTATTTTTACAATATCTTTTTATTGATTTCAGAGAATAAGGGAGGAGAGATAAAAACATCAATGATGAGAGAAAATCATTGATTGGCTGCTTCCTGCACACCCCACAGGGGAAATGGAGCCCCAATCTGGGCATATGCCCTGACCGGGAATCGAACGATGACGTACTGGTTCCTAGGTCAACATTCAACCACTGAGTCATGCTGGCTGGGCTATTCCTTCTACTTTTATAGTTGACATTACATTCTCACACAGAAATTTATCTTCTCCCTTATCTGTTTTATTTGTACGAACACATGCATTATTTTTGGTTCAATTAATTATAAAATTCATTATTTTCACTCCTTTATGGTCACATTGTTTGAAATTTGGTCTTTGGGAGTTCATTTAATCTGGCTCCTGTGTCCTTTGGACATGTCCTCATCATTTTTTTCCCCAGCATTTCCTACTTTGAATAACAAAAAGAGTTCAGAGTCCTCCTACCTCACAGGGAGCTCTGATTCTTTGTAGTGAAACGTACACTTTACCACTGGGATGTCATCATTTCTAAGTCCTCTCTGAAAAAAGAGGAAGGAAATAGATATGTGCAAATATATTTATATATCTATATCTATCTAGCTAAAAATAAGTTTCTTTGGCTACCTCCAATTCAAACTGCTGGAAATGTTAAATATGAAGGTAAGTCCACCTTTTTTCTTATTATAATTGTTCTAAGAGATAAATGAATCTAAAAAAAATGGTAACAATATTTATAACATACATAAAAGTAAAATGTATAACAATAGTATTACAAACAATGGACCAAAGGATTGGAAGTATACAGTAGTATGTTTCTTATACTATAGGCAAAGTAGTATAAACTTATTTGAAGGTAGACTATGATTGATTAAGTAAAAAACTACTGGCAAGATAGTAGATTTGAATTCTGCTATGCCGATAATTACTTTAAGTATAAATTATCTAAAGATACCAACTAAAAGACTAAAGTTGCCAGAGCAAATATAAAAGCAAGACTCAACCAAATGCTGTCTATAAAAAAAATCATCTTTGAATATATAGACAGATTAAAATTAAAGAATGAAACATATAGATTAATCAAAAGAAAGGTAAAATATCTATATGAATATCAAATGAAGACTTCAATTATGGATTATTAGCAGTGAAAAGGGGTGTTTTAAAATATCTTCTAAATCACACAAGTCAAGTAATCAAGAAAATATAACAATCATAAATGTACTTTAACTCTTAATTTGCTTCAAATATATGAAGCAAGAATGACAGACCTGAAAGAAGAAATATTAAATCCAAAATTACAGTTAGGAATTTCAACACTCTTGTCTCAGTAATCAACAGAGGAAGTAGATAAAAAGTGAGTAAGGGTACTGAAGATGTGAATAACACCATCAACCAACTCAACCTAAGGAACATTCACCTGACAACAGAACTTACATTCTTTTCAAGAGCACATGAACATTCTCCAAGATAGACCACATTCTAGGCTGTAGTCAAATCTCTGCAAATTGAAACAAGCTGAAATCATACAAAGAACGTTCTCTGACTACAAGAGAACTATAGGAGAATTAAACTAGAGATCAGTAATAGAAAAATACCTGGAATATCACTGAATATTTTAAAATTAAAACTAAATTTCTATGTAATTTATAGGACAAGGAAGTTATCACAAGGGAAATTAGAAAATATTTTGAGTTAAATTAATATAAAAATATAACATCAAAAATTCAGAAATGGCACTAGTTGGTTTGGCGCAGTGGACAGAGTGTTGGCTTTCGGTCGGAAGGGTCCCGAGTTAGATTCCAGTCAAGAGCACATGCCCAGATTGCCTGCTTTATCCTTAGTTGGGGGGGAGGGGGGGGGTGCAGGAGGCAGCCAATCAATGATTCTTCCTCATCATTAATGTTTCTATCTCTCTTTTGCTCTCCCTTCCTCTCTGAAATCAATAAAAATATATTTAAAAAATTCAGAATGTAGTTAGAAATTTATAGTGCTAAATACTTATTAGAAAAGAAGAAAGTTCTCAAATCAATGCTCTCATTTTTCATGTTAAGAAGAAAAAAAAAAAAAAAAAAAAAAGGAGCAAAATAAACCCAAAACAACAAGCAAAGGAAATGATTAAAGTATAAACCAGGGTGGAGATTATTTTTTCTGCCAAGGGTCATTTGGGTGTTTATAACATCATTTGTGAGCCATACAAAATTATCAACTTAAAAATTAGCCTACTATATTTGGGCAAACATTTAATTAACTTATCCCTAATGCCTTGGCAGGTCCAGACCAAATGATTTCTCCAGCCCTATAGGCCTATGGGCTGGATGTTTCCATCCCTTGCATAAATTAATGAAATAGATAATAGAAAAATAGTAAAATCAATAAAACAGAAACAAATTCCTTGAAAGCATAAATAAAATTGATAAACTTCTAACCAAAATGACGAAGAACTAGAGAAGACACAAATTAGAAATATCAGGAATGAAAGAAACTCACATACTTCAGGAACATAAGGAAGTATTACAAAAAAGGTTATTCCCATAAATTCAACAAATTGGTTACGTGAACAAATCCCTTTAAAAGCATAAACTATGAACTCAAGCAAAATAAATAAAAAACTGGAATAGTCTAAGCCCAAATGTCTCCCTACTAAACATTTAAGGAAGAACTAATACCAGCTCTTTCAGAAAATAGAAGAGGGAACACTTCCCAACTCATTTTATGAGGTCAGCATTAACCCGATACTAAAATTAGACAAAGAGAACTCTGATATTAAAACCAAAGATATTATACCCTGGCTGGTGAGCTTCAGTTGGTTGGAATGCTGTCTGGTACTCCACGAGGTGGAGGGCTTGATTCCACTCAGGGTGCATAGTCAGGTTATGGATTTGATTCCTGGTCAGGGAGCGTACAGAAGGCAACCGATTGATGTTTCTCTCTCACATCAATGTTTCTCTTTCTCTCTCTTCGTCTCCCTTCCTCTGACTCTAAAATCAATTAAAAAACAAAACAAAAAAACAAAAACAAAAAAACACAGCAAACGCTCCTAAGGATATTATAAGAAAATAATAAGAACCTTTATGAGATTAGATCCAATAACCGTCAAAAAATATTAACTAATCAAACCAAGCAATATGTAAAAAAGAAGGAAACTTCCTCAGCCACATAAAGGATATCTACAAAGCCCCACAATCAACTTATTTAGTAGTAAAAAAATAAAAATTTCCTGTAAAATTTGGAACATATATAAATGTCTACTCTCACCACCACTATTCAGTATCATACCAGATATTCTGGCAAATACTATAAGAGAAGAAAAAGAGATAAGATGACATACAGACTGGGTGGGGAGATGTTTCTATTTCTAAGACATGGTTATCCAAATAGAAATACCAAATAATCTTTTATTAAAAAGCTAATAATGTAACTAGTATAACAGTTAGGTACTTTTCTGAGTTCCCATATACAGGAATCAAAACAATTTACAAAAGGATATTTGTATAATGAAGAATAGTAGACTTAAAAATTGATATTATATAAGTAGACTTAAGACTCGTTGATATTAAAAAGTAACTTCAGCCAAAACCAGTTTGGCTCAGTGGATAGAGCGTTGGTCTGCGAACTGGAAGGTCCCAGGTTCAATTCCGGGACAACCAAGGGCATGTACCTTGGTTGTGGGCACATCCCCGGTAGGGGGTGTGCAGGAGGCAGCTGGTCGATGTTTCTCTCTCATCGACGTTTCTATTCTCTATCCTTCTCCCTTCCTCTCTGAGGAAAATCAATAAAATATTAAAAAATAAATAAATAAATAAAAAGTAACTTCATGCATATTAGATACATGCAGAAAGGTTATAACTATACTGGAGATGTAGATATTTTAAAAATTAAACTAAAAACTGATAAGCTGATCCTGTATTAAAATGTCATTTTGAGCACGGTAAACACTCTTCTGTGTCCTACTAAGGCTCACAGCAGGACTAGACTTACATTTAAATCATCCACATTATTTAGTAATTATTCATTTTTTGTTAAACTCTAATATGGGCATTTATGTCATCAAACCACAGACTTGGAAGGTATCCAAGAGCTCACTAGTCCAAATCTGCTCATTTTACAAAAGAACCAACCAGGGTCAAAGGAAGTTTTAGACTTGCCTAAAATACCTCATGATCTCAAGATTGGTGCATGGTGTAGTACTAGCTGTAATATTCTAACATCAAGGCTAACTGAATCATATTTAACCATGAAGAAATATTTTTCAAAGGCTTAATCAATTTTATTCTTTTATCATAAACTGAATTTTCCGAGTTTAAAAGAGAGCATGAAACTTAACTTGCAATTTTTTTTTTTTTTAGTAATAAAGGAAATCTTTAAAATACTTCTCTAAGATCTAAAGTAATAAAAATTTAAAAAATAAACCAGGGAAGTCCAAAGTTAGGGTTTTCCCTGCTAGCCTTCTTCCATAATACCGTAGTAGAGGTACAAGAATAGTACATCTGAATTCCAGGTAAGGAAAAGAAAATCACTAGTAGTGCAACTTAATCCACAAGCTACCATCTCCTCAAATAAATCTGATGGGTTTGTCAATTTTCTGCCAACCACTGCACTCTACTTCAGTATTCTGACCATTTTGAACTTGATCTGACTTGACCTACTTAGACCTTGACATCTGGAAACTGCGCTGTTCCCCAGCTTCGCCCCACCACCTGTGAAAAAGACCAGAAAGACTGCTTGGCTGTTCCTGAAGGTGAGATGACAGGCTTGCAAATGCACCTGTGGCCCCTGACCTGTGAGCAGAGTTCTTACTTGCATGACTGATTTCTAGAAATATCAGCAGTTTTCATGTAAATGAACTGTCTCTAGAGACCCTGGGTAGATAACATGAATGAGCTGCTCAAAAATTTTGTCAGCAAACCTTTAACTCTCGTTTTTGCTGACACCATTATTTTTGTATGAATAAGGAAAAGTCATTACAAAGATAGGAGGGAAGAAAATTTTTAAAGAAAGAAAACATTATTTGCTCTCTGGCTTCAAGATAAAGTAAAAAGGGCACTTGCCCAAGGTATGCCAAAGGTATAACAGAGAGCTAACCCCAGAATCCAAAGACTAACCAGGAAAGTTAAAGCAATATGAAAACATAAAGATCTGAAGTATAGCAGGTACCCACAGTGATTTCACACGTGTCATCCCACAAAGATGGCTTTCTGCCCTGCTGACCATTCCGAGAAGGGTCAGTTATGAGTCTGATAGAGAACTATATTAGAAGTTGCAATGATTTCATTTTCTCCATCTCTTGAGGTACTAAGAAACATCCCAATTACAGTTGAGTACTAGACTAAATGTAAAAAAATGTACAAAATCACTTGTGGTGTCACTGAGAAAGTGAATAGACAACTAGAAGAGTGGTATAAAAATGAGTAAGCTCACAAAGAATTTGGCACTTATTACATGATATCAATCCAATTTAACCAGACCAGAAAGACTGATTTTTTTTACTGATTCCTTTTACCTATTTATTCCCTTAACCCACCATTATTAAAATTACATAATCTAAAATTGTGTTTCTAATGGAGAAACTCTTACCTCTCAAATAAAATAAAATAAAATAAAATCCTGGACTCAATTTCCTCATCAATAGAGTAAGACATAAGAGAAGATTTAGAATATGTCAATATATTTACTTAACACAGCATAGTTCTTCAGCCCAGCCAAGATACTCTTGAAAGTGAAAGGAGAGCCAAAACTGGTTTGGCTCAGTGGATAGAACCTCAGCCTGAGGACTGAAGAGTCCCAGGTTCGATTTGGATCAAGGGCAGGTACCCTGGTTGCAGGCTCCTCCCTGGCCTGGGCCCTGAGGGTGTGAGGGTGTGTGTGTGTTAGGAGTCAACCAATCGATGTGTTTCTCTCACATCAGTATTTCTCTCTGTCTCTTCTTCTCTCTTCAACTCTCTCTAAAACTCAGTGGAAAAATATCCTCGGGTGAGGATTAAAAAAAGAAGAAAAAAAAAATTGGGCAAAGGACATGGATAGTTGCAGAACAAGAAGTATAGATGGCTCAACCTTACCTAAAAAAAGAGAAAAAGATGTTTCTCCCCTATTTCATTGGTAAAAATCCAAATGTTGTATAACTTGTCAGTTGTCCAGGCACTTTCATACATTGTTGGTAGAACTGCACAATGTAGCAGTAAGTTAAAAATACAAATGTCTTTAACCTGTGACCCAGCAATCCTACTTGCAAGATTGACCATAATAGCAAAATCCAATAACATTCGCTGGCTTTTTTCTTCTCATCCACAGGGGACTGTTTAAATAAACCATAGTATAGCCAAACAAAGGAATACTATAAGATGCAAAATAATAATAAATTAAAAAGGAGTAAAAAAAAGTAAGGTATAGAACAGTATGTTAGCACATTATCTTTTGTGTAAGAAAAGAGGGAAGGTTGTGTTTGTGTATGTGTACTAATATCAGGATATACTCAGTACCATACATAAGACTAAAACTGCCTTATAGGGGTGGGGGAAATCACGTGAATAGTGACAGGATGGGAGTGTGACAGTATACCATTTTATTTTATGCTAGAGGTCCGGAGCACAAAATCATGCACTCTGGGGGAGGGAGGTCCCTCAGCCTGGCCTGTGCCCTCTTGCAGTCCAGGACCCCTCAGGGATGTCCATCTGCTGGCTTGTGGCTGGATGGCCTCCTGCTGCTGCACGGCCTGCTGCTTAAGCTTCAGCAGCTGCTGCATGTGCACGGGCTGGGCCACCATGGTCTGTCCTGCGAACACCATCAGGTGGGTGAGTCAAGCGCAGAGGCAGGCTCACCCTGAGATCCCTGCACTTCCCTGAGTCACTGAGTTTTTCAGACTGACATGTCTGTGGGGATATCCGACTGCCGGCCTAGGCCTGATCCCCGCAGGAAATGCAACAGTGAGCCAAGCGGTAGACAGCCAAGGAGGAGCCTAAATTGGGGCCGGTGCCGTGCCACTCGCACTCATCCTGGCCAGCTGCGCCTGCTTGGTATTGCTGCTGCAGAGTTGGGAAAGGCTCCCGCCATGGCATCTGAGCTCACCAGCTGTGAGCCCAGCTTCTGGTGAGTGGCACTTTTTGCGTTGAGCATCTTCCCCCTGGTGGTCAGTGCGCATCATAAACTGGTTGTTCTGGTCATTCTGCCATAAAGTTCACTTAGGTTTTTATTATATATTTAGATTGTTTGAATTTAAAAATACATGAAAATACCCACACATTCGATACTCTTCTCTGCTCCTTCTCCAAACGTTAGCAGTTTCTGTTGCTCTGAAGTTGGAGACTTCTAATGTGACTAACAAGACCCTGGATAGCTTGTTTAGTCAGCCTTATTGCACAGCATGCCTCCCGTTCTCTCTGCTGTGGCCCCATTGACCTTTTTTCTCTCCTCATTGTGTTTACTTCCATCATAGGGCCTTTATTCATGCTGTTCCTGCTACCTGGAAACTTTGCTTAGTTAAAATATGCTAATTTTTATAATAGCATGCTACTTCCACAGAGAAGACTTCTCTTATGAGATCCAACTTTCCTTTTCCATTGGTATTCCCTTCTTCATCTCCTTTCTAACTTAAATCATATATACAGTTGTACATTCTTAGTTGGAATTGTTTAATGCCTGTCACTCCCACTAGAAAGTAAGCCTCATGAATGCAGGGACCATGTCTGTTTTATCCCATCTAATAAAAGAGTAATATGCAAATTGACCATCACTTCATCAACAAGATGGCCACCACAAGATGGCCAGCAGGGAAGGGCAGTTGAGGAGAACCTAGGCCTGCAGGTGAGAGCAGTTGGGGGGGAGGGGACCAAGCCTGCAGGGGAGGGTAGTTAGGGGGTGACCAGGCCTGCAGGGGAGGGCAGTTAGGCATCAATCAGTCTGGCAAGGGAGTGGTTAGGGGGTGATCAGGCTGGCAGGCAGAATCAGTTAGGGGCAATCAGGAAAACGGGCAGGTGAGCAGTTGGGAGCCAACACTGCTGGGTTGTGAGAGGGATGTCTGACTGCCTGTTTAGGCCTGAGCCTGGTAGTATTATGCCTAAAAGGGCAGTCGGACATCCTTCGAGAGGTCCCAGATTGGAGAGGGTGCAGGCTGGGCTGAGGGACAACCCTTCCCCCCCCCCCCCCATGCACGAATTTCATGCACCAGGCCTCTAGTTGTGAATAATGCTACACAGGGATGCAGGTATCTTATCAGATAATGACTTTGTTTCCTTTGGATAAATGCTCAGAAGTGGGATTGCTGAATCATATTACAGTTCTATTTCTAATTTTTTGAGTACTCTATACACTGTTTTCCATAGTAGTTGCATCAATTTACATTCCTACACAGCACACAAGGGTTCTCTTTCTCTACATCGTGGTCAACACTTATTTCCCATAGGTGTGAAGTAATATTTCATTGTGGTTTTTATTTCCTTTCCCCTGATGATTAGTGATGCCAAGCACCCTTTCATGTACCTGTTGACCACTTGTATGGCTTCTTTGGGAAAATATCTATTAGATCCTCTGCCCTATTTTTAATTTGTTTTTCCCCCTATCGAGTTGTATGAGTTCTTTATATATTTTACATATTAACCTCTTATCAGAAATATGATTTGCAAATATTTTCTCCCATTCAGTAAACAGTTGCCTTTTCATTCTGTTGATGATTTCCTTTGCTGTAGAGCTTTTCAGTTTGATGTAGTCCTACTTGTTTATTTTTGCTCTGCTGCCTTTGCTTTTGATATCAAATCCAAAAAAATCACTGCCAAGCCAAGGAGTTTATCCTCTATATTTTCTTCTAGGAGTTTTATGTGCAAATCTTTTATCCATTTTAAATTGATTTTTGTGTATTGTGTAAGATAATGGTCCAGTTTCATTCTTTTGCATGTCATTGTCCATTTTTTTTACATCACTATTTATTTAAGAGACTATCCTTTTCCCACTGTATATTCTTGGCTCCTTCTTATACATTAATTGACCATATATGAATGGGTTTATTTTGAAGCTGTCTATTCTATACTAATAATGGATGTGTTTGTTTTTATGCCAATACCATATGATTTTGATACTGTCATTTAGTAATCTAGTTTAAAATCAGAAAGTGTAATACTTCCAGCTTTGTCTTTCTTTCTCGAGATTACTTAGCTATTTGAGATCTTGTGTTAAATTACTTAGCTATTTAAGATTTTTTGTTCCATTTCTGTGAAAACTGCCGCTTGAATTTTGAAAGGGGTTATAATGAATCTTGTATTTCTCTTCTCACTTTGCTTACAGTGAGTTTTGGTCACAATTAAAAAAAAAAAAAAGGCAAATTAACCAAGGTTTTTGAGTTCAGAATTTTGTATCATAATTTTCAAAAGTTATAATTAAAATCTCCCATGGTTTCACGGTTTATGTTTAAATCTTTGACCAATTTGGTGTTTATCCAAGTATACAATGTCAAGTATGTCCTAACATTTTCTTTCCAGATGGCTAGACAGTTATACCAATACCATTTATTAAATCCATCCTTACTCCTACTGATATAAGGTAATGCTTCTACCATATCCTAAGCTGCTATATTTTCTATCCCATTTCGGAGTTTTCAATTCTGCTCTATCAACTCATATTAACAACACTATTTAATTGAAGCTCTGGCATGTTTTAATATCTAGAGGTCAATTCCTGCCCCCTATTGCTCTTCTTTTTCAAGGTTACTCAGGGTTCAATGTGCACTTTATAGTTAAATTTTCTAGTATTTTAATTGGGATCACTTTAATTTGTATATTAAGTATGGGAAAATTGGCACTTTATGATGCTGAGACTTCTAGTCAAGATCATGGTATGTTTTTCAATATGTTCATATCTGTTCCTTAAGAGTATAAAAAGTAGACTAAGAGGCCAGGTGGGTAAGGTTAGACTCAATCAGAATGTTTCTGGTAACTGAGGATTTGAAAGGGATAAGTTGAAGAGAGAGTAGAGTGATAAGAGGGCATAGCAATAACCAAGCACCTGGATAAGCCTGCCACAGAGGCAAAGAGAAATGGCTATAAAGTCAGAAGAAAATCAAGTAAACAGTGTTTTTCAAGAAAAAAGAAACTGTCAGTAATACAATTAGAACAAAGTCTAAAATAAATCCGTTAGATTCAGTGATATAGAAGTCATTAGAAATCTTATATCTATCTGGGAGAGAGAATTATAAGTCTGGAAACCAAGGTAGGATTTACATCCTAGTATCGCCAACTATAACTATTTTGCTCTAATTTGATCCTAAAAGGCTCTTCCTGAAGGTAAAAATGCCACTAAATTCAGACTATAAATGTACAGTTATTCCTAAAATGAATTTAAACAGTCCTAGAAGGGGCTTCTTGAATAATTCATACAAAGAATGCACAGATCCAGAAAATACTGCCAAGAGGAGGAAATATCAGGAAACAGGGTAGGAAATAACACCTATAGAGCAAAGGGGATGGCAAACATAAAGTAGATTTTCTCCAAAGCAAACTAAGCTATAGCTTCACAGTAGGATTTGGCTTGGAGTTAGCCCCTGCTAACAACATTCTCAAGCACAGCCGGAGATCCAGATAAAATAGGTGGCTGACTACATAGGACACACAAGACAAGCTCTGGCTGCTCAGAAATACTTCCATCTGCATCTTGTCAAAGAAACCACTCTCTCCCTCCCTCAACCTGATCCCAAAATCCTAATTGTGGTTTCTCTTTTAGGTTAATGCCAACAGAAGCATTCAGATTTCCCTAATTGGAAAGTAAGGCTTAGAATTATTCCTAATTCTTTCCTAACCTTCAGACAGGGTATCGTACAGGATCTATAGCTTGGAGGGTCTAAAAATGGAGGAGTCAATAAAATGTAACAATGCCTTGAGCAGATCTAAATTGGGACTGAATTCTTCAGAACAGAAATTAGGTGAGTCTTTTAAATTCACCTAAACTAATCTGCAAGGCAAAACCAATCTCCAATGTAGGAAATATACACAGACCAATATCTTTCTTCTATTTTAACACAAATTTAGACCAAGAAAGGAAATAAAAAGTTATACCATGATTATATATTCGTTGTGAAAGCATTATTCCAAAGCACTCGTGAGGTTTCTTATAGGTGTAAGGTTCTTTTTAAAAAATATATATTTTATTGATTTTTCCACAGAGAGGAAGGCAGAGGAGGGATAGAGAGCTAGAAACGTTGATGAGAGAGAAACATAGACCAGTGCCTCCTGCACACAACCCACTGGGGATGTGCCTGCAATCAATGTACATGCCCTTGACAGGAATCGAACCTGGGGCCCTTCAGTCCGAAGACCTCTATCCACTGAGCTAAACCGGTTTCAGCTAGGCGTAAGATTCTTATTCATAAAAAAAGAATACTCTCAGGTAAGGATTTTTATCCTCTTTGATTGCAGGATAGGTAGATTCAACTAAAATTATTAAAGTAGAGAGAGAAAAAAAAAAAAGGGTATCTGAAATAGAGAAGTCAATTATCACCGTCTTATTATAACTATATCAAATAGTATAAACTTCTTTAAGTTATGCTACACTGTTTGGTACCCCTCACACTATAAATAGTGATATTCAGAAAGATTGTGGTCAACTGAGGAAATGTAAAGCTAAATTATTCTTTGGAACTAGTACCATAGGTTGTTCACTCTGCAGTTGCCTTATGGTAGAATTATAAGAAGGTATTATATCAGAGAACTGCATTATTTGGCAAAATTTACTCCCTGAAAGCAATTCTCTGCACAAAGTTGTTAAAAAAAAAAAAAAAAAAAAAAAAGGCAACAGGGGCCGACTGTTGTTTCAGTTTAATTTGCATGTCTCCTTTTTGGAACCAGTGGGAAGTAAAAGAGGACATTAAAGGATGTGGTGGATATTCTAGGGGGCAAAGTTTTATTTTTATAGTATTAGTAAGCACAGGATCCCACCAACTTATAGCAGGCAGGGTGGGAGCACAGGAGCCATGAAATGGGAAATAAACAGGAAAGAAGCCCGGCACAAGCATTTGAGGGTAATAAATATGAGAGCAATCTAGAAGATGAATGGTTCATATTGTTTAAGATTACAAACTGATTATTCCTCTAAGTGCAAAGGCTATTCAATAAGTCATATCCGGGTTGATTTGTTAGCACGGTACTTTCACCAGACAATAAATTAGAATGCAATTAAAGTCCATTCTGTCTGTTTATCATGGACTAAGACAGCTGACCATCATCCTCAATTATCTGGACGAACACACAGCATGACAGCACACTGAAGAAACCTTCCAGCGAAGGGCAATAAACATCTTAGGAAGGCACTGAAATTGCTAGATTTCTTTTCTAGTCCCTTTTTAAATGTTTCTAATTTTGATAAAGTATGTAAACAGAACCACATTAATATAGTACTTGCTTCAGTATAGTAAGTCATACAGTAAGTCTGTTCCTCTAAGTCCCCAAACTTCTAAGCTTGTCAGCAGTCGGCTAAGGGCAGTGACTAAATCATAAAGAAAACAGAACTGAATATTTACTGCATATCTCTGTAAAGTGGAAAAACTTAAGCATAGAGAAAATAGATAAATCATACAGGCCAAAGATACAAACACTTTAAATTTCAAAACACATGTTTAAAAGAAAACATCTGTAGAATATAATTGAATTTCATTACACAAAGATCTCATAAGGATTAACAAAGAACTCATAATGAGAAATAAACAAATATACAGAGAAACTAATAAAAACATACAAATTTTTTCAAGTAAATTAAATTAAAACCAAAGTAACATTTTTTCACCTAATTGGTAAAAACTACTTTTTAAAAATGACAACAACCAATATTGGCAAAGACATAGTGATACTAGTAATTTCATACATTGCTGATTGTCTTATAATAAATTGATTATAATCTTCCAAAAATACAGTTTGGCAATTTGAATTAAACACTATAAAATGTTCATAGTGTTTAGCTCAGTACTCTTACATCATGGACTCCATCTAATAAACAAAAATATTAGTCACAGCTTGATCTATCAATAAGAATCTGAAATAACATAAAATCCGACAATAGGGTAAAAACAACATAAAATATGGTATGATAATGGGTGAAATATTATGTGGCTATTTAAAATGATGGTTATGAAGACTAAGTATAGGATACAAAACTGTGTATGGAAGATGATCATATAAAAATATACATATTATGGAAGATTAGCAAGGCAAATAGCAAAGTGATAATTATTTTAATCAGGTATGGTAGGCTGTCCAATTGTACCCCGTACCCCGCTGCCTCCCAAAGATGTCCAGATCTCCCTAGAACCTGTGGATGTTACTTTACTTGGCAAAAGGAACTCTGCAGATGTCAGTAAGTTCAGGATCTTGAGATAGAAAGATTACCTGGATGGGCCTAATATAATCACAAAGGTCCTTAAAAAAGGAAATCAGATGAATCAGGGTCAGAAAGGAGATGTGACAACAGAAGCAGAGATTGGAGTGACGTGTAGCCTCAGAAGTCGGAAAAGGCAAGGAATGGATTCCCCTAGAGCAGTGTTTCCCAAACTTTTGACATATGTGTACCCCTTCTATAATTTTCATAACGCTGAGTACCCATCGTACTCATGAGGATGTAGATTAGGCGCAGCTAAGCACGGAGCAGTGCATACCCCCACCAAACTCAGGTGCAACTCGTACCCCTGGGGGTACACGTAACACACTTTGGAAACACTGCAGAGCTTCAAGAAGGAAGTCAGCTCTGCCAATACCTTAATTTTATCCCCATTTTAGACTTCTGACCTCAAGAAAAGTAAGATGATAAACTTGTGCTGTTTGAAGCCACTAAGTTTGAGTAATTTGTTATAATAATAGCAATAGGAAGCTAATATAAATTATAAGACTGCCCTTTCTAAATTTTCTGTAATGTATATATTATTTCTAATGATACATTCTAATTCTAATATACAAATTTAGCTAAAATTTAATTTTTGAGGTAAAAATATACTCTGCTGCAGTGGTTCTCAACCCTTGTTGCATATTAGTATTAAGTAATCAGCTTTAAGAAAAAGAAAGAATACCAATGCCATGTTTCCTCCCCATTCCCAGAGATTCTGGTTTAATATTGCTAGGCTCAAGCATCAGTACTTTTTAAAGGCCCTACATGCTAATGTGCAGCCAAGGTTGAGAATCACTGCTCTAGTATGTCAGCTCATAACTGACAAGACTCCCTAATCCAAAGCAGGAATATCTGTCAACCTAAAACTACATTTCTTTCAAGAATTCTGCAAATAAACATACTCAGCAATGGTTTGTCTTAGCTTAAATTTAGGACTGGGAGCTGTGTCCTAATTTAACTGACAGTGCCAAAGAAAGAGAAAAAATAAAACCCCTTCCTCTACTTCATCTGTATTTCTCATCTGTGGAGTTCAAAGGACTCCTCAGTACAGTACTCCAAGAAAAAGATTCTTATTTGCTGCTACCCCAAGTCCCTATAGTTAAATTAGAATAATTCACAAGAAGAACCATGTATGCTTCCTACACTTTTTCTGCTGACAACTGACTTTATAAGATTACTAAAACTATGTAAGATCTTTAGTCTTTGGATTGTTACGGGATGTTTTAGAAATGTGTAGACTAGCCAAGAGAAGGACTCTGTCAACGTCCTTTGGGAGAGACAAAATGGTGGCGGAACAGCCTGACGTGTCCTGAGCCTTGTCCCAGAGCAAATAGAATGAGCAGCTGAAATGAATAATATCCAACCCGAATTGGCAAAGTCATCTGATACTCATTCTTTAAAGTCATATATTCCAGGTATCAAGCTCATACATTAAAAACAAAACACACACAGACTTTAGTATGTTTGTGAGTAAATGTATAACAAAGTTTTCAAATATGAAATTCTCGCTAAGAAAATTACTGACAAAGTCTTATGTATCTCTTGGTCAACTCACAGCATCACCTCACATTCTTTCAGCAGCAAAATCCACATATGAGAAACATCATTGTCAACCAAGTGTGTCCAAAGGATGATTTCCATAGCAACCATAACCCTTTCATCCACATGTAGTATATAAGGCATAAGACTTAATACTACATGCACACAACGTGTTGGTATTATGTAGTCCAGACTGTGGTTGCTGTAGAAATCTAACCCCAAGTCCCTCACAACAGTGAATAAAATGAAAACAACAGAAGGGTCCTTGACTACTTAGCCATCTATTCCTTTGCTTTAAAGCAGGACAATGCCATTTTAAATACTGTACCCTGTTTTCCCGAAAATAAGACAGTGTCTTATATTAATTTTTTGCTCCCAAAGATGCGCTAGGTCTTGTTTTCAGGGGATGTCTTATTTTTCCATGAGGAAGAATACAGTACACATTTATTGTTAAATGAAAATAAAGGAAATTTATTACCTCTATATGGTACGGTAGTACGGTAGTTATCAACACAAACCAGACAAACTGTGAATCCTACAGTATTAAGAATTTACTCATTTATTCAATGACAATCATGTCATCATCTTCTGAAACATCATCATAACAATCCAATTCCTGAATTTCCTGGTGAATTTCTTGTGACTCCATTTCTTTCAGAATCAGTGAACCAAATCTCTCATGTTTAGCAATAGCACTGTCATTTTTAAATGAGTACTTCTTGTCAAGGTAGCCTGCTCGCAGTGCATTTGCAATGCAACTGCCAGTGATTTTCTCCCATGAATTCTTCACCCAAAGTCACAACTTCTTGCAGTTTAGGTTTCACAAAGTTTCCACGCTGATTTCTCTCCATTCTATTTGCAATGTAGTCATTAATTTCCATGCGCAAATTGTCTTTGAATGGCTTGTTTATTGCAATATCAAGAGTCTGGAGGTGGGCCTTATTTTAGGGGGGACGCCTTATATTTCACTCAGAAGGAAATCTGTAAGTAGGTCTTATTTTCGGAAGATGTCTTATTTTTGGGGAAACATGGTATAATAGTTTTACATTGATACCACTAAAGGAACATTTTCTACAAATATAATTTTAAATGATATCTTATCTCTGTTTAACATTAGGATCAACATCCTATTCCCTAAAAAATTCTCCCTTCCACTCTGTGCTCAGTTTGAGTTTCAAAAGCTCACCCAAAGAGAATACTGTCATCTTCTGGGCTCAGTCAAAGCTAGTCCCACACACAGGTAAGCTGGAGAGGGGCCAGGTTTTGCTATTATCACTACCAGAAGTATGACAGACACAGACAAGGTTATTCTAAAACAATTCTGCAAAAGTAGGAGGAATCACTTTATGTGACATTAGGTCTTACTATTTAGCCTTTGTAATCAAGACAGTGTGGTACTGGCAGAACAGAAACATAGATCAATGGAACAAGAACCCAGAAATGGATCAATACAAATACACCAATAAGTATTGACAAGGGTACAAAATCAGTTCAATGGAGGAAAGAGAGTGTTTTTTAACAGACTATGCTGAAACAACTGGATATCCATAGGCCAAAAATAATGAACCTTGACTGAAAACTATGCTATAGCCTTAGGCAGTTGCTCAGTGCTTAGAGAGTTGGCTCACAGACCAAAGGGTATTGGGTTGAATTTCCAGACAAGGGGACATATCTGGATTGCAGGTTTGGGTGAGTTCAGGAGACAACCAATAGATGTCTAAGTCCAAGTGGTAGAAGGTAACTGCCAGAAGCAAAGTGGCCATGGTGATTCTAACAGGCAGCAAGGTGGGTATGGTATGAGGATATTAGGTCATCTCAGGCTTTGTTGTGATAGGCAAAAATCCATGTCTATATTTAATTACTCAGATCCAAGAATTCAAGTCAATAGGCATTCCACTAAGATATGTTTTGATTTAAATAACCAAAAACAAACAGCTCCAGGTCTAGTGAACAGAGACCTATCTGAGACACTACAGTAGAGATCACCCAAATCTGATACCCACGGTTCTCGAATGAAGGAGGCCAAATTCCTTGTGAAAGATTTTTTTCACAACAGTTTAAGCAATAAGAAGTGTACTTCTTCCTTATGTAAAAGAGGTCTGGCGATGGGGTAATCCAGAACTGTATTGAAACTCCACAGTAATACTGTTTCTTCATTCTCTCTGGACTATCATCCGTAGGTTGTAGCACTCAACTTCATGGTCAGAATGCTTCTTGAACCTCAGACAGCACAACAGCATTCAAAGCAGCAGATTAAAAGAATGAACAAAAAATGGTAGGCCCCTTCCTTTAGGATAGTTTCCAGAAATTCCATATACTTCCACTAACATCTTTTTGGCCAGAAATTAGTCAGTGTCACACTTCTTTTCCAAGATGGAAAAAGATCATGAAAGTTAAAAAAGGCAACCATCAGTCTCTACCACGCTGTGCCAATAGTTTTCGGTGTTTCCTCTGCCTTGCTAATTACTGTGCCTATACAAGTATAATGGTAGTGGGAGATTTTACCACTTAGCCCACAGGTTGAAGAATATAAAAACTGGATCACACTAAAATTAAAAACAGATCAAATATCATTCTCAAGTTCTAGACTTGATAATGAGTTATCTCTTTGAAGAAGTGGTATGTTTTTAGTATAAGTGATTAATTACATTATTTCAGATGGGGACATCTTTAAAAATGTCTGTACAGTAAGAAAGTGGGGAAGGGGACAGTAAATTCAAGGAAGGGGTGTCCTGCCCAGAATCTGTTCTCATTCTATCCCATAATATTTCATCACTTTCACTGTTGTGTCCAATGACTCAGGCAGAACCAATCATATTATACCATTTGCCATTAAAGGAACTGATCTAAATTAGGTACAAGTCAAAACAAAGGCCAAATAGACTCTCTAGCAGGAATTTGGGCCTGGAAGAGCCATATAAGAATGAAATGTGGTCCAAGCCAAAATTCCCTGACAATGGTGTTATATGCTAGTGGAACTGTCTATAAATTTCTGCTACTAATATCTGTTAGCTTCCCCAGTTCCCATTCTTCTTAAAGCCTGATTTTTTAATTCCCCCTTTAAAACTATGATCTACTGTATCCTTCCAATAAATTTCCTACTTTTGCTTAAATAATCCAAAGTCAATTTCTGTGTTTCCCACCAAATAACCCTGATATAATTCTATACCCCAACCCTAAGAGATCATCAACCCCTATGGCTTTAAATCTCATCTTCCAACCCTAGTTCTGGTGTCTACCTCCCTTAGAGCACTTGACCCATTCCTAACTGCTTTTTTGGACATCTCCACATGCTACAAACACTTCAAGTTCAACAAATCTACAACATTCCCTCTTACTCTCAGGACCCAAACATGCTTCTTTTCCTATGCCCTCTATCAGTTAATAGTATCTCATTATAGTACTCATATATACCCAGCAAATTTTAAATGTTATCTTACCTAAGTCTCAAAATTACCTACTCCTCTCAACTCTTTGAAAGTGTACTTTGAATCCATATTTCACTTCATCTTCATCACCACTGCCTATCCCAAGAACATCTACTCAATGTTCAATATTCAACTGAAGTCATCTCATTGAGACTTGCTGCTTGTATTTCAAGCTGTCTATACTCCAATAATTTAGGTTATATATTTTATTCAGTTTTCTATTTGCTTACCATGGAAGGCAAGTCTAGCATTAGATACTGTATTTTGGCATAAGTAGACATTTCCAACCTATCTTTTTTTACCTCATTACACCCATGTTCAGCCCATACAAAATGACTACTTCCCTATACTGCACTAAGCAATTCCTTACATCTTACATCCTTTTCCTGCCGGGGCCATTTCCTTCTCATCCAACATGGCACAACTCTTATGTCACCTCATTTCTGAAAGTCTTCAATTTTCTCTAAAGAGAGACTTTTCTCTCCCTTTCTGTCTCTACAGCATATTGTTCATGCATACTGCAGCATGCATACTCAAGATATTCTATTTGTATGCCTCCCCACTAAAATAAATGTTTAATTATAATGATGTTTGAGAACAACTGGATACTTTCTACATGTCAGGTACTATCTAAGCACCTTACTTATATTTGCCCATGTAATCCTCACAAGACCCTAAGATATAGGACACAGAGAGGTTAAGTAAATTGCCGGATATCACAGAGCTTGGTAGTGGTACAACCAGGATATGAAATAAACAGTCTTATTCCAGAACTCATGCTCACTATACTGTCTTTCATGAATTCCTGAAGGGCAGCAACTATGTCTTATTCTTGTTTGTACACCCCGTGCCCAGAGCACCTCAAATATTTGTGGAATGAATTAAAATTTATAACTTTCTCTTAGTCATCCAAGAAAAAGTTCTTCATAAGTAACGTAGGTTTTCCATCAATAATTACATAACTGAATCTAGAAAGGGTCTTTCATAAACATGGGAAGCTAAAATTAAATTTCTAATAAGAAATTCAAAGAACTCTGGAGAATTTTACCATACAGAAAAGACTAGTAAGGTTTTTTAGGTAAATGTAGTGAACTCAGGAACAAAAAGTCTTTACCAAGGAATCAATACCTTCTAAGAGAGAGACTAAATGTCATAATCTGTGCCCAGAAAATGCATACTAAATTAATCCATCTATCTAAATCTGAAATAGAGATCAGTGTTTTGAAGGCAAAGTAAAAGGAGGTATTTAAACAAAAATTTAATCCTACGGGCCAACTCTGTCCAGAGTAATCATTAAAACAAAGCCACACTGCTCAATAAAATCATCTGTTTAAACAACAAATATTTAACCAATTCTATATAAAAATTATTAGTCATCAACTTTAAAACAATTAAGTGTCCTTCATATAATTATTAAAAAGCATTAAGTTCTTTTTTTTTTAAATCCTCACCTGGGGATATTTTTTCCATTGATATTAAGAGAGAGTGTGGAAGGGAGGGGGAAGAGGAAAAAGAGAGAGAGAAACATCTATGTGGTTGCCTCTTTCACATGCCCTGACTGGAGCTGGGGATCTAACCTGCACCCAGGTATGGACCCTTGACTGGGAATTGAACCAGAGACCCTCCAGTCCACAGGCCAACACTCTAACCATGCTGGGCAAGGCAAGCATTAAATTCTTTTTTTTTTTTATTTTAATATATTTTATTGATTTTTTTTTTTTTACAGAGAGGAAGGGAGAGAGATAGCTAGAAACATCTATGAGAGAGATACATCGATCAGCTGCCTCCTGCACACCCCCTAGTGGGGATGTGCCCACAACCAAGGTACATGCCCTTGACCGGAATGGAACCAGGACCCTTCAGTCCGCAGGCTGACGCTCTATCCACTGAGCCAAACTGGTTTCAGCCAAGCATTAAGTTCTTGACAATAGATAGTATATGAAGTGAAGTTATAAAAGCTAAAAGTAGTTAAAACTAAATTTATACAGAAATTTAAGTGATTAGAAATAAAAAATATATATTTTGCGCAAGTACATTTAATTAGCAAGGGAGTAATGAACCACAAGGTGTAAGTTGTACTGGGAAGAATCAGCGGTTGATGCACTGTCACACTCTTCAGCTTCTCCCACATTACCAATTTACGTCACATAGCTGGGCTTCTACTGCATCCTACATATTCCTGTCCCATCTGAACAGGCCAACAATCCCTCACCCAAAGTTTCTGAAACAAAACATCTTTCCAAATTTTAAAAAATTTATTAAATATATATATATATATATATATATATATATATATATATATATATATATATATATATTTTTTTTTTTATTTTTTTTTTTTTTTTATTTATTTATTTTTTTTTTTAAGAGAGAGGGAGAGGGAGAAAGAGATAGAAACAACAGTGATGAAAGAGAATCATTGATAGGCTGTCTCCTATACATCCCCTACTGGGGATCAAGCCTTCAATCTTGGCATGTGCCCTGACTGGGACTCAAACCGTGATCTCCTGGTTCATGGGTTGACGCTCAACCATTGACCCACACTGGCCAGACTAAACTTCTTTTATTTTAGGAAGGTGCATTTAAACCCAGCACTCTCGCAGAATATGGGGCAGTAACCTGTAATCAAATACATTAGTATTTCTGCAGCAAAATGCAAGGATATTCACATTAAGTGGAATAAAGAAAGGCTATAAATAATCATCAGTTTGGATCAGGTTTTTGAGTCTGAAAAAACAATGTCTTCTGAGCTTTTAGGAATTTTAAATAGTAGGAAAAGGACTATAGAGTTGTATAATCATATTGCATTCAATCTGCTCACTTCCTCCTTGAGAAGTGACAATGGCTTCCTTACTTGCCACATTCAGTTATGACACTAACTTCTACACTAGTCTAGAATTGGCAATCATTTAGTCAATCTCCTTACTTTATTGCTTAGAATAACTTCCTAGGGTCACAGTGGTCCTTACTGACAGAGATGAAATTAAACCATACAGGTTTCCTGTCTCCCAGGTTTACTTTGAATTGAGAAAGAAAACAATGAATGAATTGTTTTTCTCATTCATTCATTGTTTTCTTTCTCAATTCAAAGTGATTTTTTTAGCTTTCCAAAATAATGAAATAATTTCACAGAAAATTGCAAAAACAGTATAAGAAAGTCCTGTGTCCTTCATCCAGCTTCTACCAATATATACTGTAGTACAATATTAAAACAAAAAATAATAATAATAATAATAACATAGGTATATTAGTGTTAGCAAAACTACAAAGCTTATTCCATTTTCATTATTTTATTAAACTGCATTTATTTGTATGTGAAGGCATATACAAGTCTATGCAACTTTATCCTATGTACAGATTTATGTAACCGCCATCTCAATCAAGGTATCAAACTGTAAATATTTCTCTTTTCGGAGTCCAGCACAGCTAGAGAGTGGTCCAGTTCCTGAGTAGAGGCTGCTGGGGATTGAGCAAATGAAAGAAAGAGACAGACACAGAGATGGAAGAAAAAAACTGGGGCCTGGTGGGACCACTGTCCTCTGAAGGACAGACAGGGACCCAGAGCCAAAATAGCGTGTTTATTTTATAGAGCAAAAACCAGGAAGTTTTACTAAAGGTCAAGACAAAGAAGATTATGCACATTCTTGGGTGGGCCCGAATCGTATTCATTCCTGGTGCTTGGCTGGATTTAGATAACGAAACCCACCCCATGGTGCCTGGGCTGAAAGTCAATCTGACACTTAACTAGATAAACTGGAACTCTCAGAATATACAAATTAATAAGGCTCTTTTTAGCTCTACTGTTTTCACTTCAATGCTTTATTAGAGAGACTACAATATGCACAATGTAATATACAAGTACAACTTCCAACGCTAATACTATCACTTGCATCACACACACATAGGCACACACAGAAACTCATGACTTGATTAGCAAAAATTAAGAAACCTCATAGTTCTAGTGTTGTGAGAACATGGAGTAACCTGAGTTCAGACATTGCTCATGAGAGTGTAAACTGGTACAACCACTCTAGAAAACAATTTGGTATTATCTACTATAGCTGAACATGTGCATATACTGCTGTATCTGTTCTCTTGAGAAGTACACCAAGAGATATGTGCAAAAATATTCACAGCAGTACTTTCATAAGACCAAAAATGCAAACAACCCAAAAGCTGACTTAAAAAAAAAAAAGACTGTGACATATTCACACAATAGGATTTTAGATACCAGTGAAAAACTAATGAAGTACAGTTAAACTCAACATGGATGAATCTTAGAAACGATGCATTAAAAGAGCAGGTCGTAACAGATTATATGCAATAAACTACCATGTTAATACATTTCAAAAAGAAAAAAAAGTAAACATGTTATTAGTTATGGAAACATTCATGCAATTTTAAAAAGGAAAAATAAACACAAAGTCCAGTATACATAAGGTCAGGCAGATGGACAGGGGAGTAACTCACCATCAACATGATTGGTAAGTTATAGTTCTTAAATTGAGTAATAAACTCTTTAGTTCTATTATTAAGCTTTATAATATGTGTGTGTCTGTGTGTTGAGTGTCTATCATATAGAATCTCTGGAGAACTAACATTCCAGCTATAGGACAAGTTTAGCCCACTCATAAGATGACATTCTTGGTAACTGGGAATGATGCCAAGAAATAAAATCACTCTACTATTGATATTCGGTAACTTTTGTAGCAAGAAATTACAGGTGTCTCAAAAAATTAAAGCAAGGGTGTGGGCAAGGGAAGTGGAGGTGGCTATAGGAAGGCAAGTGAGGGATCCTTGTAGTGATGGAAATGTTCTGCATCTTGACTGTATCAACCTCATGATATCGTACTGTAGTTGTGCAAGATGTTACCACTGGGAAAATCTGCCTACATGGTACATTGGATCTTGACTGCATCTTGACTGTATCAACCTTATGATATCATACTGTAGTTGTGCAAGATGCTACCACTGAGAAAATCTGCCTACATGGTACATTGGATTTCTCTGTATTATTTCTTCCAACTGCAAGTGAATCTACAATTATCTCAAAGTAAAAGATTAATTTAAAAAAAGAAAACATAAAAGTGAACATTTTCATCCAGGGTTTCTCCACCTTAGTACTACTGACATGGTGGGGCACATAATCCTTCAATGTTAGGGATTGGCCTGGGCATTGTCGGGTGTTTAACAGCATCTCTGGCCTCCAACCATTAAATGCCAAAAGTTCCCCAGGGGCACAACTGTCCCATTAGAGGATTACTGTTCTAGTCATAAGAACAAAGAAGAGCTGTGGAAGTGTTCCTCAAGATGGAAGGAGACTAAAGAGACATGGCAACTAAATGCAATATCTGATCTTCACTGGATCCTGTACTGGAGAAGGAAAGAATGCTTTTATAAAGGACATTATTAGGTCAATTAACAAAACTGGAATACCAATGATAAATTAAATAAAAGCACTGTTCAACATTAAATGTGCCTAAATTGATTACTGTGATATAATTATGTCAATAATATTTCTATGCTTAGGAAATGCACAATGAAGTATTTAGGAGTAAAAGACCAGCTTATATAATAAAAGCCTAATATGCAAATTGACCCCTCTCCCGGGAGTTGGGGGGGTGGGCAGGGCTGGCTGGCCAACCACCTGGGGTCCCTCCCTCTGGCTGGATCCATACCATGCATAAATTTGTGTACTGGGCCTCTAGTGATGTATACAGTCTACCATCAAATGATTCAGAAAAAAATATATATATGTATGTGTATGTATATATATTTTATATATATACATATGAATATTTGTACATGTATCATAGGTGAATCTGATTAAAGAGTATACAAGTGTGCTCACTGTACTATTTATATTCTTGCAACTTTTCAACATGTTTGAAATCATTTACAAATAAAAAGGTGGTGTGTTGTTGTTTATTAAGTGGAAGCAAAAGTTGTGGTCCTTAAAATCCTAATGGCAGGTTTCACGGAACTCCAGCATAAGTGATAAAAAAATCCCAAGACTGGATAATGACTACTGACTACATAAATTCTTACTTCAAGCCTGGGGTATTCTCGGAAAGAACTGTCGTCTACCTTCCGCCTATCTCCCCTTTCCCTTCTTTCTAGAGGTGACCTCTTGAATAGTGCAGAATCGAAAAGGAATCCATTCCATTTCTTAAAGACCATTTCTAGCAAATGACTCAGGCTCACATCCCTAACTCACTTCCTCCACTAATCACTGAGGCATCTTCACTCTCCATAATTAAGGAAAAAACGCAAAAAGTGTACACGTATTCCTCAAAAGAAAACCACCTATGCGCTCCACTGAGCAGAGAGAGGAGGAACGTTGAAGTGAGTGGACTAGAGAAGAGACCACGTCCAAAGTCCAGGAGGGCTGAGGAAAGGAAGAGTGAAAAGAGATGGGCGGGGAGCCAGTCTTGGTGAAGCACGAACGGTGTGTCGGTCATTAAAACGGACTCGCGAGTGGGTGCCGGCGGGGGGCGAGTAGCTCACCTGGCTGTGGTAAGCAGCGGGTGCTGAGTGCCCACCAGCTTCCGCACCTGCATAGCGATGTTGCTGAGCTCGTCGCTCAGGAGACAGCGGAGGCTCATGAAGGACGTGGGATAGCCCACGATCTTCTCCGCCTCGGACACCACCTGGTTCCAGTAGGCCGGGGCCTTGGAGGACTGAGCCCGCCAGGAGCCCACCGAGAGGGTGCGGAGGGACGGGGACCACCACAGGCGGCGCGGGGGTCCCGACGCCCGGAGTCGGCGGGGCAAGCGCATCAGCAGTGGCGGAAGGCTCATAGTTTTGAGTCTGGGTCTGCCCGGAGGTAGCGAAGGGAAACTAACCAAGGGGCAGAGGAGGAAGAGGCAGGGACTAGAAGGGATCGGCGACTCTGGGCCCGCACAGGTGCGTGGGTTCCGGAAGCCGTAACCAGCAGCGAACTGGAAAGGCAGCTTTCTGCAGCCCAGTCTAGATTAGGCAATTGCCCTGGCTCAGCACTGCCCCCGGACCGTTGGGGTAGAAACCACGGCGGATACCTAAATGGGGGACGCCATATTTGGAGGCGGGGAATGCGGCCTGTCGTAAAGACGGAGGCGGGCTATTCCGGAGCTGAGGCTGCTCCCTACTTTACGGCACTGCCGTGAAAGCCCTGAGGGGGCGTGGCTCCGGAGGTGGAAGCCTCGGCTCCTCCCATCCCCTGGTTCTGGCCCGGGAATGCCGAGTGTGGCGGGAATGTGGGGCTGTTGCTGCTCCAGTGCCTGGAGTCTAAGCCGAGTGTGGTCATCGGAGCCTTCCCAGCGCCAGCACAGAGTGGGCACACATAAATATTGGTGTCATGAACGTGGGTCTTTTTTCTTTTTCTTTTTTTTTTTCGGCCTCCAGCCCGCTCGGAAAGAAGGGCGTCGGCTACTTTCTCGGGGAAAGCCTCCGGCTGGTCGCTCTCGTCGTCGTCTGCCCAGGCGGTGGTCCTGGGCCCGGGTGGGGGCCACCTCTGCGGCTGCGGGCTCCGGAGCTGTGGCTCCGTGGTCGTGGGGGTACCAAGTGCACGCGTGGTTCTGATCTCGTGCCCTCAGCTCCCAAGCAGACGGCGTGGCCCGGCCCAAAGGGTTCTTTTTTCCCCCAAGGAATGTCCTCTGTCTTGATCCAAGTCACTGGCCTCGCTGAGGCTGGTTTAACCCCTGTGAGCAGAAGCAGCGATCCCTCCCTTAAGGGTGCGGAGAGTCACCTCTTTATTTTTTATTTATTTTTAAAAGTATATTGATTTTTTAAAATATATTTTTTATTGATTTTTTACAGAGAGGAAGGGAGAGAGATAGAGAGCTAGAAACGTCCATGAGAGAGAAACATCGACCAGCTGCCTCTTGAACACCCCCTACTGGGGATGTGCCTTCAACCAATGTACGTGCCTTCAACCAATGTACGTGCCCTCAACCAATGTACATGCCCTTGACCGGAATCGAACCGGGGACCTTTCAGTCCGCAGACCAACGCTCTACCACTTAGCCAAACCAGTTTCGGCAAATATATTGATTTTTTTTTTTTTTTTTTTTTTTTTTTTTTTTACAGAGAGGCAGGGAGAGGGATTGAGAGTCAGAAACATTGATCAGAGGCCTCCTGCACACACACACCCCACTCCACCCCCCCACTGGGGATGTGCCCCCAACCACGGTACATGCCCTTGACTGGAATCGAACCTGGGACCCTTCAGTCCGAAGGCTGATGCTCTATCCACTGAGCCAAACCGGTTTCAGCAAGGGTCACCTCTTTAGAGGAACTCCCCATCCAGTATTGAAAACCGGACCTCTGACCCAATACTGCATTACAGCTCGTGTATTATTGCATAATCCTCAAAGCAGCCCGGTTAGATAGGTAGTATTCTCCACGTTTTCTATGAAGAAACAGGCACAGCCATGTCCTATATTAAATTGCCTAAGGCCACACTAAGGGACATGAACCCAAACAATCTGGTTTCTAAATCCTCGCTCTTAACTATCAAAATAACACATTACCTACCAACCATTCTTTTTTCCTTATTGCTATCAATGTGGTTATCATTTCTATAATGCTACCTATTCTTTTTCCAGGTATGTCCAGCATCCTCTCTTGTCATCCCAAACAAGTGTTAAAACCCTTATGAATAAAAATGATGTATTATGCAGTTTTACACTCTTAAAAATAGCTTGCAAAGCTCTCTTCAACTTTTAAAATCTTTTAAAATTTACGATTGACGTGTTTTAAATTAGCATCATACATACTTACTGGACTCGACTTAACAAGGGGCAAATTAAAGAATAATTATTCACTTTGCAAAAAGGTTTAGTTATCCTCAGACTCTCTTTGAATGGCAAATTTCCCTCATGATTTAAAAATTTGATTGTATTGCCAAACATTCAATTTAGACATAACTCCTCAGGGATACATTTTAGATCAAGTGAGTTATGCTCAAAAGTATTAAACACAGTCTGTGCCCAAAAAATAAGTAAGGCAAACTACAGTTCACAAATAATTCACTTGAAAGAGATAAACTCCTGGCAATAAAATGCAGGTCTATTCTAGATGAAAGTAGATGTGAAGAGTGCGTTACCTTACCATTCCAAAAAGCTCTAAGGCCTGAGCTGGGTTATCCAAGGTGAAAGAAGTCATGAAAAAAAAAACAGGACAGATAAAGGTTGAACATGATATATTATGCCCCTGAGGCTGTTTCTTCAGAATCACTGTACCTTAAGGCTAACTTTTCATGCAATTTGCTTAATACCAATTCACAACATGTACTTTAATTTCTCCACAGAAGCCAAGTGCATTATTCTCTGGTCATACTCTATTAACCAAGTTTTTTATTATTCATGGGACTCTAGGTCCCATTTATTTTAAATAATCAAGACTTTCCTTTGTACTTACAGTTAAAAGGTTGCGTTATACCTATTGATAACCAGTTTTTAAAGGTTAAAATGGTATTTGTTCTTTAATCTTTCAGATAAATAAATAACTTCTTAGAGTCTCTTTGACTACAGAGATTTCTGAATTGCTGGTGACTTTCGGAGGAGTGGGGAGAAGGAGTATCTGTGATTGTGCCTTTCCTGACTGACGCTGTCTACAGTCACTTCAAGGATGTCTGTGAATGTGTGCAGTAAGAAAGAATACAGCAGGGTTTCTCAGCTTTGGCCTTATGGACATTTTGGGCCCGATCATTCTTTGTGGTGGCGGGGAGGGCTGTCCTGTGCATGGTAGGATGTTTAACGACATCCTGCCTCTTACTCACTGAATGCGAGGATTATCCCTGTCCAACTATGACAACTAGACTTGTTTCAAGACATTGCCAAAATAACCCTTTGGGGCAAAATCACCCATGAGGATACAGGGAAATGGGAGAAGCTAAAGAAAAAAAATAATTTCCACCCATGACATTGAATTTTACAAAGCAACAAACAAAAGGTCCGGGATGTGGGCAGCCCTGCAGGTTAAAGAAACCCCCAGCCAGACACAGGGACATCTGCTTGGCACTGAGTTGTGGTGGATACAGCAAACTGACACCTTCCTCAGGGCCCAGAAGCTGGTAAAGGACCAGTGGACTTACTTAGTGTTTTCTCTACCTTCTGCTGACCTTAGAAAGCAGTAAGGTCATACCTGGTGTCCCCACCCCCCTTTTTTTTGGCTGGAAACCTGAACCAGCCTTTGGAAATATAAAGTCTTAACAAGGATGGTGTATGCTTTGGGCTTTGGCATGTACATGATTAGGGGAGTAGAACTAGATAGGAACACGGCAGCTATCCTCCTTCTAGCACTCTTAACACAGTCACCTATTGTTTATGCTAAGAGAGTTCTTCCAAAAGCAGGTGAAAGCATCGTGGTATATCTTCAGGCCCAATGATAAAAGGAGGCAAGCAATCAGATTAGCAAAAATCCAAAAATTTGACCACCTACTGGGTTGGCAGATGGTAGAGAACAGGAAGAACACATATTGCCAGTGAGAATGTAAAATTGTGCACAGCACCTATGGAAAAGGAATTTGATAATCTTTAGAAAAATTACCCTGGACCTAAAAATCCCCAAGTACGAAAAGACTTATGCACAACGTTATTCATTGCAGTGTTATTTGTAATAGCAAAAGATTGGAAACAAACTAAACAACCCCAAGTAGGGGGCTGGTTGGATTAACTCGGGAAGAGCCATACGATGAAACACACTGTGCAACTCTGAAAAAGAATGAGGGCCGTCTCTTTAAAATGATGTGGAATAATCTCCAGAATACATGTTTTAAAAACACACACCAAGGTACAGACACTATAGTATGCTCTTTTTGTAAGGCAGGTGAACTCTCCTATATAATAAAAGGCTTATATGCAAATTGTCCCCTCAATCGGGAGTTCAACCAGTGGGCAGGGCTGTCTGGCCAACCTCCCATATCCCCTCCCTCAGCCCATCTGGGACCCTACCCATGCATGAATTCATGCACCAGGCCTCTAGTGAATATATAATATATTTGCATATCTTTGGGATGGAAGAAAATAGGTGAAGTAGACAGGCAATGAAACAGACTATTCTGAATATACCTTGACTATATAGTTTTTGTGTGTGTTTTAATAATAGCTATTTGGAATAGTTTTTTGTTTTTAATATATTTTTATTGATTTCAGAGAAGAAAGAAGAAGGAGAGAGCGATAGAAACATCAATGATGAAAAAGAATCATTGATCGGCTGCCTCCTGTGTGCCCCCTACTGAGGACTGAGCCTGCAACCCAGGCATGTACCCCTGGCCAGAATTGAACCTGGGACCCTTTAGTCTGCAGGCCAATGCTCTATCCACTGAGTCAAACCAGCGAGGGCTTGACTATATAGTTTTGACTTTAGACTCATTTATATATTTTACATAGTCAACGTAATTTTGAATGAAAAAGAAAGATGTAATTCCTGAAATTTGAAATTGACTGAAGCAAATGACCTAACTGTATATTAAGCTGGTGGCATAGCCACACCAAGTAAACAATGAACGGACTTTGGAAAATAGTGTTTTCATTGTACGTAGTGGAATATACAAAGAGGAATATGTTCTCAGGATAAAATAGACTTACAAAGAAATCTTAAATTCCATTCAGTAATCTCACTGCCAGTACTACTTTCAAACAATTCTGTATATTACAGCAATGATAATTTTCAGAGTATGTGGAAGCCAATAGTAAAGGAGAATTGGAAATAATATGAACTTAGGGTTTTTCCTTTAAAAATATGATTCTAATATTCCAATAAGAAAATTATACATTTATTGAAAAGAAAAAGAAACATACTTGCTTTGTCCCTTAAAAAGGCCTCGCCATAATAGTAATCTATTGAATAGTTGCAATCTTTATATATTTTATTGATTTTGTTCAGAGAGGAAGGGAGAGATAGAGAGTTAGAAACATAGATGAGAGAGAGTCATCGATCAGCTGCCTCTTGCACACCCCCTACTGGGATGTGCCCGCAACTAAGGTACATGCCCTTGACCGGAATCGAACCCGGGACCCTTCAGTCCCCAAGCCGACACTCTATCCAGTGAGCCAAACCGGTTTCGGCTAGTTGCAATCTTTAGCATTCATATTGTACTTTCAATACGTTAGTCCTTAATAAAAGGAATTAGATTATTTGGACAAATGGAAGCTATCTGGTGTGGGTCAAGCAGTGTGCATGATGAGCCTGAAATACCCTGTTGTGCTGGAAATCAAGGAAGCTATTAAAGTCTGAAGTCTAATGGGGCAGGTCAAAGGGACAAAGAGATTAGCATAAAGAAGCTCTTACTGGCCTGGTTGTTGTGGCTCAGTGGTTGAGCATCAACCTATGAACCAAGGAGATCATGGTTTGATTCCCAGTCAGGGCACATGCCCAGGTTGTGGGCTCGATCCCCAGTGTGGGGTGTGCAGGAGACAGCCAAACAATGATTCTCTCTCATCATTGATGTTTCTATCTCTTTCCCCCTCTCCCTTTCTCTCTGATATCAATAAAAGTATTTTTTTTAAATAAAGGGGAACAATTTGAACATGAAAAAAGGGTAAGAACTACAACTGGTTGAAATTCACTGATGACATATAAATACTTCAGTTTAGTATTAGACATAACTAGAGCAAAACTCTGAATATTTGTAATATAATGAAAGAATTGAGCATTTATCCTGCCTTTCCTGTAGGAATTATATTTAGTGGTGTTTTAGCCTGGCTTACACCCTTGAAAGCTGAACCTGAGACAAGGGCTTACTTTTCGGGAGTTTATTTTGGACGGCCATTTCAGGAAACAGCAGTGAATGACAAGAGTGAAGCAGGGTAAGTTAATACAAGGGTGTTCTCAAGCTAGCCATCACTGTGGGCAATAAAACCTGGAGTCCTCTGGGACTCTGAATTGCCATGTAGAATACACTTCAGAATTGTCAGCTTGATACAAGAGAGAAACAGTTATTTACCGGCTGCCAGCTCCCACTGGTCCACATTTCCCACTTGGGGCCTTAGTCCCCTCACACTTGTAAGCTGTCATGTAAGTGCCAGGCAGATAGCCCACTCTCATGGAGTCATAGGAACTCAGGGGCAAAATGTGAGGTGTGTGCAGTGCATATGAAGGGAGGTGCTGTTAGGTTACACCTGCAGAGAGCAGGCTGCTTCAGCAATGGCCATCGTAAGAGGCAGCTGAGAGGATGTGAAATAGGAAACAAGTCTCTTCTGATGGAGGTACCAGACTGCCCAGGCTGATGAGGGAAAGTTCTTCATTATAAAATAATGCCATTTAACAAAAGAGAGGAAAAAGATAAGGTTAGGAAACCCCTATATTGTAATTCCTTATCAAATAGTTGATTCAGGCAACAACGATCAATAGGTGAGGCTGATGAGGAACTTAGCAAGGGAGGCCTTTGGGCTGATACCATCTGCAGCCACTAACCAATCTCAGCATCACTAAGAGTGCGGAGCCCACACAGATGTGCCTGCTGATGTGCAGTATGAAGCACACAGCACCACCCATGACATGTTTTTTGCCAAAACAGCTGGATCTAAATCTCATCAGGCCAATTTTAGAAAGACATAGGAAGGAACAGAACAAGTGAAATAACTTTACTAGTACAAAGAAGCAAACAGACCAATTCAGCATATTAGATACTATTCTACAGGCCAACTGACTGGGTTGCTTCAACAAGAAAAGGGAATAAGATTGGAGTGAGTAGAAGAACTTCTCATGATTGAAAGATTTCGAGAGGCATAACAGATCAAGTAGAATCTGTGACCTGATTCTAACGAACTTAACTGTAAAAAGTAAATTCTGAGACAAGTAAATAAATTTGAATTATAGTTTTGATATATAAGATTTTGCAAAGGAATCATTAATTTTGTGTGTAAGTCTGTAAAATATTCATATTTTTAAGTACTACAGACTAAAGTATACAGGAATAAAATAATACAATGTCAGGGAGTTGCTTTAAGACACCTCCGGAGGGGTGCTAAAATCTAGAAAGTTATAGATTCTGGATTATGAGTATTTGGTATTTATAATGCTATTTTGTATATGTTTGAATATTTTCATAATAAAACATTTTATTTTTTATTATTATTATTTTTTAATATATTTTATTGATTTTACACAGAGAGGAATTGAGAGGGACAGAGAGTTAGAAACGTCGATGAGAGAGAAACATCGACAAGCTGCCTCTTGCACACCCCCTACTGAGGATGTGCCCGCAACCAAGGTACATGCTCTTGACAGGAATCGAACCTGGGACCTTTCAGTCCGCAGGCCGACGCTCTATCCACTGAGCCAAACCGATCCTGGCCATAATAAAACATTTTAAAGAAGTAAATATCCTCATCCCCTCTCCGTTTATTTTATTTTATTTTTTTACAAATGGAAGCAAATGGCTTGCCCAAAGTCATAAACCTGGAAAGTGGTGGAACTAGAATTAAAGCTCAGACTCATCTAGACCTTTCCCTGTATCTTATTGTCTTCAGATCTGCATGTACTTATTTTCCAACCTCAGGCATACATAATTGCTTCTGACACAGTTTAATTATTGGTCCATGCATTGTTCTTTTTTTGTCTTATTATGGTTGTAGGCAGCTTCCAAGATGGTACCCAATGACCCCTGCCTTCTGAGGGTCACACAAGTCACAACTGTGTGGTTCCACATTGTCTCAAGGTTGGTTTGTGCCGTCAATAGTGCAAACTAAAGTGTGTAATTTTCAGATATTAGTTTTATAAAAGTCACTGAAGTTTCAATTTTAGGTTCTCTCTCCTCTCTCTCTCTCTCTCTCTCTGTCTCTCTCTCTCATTACTTCATCTGAGAGAAGCCATGCCATGAGCAGTCCTGTGGAGAAGCCCCATGTGATGAGAACTGAGCCTCATGACAAGAGCCATGTGAATGATCCACCTTGAAAGCACATCCTCCAGCTCCATTAGAGACCGCAGCCCTGACTCACAGCTAGTCTGTAACTTCATGAAAGACTCTGGGCAAAAACCACTCAGCTAAGATGCACCCAGATTCCTGACCCTAAGCACTATCAAATAATTAAAATTTTAAGTTGCTAAGCTATGGGGTGATGTGTTATACTGCAATAAATAACTAATACAATTATCTCTTAATCTTTGTATAAAATAAAACATGCAGCAAACCTACCACCAACACAAGAACTAGAATATTGGTAATAGCTTACTTCTATGTGGCCTTTCTTCATCCCATCCTTCTTATTTTCCTAACCCAAAGTTATCTTTATCCTGATTCTTATATTTATCATTGGCCATGGTTTTTCAAAAACATAGTTTAATAATAATAGATGTATTTCTAAAAAGTATATAATTTGGTTTATTATTTTTAACTTAAAAGGAGGATCCATGCTGGTTGTCATTTTCTTTACTTTTTTACTTGCTCAACATTATTTTGCTGAGATTCACCCATATTGATGTGTATAGTGGCAGGTTGTTTGTTTTGACAGCTGCATCACATCCATTGGGTGACTACACCACACTTTATCCATTCTCCTGTCAATGAACATTTAGATTGCTTCTGGATTTTTTTTTTTCTATTGCAGCAATGTTCCCATGAACACATTTACAAATGCCTTCAAGTTCACTTCAAGAGTTTATATCTAGCACTGGGATTACTGGGTTATAGGGTATGTGAATATTCAACTTGAATGGATAATGCCAAACAGCTTTCCAATGTGGCTTTACACTTACACCAGCCATTTACAGGAGATTTTGTTTGTCGAACTCTCTCAACATTTGCTATTGTCAGACTCCTTAAAATTTCCAGCAAATGGGTATAAAATGGAATTTCATTACAGTATAGATTTGCATTTGTCTCATCACTAGAAAGATTGCTAAATGCCCTTCCCATTTTGCAGATCAGTCCTCAAAGATGATGTGGGAAAGGATAGATGACTAAAATTCTTCTTTGTAATTATCTTTTGGGTTTAATTTTTAGGTGGACCTTCTCATATCCTTACTCCCCATGTTCACAACACTACTTTCTTGCCATTTCCTTCTAATGTTCTCAGCGTTTGACCTAAAACATCTGTAGTAGGGGAGGAAATGGACCAAGACCGACACTCCTTTTTTCCTAGTTTCTCACCCTGCAGGGCAGCAAAGTGGAATTGACTAGCAATGCTGCTAGTGAATTTCACACCAGGATTAGCTCAATTAAAACTTGGTCCTTTTCTTCTACAAAAGCTCTTTCCAGGAGACAGTTTTCCCTCAGCAACTTAGAATGCAGGAAAAGAAATCTGTTGGGAAGGTTTTTACTTGAACACAGACAGCATTATATGTAGGTCAGCATGCCCTAACTGGTTTGGGTCAGTGGATAGAGCATCAGCAAGGGCATGTACCTTGGTTGCGGGCACATCCCCAGCAAGGGGTGTGCAGGAGGTGGCTGATCGATGTTTCTCTCTCATTAATGTTTCTAACTTTCTATGCATCTCCTTTTCGCTCTGTAAAAAAATCAATAAAATATATATTAAAAAAATAAAAATGGTCAGCAATCTGGGTTATGCAGCTCTGTCCTTTATGATCATAGACAAGACATTAATGTTTCTGAGTTTAAAATTACACATCTATAAAATAAAAGTAGATGATCTCTTGGGTCCAGTTAAATATCAAAATGTTTTTATTCCATGAGTGAAATTAATTAGTAGACTAACCTTGTCTTTGTGATCATTTTATTCTCTTGTCTCTTATCTCTTATCCAACCAAACTATTTGATATTGGTATTGACATAGGTTCAAACTTGAAGTCCACAAGGAGGATTTCTGAGTAGACCCTGTTATTTTTTTATTTTTATTGTTTTGTTTGCTGTTGTATCCCTACTCTTAATAAGTGCCTACTGAAAAATAGATACTCCCTAAATATTTGTTTGTCAGTTGAATAATGAGTTAGGTTTTTATTTTCCATTCTCATTTTCACTCCACCATCCCACTCAAATTCAAAGTCACTTGAACTGTATTTTATTTATGATAGAGGCCCAGTGCATGAAAATTCATGCACTGGAGAAGGGGTTCTTCAGCCTGGCCTGCCCCCTCTCATAGTCTGGGAGCCCTCAGGGATGGGAGGCGACCTGGCAATCAGGGGAAGGTGGTGCCCCCATCACACCTCTGCTGCTGCCACTGCTGGCAGTGCAAGCCTCAGCTGGCCCTGGTTACTTGAGCCTTGGGCAGCCCTGGGTGGCTGGGCAGCCACCATCTGAGGTTTGCCTGTGTCTCAGGCTGGCTCTGGGTGGCTTGGGGGGCTGAGGGCAGGTCTGGCCACATCATGCACCTGCCACTCCCCGCCCCCCTCTCCAGCTGGGCTAAAAGGACTGTGGGACTCTGGTGTGGCTGAGGGGACTGGGTGCCACCATCTTGTGTTTATGGGCACCACCACCTTTGTGATGGCATGACAGTCAATTTGCATATTCCCTCTTTATTAGATAGGTTAAGATCAAAGCCCAAAGTAGAGAATTTTGTCCATCATTACAAGCTTAGTTAGTTCCTCATTGCTATTTAAACATTTCTCACAATGACAAAAAAGTTACCACAATCATAGGAAGCCAGGGTTGGGAATCACTATGATAGAAAAATTATAATCTAGTCTTTTTTTGTTATTTTTAGCTGGTTCTCTCTCTCTCCCTTTATTCTTCCCTTCTTTCATTTATTTCTTTGTTTCTTTTTTTATCTTAAAAAAATAAATATTTAGGTCAAACTCCATTCCCTAGGGTTCTAGGGTAATTCTGATAGAATTCTATATACAGAAAACTCTTCTTTTGTTGCATAGTTAATATCAAGTATAAAGGAGTCAAGTTATACTGTATTTATTATATGTATAAAGATTGCTACTTGACACTTCAAATTACAGAATGTCAGGCAACTTGTCAGTAACTGCTGCTCTATAGTAATAAATGTAACCCCTAAATTACATGAAAATACTTTTTCTGTACTAAAGTGCAGTTTTCTTCTAAAATTAGAAAATGTTTCATTCAGGAATAGGTGTATCTATGGTGAACTATCAAATCAATATGGTTAGTTAATTCTAAAAAGTCACTTTCATAAATTCACTGAAAAGAAAACCTCAGTCAAGCAATTCTTTTCATAAGTTTAAGGACCAATTGAGTTAAACTAGTCAATTTGAAGTCCCGTGTAGACTCACACTAGTTCATTTATGAAAATACCTATTAAAAGACTCCCAAATTAAAATCACCATATTCAAATGTTATTATGATGCGGCCCACAGATTAGGAGACCTTGAACAACATCCTCCCCTCCTCAAATAAAGACAATGTATCTAAAATGAGAGAAAACGATTTCTTTTTGAGAGAGAAAGAGATTTAATTATTAACTTTGGCAATATGGAAGCAGTGGGAGCCGCTGAAAAGAATTTGCAAGAGACCATCTGAGAACATCAGGTGGTAAGGAAAATCATGTAAGGTCATTTCCCAGAAGCAGATACACACATAAGAGAGATGTCACTGTCAACTATAGTTCAGAGCTATTTTTCAAAATTATGCTGGTTTAAATCAATCAGTAGAGCTCACTGTGATGTTTCTGCTCTTTGAAATCATGTCATAAACAAACATCTGTAATAAATATGTTTGAACATTATAGGGTTCGTATGACTATGTCTGGAGAAATAATTTTGAAGTGCGTGACAAAACAAAAGAAATATTCTGATGTCAAAGAGTTGCTTTCTTTTTCTAAGAATAAAAGAGACAGGATCCCCAAGGTCTAAACAGAGAACAACTGTGCAAAACACTCTTTCCATAGTGATTAAGGGGTCAGACACAAGCCAGATGCCCTGTATTCATACAGCTTTACTATTAATGAACCCAGAAGGCAATATTGGGAAAATTATGTAACTTATTCTTAGCACTGTGATTTTTTGTTAAGTTGTTATATGGGAAAGATGGTATTTATATCAATGGGTAATTCTGAATATTAGCATGAGTTTGTAAACATAAAGTACTTCGATCAGTAAACTTGAGATATGAACCCCCCTTCATTCTTCACTATTCAACCCTAGCTCTTCCTAATTTCAAATTAATTAAAAAAAATAGATAGAAAGTGTGTTTGCTTCTTACATTTTTAGGAGATCAGCTGCTTTTTAAAAAAATATATATTTTTATTGATTTTTAGAGAGAAAGGAAGAGGGTGAGAGAGATAGAAACATCAATGATGAACGCCCCCTAATGGGGATCGAGCCCACCACCCAGGCATGTGCCCTTGACTGGAATCAAACCCGGGACCCTTCAATCTGCAGGCCACTGAGCCAAAACAGCTAGAGCAGAATAGCTGGGGTTTTTTTTGTGTGTGTGGTTTTTTTTAATTTTAAAAAAAATATATATTTTATTGATTTTTTTACAGAGAGGAAGGGAGAGAGATAAAGAGCTAGAAACGTCAATGAGAGAGAAACATTGACCAGCTGCCTCTACACCCCCAACCGGGGATGTGTCCTCAACCAAGCCCTTGACCGGAATCGAACCTGGGACCTTTCAGTCCACAGTCCGACGCTCTACCGCTGAGCCAAACCAGTTTCGGCAGAATAGCTGTTTTTAATTCCTAGGCAAATCATACAATTTACCCACATAATGCAAGCATATGTGTGTATATATAAAAGGCAATCGAAATGAAGTGTTGCTTGTGAATATAATGGTGATGTTGTTTTAAGGATGTTGTAAGTTATATGGTTTAGGACTTATTTTATTTTAGCGAGAAATATATTCACTGGTCAAGACATCTTTTACAGTGGTTTTTTTTATGTTTTCCTTTTTATTGTAGTTTTTACAAAAGTAAAAAAAAAAAAAAAGTAGGATAATGAACCATAATGTTCTTATTATCCAGTTTGGGCAATTATCAACATTTTGCACTCCCCTTCCCAACAATGCTAAAGTATTTTGAAGCCAATTCCACCTATCATAATACTTTGCATGTAAATATTTCAGAGTTTATTTATAGGAAATAAATACTTACTTTTTTTGAAAAAGTAGCCACAATACAATTGCACCTAACAAAATTACCAACATTCCTAATATTCAAATTGTTTTCAAATGTCTTTACTCAGCTGATTTGTTTAAATCAAGATCCAAACCAGGTGAAATGGGTAATTCAAGTTGTAACTATTTGGTTTTATATTTTGGAAGGCGTTTCAGCTTTATACTTATTCTAAAGGGACATGAATATTCACAGTTGTGATCTAAAATTGAATCTTCATAATAATAGAGGAGAGAAGGCTGTAGTGAGAAACAGTCTCACGGTAGGTTTGGGCTTTACTTGTAATACTGATCTAGGCGGGTATTTTATGACATTAGATTCTTTTGATACAGTAGAAGGAAGAAAGATAATTTTTTTTGAAGTATGTAGGCTATAGAAAGTATATGGAGTTCAAAAACTCTGTGGCTATTCCAGGACACTGAAGCAGCATGAGCTAAGTCTCTAAGCCCCATGGGTGTAAACCTCCCTCTAGCATCTTGTCTATCTCAGATCCTCCTCTTCCTTAAAAATATTTTCAAAGGATTTGTTTGTGACATTTAAAACTTGGTTCTCATATTTACAGCTGTGCTTCAGGGTTTTTTCTTATTTTACTTTATTTTTGAATTGCACACTTCATTAAATTTATTGGGTGACATTGGTTAATATGATCATATAGATTTCAGGTGTAGATTTCTACGTTACAATATCTATATGTTGCACTGTGTGCCCACAACCCAAAGGTTTTTCTTCTTTTTCTACAGGACTATTTTCATGCCTCTTAAGGCTTGAATGTAATGTTTTCATTAGACTTCATTGTTCTTAATGTAGATTTAATATGACTCCCACTGAAGCTCCCAAGTGTTTTTATAAGGAGATGCTTTATAGTGTTATTCATAATTTCCTTTATAGGCTACTTATAATTATCAGAATAAATGAGGTTTCCCTTTCAAAGTAGGCGAGTAGGAAATGAATAACAAAAGTAGTACTTAAAGACAAAATGTTAACATATTTGTATGGTGTAGGGAGAATCTAAAAATAAATAAACCCACATCCTTCTATGGATTCTTGCAAGATAGTCTCCTGCAATTATAAAAGCTAATGAGAAATCCTCTTTATTGATTAGGATCTCAAAATAGTCAAAGCCTTACCTTCTTACTTATTTTCCTCAGGTACCATTTATTATTACAAAATTACCATTGCTTCTGCATTTTTTTTTTTTTTTTTTTGTAATGCCATCTGGAGTCTGGTTTGTTAAAATCATATAGAGCATTAGTTAAGATCTTAGGCTCTGAAATCAGATAGGCTGGATTCAAATATTGGCTTCATCATGTCTTAGCTGTATGTCTTTGGGCAAGTCACTTAACCTGTGTTTTGTTCGTCTTGGCTTATTCATCTGTAAAATGGGTGTAAAATACCTATATACCTACCTTAGTATATATTTTATTATAGTCAGGTGAATATTCAGTCCCATCTCCCTTGGGGTGGAATATTTCCCCCCCCTATCAATGTTGATCTTGGTCATGGGAGGTAAGTAAAAGTAACTGATCCAGTTGCAAGCTTGGCATCATATGTTCTCACTTGCCCTTTTGCACGCCTACCATCACCATGAGAAGAACATGTCCCAGGTAGCTGTTCTTCCCAGAATAATGAGAGTCACATGGAGCAGATGGAACCCAACACACGCACACCCTGACGCCAATCTCCCCTCCCACAGCCTGAAGCAAAGCCATGTTGCAGAGCTTAACCTAAATCACCCAAATCACAGGCTTGCAGACTAATGAGAAGCATGTATTGCTGTAAGTTACTGGGCTTTTGGGTGGCTTGTTATAAAACATTATTGCAGAAATAGCTGACTAATACGTAAGACTACTACAGGAAACAAATTAGATAATTTGTGTAAATCATTTAGCCTAGTGCTAGGCATATAGTCATTGTTCTGTTCAATTATTGTTTGCAGTTACATCACCATCATCATCATCATCATCATCATCATCATCATCCTATTATTATTTTACTTTTTCTGGGTAAAAATATCCAAGTTGTATGTTGTGATTAATTTATAAAATAGCGTTAGACCAAATCCTGTGAGCAATGCTCTGAGGTGACTTCCACGCAGGTCCTGGTATTGACGATGGATTGTGCTTCATCTGGTACATGCTCCTATATCTCTCTAACGCTGCTTGGGACTAGTGCTTTCATCCCTTCCCTTTTTCAGCCTATTGGCCTTTTATTTAGTTTGAAGTCTGTGTGTGAAAAACTTGTTTTACAAGCATGTATTTAAATATTTTTGTCTTAAGTTTATGCCGGTAGTCACTGCACTCTTTTTTTTTGCATCATTTATTCCCTGGTTACTCTTCCAAACAATAAAAGACTAATATTAAGCTATCTGGGCTATAAGAGGGGACAGATAGAGGGGGAAGTCTGTTGTGATATAAGCAAAAATTTTATGAGGTAGCAGGGGAATAGGGAAAGATGAGATATAATGAAAGTCACAGGTACCTTTTTATTCTGTTTGAACTATGCTTGCTATATAAAGTTCAGTTTCAATTACAGTTAATATCCAAAGTTATACTGTTACATTAAATATGCTAAAAAAAAGAATATGTGTTTGTCAAGAAGTCTCACATTAAAAATATGAACTCCACATCATCATGGACATAATATCAAGTCAACAAATACTTATTGGGCACCTGCTATATACAATATCTTGTAGTGATATATTGTATAATAACATATATAATATGTGCCATGTTTTATTGATTCTGACATACATTTGTTTATATTAAAATCTCTAAAATCAAGATGCAGTTTTTATTTGTTCGCAGTTTAATTGTCAGCTTTTGTTGCGATTATCCATATCACTGAGGCTTACAATGACACCTATTTCTTGTTCATATTATGTAGGACTGTGTGTTGACTCTAGCTCCACTGGCCTTTGTTGTGCTTGGTTTGACTGGATTCGGCTTAGCTCTACATACTACACGTGCCATTCTAGAATCCAGGTGGAATAACTCTCCAATACCTGGGGCTATTCTACCACTCTCTCATGGTTGAGAAAAGGAGCAAAAGCTGAATCTAACTTCACGAACATTTAAAGCTTCCTGGATACGGCCTTTGTCACATCTACTCGCATTCAATTGGCCAAAGCAAGTCATATGCCTAATCCTGTCAATGAAGTGGGGAGGTGTACCTTACTCTCTGTGAGTCTGGGTAGGAGCAGTGGGGTCAGAAATTGAGAATAATAACCCTCTATCATAGTAGTGTTTTCCCTTTTTTTCACAGTACATAAAACAATGGTAGGTCTCACAATAGTTGGCATTTTAGTGTTAGTGTAATTCAACAATTTATATTAAGACTTAAAATCTGTTCTTTAGGCATAATATTTTCATGAGTTTTATTCCTAGTTGTGTTTTAAATGCCCAGAGCAGAGATTCACTTACTGTTTTCCTGTTTCTTTTTCCTCATTAAATCAGAACACTTGATAATAGAGTTAAAAGGCACTTATTGGCATTCTTTTGTTAATTCTGAGTTCAGTCATTATTGTTACCTAACTTATCGTAATTACCGTGGGTAAAAGAGAATGAACCATGAAAAGTGACCAAAGGATCAGATTCTTATAATCACTTATTATTACCGTAATTCATTTGTTTATTTACTCACACAAGAGATACTTATAGAGCACTTACCATATACAAGCACTTTCTTGGTACTGGAGATTCAGTAGGAAATAAGGCAGAAAAGGTTCTTGATTTGATGGAGATTGTATTTCAATGGAGAATGACAGCAAAATATATTGATAGATGAGAAAATTTCAGATGCTGATGAGTCCCATGAAGAATAGAACACATAATTATATAATGGATAACTGAGGGGAGGGTATTTTAGATGGAACAGACGATAGCAGGAGTTAGCCATGGAGAGATCTGGGAAAAAGTATTCCAAAGGGAGAGAAGAGCAAGTGTGAAGACCTCAGGGTAGCAGAAGAGAAGAAAGAGTATCAATGTGGAAAGAACGTGGTGAAAAGGTTGCTGAGATAAGTTAAGATATTGGTTGGGCTGTTGGAATAAAGAGACCAAAGATATGCCTTAAATACAAGATAAAGCTTTATGTCTTGCTTATGTAAAAGACCAGACAGACAGTCCTAGTTTGATGATATTGGGGACCTAGGCCCTTTATCTTGTTGTTTTGCCATGTTTGCTCTCCGACTTCCATCCCGTGGTTTGAAATTGCTAGTACAGCTTTCACCCTTTTACCATCATACTGGTATTCCCATCAGCAAGAATGAGGGAAAGGGAAACAGAGTCATATCTCTTTCATTTAAAGGATCATGGAGATTGCACACATCACTCTGCTCACATCCCATTGGCCAGAATTTGCCACCTGACCATTTCTAGCTGCTGGTAGGCTAGGAAATGTGGTAATTAGCTTGATAAACTCGATAAACTTTGGTGACTCTATTTCTAAACTAAGAGAAGACAAATCATTATTAAGGGACAACTAACAGTCTTTTTACAAAGTGAGAGGTAGAACAAGCTAGTATTATAGGCAGTACCCGATGTATGTAGGTCCTTGCTGGCCATGACAAGGAGTTTGGATGATATTGTAAGCATGTATATTATCTATTTGCTGCTTTATAGATTTCCCCTGATATGTAGATTTTTATAACTAACATTTATTACCTCACAGTTTCTGAGAGTCAGGATTTGGGAGCCACAAAGTTGGGCCGTTCTGGCTTACGGTCTCTCAGGTAACTGGAGTTGAGACATTGACTAGGGTTACAGTCATCTGAAGGCTTAACTGAGGCTGGAGGATCTGCTTACATGATGGCTCATTCACATGACTATTGGCAAAAAGCCTCAGTTATTGGCAGGGGCCTTCAATTCCTTGCCATATATAGACCTCGCCATAGGATTGCTTGAAAGTTGTCATGACACAGTAGTAGGCTTCCTCCAAATGAATGGGGGGAAAAAAAAAAAATATATATATATATATATATATATATATATATATATATATATATAGAGAGAGAGAGAGAGAGAGAGAGAGAGAGAGAGAGAGAGAGAGAGAGAGAGAGAAGAAACCCCAATGCCTTTTATATTAAAAAATCTTGAACATCACACACCATCACTTTGGGCACATTCTATTTCTTAGATGCAAGACACTAAGTATATATAGAGCTCATAATCAAGTGAAGAGAAAACAGGCTTTATTTTTTCAATGGAGAAGCAACAAAGAATTTATGGACTTATTGTAAGACCACCTGAGTATGATAGGAAGTCACTGGGATATTTGAAGCAAGATCTGTCTTACATTTTTAAAGAATTGGTTTGGTTACTTTGTGGAGAATAGCTTGCATGAGGGCAAGAGTGGAATCAGGGAGCCTGAGGAGCTGGAAATTACTTAGTTTTGGCAATTGATAAATGGGCCTAAGATTAAGATAGTTGAGGTGGAATTATTAGTAGAGAGAAGTGGTGAGATTCAAGAAATCTTTCAGAGGTAGAGCTGACAGGACTTGATAAGATATTGTTAAATCCAATGTTACCAGGTGTCATTCCTTTTGACATTTCCAACTGTAGTGCTTTTCAAATCGACTGGCTATCAGGATCTTTAAAAATATGAACTGCTGGTCTTCACTTACAGATAATCTACTTAAATAGGTTAGGATGGGGAGTGAGCATTCAAAACCGGACTCCATTGCTCTAATTGTTCAATGTGCTAATTAGAAGGTAATTGTTATTGTTGTTTCTTTAAAAAGAGATAGTTACTATGCAGTGAGCTGTATTATCCAAAAAGTAATTTCTTCATGTAACCCCCACCACACCACATTCAATCAATACTAATTGCTATGGATTCAGTCTCTAAGGTAACTAACTCATAGAGAGAAAACATTCCTCCCAATCAATACTGCACTAGTCTAAGCCATCATTTATTACTTCTAAGACTATTGCAAACACCTCATGTAATTTATTATCTCTGGTCTCTTCTGCCTTCCACCTGCTGTCAAAGTAATATTCCTATCTCACCCTTATAATCTTATCACCTCAATAACAAAAAACAACCTCCTAGAACTTTCAGAGAAAGTCCATAGTCCTTTAAGGTGGTTTTTGAGGTCACTGATAGTCACTCCTCTGCTACCTTTAGAGTAACCTCATGTCCCCTTTAACACATTCATCCCAGGCACACTGACTCATTCACCCTTCCCTTAATTCTACTTGTATTTTCTGCTTCTATTGTCCTTTCTGTCTAGGATGCTCCTCTTTCTTTCTCCCTCACCTGACAATATCCTGCTCATCATCCTTAAGGCCCAATTCAGATGGTGGCCACTTCTATCCCTCACTTAGAATTAGTCATCCCTTTTCTTAATTCTGTCTCACTTTTATTTTTATTTATTTATTTATTTTTTTTAATAAGTTTTTATTGTTCATATTATTACAAATGTTCCTTCCCCCCCCCCCCACCATTGCTCTCCTCCACCAGGTTCCCACCCCGCCCTCTGCCCTTTCCCCTCTCCCCATTGTCCTCATCCATAGGTGCACAGTTTATGTTCAGTCTCTTCCCACGCCCCCCTCTCCCCTTTACCCCAAGAATCGTCAGTTCACTCCCCTTCCATACCTCTGATTCTATTATATTCAACAGTTAATATTGTTCATCAGATTTTTTTAATTTCCTTGGTTTTTAGATTCACTTGTTGATAGTTATGTATTTGTTGTTCATAATTTTTATCTTTGTTTACTTTCTCTTCTGAAAGAACCCCCTTCAGCAATTCATATAATTCTGGTTTGGTGGTGATGAACTCCTTTAGCTTTTTTTTATTAGTGAAGCTCTTTATCTGGCCTTCGATTCTGAGTGATAGCTTTGCTGGGTAGACTATTTTTGGCTGTAGGTTCTTGCTATTCATCACCTTGAATATTTCTTGCCATTCCCGTCTGGCCTGCATGGTTTCTGTTGAGAAGTCAGCTGACAATCGTATAGGTGCTCCTTTGTAGGTTACTACCTTCTTTGCTCTTGCTTCTTTTAATATTCTCTCTTTGTCTTTTGCTCTTGGAATTTTAATAATGATGTGTCTCGGTGTGGTCCTCTTTGGATTCCTTTTGTTTGGAGTTCTGTGCGCTTCCTGGACTTGTAAGTCTAATTCTTTCACCAGGTAGGGGAAGTTTTCTGTCACTATTTCTTTCAGTATGTTTTTGATATCTTGCTCTCTCTCATCTTCTGGGACCCCCATAATTCTGATGTTGGTTCGCTTTAAGTTGTCCCAGAGGTTTCTTACATTATCTTCAATTTTCTGGATTCTCTTGCCTTCTAGCTTCTGTGGAGGAGTGTCTTCTGGCTCTTTATGTTCCAAATCTTTGACTTGATTCTTGCAATCTTCCCTTCTGTTTTTAGGACTCAGTAAAATATTTTTTATTTCAGACAATGTATTCTTTATTTCTTGTTGATCCCTTATCATTTCTTGTTGACTCCTTATTAATTCTAGTTGATCTCTTTTCATATCCTCATAGGCCTTATCCATCTTTTCTAGGAAATTCTTGAAAAACCCTATAAGCGTAGATTTGAACTCTATATCCAGACACTTTTTGTCCTCCATTTCTTTTGTTTGTTATCTATTTTGTTGTCGCATTTCGCAGTTACAGATGGGACGGGGTTTCAGGGTGGAGCCTGCAGCTTTGGCTTCTGTCAGCCCCGCCCTATGCGGGTCCTTCAGTGCTCGCTGCTGCCGGCGCCTCTGAGAGAAAGGTGCCCTCGATTTTCGCCTGCTGCCAAACAGTCTATGCTCTCCCCTAATGAGCCCGGTATTGGGGTTCAGTTCAGTTGGAAGTGGAGTTGGAGGTGGCGTTCAGAGCAGTCTGGAGCCCAGGTCTCCTTCCCGTCAGGGCAATCCCGCGGCACAGCCGACCGTCCCTTCTCTGCGCGCCGTGTGCGCGCCTCCGGGACCACCTTTCGCCTCTCCCCCGGGTTCCGCCTTACAGCCCGGCTCCCTATGGCTGAGCCTGAGTCCCCAGGGTCTGGCCCAGAACCGGGTTCAGAGCAGTTGGGGGCCTAGCACAGTCGGAGCTTTTCTCTCCTTTCCGCTCGGGAACGCCCGCCAGGCACTCGGCCTCCCTCCTCTCTGGCTCCGTCCTCTCCGCGCCGCCTCCGTACCTTGGGCTTTTCCAGCTCCTCCGCGCCTCCTTCTGGTTTTCTCCTTGCTTCTCGCTGTAGAATTTCCAGTCAGTCAACCTTCCTGTAGTTCTGGGCAATGTCCGTTTTATATTTTAGTTGTATTTTATTGAAATTGTTGTGTGCGGCTGCGGCTAGGTGTTCACCTGGGCGCAGCCATCTTGGATCCCCTTAATTCTGTCTCACTTTTAAAACATCTTTCTTATTTATGTTTATGTTCACAGTGCCTAGTAGTGTGCTTACCCTTAATGGGTTACAAATAAAACACTCATACAGAATTTATTCCCTTCTCTTTACCCAATGTTTATGCAATGGAGAAAACAAAAGGCAAACTCATGTCAGAAGTTTGGTTAATGAAATGTACAAGAAACATATACCTTAGAAATCTATACACATTTAACACAGTCTACACCCACTATACTTTAATTAAAAATATTTTATTGATTTTTTACAGAGAGGAAGGGAGAGGGATAGAGAGTTAGAAACATCGATGAGAGAGAAATATCAATCAGCTGCCTCCTGCACACCTCCTACTGGGGATGTCTGCAACCAAGGTACATGACCAGAATCAAACCCGGGGCCCTTCAGTCCACAGGCCGACTCTCTATCCACTGAGCCAAACCAGTCAGGGCACCCACTATACTTTATAAGGACAAATGGTGGCATTAATAATTCTGAGGCCTTGCAAAACCTTCACAACCCAAATATCTTATTAAGAATTCTGGTGACAAGATCTGAAATATAAAGGTTTGTGGTTCTTTTTAAAGGCTTAATCACATTTAGTTAAAAATTTAAGTTAACAAGAACATTCTATTCCCTAAACATTCTAATTAATTGGTGTGTAGCATATGGAGGTTACCAAATTTGTCTTTGCAAAGTTTACATTTAGAGATTGCAAATAACATCATTAGGATGAATTTCTAGGTCAGTCAGGTTCTGATTTGCAATAATTTAATGTTTGCACAATTCCACCTTGCCTGACCTTTTGAAATTATTTTAACAAACCTACATGTACTTTCCTCATGAAATAATTTGCTACAAAGTGGCTATCATGGGTAGTCTGGGAGGACACTGTAAAGTTCCTTTGCCTATCAAGATCCTTGCATCTGTCCTTGTATTGGGGAAATTCTTTATGGAGGATGACCTTGGGATATAAGAGCTTGCCTTCCACAATGGAAACCAAAGAGTTTGACTTTCACTCTCCCCACACCTGGAAGATGGAGTAGGGGCCCCAACACCTGGCAGTGAACCCTCCCACCCAGGTCTCTGCACCCTGAGGCGAAGAAAGAGCATCTGGGGCAACTCATGGGGCCAGTATGATGTCCAGTGGTAGTTTCTAGAGGGAGTGGCACAGCAGAAGCAAAGATGGCAGCATTTTGGTTAGAAACTTCGTGTGGCCTGGCCTCCTGACGCCCTGGGTTCCTGTCTGTGTCCCATAACTGTTCTCTCAGTCTTTTGGAATCTATGAGCCTCCCTTCCTCCAATATATATTTTTTCTTTAGCATTTGTTTTTGTTGCTTGCGAGCAAGAACCATCACCAATACATTGGTACTACAAGGTGGCAGAGAGAGTTCTAGACTCTGGAGTCAGACTGCCAGTCTACTTACTGGGCAAATGCTTAATTTTTTTAACCTTCAATTTCCTCATCTGTAAAATGGTACCCAAACCAACAGTTATATAAACGGTGTGAGGCTTAATTAAAACAATCTCTGTAAAGTATTTAGCATGGTCCCTGGTGCATAAAGAAGCACTCAATAAATAGTGGCTTTTTTATTACTAAATTCTATGTAATTGTCCATGTGTTCAGGCCACAAAACTCTACCACTCACCACATAAAAGACGCCCCAGTATATACTCTGCGTTCAGTGTGGCACTTTGTTTTTCTTTTTCTTTCTTTATTTTTTTAAAATTTATTTATTCATTTTAGAGAGTGGGGGGGGGGGGGAGAAAGAAAAACCTCAATTTGTTCTTTCTGCATTCATTGGTTGACTTTGGTATGTGCCCTGACTGGAGATTGAACCCACCATGTTGGTGTATCAGGACAATGACTTAACCAACTGAGCTACCTAGCCAGGGCATTTCATTTCTCCCCATGCTGGGTTTTTGTTTGGTTGCTTTGTTTTCTAGTTTAGGGCTTCAGTGCCTTCCCACACTGTGTATCCTGAGACTTTCGTGGGGAGTGCAGCTTCCTGTCACTGTACCGGGTTTTCTCTCCTCTGTCTGTCCACGAAAGCTCTGCCTCAATATCAGGCCTTCAAAAGATGAGCTGTATTAAAATCACTGACTTCAGATGGAAAGGGTAAAACTGGGTTGAAGGATGAATCTTGCCTCAGAGTGGTATATAGATTTAGTAGCTTGAATGCAATAAAAAAAAACAAACAAATGCACAGCCTATATCCCTAGACTTATTATGGAATCCTTAATTTATCTAGTTAGCTTTTGATGAATTTTTTTTCACTGACATGTATAATGTCATCTCATAGTTAAACTGCAGAATCTTTTCCACTCAACTTCCTCCCTCGAGACAACTTATGGCCCAACAGCACATTGGAGACAAATTTTCTATAAAAGAAAAATGTTTCTTACTACATGTAATGTTTCTCAAAGGAGGTGGGTCAAAACATAGATATCAATCCTCTGTAACCATTTACTGAATATTATATTTGATTTGAGAATATGAAAATGTAGTACATTATTTTTGAAAAGTTGTATATTTTGTTATGGCTGTAGTAATTTCTATTTTTTTCTTTATATATGTAATTTCTATTTTTTCTTTATATATAAGCTCTAAACGCATAATAATTTGGCCACTCAGTATATTTATATTAGAGGCCTGGTGCATGAATTCATGCATGGGTGGGGTCTGGCCAGCCTGGCCAGGGGGAGGGGACATGGGTGGTTGGCCAGCCTGCCTGCTGGTCGAACTCCTGGTCGAGGGGACAATTTGCATTTTAGCCTTTTATTATATAGGATATACACTGAGTGGCCAGATTATTATGCATTCAGAGATCATAATAATCTGGCCACTCAGTGTGTATATATTGATTTCAGAGAAGAAGGAAGAGGGATAGAGAGATAGAAACATCAATAATGAGAGAGAATCATCGATTGGCTACCTTCTGTATGCCCACACTGGAGATCAGGCCCACAACCCAGGCATGTACCTTGACCAGGAATTGAACTGTGACCCCCTGATTCATAGGTTGGTGCTCAACCATGAGACATGTCAGCTGGGCATGGCTGTTGTAATTTCTATAACAGCCATGTGTGAATTAAAACAAAGAAAAGTTAATTTACTATGTTGGCAGACTGAGGACATTTATCCTGGATTGGCCACTTCCCAGTGTGACCCTGTGCTCAGCCTCACTATCCTGCGTTGTGAAGTGGGGACAATTGTACTCTCGAGAATGGTTATGAGCCATAAATGTCGTAATGTGTCCCAAATACTTGACTCATAGCAGGTTTCAATACATGATAGTTGATGATATCACTCAACAGAATTGTCAGAGGACTAATAATTTTCATGGCACTTCATGAGTTAGCTAAAGGAAATTTGCTATTATTGCAAGTTTACATTAGTATCTACACAAATCAAACCAAGAGTACTGATTACATCAATGGACATCATCAAGAAAGGCAATGACAGGCCGAAACCTGTTTGGCTCAGTGGTAGAGCATTGGTCTGCGGACTGAAAGGTTCCAGGTTCGATTCCGGTCAAGGGCATGTACATTGGTTGCGGGCACATCCCCAGTAGGGGATGTGCAAGAGGCAGCTGGTCGATGTTTCTCTCTCATTGACGTTTCTAGCTCTCTATATATCTCCCTTTCTCTCTGTAAAAAATCAATAAAATATATTTAAAAAAAAAGAAAAAGAAAGGCAATGACAGTTTAAGATAACTCAGATACTAAGCTAAATTTTATATCTACCAGAATTTTGACTAATTCCTGATAATGTTCTGTGTTTAAGTTGGTCTTAAGATATTAAGGCCATAAACACAAAGAAACTATTTTCATTTGAGAGCTACCTCTTAAATATTAAATAAGTAGGCAGATAAGGCCTCAAATTTACTTCAAAAGTCAGAAAACTCAATTTTTTTTTTAATTGCTTAAAAGCAAATTTGAGTTATAGGGTAAATATATGTGTGAGCTGTAAGTATCGATATAAAAAGCTCAGACATTTGGTACAAATTTCTTTATCATTGAACCCAATTTCTGTTACACAAGACTACTCTATTATATGGTAGAAATGAAACCTCCAGATAATCTCAGTTGATTTGGTCTTCTTTCATGCTCTTCTCACGGGCTGGCATCCACATGGCTGATAGGGGAGTAGGTGGCATTTACTCCTCAGCCAGTCTCCTCCTCACCTGACATCCTTTGATATGAAAGTCTTTGTGGAGTCAAATCAAACACTGTGGGTAGAGGACTACTCCAATTGTCCAGTCTCTCAGAGCCACACTTGCTCCATTCTCAGCCACACATGAAACACACACATTATGGTGAGTATATAAGCCCCGTACCCCCTGATCTGTGCTCAGGCTTCTTCACACTGCTGAGCTTATCCCTGTTGGGCCTGCCTGTGAAGTGCTCGGCGATTCTGTTCTATAAGGCCCACTGCTCTTTTAGGCTCCATCTCAGAAGGGAGACAGAAGTCGTCTCTGTTCTTTGCTTTCTGCCCACTGCCTTCAGATTCTTTAAAACCTAGTAAGTGTCCCAATGAAACTTCTTCCTTCATCTAAGCTCCTTTGCTCCTTCTTGCTCTCAACCACTAAAAATTATGATCTCTTTCTGGATTTGAAAAAAATTCCTTTTGGCTTACCATTTCCCCCCTAAATCTACTTTTCACAGTATGAACTTTATAATATAAATCCTTCAGGTCATTGGGTCTTGATACTAAAAATCTAGACTTTTGAGCCGGGACTGGTTTGGCTCAGTGGATAGAGCGTCGGCCTGTGGACTGAAAGGTCCCGGGTTCAATTCCGGTCAAGGGCATGTACCTTGGTTGTGGGCACATCCCCAGTAGGGGGTGCGCAAGAGGCAGCTGATCAATGATTCTCTCTCATCAATGTTTCTAACTCTCTGTCCCTCTCAATTCCTCTCTGTGTAAAATCAATAAAATATATATTTAAAAAAAAAATCTAGACTTTTGAGACTCAAAGAAAGAAAAACGTTTTTTCTCAAACTATTTTTTCCCCTGCCAAATTTCACATTTTAAATCTCAAAAGCTGTAGACAACTCATATTTTTCTGTGAATTTCTTTTATAACATCCTTACCCTGAAGCAAGAGATGCCAAAGTCTAGTTTGAATGAATGTGTGCATGGCATAGAAAGAAATTAGCACATACAATAAAACAAAACACTTATTAATACAGCAAAATATTATCTTTTCACAAATGAAAACTTCCTTATACTTTGATCTACTATCTTGTTAGTTGTGTGACCTAAATTATTTTATAGTTAATGGCTTGAGAGACCAACTGTACAAATGGACAATGGCCAGATTGTATAAGACAATAGATCTCTGACCCATAACCTCTGCAGCAACAAGCCAGAGAAGATAATTTTCTGCCACAATTGCACACATGGTTAGGACTGGTCAATGACACAAGCTCCCCAGTTCCTCACCACCACCACCTTCCAACTCAGGACCTCACCACCACCACCTTCCAACTAGAAAAAGCCAACTATGTGCCCCAAACTGGTCACATAGGAGGCCCTGCTTTTAGGTAGCCCATTTTCTGGTTAGCCCTCCTCCAGCTTCTGCATTTGGACAATCTCAAAGCCTTTTCCCCCACTCTAAAGCTTTCCCACTTCCATGCCTACCTTTGAGTCTCTGACAAAGGCAAGTGATAGTGGCTGACTTCCTTGCTCTAAACAAGCCTTGGTTTGTTCTCCTTTGGGTGGCCTTTATTTATTTCCGCAGGCTTACTATACTAAAGCTGTTATATTCACACATGCATGTTGATACCCTGTTTCCCTGAAAATAAGACAGTGTCTTATATTATTTTTTTTTCTCCAAAGTTGCGCTAGGTCTTATTTTCAGGGGATGTCTTATCTTTCCATGTGCTAGGTCTTATTTTTGGAGGATGTCTTATTTTCGGGGAAACATGGTAGTTGAGCTTCACTTTTTAAAAATTTATTTTTTATTTTTTAGCATAGAGATGCTTGGGGTAAATAAACACAGGGCTTTGATCTCTGCTTCAATGTATAAGAATTTAAAAAATATAACTGAATTGATCTTTTCCTTGAATTTATGGGTACTGGTATGCTTATTTTAACGGGTACAGTTAAAATTATTACATTCTAGCAAATTACTATTAAAAAATATATTTTATTGATTTTACACAGAGAGGAATTGAGAGGGATAGAGAGTTAGAAACGTCAATGAGAGAGAAACATTGATCAGCTGCCTCTTGCCCACTCCCGACTAGGGATGTGCCCGCAACCAATGTTCATGCCCTTGACTGGAATCGAACCCTGGACCTTTCAGTCCACAGGCCGATGCTCTATCCACTGAGCCAAGCTGGTTTCGGCTAGCAAATTACTATTAAAAAGAACTACAAGTCTGGCCGGTGTGCTCAGTGGTCTGAGCATCAACCTATGAACCAGGAGATCACAATTTGATTCCCAGTCAGGGCACATTCCCAGGGTTGTGGTGTGATACTCAATAGGGGGCATGCAGGAGGCAGCCCATCAGTGATTCTCTTTCATCATTGATGTTTTCTCTCTCTCCCTCTCCCTTCTTTTCTGAAATCAATAAAAACATATTTAAAAAAATAAAAGAAACCATAAAGTACATTATTTTGAAAATAAAGAACATTTTTATTATGTAGATGATTATTACTCACATGTGTCAAACACAAGGCCTGCGGGCCAAATCCGCCCCTCCAGGCCTTGCAATGTGGCCTGCACTGTGCTGTCATCACTGCACTCCGCTGCGTTTCCATCACAATGACAGTTTATGACTGTTCAGTAAACCATTCGGCCCACGATTTAGGCTGGATTTTAGATTTTGGCCCCTTCTCTGATTGAGTTCGACACCCCTAATGTAGATGATTATTACTCATGTACCAGATTTCCTTACATTGGCATACATCTGCATCAGTCTGTAGCTATTGTGAAAATTAATAAAGGAGACTTCAACCAAGATTGGAGCCTGTAGGGGAAGCTCTCATGCCCTACCACTCAGTCAATTGTCCTAAATAGGAAGAGACTGTGCCTTGCATGTCTAACAGGAAGATGTTTTCTACTCTACTACCCCAGTAAGAAGGAAGATTTTTTCCTCCCTCAGCAAAGGCCTAGCCCAGTGGTTGGCAAACTGTGGCTCATGAGCCACATGCGGCTCTTTGGCCTCTTGAGTGTGGCTCTTCCACAAAATACCACGTGCAGGCATGCACGTACAGTGTGATTAAAACTTCGTGGCTCATGCGCAGAAGTTGGTTTTCGACTCTCAAAAGAAATTTCAATCATTGTACTGTTGATATTTGGCTCTGTTGACTAATGAGTTTGCCGACCACTGGCCTAGCCAATGAGAGACTGCCACAATCCAGCCAATGAGAACCTTTGAACTCCCATTTCCCTCCGATGTACACTTTGTAAATAGCTCCTCCCAACTTCCCCTTTTCTCTATGAAAGAATGTTCTTCTCCTTGGTTCTCTGGACTTGCCCATGGTTTTGCAACAGCTTGCATGTTCTGAATTGCAATTCTCAGCTGTTCCTGAATAAACCCATGTTTGCTGGTTATACAACTAACTTTAATTCCCCCCCCCCTTGTTTTTATTTTATTTATTTTTTGTTTAAAGTATTACTTATGTCTCCTCCCCTCCCCCCCCCCCCCCCCCCCCCGATTGACACTGCCTCCCCATGTCTCTCTCACCCCTGAGGTCAAGCCCCACCACCTCATTGTCTGAGTCCATTGGTTATGCTAGTATGCATGCATACAAGTCCTTTGGTTGATCTCTAACTCCACCCTCCCCTCCTTCCCTGCCATTTGTCTCTGGATCTATTTTTGTTTATCAGTTTATGTTGATCATTATATTCCACATATGAGTGAGAATTCCATATATTCCACACATGTAATATTTATCTTTTTCCAACTGGCTTATTTCACTTACCGTGTTTCCCCGAAAATAAGACATCCTCTGAAAATAAGACCTAGCACAACTTTGGGAGAAAAAAATTAATATAAGACACTTATTTTCGGGGAAACAGTGCTCTCCAGTTCCATCCATGCTGTTGCAAATGGTCAAAGTTTCTTCTTTTTTATAGCGGTGTAGTATTCCATTGTGTAGTTGCACCACTGTTTTTTAATCCACTAACTTTGATTTTTAAGGTCAACATATAAACCTTAGGCTATCATAAAAATAATAATGATCCTCAGAAGAGCAGATAATACACATTTGCATATAGTTATTTGCACAGTTTTATTTTTAGTTCACTTTAAATGGACATTATATGGCCTTAACACAACACTCCAAGATATAACTTACTACGCTCATGTCACAAATGAAGACAAAAACAACTTGTGCAAGGCCTCATGAAAGGATGAAGCCTCTTATCCTCTTGGAAAGAAGCTTGAGCCTATTTGAAGCTACGAGCTGGGGAGCTGCTTATGCCCCTGTGACTGAAGGAAGGCCCCATTCTTCTGGGAAGGTTCTGGTCTTCTCCTTGACACCATGGCAACGGAGGCCAGGATGTTCTTTAAACAAGATGGAATGGAAATCCTCACTTAGGGATGTGCCCCTCTGGGTGAACTTGGTATTTAATGGCAGGGCTAATGACACATACAAATAGTGGAGCCATAAAGAAACATAGGCTTTCCTATGAAAAGGAGAGTTTCTTTACAAGATGCACTTGCCCACATTTCTCTTAAAATAAAGTCCTAATTCCTTACTATGAACCACAGGTCCCACATAATCTGGCCTCTGCATTCCTCTTTCACTCCTTCCCCTACCACTCTCCTCCTCGTTCTGTATACTCCAGATACCTTCAATTTCTCAAACATGGTAAGTGCATCCATTCTTTAGGGCCCTTTTTATAAATATTTTTTTTTTTTATTGATTTCAGAAAGAGGGAGAGGGAGAGATTTATAAACACCAAAGATAAGAGAGAATCACTGATTGGCTGCCCACCGGGGATTGAGCTTTCAACCCAGGCATGTGCCCCAACTGGAAATAGAATTGATTTCCTGGTTCATAGGTTGACGCTCAACCACTGAAACACACCAACTGGACTTTTCTTCAACTTCTTTAAAACTCTGACCAAAATACTTTTCTTCAGGTTTCCAAGATCTATGTATGGGCAGTTCCTTCTCATCTTTCCTGGTTCATGTCAAAGTTCTTCATAAAGTCTTTCACTATCATTTTTAGGAGACCCCCGACCCCAATATTCACCCTACTCCAGTTTCTATCACACTCTTCTTTTATGTCACATATCTGTATCTAAAACTACATTATTACTTGCTTATTTATTGTCCCTTCTCCAGATTGCAAGCTTTGTGATATTTGGGAACTTGTCTGTCATGTTTGCTGCTGGGTCCCAAGTACCCAGAACAGTGTCTGGGATATAATGGGCCCTTAATGCATGTTTGTTGAATAAAGGAATGAATAAATCATGAATCCCAATTGAGAATCTGATGACAGATCCAACTCATTCCTTGGGGGGAAATGCTCTTAGTGTTTTGTATATGATTTCAGGAGGTTTCAAAGCCCTGCAAACTTATATAGGGTTTAAACCCCCGCATTATAGCTATCCTGTTTCATAAGGTTCTTTCTGAAATTGATTTTGAATGTTGTTCTTTGAAATTAGACATGAGTATAAACTTTAAAAGCATGTTTTAGGTGCAATATAACAAACCACAAACCAATCATTCCTCACTGGTTTTGAATAAAATAGATCCCCGATATTTACATGAATTGATCCTAATGATCGTATTTCATTGAATCAGGATGACTTTGTGGTATAAATGTTAATTGCTTACCCATATCCAGTTCTCCTCTCCTTTGGGAAAACTGGAAGGATTAAGCTTCCCAGCCTGTCTAGCCATTGGGCACAGCCATATGACTAACTCTAGGATTGGAGACGGAAGTGACGTCACAGGCAGGATGGCGCATTTAGTTGCTGGTGTGAGAGTTTCCAGGGCTCTACCTTCTCCTGTAGCAGTGACTGCAGAAGAACACAGTGGTATGGAGGTGCAATGACATGCCATCACATGGAGGATCCCTGCTCTGGAGAGTTATACAGCAGGCTTTGTGTGAACAAGGATTAGAAACTTTTGTTGTTTTGAGTCCCTGAGATTTTCTGATGACTTGCTTTTACCATATAACCTGACATAACCAAAATATACCACTGGTTGAAAATGATTATTATTTTATAATATTGAGGAAAAAGAAGCTGTCATTTATAATTGTAAGAATTCATTATAAGTTGCATCATAGTCTCTGAGATGTTAAAATATGAAAAAGGTGAACCTGTAATAAAATACAGATTGTTAAAATGAATTCATTAAAACCAATGAGCATCGTGTCAAGAACTCCAAATCTAGAGTTGGAAAGAAAGATGGGTTCAAATCTCAATACTTACTAGCTTGTGACTTAGTAACTTAGCCTGTGTAAACCTATTTTCTTCATATGTGAAACTGTCTCCTAGGATTCTGTGAATATTACAATAAATGAGATAATATATAATGAGTCCGGCGTAGTAATTATTCCACATATTTTAGTCACATGTTTGGTTGGATCACAAAACATTCAAGATCAACATTAATTTCAAACCACATACAGGAAAATTTCTGAAAGAGAGAGAGAGAGAGAGAGAGAGAGAGAGAGAGAGAGAGAGAGAATGAGAATGAGTGAAATAGTGGGGAGTCTAATGGTAAATCATAGTAGCAAAAGAGTACCTTTTCTGAGATCTGTATGAATGATCCACATAACGTTACACTTTTACAAACACTATGACATTATATAGGGAACGTTATTGGTCTTATGGTATGTCCAAATTCATAAAGCAACACTTTTTATAATTAATTTCATCAACAGTATATTTGAAGAAACCTACACCTTGTCACTAACAAGGTATAACAATCATTAGTTCTGAAGTTCATTCTAGACTAAAAGTTTCCTCACATATACTTTATGAGCTTTCATTCTGTCACTGAAGATATGCATTGTGGATTCTAACACAATATTCTCACATCAGTTTTCTGGAGGATATATATGCCTGTGAAGGAACAGGTGGCTGATTAATATAATTTTTTTTAAAAAAAATTAAATGCCTGAAACATTGCAGAGTAAGTACTTTTCTTTAAAGGAAGTATAGCTGACTCTAAATATAACTCTGGGCCACAGTTCACCTTTTCTGTTTATTTTATTCTTAACTTGTGAAACTGTATCTTAGGACATGAAGTATATAACTTGTTATTTGATATGAGCTGAACAACAGTGGATCAATTGTAATGGTTCTGGCACCAAAGGAAATGGAGGGGACTTAAATATGTTTCCAGAAGACAAAAAGCTCTTCTTTGTGTACAATTTACAACGTATGCTGCACTTTTAGAATATTCAAAAGTCCATAAAAAGTTTTCTCACTACTTCTCATTAAAGACCAAAAGGACAAAAACAGAAAACAAACTTATTCCAACCCACATAGTATCGATATTTATCAGATTTTTAGATGAAATTCAGACTGAAAACCACCGAAGACCTCCAGGTCTTCTCCCCCTTCCGGTAACAGCATTAGGATGGTATTCCTCACTGGGAAATGCACACACTCTCACGCACGTGTGTTATGTCGGTGCAGGAAGGGGCTGGGGGTGGAGTAGTGTTAGTGCAAACAGCTTTGGGCTCTTCTAGCTTCCTTGCTCACGGGTCATCTTAGGTTCGCTGTGGGCAACAGCAGGCTTTGCGACTGGGCCAGAGGGCTTGGCTCACCACCTGTGTACACCTGGGTACGTTCTCTGAAGCTACTGGAAAAATCTGTCACAGGGAACGCTGTGCGCTCCCTAACATCTCACATGCTCCTGGCTTTTGGGGTCCTGGATAACCGCCCCAGGATGTTTAACATTTCTCCTGGGGAGAGTTTCTCCCTGACAGGGGACCCCGAAGGACACACCCAAATATCTCTGATTTGACGATTAAGAAAGAAAAGGATGCTAAGATGCAAATGAGACAAAGTAACACCCAGAAATGAGCCTCGTTTGACAGGCCAAACTGATGTTTTAATGGAACGCTAACACATATCCCCCCAACGACGAATTCATTCTATCGTTTAAGTGAAAAATGATGTGTAATTTTAACTTCCACCACTGTCCTAAGAAACACCCCACAGTAACGAGCCGAGGAACAATGGACACCCCCACATCGCATTGTCAGGTAACGGCGAAGTGTGGCGGCGGGGGACCTCGAAGCCCGGCACGTGGGCGTGTCCCCCGCAGCGGGACGGGGTTCGGGGCTGCGCGGCTCACCGAAGCCCCAGCAAACCGTCCGTGCCAACGCCTCAGCCCGGAGAGGGACACACCGTCCCAGCTCGGCCCTGGAGGGCCAGCGAGGGGGCGCGGGGGCGCAGAGGGGGAGCGAGGCTCGGAGGAGCGGGCGCGCGAAGACAAGTCCGGGCGGAGTGGGGAGGACCCTCCGGGCGCGGCGCGGGCGTCCCGGCTCTCGGGTCTAAGGGGGTCCCTGCGCTCACAGAAGTACGCGATTTGGGGGGTTAAACTCCGGGTAGCGGGACAGGGTAAAGCTGAGACAAGTATGTGTCACACACACACACACACACACACACACACACACACACGAGGGACAAGAAGAAAAAGGAAAAGAGGCTGGATGCCCGGGTGTCCTGCTCCCGAGTGGCTCATTGAGAGGCAAAAGCTTTCTTGCAAGCGCGACCGCAGCCCGCGTCGCGCTGGGGACCAGCCGGGCAGGGTGCAGGACCTATCCCGGGGACCCCCAGCCTCCACCGCCCCGAGGGTGCCCTAAGGTCCCCCGCAGGGGGGTCCTCTATTCTGGGGAGGTCAGGGCGGTGGGTTCCTCCCCCGGGGCCCCGGCCCTGCCGTGGGAGGCGGCGGCAATGTGTGCTTAGTCGGCCTGGCCCCGGCTTAGGAAGGCGGGCGGCTGGCATGGCGACCTCAGGACCCCACGCCCTCCCACCGCTCAGCCTCCTCCCTGCACCCCCATTCATTATTTTTTCCTCCGCAGCTCCTGGTGCGGCCGCCCGCCCGCGGCCGGGAGCTCCGGGGGACGCCCGGGGGGGGGGGAGGCAGCAGGCCCGGTGGGGGGGGTGGTGATCGCGCGGAGGTAGCGGCCGCGGGGGGCGCCGCGGAGGAGCCGGGCGGCCGCGCGCAGCCCCCGGAGCCGCGCAGCCACGGCGGCCACGGCGGCAGCGGGGGAAGCCACGCCCGCTCCGGAGCCGGGGGCCGTCCCAGGCCCCCCACCTCCCCCCTCCTCCGCCCCTCCCGGCCCGGCTCCCTCCCTCCCTCCCTCCCCCTCCGCCCGCCGGCCCCGGCCCGCCCCCGGCTCGGCTCGCGGGAGGGAGGCTCGGGCGCCGGGGCTGGCGCGCTCCGGGGCGCACACACATCCGCGCACGCACCCCCCGAGCAGCTCTCCCCGCGCCCGCCCGGCCCTCGTCCCCCGCGTCCCCCTCGCCCATGCGGACGGACGGAGCGGCGGAAGATGGCTGACGACTCCACGGGGCACCGAGGATGCAGCCCGGCGCCGGCGGCGGCGTTGGCGGCGGCGTTGGCGGCGGCCGGAGCGGCGGCGGCGGCAGGGGCAGCGGCGGCGTTGGCGGCGGCGGCCGGAGCGGCAGCAGCGGGAGCAGGAGCGGCGGCGGCGGCATCCCCGAGCCTCCTCGAGCCTCCTTCCCCTCTGACAGCCTCTGACGTCCTCCGCCGCTAGGAGAGACCCCGCTTCCCCGGCGCCTTCCCTCCCCGCCCCCAGCCCAGCCCCGCGACACCGCTACCTCCGCCGGCGCTGCCACCATCAGCACCACCTCCACCGCCGCCGCCGCCACCGCCACCGCCACCGCCGGCGGCGGCAGCAGCCATTTCATCTCCCCAGAAACCAGACACAAAAACATGGCAGAAATGGAGAAAGAAGGGAGACCTCCGGAAAATAAGAGGAGCAGGAAGCCGGCTCACCCCGTGAAAAGGGAGATCAATGAGGAAATGAAGGTATTTTTTTGGGGGGGGCTCCGGGGCTGGAGAAGACCGAGCTCTTTTCTTCCGCCCGCTCCTCCCTGTCGGGCCGCGGCGTGGCTCTGGGGGTGCAGGGGGAGCGCTTGTCAGTTTTGGGAGGATGCCCCGGACGCCTCGGCGGCGGCTCCTCCAGGTGCAGAACGGGGAGGCCAGCTCGCAGGCTGCATGCATCCTCGGGGTTTGCCGACCTGCCGTTGGATGGGGTTGGGGGGGGGTGGCCGGAGGACCTCAGACCGTTTAACCGTGTGGACCCCAGGCTGGTGCAGGCGTGATGGAGGGGGAGGGAGGCGTCCGGCAGCCCAAGTGGCACGGCGGAGAGGCTTTCCTAGTCGGGGGGTGTAGTTATTTCCCCCGCTTCTGGATCCCTCCAAAGTTAGGAGCCGCCGGGCCGAGGCACCGGGGAGCGCTCCATTCCCCTGTCTCCCGGGTTCGTCTCCCCCCAAGCAGCCAGCTGTGCGGTGCAAAGAGGCTGTCAGTGCCGGGCGGCGCGGGTCTGGGTACCGTTTTTGACGTCCGGCTCGCCTCGCCCGCCCCTGCCCGCTCCCCTCTCTCTCGAGGCTGCCTCCGCCGCTCCTCTCTCTCTCTCGCCTTTGCATGCTTCACTTGTCCGTGAAGCAGACGCGGGCCAGCCCGGCTCACAGACAGCTGTCGGAGGGGCGGCCTGCGAAGAGCCCCTGCCCATTGTTCGCCGAGGCCAGCCCCGAGTCCGCCTGGCGAGGCCGGGCTCCCCGCCAGGCCAGCGGTGCTCCAGAGGTGGCGAGCGCGGCCGCCCGCTGCTCCAGCTGTGCCCGCCGGAGCGATTGCACCGAGCGGGCGCCGCTCAGCTCCAGACCCTCCTCGGCGCCCCCCCCCCCCCCCTTATTTTCCATGAAGTTGCAGCTTTTGCCCCGCGAGGGGTTTATTCTGTGATTACAGGAGCCTCTCCGGCTTTTTTTTTTTTTTTTTAAAGATTATTTTATTTACTTTTTTTTTTTCCTCTCTGAGTTATACACAAGTAGCACATGTGGGGGGACCTTCGTTTTCATCCTGCAGCTGTCTTAGGTCTCCCATCTTCTGCATAGAATCCTGAGCACTGCCGGCTGACATGGTCAGGGTGGCTAAGTTTGTATGTAAAAGACAAACTGAATGAAAACACAGCGCGCCACTGAGTTGGATTTATCGCATGTTGATGTTTTCTTCCTTAGGACAAGCATATTCTATGAGAGTGCCTTGTATGAAGCCCATGCTTAGAGAGGGACACATGGATACTATATCCTATATGTGCACCCCTGGAAAATTTCCATACAATCCACATTTTGAACTTAAGGCTCTTATTTTCTGGGTGAGGAACTTAGTGAGTGGAAGTAGGAGGTACAGGTTCAGTCCTAAGAGAGTGAAGAAAGATTTGCTTTGGAAATCAATGTCATTCTTTGGGATGGAAACCACCATTGATTCCAATCATAGTTTAAAAGAGAGAGAGAGAGAAAGAGAGAGAGAGAGAGAGAGAGAGAGAGAGAGAGAGAGAGAGAGACAGACCAGTAGTTGTCCTCCAAAGGGGCTGGAATTCAAACAATCTACAATAACCATTCTTCCTCACTTACCCTTCCTGCGTTTCCAGATCACTTTTCCATTTCATTTTAAATTGGGGGTGGAGGAAGAGGAGAGAGGTGAAGTAACCAGGAAATCAGTGTGCACTGGCCCTTTAAAACACTGCCTAATGTGATCTATATGGATGGCAGCTTTTAAGTTTCATAGGTTCTAGAATTACAAATTAGCTAATTTTAATCAAAACATGTGAAATGTTATCCCGGCTGGATATAAAGGCTGACTGTGCTCGATGCTCGGGGCTCGCGTTGTTGACTTTGGCTGCGGGTGCACTCCGTGGTTTGGGAGATAGTTGTCCTTCTACAGTATAACAGATGTTTGTCTGAACTGGTGAGGAAGAAACAAAAACAACATTGTGTGAAGGGGAAAAATTACACAGTTTTTAGCCAGTGCTACAGGACTAAGTATAGAATTAACCTCTGTGCACAGAATTTCCCTTTTGAAACTGTTATTTTCCTTTTAAATCACCACCTCCTATTTGAAGTTTTAATCCTTATTGTCTCAACCCAGAGCAGCAGTAAATGAAAAGTTTCAGCCAGCCAATAGCTGAGTTGCCTGTAGCATGGCGTTTCCTCTCTGGGTTGGAACAATGTGTCAGAGACCCCCCTGGCCAAAACCTTCAGTCCTGTCAAAGCACAGCACGCCAGGGAGTCGTGAAATCCCGTTCCTAGTGGAATTGTTCCTTGGGCATCCCTCTAATATGATAGCACGAAAAGTCCTCATTTTGAAAGGGATTTTTTTCAAAGACAAAAGGTGACAGGGTTATTTCGAACTCATTAAAATTGTTCCGTTTTTAAGGGTCATAACCATATCAATAAGACCCATCCCCAAACCTCATGGCGTAGTTACCCCTCCATCTGAAGTGTAGAGGAACATAGCAAGTCGGCTGCCCTGTGTAAAAATATGTGCAACAAAATGTCACCGAGAACACAATGTGGCCTTGTGCAGCTTCATATCGGTGCCGCTGGAGCTGCCTGGCTGTGTTTGCCTTCATCTGAACGGCTTTCATCTGGACCAGTGTAAACTAAGCCCTGGTAAGTAATCACTGCCCGGCAGAAAGAAAGGAATGTATACAGCTAGCACGGCCTAAGCTGTAAAAACGGAAACTTGAGCCCCCACCAGGATCACATATCAAGGCTGGAAGGTAGGGGAAATGAAAGGGGGAAAGAGGAGAGAGCGAATGGAAAAGTCAGCCTGGGAAGTGGAGGATCAGGAGGAGGCCCCCCTTGGGGAGATTTGGCTCCGGGATTAGGGAGTTTTATCATGGTGTACAGTGACCTACTCGGGTTTCAACACTGGTTGGATCAAGTTGCCTCTCTCTGCAAGCTGAAAGAAAAAGGGCTGGTGTGTATGTGATTTTTTCTCTCCCCCACCCTCCCTTCGGTAATAGAAAGGACATTGGTACCAGTGTCTATTTTAAGTACAGCCAATGCAGGGCACTGAGAACAAACAACAAAATTACCTCCTCATAGAGACTTCCTTCAGGGTTTCCTAAATGCGATGGTCACACATGTATTTGAAATCGGCTGGAGAAGACTGACGGGCTGAGGTTTCGCTGACACCAGTAATGGCATTGGGGATTGTCTTCCTGTGGCTGGCAGCTAATATTGGTTGCTGTTTCACTAGATCAGATATTGAGTTACATTTTCCTTATCACTGGTTTAATGTACATGGCAGTTGTAACAAATTTAAATTTGATACAATATAAATTTGTGTGTGAGGAGGACATGACTTGGCATAGCTAGCTTGGAGTGTAACTTCAGTGACAGTATCTTCCAGCAGAAATGTTTGTCTCATTATGACCTTTACAATGACTCTTTTATCTTTCCTCTTCTTCTTCCTCCCTCCCTCCTGGGTTTTTTAATTGATGAAAAAGACTCATTACTTTACTATATGTGTAATTAGTATGCCTTATTGAATTAGTGGCCAACAAAGGAAATTTGAAAAAAAAAAAGGTAATCCATATTTTGATTACTTTTGGTTTCAAAATTGAATATTGTGATTGTATCTAATGTAATATGTCTTCGTTATGCTGTCAACTCATGAGTATCATAATCAATGCATGTGAGGAGGGAATTCTGACATAGGGAAGGGTTAATTTGTTTTAGGAGTTCATCTAGAGCATGGTCGTTGTAATATAAAAACTGGTTTGTGTTGTTGGATGTGTAAATGTATATAGATGCATAAGTGTAAATAGAGTTCACTTACAGTTATGTATTGTGTGCACATAGATCTTAGGGAACAGATTCATTCAGTGGTTATCAAACAGTAATGCAACTAGAAAATCTATACCATGAGTAAAGATAAAGAGTTGAATTTTTACCTTTTAAAACTCTTTGGCAAAACCAGCATGATTACATCAAGCACTCTGCCCTGGGAACTTGCCTAAACAAACCATAATTAATGCATTTACAACGTTTGGCTACTTTATCAATTGCTAAACTACAAGATAATATATGTTAAACATCTAAGGTCTTCTCTTTTGCGGAGGAAGTTTTCTGTCTATAAATATTCTCAGTAAGTAATTTGTACCTAAAATTATGTGTCAGTCCTGATGCCTACAGCTAGAGTCAGTCACATCTGTTAGAGTTTAGTAGTAAACTCACCGCAAGATTTTCTAGTTTGGTTCCTGATGGTCTCCATTTGGCATTAAAAATGAACTGTGTCAGTTGCGTAGATGATAAAACAAGTTGCAGAGCTGAGCTGGTGACTGCCATGAGATATATAAATAGGTTGGCTTTATTAAAAAAATGAAAGGGAGAAATCAGAGTATGGATTAGAAAAGTTAGCATGGGTTAAAATCAATTTGTTATTAAAACTTGTATATTTTAAGTTTTGCTGTTGAAACACATCCTTAGTGTCAGACCCGGTAAGTCTCAGGAACCTAGGAAGTGGGCTCAGGACCAGATCACACGGGGGCCTTCACAAATGATGTCACACCTCTCCGCCTCAGGTGTGTCATGTGGCAGGACTGGGGGCCAATGTTAGTCGAGACATTAGTCCCAGTTCTTTCCCCTTGGGAGGTGGAATAGGATGTTCCTGAGCCCACCGGCCCTGTTCTCTGCATTGCTTTCAGTCTTCCAGCTCAATGCTCCGGTGCTAAGCCCCTGGGAGATGATCCCAGAAGGGCAGGAGAGCTGTGAATTCTGCTCTGTTTAACGGGAGGTTTTCTGAAGAGTCTCCATCTGTGAACCTGTGAGCATGATGTGTGGTGAGAGAGATTCTCCAAGCCTTATACAACTCGCAGGTTCCAGAGACAAGGAAATGGAAAGGAACCACTCCACTTCCTCCCAAATCTGAAATAAACATTTGAACTAGAAGAAAATGAGTCTGACAGACTCATTCCCTTCTGCGTTTCCTGCCTCTGTGCTTGCCAAGCACCGCTCTGAGAAGCCAAGCCCTACTCTCCTTGTGTGAAAGACAGACTTACAGAAACCAAGAGGCAACAGAGTTTTTAAAGGAAAGTAGAAAAAAACAAAAACAAAAACCCGAAAAACCAACAAAGCCTCAAAAAGCGTAAATATCAGTGAGGGCAAGTGACTATCTGAAAAAAGGGGAGTTCTAGGGACCTATAATGTCTTGTCAGGGGGGCCAGACTTTTTATATCTTCTAAGGAAGAATTCTTTTTATTAAGTCTTTTTTACTTCTTTTGAAAAATATTATTGGAAGTGGTAGAAGGTGGGTCACATAAAAATCTCTGAAGTCTACAACTTCCTCTTGCGGGATGGGAAGTCAGCCACAGCTGCACTCTCCAGCTAATAAGATTATTGAATATTTTCCTAAAATGAGAAAAAGCTAGAGTACTTTGTTTTTGCTGGTGCCAGTTGAAACATGTAAACAGACATGAAAGCCTGGGGCGAGTGAGATTTGGATATATTTTAGGATGTGTAGACTGATGGGTGTTAATATCTCTTGTGTAACCAAAGGGCTGTGGAACTCTGTCCGGCTTTAGGACCAGGGCCTTTGGCACAGCCAGGAAAACAATGTAGCAGGTCTTGGTGATTTTGAAAAGATAAGGACCCAGGTCCCAGCTGCACCCAGCTGCACACCTGCCCAGCCTGCCACCACATTAGCCCGAGGGCTGCTATCCCCAATTTCACAGCATTTGTTTGACCTTTCTAGGACAATTGATGTCTTGGCCAAAGATTAAAATGTGAGGACATAAGTTGTCTGCTCTGTGTTACAAGAAGACTGTAAACCAACATGGATTCTGTATGTGGAAGCACACAAGTTTGATTTCATATGCCAGTTACCATATACAACCATCCAATTCAGAATGTATCAGTAGGACAATCAGACTTTCTTTCCAGGCCTGCTGGAGGCTGGGGTTAGATGCTAGTGCTGTGATGTGTCCTCTGCTCGTAAAACTGCATTGTAGTAATTGTGTTGTGGCTGAGAACAATGCTGCAAAGTGACCCACATGGAGTGCTGTGGCCATCTTCAAAGGACTTCAAGCTAAAAATGGTGCCATTCAGGTAAAACCAGCAGGGCTCAGTGGGTAAAGTCTGCATCAGGAATGCGGACCTGGCTGCTCTTGTTATTTTATGCATGTGCATGACCCTCTCAGGGTCATCTGTGCAGGGTGGATGGTCCTTAGGATACCATCTGATCTAGAGGGATCATGAATGTGGAACTACTTGTGATCTCTAATGGGCTCTTCCAATATTTCTTTGGCACTGTTTAAATTTTACCTCCCACCTTCTTGGCAGAACCATAAAATAAAATCCATCCACTTGATCTGCATTAACAGAGATGATATATTATAGATTCAGCCCTAGACCAGACCTGGGTATAGAGGGAGGTGCTGCCTTCTAATCAAGTTCAACGCCTACTTTCTACAAAAGACATGGTCTCTCTCCTCTACCTCCTGTTTGAATCTCAATGAGTGAGTCCAATGATTCTTAACAGAAATCTACCTCAGAAGTTAGTACACAGGGAGGTAAAAGGGAGATAAAGTATTTTCCAGAAACAATTATAATTCTATTGTTAATAACCTTAACTAGTGAGATATTCACATTTCCCCCCCACCTTGTAAAATTGTTCAGGATTGGGGTTTCCTTTTCCTTTGAAAATATTTATCATATGCTCCACTTTCTTGGATGATGTATGTCAGAATGTTTTGAAGTTAAGTAATATAGCTGGCAGATCCTCTACTGTCATTAGGATTGTGAATTTGGCTGGCATGGTTGTCTATGAGAAGACTGTTAATTTTTAATTAGAACTATTTTTATTTTTACAAAAATAATACATGGACATGACAGAAATAGTAAAATAAGCAATACAAAAAAACAAAACAAAACAAAAAACCCCAAAACCTATAATTTTCCCACCCAGACACAATTACTGTCAACATTATGATATACATCCTTTCATGCCCTTTTCTATGTATTATATATAGTTTTTTTTTTAAAAAAACAAAACAAAATGGTCTTATAGTGTACTAACCTTCCTTTTAAAACTTAATATATTGTTAATATTTTTTATGGCAGTAAAAATTTATCGACAGAATATATTTTACTAATAAAATAGTATTCCATGACTAAGCTGTAATTTACCGTATTTAACCAAATTATTGTTTGGCATTATAGTATGCTTCTAAGAAAAATAACGCTGAGATAACTGAACATTGCATATTTTTATACTTATTTCCTTAGACTAGCTACTATAATGACTAGACATAATATTCCTGAATCAAGGGGTATGTACATTTTTAAGATTTTTAATGCATAGAGTTAAATTACCTTTTCTAAATGTATCAACTTCAATTCTCAACACTAGGAGAGTGCTCATTAACACTGGCTATTATAAATTTTTAATGTGCAAATATTTATTTTTAGAATCAGTTTTAAAAATTTTTGTTTGATCATTTCTCTGTACTTATACATTTTTAAAATATTTGTGAATGCATTCAAATGGATTAGCACATTTCTTGAGTATATTCTAAATGCCAGGCATGGTGCTAGGTGAGGCATAAAATGAAATAAAAGGTTTTTGCCCTCAAGTAACTTTTAGTGTATTTGGGATAGATGACACCTTTTATTAGAACTGGAAGTTGGGGCCCTGGCTGGGTGGTTCAGTTAGTTGGAACACTGTCCCTATAACACCAAAAGGTTGTGGGTTTGATTCCTGGTCAGGGCACACACACAAGTTGTGAGTTCGAACCCCCATGGGGATGCCCACAGGAGGCAAGTGAATGATCTAAAAATTGATGAAAACATATCCTCAGGTGAGGATTGAAAATAAAAAGAACTGGAAGTTGGAGGGAAAATGGGAATTATGTGGGGAGGAGGACATGGCGTTTTCTTTATTTCAATGGGTCATTGGGAACTCTGTGAAAGCTTTCTGCTCTCTTGGGTAGGATTGGATACGAAGTTGAAAACCCATTGACTTCAGTTATGTAAGGCCTGGGATGAAAGAAATCAGTGGTACTTATGCATACTTTAAAATTTGCTTGCTGTTTTAAAAATAAAATCATTAATCCTTTTGGAAGACCTTGAAATATTTGTGCTTCAGAGGTATTTTGAGAATTTGTAATAATTGTTATTTTCAAAGTGCCTTGAAGCCAAGTCTTTATTGGTAAAATGTTCAATTGAAAATCGTTAGATTGAACTTGCAGTACTTCCAGTTGAATTCACAACAGTGCCTAATTAATGTCCTGGGGATTCAGTTCTGATAAAAAGTAAAGTTTGCCAGTGTATAAAGAGCTCAGAGGAGTGGAGAAATAGTAAAATTTCCTGCCTTTCCACCATCTTTCTGCGATTTTTTTTTTTTTTTAATTCAAGGAAGAGATTATGCTTTCACACTAAATGTTAGGGTTGTCTTCTTACCTTAGGAATCCTGGTGGTGAGAGAGAGACTGTAAAGGGTGAGGGAGAGGAATGGGAGTAAGAGGCGTGCAAAGCAATTAGAGTCAGAAGTGATGTCAAAAACTGTCAAGTGACAAGGTTAAATTTTAATTATAAAATTTGAGCAACCCCATTTCAACAGTACACATAATTAAGGAGAGTAGGGCCTAATGATAAAACCTGAAAGTGAAGTTTTAACAGAGGTAGAGGTGCCCTGTCTTGAATATGTGATATTGACATCCTACGGGATGAACGCTTTGGTCCAAGAAGGCAGCTTCTGTGGAATTGCTGATACATTGGACCTTACAGAGGAGGTTATAACAGAAAGAGACCTGATATAAGAACTTGTATTTTCATGCTGACTCTCCTGGGTGATCTCTCATGCCTGTCTACCTTCTGGGTGCTTTCATTTCTGTTGTAAAATGAGGATGTTACATAGGTTCACCAAAAGTTTATTGTGGAAATCAAATACCCAATTCATAGGGCTATTGAAAGGAACAGGAGACGTTTAAAGGATGTGGAAACACTATAAAGTGCTATAAGAGTGTTAGACATTATCATTATAATTATAGTGACCTATTTTCCAAACCCAAATTGGACCACATGGTATGAGAGAGGATTTTTGTGCCACTTCCAAGGGCGAGAGGCAGTCTGCAAAATGTGGTTCAGATGCCAGGATATTGAAATTTCTGGCACATTTTGATGGTTTATGGGAGCAATGATAAAATATCTGAAATAGTGGCTGTTCAGTAAAATTTATGATGTGTGATCACTATAATTATATTTCTTTGCAAAAGGTATTTCATTTCTCATATAAGCAGAAGTTCGTTGGTTTAACAAAATCTCAGAGCCTGGAGAGACTTTCAAAAACTCTACTTCAGTTTCATATTCTAAGTCTCCAGAACAAATGGTGGGTGAAGATTAAGGGGGGGCACAAATTTTATAGTCTTCCTCGGTACAGTAGCTTCTCTTATTATTGAACATCATTACCTCAGAATCTCTGTACTTTAACTGTTAACACCTTTATTTTTCACCTTAAAAACAACACATAACTGACATAGCCTTATATAGGAAAAGAATAATTCTTTTAATAGAATTTTTTTTTTTTTGTAAAGGATAACAATACAAAAAGTTGAAAAAATGACTGTTGGAACTCTCTGGCAGAAGGGCTTAAACCCCTTATGGGCCATAAACATTGAATTCATTTTTCCTAGAATATATTATGTTTCTTGGATGATAACTATAAAAGTATATTTCATTTCCTTTGGTTTAGCACCATAATGAGTCCATATGATATCTGGCATCAAATCCTACCTAGAAATTAACATTTTTAAGTTATTTATTCCTTGGGGTTCTTTGATTTCCTTCATTATTATTTCTTCTTCTTCTTCTTCTTCTTCTTCTTCTTCTTCTTCTTCTTCTTCTTCTTCTTCTTCTTCTTCTTCTTCCTCCTCCTCCTCCTCCTCCTCCTCTTCCTCCTCCTCCTCTTCCTCCTCCTCCTCCTCCTCCTCCTCCTCCTCCTCCTCCTCTTCCTCTTCCTCTTCCTCTTCCTCCTCTTCTTCAATAGAGAGAGAAACATAATTTATTGTTCCACTTACTTATGCATTCATTGGTTGATTTTTGTATATACCCTGAATAGGGATCAAACCCACAACCTTGGCTTATTGGGACAATGCTCTGACCAACTGTAGAACATGTCTTAATTGATTTTTAGAGAGAAAGGAAGGGAAGAAGGGAAGGGTGGAGGGAGGGAGGGAGGGAGGGAGAGAATGAGAGAGAGAGAGAGAGAGAGAGAGAGAGAGAGAGAGAGAGAGAAAGAGAGAGAGAGAGAGAGAGTTGTGAGAAACATCAGTCGGTTGCCTCCTGTACATGCCTGACCCAGGCTTAAACTGGAAACCCAGGTATGTGCCCTGGGTTTTGAAGCCACAACATTTTGGTGAATGGGACAACGCTCCAACCGATTGAGCCACCTGGCTAGGGCAGGGCTGCTTTCTTAATACAACAGTGTGAAAGTCAGAGGTAATAGTCTATTTCTTGTGCTTACACTAAAAGGAAACTTTGGTGTTTGTTTTCCTTTTCTTTCAATGAAAGTCTTGTTCCTGTCATGAAAGGTTTGAGATTTATGGCTTGAGGCTTTATAAACCCTTTGTTTTCTACTTTTGAAGTCATATATTGAAACATTAAGGAGTTTATTTTCTTTTCAATGACAAGAAAGGGAATGTTTTAGAGTGTATTTTCACTGATACTTATAGTAACTTGAATATCATAGAATAGATCAAGTTCATATTGATTCATGAAGTGTCTGAGTTTTCAGCACAAACCATAAACTAAGTGATGCAGTTACGATGCCCAAATAATATGAATTTGGTGTTAATAATCCAATTGAAGTTTTAGTTTTTTATCTAAATGTGTGAAACTTCTGGATTTCATCCATGGGATTGGTTCTGAACGAATGAATGGATTTGCAGCTCAACTAACACAGACACATCTATATGCTGCCTGGAAGGCTGCTCCATGAATTATGCATCTGTAGTCTTTTGTGTCACTTCAGAGGTTCGGCAGAACTGGAGAGAGAGGTGCCCAGATTCAAATGGTCTAAAAAATTGGATATGGTGGCCAGGAGTCACTATTGCAGAAGATTTTCTGTCTTGGCACGGTTCTGTGAGAGATTGGGGCAAATAGCCCATAGACCAATAGGATGGCTTGAACTTGGCCTTTAAAACTGTTTATTTTTTATTTTTTATTTATTTTTTATTTTTATTTTTTAATGCAAGGTGTAATCCTTATCCTTGGAGATTTCTGCTGCCAGACCACTGATGGAGGACTTCGGGGTGTGTGCTTAGGGACTGTCATTCTCCAGTCCAGGCACTGAGCTCAGTGAAAGAAATTAAGTGTTAGGGGAGACTGAGGCCTCATTAAAGTGATCACATTTGATTGAGCAGAGCAGCATTTAGCTGAGTCCCCCTCAGTGGTATTCCAGAAGTTGCTGAGCTTATTATACATATCGATCATATCATCTTTGTGCATTCATGAAAGGAATGTCTATTTAATGTGGACATGACCAGCCATCAGCAAGAATAAATGCCTCACTAGAGCTTGCTATGGATGACTGTTGGCCTCATGGATGGTAACCCTGAATCAATCTGGCTAGATTTTTTTTTTAATTGCTTGTGCACCGTACCATCACAGGTTAACCCTGTTGGGGCTCTAAGCTTAAGTGAGCGCTAAAGCAAAAAATCTAGCATTCTGTGGGTAGTTGGAAATGCCAGGTTTGTTTTTGTGGAGTCGTAGTGTAATACCATTTAAAAAAAAATAATGCAACCTCTGCTTAATTCTAGTTGTGAAATTTAAGAGAACATGGAACTCACACGTTGAGCCTGTGAGCACTTTGGTTTAATCTGGGTTCTTTGTTTCAGGTATATAAATTATACATCCCAGTGTAATGCGGATATGACAGCTTCTATGGACAATGAGAAATGACTTTGAAAAGATAGAGAAGGTTAGAATATACAGATTTCTAGCTCAGACTAGGAGGCTCAGGCTGCCTTGTCAGATAGAGATGCTTTTAAAAATTAATTCAATAAACATTTATTAAGCTCTTACTCTGTAATGTAGACTCCTTCTTTTTATTTTAAAATTTTCCCACTTTATTGAGTTATAATTGACACATAACTGTGTAAGTTTAAGGTGTACAGGGGTTGGTTTGATACATTTATGTATTTCAAAATTATTACCACTATAACATTAGCTACTACCTCCATCTGTCACATAGTTTAACGTTTCCTTTTGTGGTCAGAACATGTAAGATCTACTTTCTTAGCAACATTCAAGTATGTGATATAGGATTATTAGTTGTAATCATTATGCTGTAAATTATATCTCCAAATTTTTATATCTTATAACTGGAAGTTTGTACCCATTTACTAACATCTCTCTATTTCCCTGGATAGAGATTCTTTAAGGCCCATGCAAACATTAAGATAATTAACAAACACAGCCTCCCGTTTTGCTTCCAGATCTAACAGTTGATAAATTCATAAAACACAGTCACCTAATAGAAAGGTTTTAAATCTGTCCAAGTAGATTCATTATTTTCACAGTTTGATAGCTATAATAACAACAGCACCTTATAGTTAGATATTAATTTATAACTCAGAAGGTTTTCATACGTTATCCAAAATTTGGGTGGGCTGGAAACGTTAAAGTTATTTGGTACTTTTATATTACACGTCAAAAGACAATCACAGTGTCCTTTGATTTCATGGAGGAAGAATCTGTCACTAAATGAAACTGATAAAGCAAATTCTGCATTTATTTTTAAAGAATACTCTTGAAAAGGGAAAGCAAAAAAGGGAAGCTTGTCACTCAGTGTTACTATTAATAACATTTTTCTCCATTCATTAAAATAAAGGGAGAACCTTGTAGCCTACTTACCTTTCTATGTGGTAGTGTACAATTAAATCATTTCTCTGCTGAGGTTTTGCTTTATCTGAAATGAATTAGAAAGCAGTTCTAACTTACATTCATCCGAGCCACAAAAGGTCAATTAGTTGTTTTCATTTTCAAAATAAAAATTTTTAGCTGTTTTTTTGCTATACCTTTCAATATTTTTGTATTAGTGTGGTATGGACTTTGTAGAGGAAGATGCTAAAACTGTGTTTCTGTTTGTAAGCAAAATGAATACCTTTTTTTCTTATTATCTTTAAATTGCAAATGTCTGAAGGCCTGTCATAGTTTGACATGCCACCCTGAGATTTAAATGCATTACAATTTTGAACAGGAGTTGAAAAATGAACATGCCCCTGGGGGAGGTGGGTCGAGGCTGGCAGAAAGCGGGCAGTGCAAAGGGGTTTTGATTTATGCATCCTTTTCAAATAGTTATCAATAATATAAATAAGTAGCTTCTGCTTCTCTTTCAGAACTTTGCAGAAAACACCATGAATGAACTCCTTGGCTGGTATGGCTACGATAAGGTTGAATTGAAAGATGGTGAAGATATTGAATTCAGGAGCTACCCCACAGACGGAGAGAGCCGGCAGCACATTTCTGTTCTCAAAGGTAATGACATTTAATGTGCCTGTGCTCATGCCAAGAAGGATTAACTATCTCAACTTGCCAGAATTGAGCTGCTTTGGGACTCATTTTGTTGATTATGCCAATGGTTGATTTACACGCACATCCCCAGTGGTGTTTTCCCATAAGCAGAATTCCACGGAATATAAGAGCACAACATAAAACAAAGGTAGACGCAGCCTGATCTTCCAGCAACGGGAGAACTAGCTAGACAAGGGCTAGGGACCTTGAGTGCTCTCGTCCTGCCCACATATGTATAGAAAGGGATAATATTTGCTAACTTCTCCTGCTTTTCTTGTCTTTTAAAAAAATATATTTTATTGATTTTTTACAGAGAGGAAGGGAGAGGGATAGAGAGGTAGAAACATTGATGAGAGAGAAGCATCGATCAGCTGCCTCCTGCACACCCTCTACTGAGGATGTACCTGCAACCAAGGTACATGCCCTTCACCGGAATCGAACTTGGGACCCTTGAGTCATAGGCCAACACTCTATCTGAGCCAAACCAGCTAGGGCTATCCTGCTTTTCTAAGCCCTTTGATATATGAATTGTTGGAGACTGGTGCTTTCTGTGATGTAAAATGCTAGGTTTAGATTTTCAGATGCAAGAGAGTATCATGGTCATTTTGGTAATTCCTCCGACCCTTTTTTGTTGGTGGGAATTCTAAAGAAAAGCCCTATTTCTGTTTCGTGTTTGAAGTTTTTACCCTTCCCACATCCCCAACATCTGTGGGTGGGGTAGGTAGAGGAGTAAGAACATAGTAGATGGTTGGATCCTGTATTATTCTACAAGAAGTTCCTTAAAGCTCAGCCAAAGAGTGGAAATTAGAGGCTTGACAGAGTTGAATTAACACTGATTCTGCTGGTGGTAGTAGAATCAGATGTCTCATCATCAGGGAGCTTAGGATCATTGGGAGGTGTTGTATGGATACTGAACTTATGAACCTAAATTTGGAAGGAATGTCCAAGAAAAGAAGAGGAATATGTGAAGAAGCAATTTGAGGAACTTTAATAAAATGTGGGTAAAACTAATTGTTTGTTGTCTTTGGCAATTTGATTAGTATTTGCATTGCTTTCTGAGATTATTGGCATAAACTACCTGTTCATGCATTTTGTTTCCAGTCTCTAAAATAGCATTTTTCCTTCTTATATGCCAAACCACAAACTACAAATGAGCTGTCCTGCAGGCATGTGGAATTAAATGTACGTGACAAATTTTACGTTAAGCTTGCTATGAAATTGTACACATCATGTTGTAGCAATAGTACCAATGTCACTTGTAAATGAAAAATACGAGTTATGAGTTCATATTCTATAAACTAATAGCTCATAAAATACTTGGTCTAGGTCATAATCTTTCCCTCTGTGGAACAGGGTACCAGGATATGTGACTAAAGGGACTAAGTTGTTTTCTATGGTTAAGGTATTTGTTTGTTTGCTTTAAATGATGGACACGCAAAGATAAAATTCACAAAGTTCATGCTATTGTACGTTTTATTTATTTTCATTTTTAATTGATATTGATGGGTTAATTTAATGGGTCTACCTTGTGCAACAACAGTTTTGTTCCTAATCATTTGTTTATTTTCTTTTGATTAGAGTATGGACCAAGTTTATAATACACTGGGACTTAGTTACAGTGCTGGGTGGGTGGGGCACTTCTTCAGCTTTCCCCCGCTAGACAGAGAGTGGTGCCTGCTATACATCACTTTGTACACGGAAAAGGTTAATTGCCTCTCAATTTTCTACGGGCTTTTATAGTACTAAAATTCATCATCATGATGCAATTGGGATGTTAGCTATCATAGCAGGGCAAATTATAAAGGAGCCCATTGGAGATTTATGGCAACAAGTCTGAACAGGTCCTGGATGGTTTGTAGTGTTCTGGTAAAGTGTTTAAAGGTTTGCTAGGAAAATGAGTTTTTGCTACACAGATATTTTACTTGAGAAAATGTGGTCATAAGGGAAATAAAGTTCTGTTGTCGTGTTGAATGTGATTTCTTTTCTTTTACAGAAAATTCCTTGCCAAAACCAAAATTACCCGAGGACAGTGTTATTTCACCATACAATATAAGCACAGGCTATTCAGGGCTTGCCACAGGAAATGGACTCAGTGACTCACCTGCAGGGTCAAAGGATCATGGCAACGTGCCCATTATTGTACCTTTAATTCCTCCACCTTTCATAAAGCCACCAGCAGGTAAGTCATGACTGGGGTTCCCAACAATAATGACTCATAGAAAGTTGTTTTAACTATCTTAAAAATAATGATCAAGCTCGAGTTAATTTTGGAAAAGACTTTTAGAAACTTTGTAGATAAGAAATGTGAATGCATGTATTCTTTAAAGTAGTATTGCCATTTTAAGCAAACTCTCCCATCTATTGCTTAGGCTGTAAACTTTGAACCTATAGTACATTTTTTTCTGCCACTGGCTACAAAAACGTATTTTCCTCCTCTGAAACCATCTGTTTGAAATAAAAAGGGATGAAATAATTTTTAAAATAAGATCTATACTGACGGGTTAGCAAGAAAAGAAGTAAGCATGGCTGGTAGTGGCTTGAGGGCCAGGTCTGCTGTGTGGGTTTCTAAAGGAAGGGGCAGTTTTGTAAAGCTCTCAAAGACCTTTCTAGGAATCAGAAAGAACTCTATGGCAGAGATGGGTAATCAAGGCTGTTTCTTAAGTGGGCTTAGAAGAAGGAACTTTGAAGAACATGTGAAATGGCTTTCTGCAAGACCCATTTTGCATAGGCCAACTGAAAAGGAGAGGGGTGACTAATTTTATAAATGTAAGGTTCATGCCTGAATGGATGTCCAGTGGCTTAGGTGAGTGATGACGACAGTGAGGGTATCATTAAGGCAGTGCGACTCAGTGAAAAGAACACAGCTTTCAGATTTAGGCAGCGTCACTTACCATCTTTGTGAACATGGATAAATTACATAAACTCTCTTCTCAGTGTCCCCATCTGTAAAATGGGGATCGTAGTTCCATACCAGGGGATTTGCCTTGTCCCTGAGCTGAGAAAATGTATGCAAAGCTCCTTAACATGGTGCCTGCCAAACAAAAGCCATTTAATTTTTTCCTTTTTTCAGTTTCAGTCGGCCCTAGAGTTATCATGCACATAATTTGTGCATGAAAGGTGTGCATCCAAATGCAAATTCCCTCCTAAGATTTATTTGAGCAAAAGCAAACAGCTTTCGAAATTAGCATAGCTGAGGCTAACGTGAGTTTGGCATGCCAAAAAACCTGCCCTGGAGTTTCCTGCTGAGCCAGCCACGTGGAATTCAAGCACACAGCTCCTATTTAATTCTAATTCCACATCAGATCAGGAAATAAATATGCAAAGGGATAGAGGCCAAAAACTGAGCCTTGGAAGTCTTAGACGTTGGAACTCGGAGGAATTACAAGCCAGAGTAACCCAACACCAGTGGTTTTATGCTGTCTTCCATGTGACTCCAAGGTGCTCATCTGTTCAAAGCAAAATGTAGGGAAGGACATGTTTAATTTTCTGTATCTGCTCTCAACCTGACTCGATCCTACTCCTGGGCTCTATAGGAAAAGACAAAGATACAGAAAGGTTCTCTGCTTTCAAGGCCCTTACCCTACTCGTTCCTAAGCAGAAATGAGCAGGAGAGATGAATTTTCATTTAGTCATATTATCTAATTCAGGGATTAGCAACCTTTTTTCTACATAGGGCCAGGTAGGAATTTGGGCTTGGGCGTTGTACTGTCCCTATCACAACTGCTGAACTCTGCTGTGCTCGCAGGAGAGCGGCCATGGGTGATACGTAAACAGATGATCATGGCTGGGTTCCAATAAAACTTTATATTAAAAAAGGCAGTGAGCAGGATTTGGCCAGGGACATAGTTCGGTAACCCTCACCTTAGGGTAAGGTTGGTAAAAGTCTCGTGATAACTGGAAGGTGAATAGCATTTCTAAAAGTCAGGCTGTGAGCTTTGCCAAGGTCCTCTGTACAATGGCATAAGGGACAGTAACAAGGGCTGGAAAACAGTGGGGTTTTCAGGGTATGTGGTGAGCTCTGACACACAGTGGGTGCTCCACCAACAGTTGTTGAATAAATGAATACTATTCAAATTCCTGTGGCCCACATATAAGACGGCACAGGCTACTCCGTTGTTGAATGAGTCCCAGCCTGTCTGACCTCGACCATAGTCTCTCCGACAGTTATGTGAGTAATTCCCTGTGGAGAAGCAAAGTCCACAACTTATCCAGAGACTTCCGTCTCGTTAATCACTTCAGTTCTTTCTTTTACTAAAACGTATACCAGAGTTGTTTGTTATTCAGGGTCATAGAGCTGAGGCACTCTCACTGAGAGTTTTGTAGCCAACTGTAGGTTAACCTGGCATTCCTGAGGTTGTCTAGAAGCAACAGGCCCCTCGATAACCTGCCCCTGAATAGTTTAGAGCTGACGGTATCATGCAAGTGTCCACCTCTCAGGAGAGGAAAGATGCGGGTCCTAGGTGTGCTTTGGATTCCTGGAGAGAAAATAGTGATCAGTGTTTGAATTATTGTTGTACTGTGAACTGACCATGTGAGAATGCTAATAATAGTACCTATGTTTGTATTAAATCCTCTACAGTGTATGAAACTCATTGATGCTTGCTATTTTATTTTATTTGATCTTTACAGTAGCCCTGGGAATTAGCATGTTTGATAGTACTACATAAAAAACTAAAGCTCAAATTGGTTAAGTGGCTTTATCGGGGCCATGTGATTTCTAAGTACTTGAGCCAAGACTAGTACGAAGGTCTTCTGACTCCTAATCCAATGCTTTTTAACACAGAGCTGCACTTCTAGCAAGAATACTTACTAATCTTCTACTTCCCCAGGGACAGGGGGTACAATTTATTCCTGCGAAAGGCTATTTTATTTTAAAAAGTCCACATCTTTTGGAAGACCCGATGAGCTCTCTCCCCCTGAGAACCCGTGGTTCTGTGAACTGGGGCGACCGAGCAGGGGCGAAACCCCAGTTTGGTGTGAAAGTGATTGCCATCCTGAGGCAAGCTGCTGCTTCTCCGAGGTACCAGAGGGCTCTGTCTGGCCGGGCGCTGGTTCCAGGCATGTTTCATGTACTCAGGCTGACCACTGGACCTCGTCCACATTTGGCAGGCTGTGGGCCCAGTGGAATACTCGTGATTGGGAACACGGTGATACCACATGCTCTTGGATTTCCCCTCTCCTCTCGCACAGCTGCATACAGAAGTGTGGGTGTAGCTTGCTTCTGTGCCTGGGGATCTGCTTTTTTGTTCCTGCCCCCTTTTTCTTCAGAGGAGGGGAACTCCCTGTGCTTTGGTGATCACCACAAGCATTGACCCTCCTTTGGCCACACATGTTTGTATCCGATTTCACCCGATTTCTGAGGCTAAGCTGCCCTTCCCCACTCAGAGACAGAATTTGGCCCTTGGTATTGGGTTTGTGACATCACAGTTGTTACTATGGTAATAGACTTGTTATAAACACAGGATAATAGCCCCAATTTTGCTTTTTTATTTTTTTCTCCCCTCTCCAAGCAGTGAAGGGAATCATCATAATCCTTAAATAAGAATCATAGGCTTTTTTGCAGACTCTAGGAGGTAGACCGAATAAGGCTTTGCCATACAGAGCAGTCATTAAAAAAACACTATTATCAGAATAGTATTAGAAAATAATCAAAAGTGTTAACCAACGCCTTCTTTTTATGCAAAGATTCGTGTGTTCTTTTAGTTTGAATGAATATGAAAACCTCATTCTTTTCTAATTTTAAAAATCACAGCATGAGCATAGTCTGAAGTGGCAGACTGCCTATCAGCGAGAGTTTTGAAAGATAACTCAGGTTAATTATATCGTAACCTTGCTGTAATTCTTCTCATATTAGAGATTTTAATATGAATCCAACCCTTTGGGACTTCATTCAAAGAGAACCGTGCTAGTAAAGGACTTTTCTGTATGAAACGAGTTAGAGTGAATCTCCCTCAAAATACTAGGCCTACTCTACTCCCCTGCAAGTTTGACTGTTGAAGTAAAGACATTCAAAATAAAGTCCTTACTAGTAGATTGGTCTTTGCTGCTTTACAAGTGAAATAGCACTTGGCTCCATTGATCTGCCATCAGTCTCGTGCAGTGGTTGGGCAGGTTTGGGTCTCCCCACTGAGTCTACCTCTGGTCAAAGTAACCAGCTGGGACTCAAACGAGGATTTTTTTTTATATCTCAGTCTCAGACTTGCCCTATAACAGCATTTTTTGCTCCCAAGAATTAAGTAAAAATCAATAAAAACTATCAGAGTCATTATTTCCCTTTTCCGGAGGAAAAGATGAAATGCAGCCACTTTCTAATGAAAGTTTTACCGAGCGCTGCTGCAGAAAACAGTGTATCTAGGAAACGACATTTTAGATCCCAGTCTTTGGACAGGTTTTCCCAGAGGCGTACAAGTTGCCTGTTGTAAGCCCAGACTCCCTCTTAGTCCCCGATTACTTTTAAATGAAATGAAATGTGAAAGAAGAAGGGGCTGTATTTCTCTGGATGCGTTTACGTGGCAATCTTGAATAAAACGTCTTTGACCTTAAATGGTAAACGATTGTATTCTCATCCCCCACCATGCTCCTCCGTGTGAGGTGAAGGGCAGGGCCCACACAGGACACGCAGGTTTGTGTGGAGGGAGATGAGATCAAGCCCCTGAGACGGGCTTGATTTCCTGTGTGCAGGAGCGTCTTGCCTTTCTTTGAAAACAATGACCATTTCCTGTCCTCCAGGATAGTTTGCTCTCAGTGAGCGTTCCAAATATGTGTTCAGGCATGGTCATGGAAATATGATATATTTTTTCAGGCAAATCTTGAAATTCTTAAGGGGTTGTAGGAACGGGGCTCTAAGGAACCATTAGCTTAGCTGAGAATGTGGAAACATTCACGTGATCTGCTAAGCTCTATGTATAAAGCTGAGTAACCCACAGTTAATAAGCATGTTACTTTTTGGCTCTTGTAATTCTTACATGGAGTCATACTTGCAGGGAAATGGGAATCAGAATGTGGTTTGCATTATGATCATTATTTATTTTATCTGTTATTCAATATTCTTGGGGCTTGCATATGCATGCTGTATTCCAAGTAGCCATCGAGAAAACAGGATTTAATCAAAATTGCTTTGCCACTTATTTGTGTGTCCAACTTTTAAAATATGATTATTAAATAAAATTACCTTGAGCTAATGGGATTTGGATGACTTACTGTTTATGTAACAGATACATTTCTCAAAGAAGAGGCTCACTGAACCCTCAGATTTGGAGTTTTCCAAGTCATGTAGGACAAGGACAGGAGGAATGAATGGCAGGACAAGAGTAGTTAGTAACAGTAATGATGTAATCTCATCACTGCTAATAATTTTTTGAGCACTTATTATGAGGCAGTTGTTGTTTAAACAGATTATCTCATTTGACTTTTTTTTTTTTTTTTTTTTTAACAACTCTGCGTGGTTGCGGTTGCTATCCTTAACTTTGTTTTATATCTGAGGAAACTGACACCCAGAAAAGCTAAGCAACGTACCCGAGGTCACACAGGTAATACGTGGCAGAGCTGATATGTGAACCTAGGCATGATGTCTTCTTAAACCACACTTACAACCACCAGGTTATCCAAATGCTATGTCAGCCTTCCAGTCACTTATGTATTTACTGAATGTTTTTCACATTGCACCAGATAATATCAATATCTATTATCATCATCCCTGGGCACCAAGAACTTAAGAGTATAGCCGGAATATAATCAGCTCTGCTTGGGAAAGTCAGTATAGTTTTAGCAGCCTGTGGATAGTGCATGGTGTGGGCAGACAGGCCAGGAAAGTGGAGTAGCAGAAGGTCTTTAGGCAGACAGGACTTGCTATATTTGTACAGTTGAGATGTGGGATCGGAAACACAATGTAGGCTAGAAGACAGTAATTTAAAATTCAAAGTGATTAAAAAGACACAAAAACCTAAAAATGTTATTTACTATGAGATGTGTCCGGTTTTATCTTTCTTTATATAATTAGGGGGTCTTAAAGAGTTGTAGACCAGTATGCTCAGTCATTCTTAGTGCCAAGTGGGATGTGTAGTCTGAATGGGAAGATTGCTGGAGCAAGAACCAGGAGGCCCGGGTTGTTCATGTCAGCTCTGCCACTTACTGGTCATGTAACCGTAGAGAAGTCACTTAGCTTCTGTGAGCCTCAGTGTCTTTGTCTGAAAGATGTATTTATTTTAGGTAATCTGTAATTTTCCTGCATTTATTAAATCCTGATTTATAACTTGTATAATGAACTTCCCACCTGATTCTATGATTTGAAAGGATCTACTTTAATATGCCATAATATGTACTTGTTAATCGATTGAACATATTTAAAGCAAACTCAGCTGTGTGTGTAGTTATGGCAGCCAAGATGAAAGATTTATGCTACTTAGGCCAGCTTTCAATGATTGTTAATTTTTACTCTGAAAGAGTGAATAACTTGAAATAATAGCTTTAGAATTTATGAAAAGTATCAAAAATGTGAAATGTGAGTGGATAAAAAAGATTATATCACACATATGTTATTAGTCCAAATCATTTGTTACATATAAGTAGTGATCATTGTGAGTAATTATGGGAATTTCTGCAAAAGAGAAGTCACATTATGTCTAACTTAATTCACCAAAACAAGAACAGGGAGAAATAGAAAACTTGAATAGTCCTACATCTATTTAATTAATTAATTAATTAATTATTTTTTTACAAAGAATATTCTAGACTCAGCTTCAGTGGTAAATTCTGCTAAACATTGAAGGAAAAAAATAGATTCCATCACATGACAAGGGCATTAGAAGTAAGGAAAATAATAATTTAATGTAACTGGGTTACATTAAAATGGTAAACTTCTATTTATCATGATCACTGATTAAAAAATTCTGAACATAATCGTAGCAAACTAAAGCCAGTGATATATGTGCAACAGGATATTACATCATGACTAGGAGTTATTTTTAGGAATATAAGAGTTAAAATGTAAAAACCAGTAAATATAATTAACCACATTAACAGAATAAAATAAAACCTCTTACAATATTCTCAATAGGTGCAGAAACATAATTGGATAAAACTTAACACAATAAATACTAAAAAACTCTTGGCAAAGTAAGGGTAGAATGGAACTTCCTTAATATGACAAAAAGTATCCACAAAAAACTTACAACAAACATTATACTTAATGTTAAATATTGAAAACTTTTCTTGAGATCAAGAATGAAATAGCTGAAACCAGTTTGGCTCAGTGGATAGAGCATCAGTCTGCGGACTGAAAAGGTCCCAAGTTCGATTCCGGTCAAGAGCATGTACATTGGTTGTGGGCATATCCCCAGTAGGGGGTGTGCAAGAGGCAGCTGGTCGATGTTTCTCTCTCATCGATGTTTCTAACTCTCTATCCCTCTCCCTTCCTCTCTGTAGAAAAATCAATAAAATAAAAAAAAGAATGAAATAAAGAAGACCACTATAACCAATTCTATTTAATGTTGTCCAATTACATAAATAATGTAATAAGGCAAGAAAAACAAACAAACAAAAAAAGATTTGAAAGATAGAAATGACGTTTTGTTTAGGACAGAATGCCTCCTCCACCAGCGGATAGGCAAACATCAGAGATAGTGTGGCTTTGGTTCCAGACCACCATACTAAAATGAGTATTGCAGTAAAGCAAGTCGCACGAAATTTTTGGTTTCTCAGTGCATCTAAAAGTTTATTCTATTCTGTAGTCTACTGAGTGTGCAATAGCATTACTTATTTAAAAAGTATATACCTTAATTTATAAAAATACTGTATTGCTAGTGGTGGTTCTTGCCTGGATATTGATGAAAATGCTGTATCTGCAAAGCACAATAAAGTGAAGCTCAATAAAATGAGATATGCCTATTATGTTTAATGAGTCCATTAATCAAGGTCTCTAACACAGTTGATATGCCCAAATCCATTATGTTTCTATATACCAATTACAAAAAAATTTAAATCTAAACTTAAAAATATCTACAAATTCCATTTATTTTATTTTTTAAAAAGCTGTTTAAAAAGATATTTTTTATTGATTTTAGAGAGGAAGGGAAAGGGAGAGAGAGAGAGAGAGATTGAAACATCAATGATGAGAGAGAATCATTGATTGGCCACCTCCTGCAAGCCCCCCAATGAAGATCAAGTTCATAACCTGAGCATGTGCCCTGACTGGGAATTGAACCTCTATCTCCTGGTTCAAAGGTGCTCAACCACTGAGCCACGCCAGATTCCATTTAAAATATCATCAAACTGTCAAATATCCAAAGAGGAAAAAATCTAACAAAAATATGTGCAAGATTGTTACACAGAGAATGATAAATATGGCTGAGAGAAATAAAAGAAGACCTAAGTCAGTGGAGGGACACACCATGTTTATGGATTGGAGACTAAATATCCTAAAAAGACAGATTCTTTCTAAATTGATTCACAATTTAATGCTATAAAAATCTCAGCATAAAATTTTGTGGAAATTAAAATGCTGTTTCTAAAATTTACATGGAGATGCAATGGGGAAAGAATAGGCAAGACAAATAGAAGAAAATGAAAAATAAAAATGGAAGAATTATACTGCCAGACCTCAACAATTATTATAAGACTATAACAATTAATAATTAAATAATTTCATTTTACTATTGGTGCTAATTGTTGATGCTGTTGTGAACTTGGAAGCTGCTTTTGATATGGTATAAAGTGGAGAGACAGGGAAGTGACAAGAATAGAATACACAATACACCATTGGTTCTTCTCAGGTTTTGCCCCCCAGAAGACATTTAGCAATATTTCAGATACTTTTGGTTGTCACAACTTGTAGAGGGGGCGCTGCTATGTATTGAGTAGAGGCCAGGCATATGGCGAGCAGAGGCTAGAAAGGATGCTAAACATTCTACAATGCACAGAACAGTCCCACAACAAGGAATTACCTGGTTGAAAATGTCAACAGCGTTGAGGTTGAGAACCGCTTAATGGTGATGACAACTCTAGGTATGGGACACTTCGAGTACACCACTCCAGATCCTCTGGCCCACATCTGACTCCAGTGATTATTTAGCTGTTATTTGGAGCACTCTGACAGCTTACGCATGTGCATTCTGAAAGGGCCTTGCCTCACACCTGTCTCTAGCTTCTAGTTCTGGCTTCTCTGATATGGCAGCATGGACATCGCATACATCCTTTCAACACTCACTCACACATGTGCAAACCAGAAGTGTGGGGGAAATGAACACACCAGACCAATGGGACATGAGAGTTGATGAATAAATACTTTTTTCCTTTGCCTCCTGTGTGAGTGGTTATAAAATGTATTTCACAAACTCCAAAAAATGTTCTTTATGATTGAATACCAGTCCCCTTAGTGGTGGCCAACTCAATAACACATTGTTTTGTTGGCTTCTCCACCTCCCCAGGTTCATTTCCCTGTCCCTCACTCCCACTTCCTGGAATCACATGCCCAATAGATTCACCTACATGTATGTCTTTGTCTCAGATTCTGTTTTATGGGAAACTCAAGATAAAAATACCATGTGTGGCAGTACAAGGTGAAAGATCAGAAATCAATGGAAAAGAATATTAAAATAGAATTTTAAGAACATTCATGTTTCTCCCTTTATAGTCAAGCATAAATATATAATAGAGGAGTAAAAAAGAGGGTACCAGGTTCTTGGTGGTGCAAATATTGGAGAACTTAGAAAGGGCCACTTCTAAAATTGTCCCATTAGCCAAGGAATTTTTTAATCCTCTTATGGTAAAGGCAAGGGACAATGATGGTGGCTATATAGAAGGAGAAAAAGGAAAAAATATTAATTCAGGGATTCAAGAAAAATAGGAAAGAAAAAGGAATATCCTGTGTTATAAATTCTTTTAAATGGATCTTGTTATTTTGAGAGATTTAGAATCCTAGAATTTTAATTAGAAGGGACCTGAGGGATCATTTAGCTAAATGTCCTGTTTTACAGATGAAGAAAATGAGGCCCCGTGAGGCTTAATGACCTTCTCAAGGTCATTCAAATGGATTAATGGAAGAATCAGAGCCAAAATTCACTTCTGAAGTGGAGACACAATCTTAAACATGAAATCTAAATCACACGTGTCTGATCCCTGAGGCAGTTCATAACTTCTCATGGCATTACCTCACTTTAGGGATGTATGACCTAGCTGGGATAATACTTTCAGAACACTCTGCCTCAGTTCACCAAAGAGCTAAGATGCTGACAGGAAACAAGAGGAAATGTCAATTGTGCTTTCCCTTGCTTGTGGAGGGTGACTGTATTTCTGAATTAACGTAGTTCAGTCTGAAAAAACTGAACTATTTGCTATTATTTGGAGGTACACAGTTTGGTTAAGAGAGAAATGATGAAGTTGGTAACTCTTGTTATTCTAGGGACATTCCCAATACTGACTTCTCAAAGTTCCTATTAAATTGAGAAGGCTTAGTTCATGAACTTGGCCAAGGAGAGTGGAAATAACGATTGCATTCTGTTCTGGGCTTTTAAGTGGTGTTTCCCTCTAAGGCAGCTTTGTTCTGAGTGATTACTACAGATGGTGTCTTTGGCTCCTCCTGCTCCCCTACTCCCACTGGGAGTCATTCAAGTGCACCTTGTAAGGATTCTGCTTTTCTCCTTTTTATGCTGAGGCCCAAAGTAGACATTATATTCTATTGATCAAGACAGACATGGCCCCTGTCTTAACTGGCTCACAATCTGGTGGAGGAGACATGTTAAAAAGAAATCTCAATCAAGTCTGAAGATGATCAGTGTAAGGGCTCTGTGAGATCTGACCAGGTTTGGGGCCAGGAAAAATCTTCCTAAAGTGAGGCTTAAGATAAGATATGAAGGAGCAATAGTATACTCAATCATTCAAGGATTTTGGGGTTGTGGGTGAGATAGCAGCACATAGAAAGGCTCAGAAAGGAGAGAGAGAGGTTCAAGGAAAGTAAAAAGAATCTACAGTCCTAGGAGTTGACAAGTTGAGAATGCTGGCCTGGTCATGGGAGTCAAGGAAGCTATGACCAGGAATTCCAACTTCTTGAGGGCAGTAGATGACACTAAGGGATTTAAAAAAATATATATTTTATTGATTTTTTTTTGCCCCCCTCCTTCCCTCCCACACATCCCCTCCCTCCCCAGGGTTTTGTGTCCATTGGTTGTACTTATATGCATGTATAAAAGTCCTTCGGTTGATCTATTATCTCTCCCAGATCTTCCTCCCCTCCCCGTTGTAATTTGACAGTCTACTTGTTGATATACTGTCTCTATATCTATCTTTTGGTTCATCAGTTTATAATGTTCTTTATCATCCACAAATGAGTGAGGTCATGTGGTGTTTCTCTTTCATTGATTGGCTTATTTCACTCAGCATGATGTTCTCCAATTCCATCCAGGTTGCTGCAAATGATGAGAATTCCTTCTTTTTTATGGCAGCACAGTATTCCATTGTATAGATGTACCATAGTTTTTGGATCCAATCATCTGCTGACGGGCACCTAGGTTGTTTCCAAATTCTGGCTATTGTAGATTGTGCTGCTATGAACATAGGGGTGCATATATCCTTTCTGATTGGTGTTTCTAGTTTCTTGGGATATATTCCTAGAAGTGGGATTAGTGGGTCAAATGGGAGTTCCATTTTCAGTTTTTTGAGGAAACTCCACACTGTTCTCCACAGTGGTTGCAACAGTCTGCATTCCCACCAGCAGTGCACGAGGGTTCCTTTTTCTCCACAACCTCGCCAACACTTGTCGTTTGTTGACTTGTTGATGTTGGCCATTCTGACAGGTGTGAGATGGTACCGCATTGTTGTTTTGATTTGCATCTCTCGGACAATTAGTGACTTTGAGCATGTTTTCATGTGCCTTTTGGCCTTCCTTCTGTCTTCTTTTGAAAATGTTCTATTTAGGTCCATTGCCCATTTTTTAATTGGATTATTCATCTTCCTTTTATTTAGTTGTATAAGCTGTTTGTAGATGTTGGAGATTAAACCTTTATCAGTGGTATCATTTGCAAATATGTTCTCCCACACAGTGGGCTTTCTTGTTGTTTTGTTGATGGTTTCTTTTGCTGCAAAAAAGCTTTTTATTTTTATGTAGTCCCATTTATTTATTTTCTCTTTAGCTTCCATTGCCCTAGGGGTAGCATCAGTGAAGAAGTTCTTTTGGCATACGTCTGAGATTTTGCTGCCTGTGGATGCTTCTAGTATTTTTGTGGTTTCCCGTCTGATGTTTAAGTCCTGTATCCATTTTGAGTTTATTTTTGTGAATGGTGTAAGTTGGTGATCTATAATAGTTTCATTCTTTTGCAAGTGTCTGTCCAATTTCCCAACACCATTTATTGAAGAAACTGTCTTGACTCCATTGTATATTCATGCCTCCTTTGTCAAATATTAATTGAGCATAGTGATTTGGGTTGATATCTGGGTTCTCAATTCGATTCCATTGATCTATATGTCTGTTCTTGTGCCAGTACCAGGCTGTTTTGAGAACAGTGGCTTTGTAATATAGTTTGAAGTCTGGTATTGAGATCCCCCCTACTTTACTCTTCTTTCTCAGGATTGCTGTGGCTATTCGGGGTCTTTTATTGTTCCAAATGAACTTTTGGAGAGTTCTTTCTATGTCAGTGAAATATGTCGTTGGTATTTTAATGGGGAGTGCATTGAACCTATAGATTGTTTTAGGAAGTATGGACATTTTGATGATGTTGATTCTACCAATCCATGAACATGGTATGTTCTTCCATGTCCTTACATCTTCCTCTATCTCTTTTTTCAGTGTTGTGTAGTTTTCCGCAAATAGGTCCTTTACTTCCTTAGTTAAATCTATTCCTAGGTATCTTAATTTTTTTGGTGCTATGGTAAATGGAATTGCTTTTTTAGTCTCTGTTTCTGCAGTTTCACTGTTGGTGTATAGAAATGCCATGGATTTCTTGGCATTAATTTTGTATCCTGCTACATTGCCAAATTCATTTATTAAGTCAATTAGTTTTTTAATGGAGTCTTTTGGGTTTTTTATGTACAATATCATGTCATCTGCAAATAAGGATAACTTTACTTCTTCTTTTCCAATTTGGATGCCTTTTATTTCCTCCTCTTGTCTAATTGCAATGGCTAGTACTTCCAGTACTATGTCAAACAGGAGTGGTGAGAGTGGGCATCCCTGTCTTGTTCCTGTTCTTAGAGGGAATGGTTTTAGTTTTTGCCCATTGAGTATAATGTTGGCTGTGGGTTTATCATATATAGCTTTTATTATGTTGAGGTATGATCCTTGTACTCCCACCTTGTTAAGAGTTTTTATCAGAAAAGGGTGTTGGATTTTATCGAATGCTTTTTCTGCATCAATTGATATGACTATATGATTTTTATCTTTCAATTTGTTTATGTGATGTATCACGTTTATTGATTTGCGGATATTGTACCATCCTTGCATTCCTGGAATAAATCCTACTTGGTCGTGGTGTATGATCTTTGTGATGTTCTTCTGGAGTCGATTTGCTAGAATTTTGTTGAGGATTTTGGCATCTATGTTCATGAGGGATATTGGCCTGTAATTCTCTTTCATTGAGTTGTCTTTATCTGGTTTTGGTATTAGGGTGATGCTGGCTTCATAGAAAGAGTTTGGAAGTGTTCCTTCCTCTTGGATTTTTTGGAATAGTCTGAGGAGGATAGGTTTAATTCTTCCTTGAATGTTTGGTAAAACTCTCCTGTGAAGCCATCTGGCCCTGGGCTTTTGTTTGCTGGAAGCTTTTGGATGATTGTTTCAATTTCTTCCCACGTCACTGGTCTATTGAGATTTTTAGATTCTTCCTGATTGAGTTTTGGCAGTTTGTATTTTTCTAGGAATATGTCCATTTCCTCCAGGTTGTTCAGTTTGTTGGAATAGAGTTGTTCGTAGTATCGGGTCTAGTAATAATTAATGTCGTTTTAAAACATTCATTTAAAATCTTGCTTGGCGTTGACTTGTATTGACATAACCTTCAAACACGTGGTATCTACAGAACGTGTGAAGTGCAATTAACAAATTTTGCTTGAAAAAGTTTGTGTTTGGTTTGGTTTTTGTTGCAAAACTAGGGCTAAGAAGATGGCGGATGAAGAGCATATTTGGCACTGCATGCTTTACGAGTTCCAATTAGGAAGAAAAGCAAGTGAGGCTGCAAAAAACATCTGTAGTGCTCTTGGTCAAGATGCAGTTAGCGCCAGAAAATGCCAGCGTTGGTTGGTTTGAGAAATTTCGTGAGGGAAATTTTTCGTTAGATGACAAGAGTGGTCGAGGCCGTGTGTCCAATTTTGATCAAGAAGCTCTTCAAGCTCTTTTGGTGTAAAATCCTCAAATTACCCAACAAGAGCTTGCGACAACTTTAAATTGTTCACAAAAAACGATTTCCAATCAATTGCGTGCACTTGGCAAAGTCCAAAAGTTTGGAAAATGGGTTCCTCATGAGTTGACCGACAACAACCGTAATCAAAGAGTCACAATTTGCAGTTCGCTCCTCTCTCGTCAAAACCGTTTGCCGTTTTTAGAGCAAATTGTTACCGGCAATGAAAAATGGGTGCTGTATGTTAATTTGAAAAGGCGGCCTCAATGGTTGGACAAAAATGAGGCTCCGCAGCCCACGCCAAAACCTGACTTGCATGCGAAAAAAGTGATGTTGTGTGTTTGGTGGAATTTTAAAGGAATTCTTCATTATGAACTTTTACCATCTAACCCAGGCATCTTCAAACTACGGCCCACGGGCCACATGCGGCCCGCAGAGGAGTCTGATCCGGCCCGCCAGGTTTTTTGGGCAGTGAGCGCAGCCGAGGTGTTACAGTCGGAAGTAGTAGTTCATATAGTCCGGCCCTCCAGCTCTCTGAGGGACCGTGATCTGGCCCCCACTTTAAAAGTTTGAGGTCGCCTGAACCAAACCATTACAAGTGCAGTGTATAGTGCCCAATTGGAAAGGTTAGCCTAAGCTTTAAGAGAAAAAGAACCCGCGCTGATTAATCAGAAGGGCGTAATTCTTCACCACGATAACGCACGACCGCATACTGCAAGAATCACTGCTGAAAAACTGTGCCAGTTGGAATGGGAAGTTCTCTCTCAACCTGCATATTCTCCTGATATTGCCCCTTCCAATTACCATTTGTTCTGTTCTTTGCAAAACTTTCTTCTTGGAAAAAAATTTAATAATGAAGAATGCCTCAAAAATGCATTGACCGAATTTTTTGCATCAAAATCACAAGAATTTTACAATAGAGGGATTAAAATGCTTCCTGAGCATTGGGCACAAGTAGTAAACAACAGCAACTATATTGTTGATTAAATTTTGTTGTATTGTTTAAATAAATTCGATTTAAAAAAGTATTAGAAAACGACATTATTACTAGACCTAATATTTTGTAACAATCCGTTGTATTTTGGTGGGGTCTGTTGTTATTTCACCTCTTTCATTTCTGATTTTGTTTATTTGGGTCCTCTCTCTTTGTTTCTTGGTTAGCCTGGCTAGAGGTCCATCTATCCTGTGTTTCCTTTCAAAGAACCAGCTCTTGGTTTTGTTGATCTTATGTATTGTTTCTTTGGTCTCTATGTCGTTTATCTGTGCTCTGATTTTTGTTATTTCCTTCCTTCTGCTTACACTGGGCTTTTTTTTGTTGCTCTTTTTCTAACTCTTTGAGTTGTAGAGTTAGATCATCTGTTACCATTTTTTCTAGTTTTTTGCAATAGGCTTGTAAGGATATGAACTTCCCTCTCAAAACTGCTTTTGCTGTGTCCCATAGATTTTGGATTGTTGTGTTTTCATTGTCATTTGTTTCCAGGATGTTTTTAATTTCTTCCTTGATTTCTCTGGTAACCCAGTCCTTGTTTAATAGCATGTTGTTTAGTCTCCATGTGTTTGATTTCTTTGGATTATTTTTATTGTAGTTAATTTCCAGTTTTATGCCATTATGATCTGAGAAGATGCTTGATATGATTTCTATCTTCTTGAATTTGAAAAGACTTTGCCTATGTCCCAAAATGTGGTCTATCTTTGAGAATGTCCCATGTGCACTTGAGAAGAATGTATATTCTGTGGCTTTGGGGTAGAATGTTCTGAAGATGTCAATTAATTCCATCTGGTCTAGTGAGTCGTTTAGGATTGATATTTCTTTGCTGATTTTTTGTTTAGATGATTTGTCGAAGGGTGACAGTGGGGTATTAAAATCTCCTTCTATGATTGTATTGCTATTAATCTCTCCCTTAATGTCCTCCAGCAGTTTTTTTTTTAATGTATTTGGGTGCTCCTGTATTGGGTGCATATATATTTACCAGGGTTATTTCTTCTTGTTGGATTGTTCCCTTTAGTATTATGAAGTGGCCTTCATTATCTCTTGTTATGTCCTTCACTCTGAGATCTAATTTGTCAGATATAAGTATTGCTACCCCAGCTTTTTTTCCATTTCCATTTGCCTAGAAAACTTTTTTCCATCCCTTCACCCTCAGTCTGTGTGCATCTTTTTTTCTGAGGTGGGTTTCTTATAGACAACAGATGTATGGGTCTTGCACCCTATGTCTTTTGATTGGAGCATTTAATCCATTTACATTTAAGGTTATTATTGATAGGTACTCATTTGACGCCATTTTTATTCTATACCGGTGTTCCTTCTTCACTTCCTATTTCTTTATTTTTACAGTAGACCCTTTAGCATTTCTTGCATTGCTGGTTTGGTGGAGATAAATTCCTTCAGTCTTTTTTTTGTCTGTGAAACTCCTGATTTCCCCTTCAATTTTGATTGATAGCCTTGCTGGGTACAGTATTCTTGGATTCAGACCCTTCCTTTGCATGACTTTGTATATTTCATCCCATTCCCTTCTGGCTTGATATGTTTCTGTTGAGAAATCAGTTGCTAGTCTGATGGGGGTTCCTTTGTATGTAACTTTCTGTCTCTCTCTGGCTGCTTTTAAGATTCTTACTTTGTCATTGTTGTTTGCCACTTTAATTATAATGTGCCTTGGCGTCTGTCTTCTGGGATTCATTTTGCTTGGGACTCTGCGGGCATCTTGGATTTGTGTGGGTTTTTTCTTCTCTATCTCAGGAAAGTTTTCTGTCATTATTTCTTGAAATACTTTTTCCATGTCTACCTCAGTTTCCTTTCCTTCTGGAACCCCTATTATTTGAATATTATTTTGTTTTGTATTGTCCCAAAGCTCCTGTAGGCTCTCCTCCTGCTTTTTAATCTTTTTTTCTAGAAGCTGCTCTATTTGGGTATTTTTTTCCATCTTGTCTTCTAGCTCACTGATGCGGTCCTCTGCTTCATCTAGTCTACTCTTGATGCATTCTATTGAGTTCTTCATAGTAGTGATGTCATTTTTCATTTCTTCTTGGTTCTTCTTCAGTTCCTCTTGGTTCTTCTTCAATTCCTCATGGTTCTTCTTCACTTCCTTATGGTTCTTCCTCATTTCTTCTTGGTTATTGTCAAATTTCTCTTCCATTCTTTTTAGCCAACCTATGATCATTATTCTGAACTCTTGCTCTGGTAGGCTGCTTGCCTCTGACTCGTTTACTTCCTTTTCTGGTGATGCCTGCTTTTCTTTCATGTGCGGGGTATTTTTTTGTCTTCCCATGGTATCTCTTTTCAGGATGTCTTGTTATGTGGTGTTCCTTCTCTTGCGTTGATTTAAAGCTTTCTGTGGGTAGCCGATGAACTCAGTTGAATCCACGCATTTGCGCCGATTGGGGCGTCACAGGTGCTCGAAGGACTCCTCCCCTGTGGGTTTTCCAGGCCTCAGAGATGCTCTTCCTTTCCTGGTAGGGTGGTGCAGCCTTTGCGCCGAGGCCGCTCCGGGAAAAGTCGGCAGTGCTGGCCGCTTGGTCAGGAAATCCTGTCCAGCGGACCCTTCCTTACTTTCCTAGAGAGATCCGCTGCCCCTTACCTGCTAATCAATATTCCCTGAGCTACTCAGACTCTGCCTTTATGTTTTGGGAACGGAGTCAGAACAAGTCCATCTGTTCAGTCGCCATCTTCAAGCTCCGCCCCCTCCGACACTAAGGGATTTTGAGCAAGTGACAGCAGTGATAGGATTTGTGTCTCAATAGAATTTCCTTCATGCAGGGAATGGATTGGACGGGAGTGAGATAGGAGGCTATATGTAGTAGGGGCAAGAGGTGTTGGTGGCTTCCCTGGAATAGACAGCAGTTAACTTCCTGAGGATGGAGCACCTAGAATAGTGTTTGGGACGTAAGTATACTTAATAGGTATATATTGAATGAATGAATGAATGAATGAGTATATTATGAAAATATTTAGGAAAATCTGGTGATTAATTAGAATGTGGGAGGAAAGCAGGAGGGAAGTGGCAGAAAAGATGCTTGGTTTCTGCTACCAGGTAACTGCATGGATGGTAGGGCCAGGAACTGAGAAGGGAAACACAGTGAAGGGGCAGGTTATGGGAGAGGTATGTGTGCCCTTTTGGATATGACAAGTTGTCTAGGAGGCCTTTGGAAATATCTCATGAAAGATGACTATTGATTTGGAAGTCTTCATTTCATGGATGATAACTGGAGTCACAAGAGTACATAGGTTACATGACCCAAGGGAATGTGAAGAAAGAAGAGAGGAGGACTCTGAAAGGTTCCCATTGGTGTGGCCTCCACTTTGCCCATGGCTGGCATGCTCTGTCTCATCATATTCCTGAATAAGGATTGGAATGGGTCCCTTTCAGAGAGTCCTTCCATCATTAATGATTCTCATTCAAGAAATCTAAATAAGTATTTCAAGATCAGAAGGATGAAGAGGGAAATAAATTATATTGTGGACAATGTTCCAGCAGGTTCACCTTGGTTCTTTTAACAAATTCAGTACAGTGAACTTCTTACTCTTCAATCTATTCAACTTGTACTTCAGAGCATGAAGGGAAGAAGTGCCTAGGAGGAGAGAAGTAAGTGCTTTATGTGAGCGCTTTAACCCTTCCAAGTATCCCTCTGACCTGAGGCTCTAGCCCGTCAATTCCTTTCCCGTGGAATGGTAGTCCCAGCATGGGATGCTACTGCAGGAACGACTAAAATGTTAAGGTGAGACTTGCCTGCTGATCAGTCACCATGAGGCTGCTTATAGCCCCTTCTGTGTTCACCACGGAAACCTGGCTTCTGTGACCTCCTACTGGTGACAGAGCCCTGGGAGAAAGCATGGCTTTTCCATAGACCTTTTCTACTGCATGTTGGCATTTTACACTGGGGGCAGCCATCGAAAGCTCCTTGAGGGCTGAGATCATGTCTGTTTTGTTCACAGTGTATTTTCCAGCTCCTGGTGCAGCGCCTGGCACAAAGTTGAGTAAATAAGTGAATTCTCTGTCTACAATTAAGGTTTCCCCTTTGGGGAGATTTGTCAACCACCGTGGGGCCCAGTGAGTGTAATTAATGGGAAAACCAGATTTCAGAAGGGGAAAGGAGTCCTTCACATAAATAGTAGGTGTTGGGAATACTTTTTTTGCTCTGACATCCTATATAAAGCACTTTGGCTCTTTAGTCCTATTACGCTGCTATTGTATTTCTTTGGCGATGACGCCCCTGTTTGCTCTGCAGGGGCTTGGAATTACTTTTCCAGCAGTGATGGATTTGCCGGTGCACAATCTTTGACCTTGTCCCCCGTCCTTAATCATGTTCATTTGTCAGCTAGCTGCTGGGGCTCAGTGACTGGTCTTCAGCCCAGTACGACAGAGAGGTCCGGTGTCGAGCAAACCCATGGTTACAGTGTCATTGTTGCAGGGCCTCATAGATTGGTCAGACCCAGGGCTTAGGGAAAGGGGACAGATTTTACTTGAGTTCTTTTTCCATACCCAGTGAACATGAATTATTAAGTGTCAAGAGCAGAATTACTCTTCTGCCTTACTTGGGATTTCTGTCATTATCTCTGTAGGACGAGAAGAGGGTGCCTTGTCTGTATTTGATACAGATAGCTTATGCTACAGGATTTTGTGTATCATGGGTGTGTTAGTTCAGTCTGGCAGTATTTATGAGGACTGGGAAGCATTGTTCAGCACACCTAGGATTGGCCAAATGGCCACAGGCCTTGTCTTTCTGCCCAGCACAGACAAAGGAGGCTCCTGAAAAGAAAGATCCAATTTTGGGCAAAAGAGAAGAAACCTTCCTGATAATTATGATCCTCGTGGAAGAGCTCATGCTTTGGTGCTAATATAGGGCAGTGGGGCAGCATGTCCCAGGGAAACTTTCTCAGCAGTCCAGTCTTGTGAATTCTCAGTGGAAAGACATGTTCATGGTCCAAATGGTGAAATACAGCATACTCTGTCTCCCCCTCTTGAAGATCATATATACATTATACATTCCAAAAAATCTTAAAGAAACTGTTATTTAACTTTGTTTGCCAGTATCTTCCATACATATTTCACCATGGAAGTCTTTAAAAAATAACACCATTTAAATATCCCATAGGATCAGTGTTCTGTGGCATGTGCTTTCAGAAATATTACATAGAGGATTCTGGGTTTTCCATAATCTAAAGTTCTAAACTTTTCTTATTCCAGTTCCTTAGGATGAGAAAGTTAGAAAAGACTAACTTTCTACAGTTAGTTTTAAGAAGTGGAGGTGAGGTTGGCCAAGAGGTTTACAAGCAGACATATCTCCACTGGCAAAGCATTGTAACTGTGGGGAGACAGTCAAGTTAATGCTGAGGAGCTGCAGGCCCCTGAGCTTAGTGTCTTGTCAAAGAATTCAAGTCAGTATGATGTTCAGGAGAGAATTACTACTTGGTGACTTTATGGGATTTCCTTTTGTTCTTCTTTTCATTTTCACTATTACTCTATTGGGTTGGAACTCATCCCTTTCCTCTCAATCATCTATCCATCCATCCATCCATCCACTCACCCATCCACCCACCTACCCACCCACCTATTCATCTGTCCTTTTATTCATTCACCCAGCATAATTTAAGCACTGCTATGTGGTAGGCACTGAACACACAAAGGTGAATGGTCATGGAGCATGCTCTCATGTTGCTTACTGAGGCTTCCAGATGTGGAACAAGATTCCAGTCTTTGCAAAATCTGATCTACCCTCCTGGAGGAACAGTTACGATCCTGTTATGTCCTACTGAGATGTATTCCAGACCTCTGTATGACCCGTGGAACAAAGATGAGCTCCTCCTGCCCCATAGCAGAATGCCATTCTAGCGACTCCTTGTTCAGGCTCCTCTGGCTCCAGTATAATCTCCCACTTTGTCTTCTCACAATTTTGGTCAACTGCATGACTTCAGGAATCCTCCCCATCCTTGACTCCTGCTGTTCCTTCTCTTGAAATTTCTCTCCCTCCAATCCTTCAAGACCTAACTCTGTGGGCTCTCACAGGTTTCTGAACCTATCTCTTCTATCTGCTACACACGTACCCATCTGTTCTCTCTCTTTGTTTCCTATCTGTTCTCCTAGCCATGTCCTATTCAAGTCAGCATTCTTGACCAGTTTCCTAGTGCGGGGACCTGCATGTAAATATTTAGTTCATTCTGCAGTCACATCTTTTACATGTATATATCAATATCTATTTATATATCTACATATCATACATGTATAAATAATGAACAATTGCTAGAAAATTTCATTAGAAAATTAATTAAAAAAATTTATCATTTTTTTCTGTCATTTTGTGTAATATATGCTTATTTCTGTAACTTACTGGAACTAATTATAGTTTTGTATAATGATTTAGATTTAATTTTTCTGTCAAATACTACTCTAGTTAGAGGGTTGCAAACTATTTAAATGTTTGAAATCACTTCAAATATAATTCTATTTCCAAAATAAAAATAGGGATAATTTTAGGTACTACAAAGAATCATAGTTGTGTGAACTGTTATCGTTTAATTGCATGTACCTTTTTAACTAACAAGTGCAATAAAATTTTATTAATTTGGACTCTATTACTTGGCAGTTTTTGATAGTTAAGATGGCAGACATTTTCAGTTGTTACTATGATGCTTTTTAAAAGAGCGAATTTCTCAGGCACTTAGAAAGATCCACCCATGTGTGGATAGTTGATGTAATAATTACAAGGAATTCCTATCTATTAATCACAGAATATTTGGCAGTACTGTGATATATTTGGCAACACCTTGTCAACTATTAATTCAAGTTAAGAAATTTTTTGAAAGAATAGCTGTAAATGAAGCTTTTAATAAATCTAACGGCTTTATTCTTAAATAGTTTGAGTTAGTGAAAATTAAGCAATTACTAGTTGGTTCTTTGTATTCAAAGATAGTGGTTCTAGAGATGCCATCCATGGGAGGGAATGTAATTGAAGTGACTGGTGCCTGGTCATCTGGCCTGTCCAATTGTATATAGCTGACACCTACCCTCTTATGGGTCTAATTGCCAGTAGTTCTAAGGAAGGCTTATTTACATGTAGAATGTTCCTACTTTCTCTCATTTGATCCTCACCACAGCTATACTTAGGTGAGCATTACTGTCCCCTTAGTGACTTGCCCAGGTTACACAACCGGGAGGGGCAGTTTAATACTTTACTTATGGCCTCTGTCTCTATGTCTCTGCGCTTCACCACACACTGTCTTTCAAATATTAACAGTGACTCAGGTTTGCAAAGCAGTGTTTATCTGTGACCTCACTTGCTTAAAAAAGTTACCCCCTTGAGACTGTAGTAAGTGGATCTGCCTGTTGCTTTTCTTTCCTAGTGATCCTTAGCTATATGCCATTTCTTCCTCCTCCTTCAACTTCTACTGTGGTTTATATTCACATTTAAAAGGTTCTCTGAAAATATTTCACATTGTGCCACGGTATGATTGCATTGTATTTTCCTCTGTCCACTCTGCCCTCAGCTTGCTATACCTTGGTCCAGGGAGAGACATAGCAAAGTAATGACCAGAGGTGTCTTGTGCCCTAGTACCTTCTATCTCTGCTTTCCATGTTTCTTATTAGAAGCCGATATTCAGCTCTTCTCCCCATTCTCTGGGGAAGCCCTCAGAAAAAAATAACTCATGTTAAAGCATAAATGATTGCTGAAAAATGTATATTAAACTTTCTTGCTTTCAGGGAACTTGTATTTTAATGGGATATAAGAAATATTTAGTCAAATAAGGTCTTCTCTAATGGTAGAACTTAATTTTAGTGAGCAGTTGAGGGATAATTTTTGAAGCGGAGATATTCTTATTGGGATCTTTGAAATTATAAATGTAAGTGATTACTCACTTGACCCACATGGAAAGTCAGTCTTATCCATGTCCTACTGTTGGTCCCCCTCCTTACAAAAGAGAAAGCTGGGAAGACTATTGCTTGCCTGTGGGTAGAATGACTGCTGCGATCCAGGTATTCTTGGTTCTTTGTCATCATTGAATGCTTAAGTGGAACTTGCTAGTGAACGTGCAGATAGAATGTTTGCAGCAAATTCAAGTCCCATAGTCATAAAGGCTTGCATTGCAGGCCTTTACCTTTTTTTTTTTTTTTTTTAAGTCAGTGGACAAATATTGATTGAGTAACATTTCAGCTGTCTCCTCAAAGACATTTTGACCCTTTTGGTTCCATTTTCTTTGTTAGTGTGTCCTGGAACAGTGTCCTGTGTACGTAGCAGAACCTGTGGCAGCTTTCTGTAGAAGGAAGTATGTGTGGATGGTGTGCAGCCTCCCATGCTTAGAAAGGCTGTATGCTTTAAGGTGTAGTGGTCAAGAGCTTGGGCTTGGCAGCAGATGGCCTGGTCTTCATCTAGGCTTTGGTATGTATTGGCTGTGTTATCTGGAGCAAATTACTTACCTTCTCAACCTCGCTTTCCCTGTCTGCACAGTGGGGATAATGTTAGTACCTGCCTGTGGTTAGTGGTTGTGATTAAGATTAAATGATGGATTTAAAGAATTTTGCATTGTGCCTGGCACCTACTAAATACTGAATAAGGCTAGCTACAATTATTTTCTTTTTGGATCAGTGATTCAAATTTTCTCCGACTATCCTTAAATGTTCATGTTTAGAACACAGGAAATTGTACAGAAGCATCTATAGAACTTGATGGAAACTTTTAAATTGGACTTCCCTAGAGCTTTTGGAATTGAATTATTCCAAAAAAGAGCTGATAAGAAAGCACACTTTAACTATAGTTTCTTGCCTGCCTTCCAGACCACATCTTCATTTTGTTCTTAAGTATAGCTGCTCCAACAAATAGTTTGACCTAGTGCCGCCCATGCCATAGCTCTAATTTATGGTAGGGAGAACTCGCAGGAGTCACTTCAGACTAACTTGTAACTTGCTTCAAATATGATTCAAGTCTTGAAATGAGTATCTGCACATGTACATTCTAGGAATTATTGGAGGAGAGAAATGTCACTAGCAAATATTTTCAGATTTCCCCCTTTAGTCTTGGATTCCCATGAAAACTACAAAGGGATGATAAATCTACAGTTTAATCACTTGGGGTCCATTAAGGCCCTTCTGATTGTCTTTGGGCTCTGTCACTTAAACTAGTATGCAAATTCATAGCCAATCCAAATGCCCCGAGAATGCCACTGGCCAATGGCCATCCTTATTTTTAATAGTCATCAAATAGTGCACTTCCTCAAACAACTTCAGCAAGGCATTCCAGAAATGCTTGACATCATACTTCTCTGCACTGTGCAAACACAATTTTGATTTCATCTCAGAGTAATTAATCTGAACTTCTCCTTCTGGGATGTAAAATAGAATAATTTTCTATAGTTCTTCGAACATTAGATTGGAAAGAAAATGCCCTAAACATCTTGCTTAATTAAATCCTAAAGAGGTAGTACAAACTTCATGATTAATTGAAACATGCATATTTTTACTGATGCATATTTATGTGACATTATCATATGAAAATTTTTATCATGTTATACAAACTATTCAATTTGGGAATGTGATTTAATACTATAAATATTTTGCATTTGTTGTTGCATTGTTCATTATGAAAAATACATGGGCTAATAGCAGTAAGGAAAAATATGTTCCATGAGTCTTTTTTGAGGTAATCTCAAGTCTCAAAATCTCACAGACCTTGAACCTAAATATAAGACAGCGTATCAGGTTTTCCCTAGTTTGAAGAAATACGTTTTAAATAAAGAAATTTGAATCAGATCAAATTAAAAAAGCTGAAGTGCTGGGGCCTTCTATTTTGCCAATATAAGGCATGTACATAAGTTCCAGGTTTCAGCACTAAAGAAAAGCTCACTTTTCTAGGGGTGCAGTCATCCTGCTTAAGGTGGGACACCATCTCATGTCTGGTGGCAGAATCTTGAGTTATGCTTTCACTGACAAAATTAATGTATATAATTGAAGATCTTTCTTAGTTTCCTAAATATACTATTAATAAAACTGACTTCTATTAAGACTAGAATACCTAAGACATGTAAAAATGTTTTCTTGAACTTGTGGAATAATCCATTTATCAGACTCTTCTCTGGAGCATTAGCTATTGATAACAGTTTGATGACAGAAAAAGAGAAATCTCATGGAAGTTTTCCAAAATGTTTGCCTTTATGAAGTGGAGTTTTATGAAAAAACGGATGGGAATACTGAATTATTTAACAAGACAGATGCTAACCATTTCCAATTTTCAGATACACATTTTTTTTTGTTTCATCTTCTCTTGTTGTTACTTCATAGTACAAATGATTTATAAAAATAATCTGCTTTAAAATTCTACTTTTTGTCCATTTGTTAGGTCTATTGTTTGTAGGGAAGTATCCTTGCCTCCCTTAAAAAGTGACAAATGGTCTGTCTGGTATTGATGGAGGAAGCATGAGGAAGACCCACCAGTGGCCTTTTTGTTCCAAATGTCATTCCTCTGGGCAGGCAATCGCAGGCCAATCACCACCCGTTACAGCTTTGTGCTCTGTTCTCTGTCATCTCAGTTTTAGATAATTTAAATGAAGGAAACGATGAGGGAAACCTAATGTATGTCCTAAAGTTCCTCCTTGAATGCCGAGGCCAAATAATTTCTCGCATAAAGTATTTTTCCTTACAGATTTCACCAGAATCAAGGTTATTGCCGACGGATCATTTGTGAGAGAGAGTTCTGCTGTACCATCTTCTTTTTTTCAGGAATTTAAGATTATAAAGCAGCTAATAGCTTGGGAAAATAAGAAACTATTAGTGCTAGTGAGTTTAGTAATGATAGATGGTTATTTAAAAGGTATAACATTTCTAATCTAATTTAAAAAACCCTCTGTACTATAAGGTAAATTATAGAGTTTTGTTATTTCTTCATACATGTACAATGTCTAAAGACAGATGCCATATTAGAGGTGATATAAAACACAAAGCTTTCTTTGAATAGAACAAATTATTAAATACAGTAATTGTATAATATTTGAACTCACGTTGACTCCATTTAAAGAAACTTATGTTATAAAAAATGTTTGATTAACATCAAAGGTCATTGTTACACTGTCTCATTTATTATTAATTGTAATAAATCACAATATGTAATTATAAAATAAAGTGGTGATTAAAATGACAATATTCCATTAAAGTAAATAAAATGCTGCACATGGTTCTGAGTGGTGATCCTCAGGGAAAAAAGCTGTATCACTGCACTTCAAATTAGTTTGCTTCTAATTTTGCAGGCTGATGACCACACTGCCTCAAACCAAATCTTTCCCCTGGAAATGGAATGATTGCATGACAGGTTCTGTGAACCATGAATATGTCAACAGCTCATGGACCAGGCCTTGCTTAGCAATTAGTCTTTGGGGGATTTTACTCAGAATCAGACAACACTATATCAGAGCTTGTTGGGGATTTTGTGATTACCCTTCAGGTCTGGAGCATGAGTCTGGGTTAATAATTAAAAAAATATATCCATAAAGAGATGTGGCTAATAGTGGCAACCAGTCAGACACACTTTGTCATTTGGGAGGACCAAGGAAACTAGAGATATAGCCAGAGCACACAGGAAATGGCAAGGGAATATTTCTCAGACCTGTACTTAAGATCTATGCTTAGTCACCCACCAAAGTTTCCCAGACTTCAGTCATTTGAATATCACCATCCCATGTTTGTCTTAACATCTTGCTACCTGCACTGTAATTACTATTACATTTCATTTACTGGCTCACGTTAAAAGTCTTTGTTTGTTTTAAGCCGTAGTATTTGTGATGTCATGGACTTGTACTACTTAAATTTGTTTCCTTTTCTTACAAAGGAAAAGAAATACAGCATTTAAAAATATTTGCAAACCACCTCACATCATTCTGAGTATCTCCATGACACGGGTGACAGGTCCCCCTGGAGCTGTGAGGACCACCCGCCTGGCCAAGAGTGATCTGGGCAGCTGTGTGAGCTCAGGGCTCATGGCTGACACCCCATGACTATCCCTCCATCCAGGGACCATGAGTCACACACATCTCACAGAGGAGAATTTCAATCAGGCCTGTGCCTGCCTGTCTGGGACCCCATGTGGGAAGGCTGCATCACAGGAGACCACCGAGTGAGCAGGGCCACTGCCTTTCTACCAGCAGAATCTGGCCACTCACATCTCTCTGTTGTTGACTAACCATACCATTTGGGAATCACTGTATTGCAAAAGTAAACAATAGTACTCCATATGTAACATGTGATAGGGAACATGCCAAGATTGGTCCTGGCTCCTGACTGTCAAGGTTCACATTAGGACATCACACATGTGGGTGTGGTGTCCTCCCCCATATGCAGATCCCATAGGCTGTCAGTGGCACCTTTGAAGAAATGGCCCATTCTATAAGCTTCATTAGTACTGAGCCTGCTATAACCAGGCAGAATAAGCATTTTCACCACGCTAAGCAGCCCCGGGAACTCTCATGGCTCTGTAGCCATGATCTGGTTTTTAAGTAAGTGATGTTTTTGGAAACTTAAAAGCCAACAGGGAAAAAAAAAAAAAAAAAAAAAAAGCACTGAGTCCTCCCCCAAGAGCTGGCTATTCTCCTAGGTCAGAACACGGTGAGATGCGGAGATTGAAATCAGGCCTCGAGTAGCTCTTTCAGGTTCAGGGTGTGACTTAAGCTTGAAGGGATGTTTGCTTCTGATATGAACATTTCTCTTATACTTTTATTATAGAAGATGATGTGTCAAATGTACAAATAATGTGTGCCTGGTGCCAGAAAGTGGGGATCAAGCGCTATTCCCTGAGTATGGGAAGTGAGGTGAAAAGCTTCTGCAGCGAGAAGTGCTTTGCCGCCTGCCGACGAGCCTACTTCAAGAGAAATAAGGTAAGAGCACGTAGAGAGGCGGCCCGCAGCCTCCCCCGCCCACGTGCGCATGTGCCTCTTAGCCTCTAGCTGGAAACACTGTGCACCTTTTATTCTTTCTGTTTTATTTTTATTTTTTTTCTGTTCTCTTTCTCTGTCATACTTAACCTTTTGGGATAAGGGATCCCCTTCTAATGTATGTAATAACCTGTTCTTCAGTGTCTCTGGTCTTGGTGTTTGAATTCTGAGAGGGTGAATGAATCTGATGAGGACACGGTGATGGCAGCTGGTACCCTAAGTGACAAGGACTCCCCAGCAGTAGAACACGCAAACTAGGATCTGGCAGGCTAAGTGGTAGGGATTCCTGAGGAGCTAGCCACAGGCCATGCATGGCCAGGAAGCTTCAGTGCACTCAGTTTCCTGGCTCCCAATGGGACTATTGCTCTGGCTCTTTCCAAAATCCAACCCACAAATTCTAATCAAGAAACATGTCAAGTCTCTCTTGACACCTTATATTAAAGTTGATTGATATTGAGAAAAGGTGAAAGAATGAATTCATGAACCAGCATTGCTCATATAGCCAAGCATTGAGAGGCATGGTGTCAACACAGGAATGGCCATAGTCATAGTTTTGTGGTTTTTGTTTTTTTGTTATGTTTTGTTTATTTTAAGACATCTCAGATTTGAAAATGTCCCTTTAAAGAACAGGATTAGCCACCACTGATGGGAAATGGAATGCATGATGGTTTTACAATCCCCCACATACATGTACACACACAGCTAATTTCTTAATCTTTAAAGAACTTCTATAGCATTTTGCCACCAATCACTGAAGTAAATTGCTAGTTCTTGATTATTTCCATTGATCTGTAAAGCTTCCTTAATTCATAAAACGGTCCACACTTTGCTGAGCATTTCCATTTCCATAATACAAGAAAGAGCAAAACCTGTCCTTTCTATAAGCAAATACAATAGTAATTATTTTTTAAGTCTGATATTCGCAATCCTGAAATGCTCATCTCGGGCTCATTGCATTACAAGGAGCACTGTTGCAGCAAATTATCTCCTGCAATTTTGGGTCACATCATTCTGCCAAAAAACATAACGCTGAGAGAATTAGGCTGCAGAATCCAGTAGGGTGGAATTTAGTAGCAGCCTCTAAGAATTAGGCTCATAATCTTCCCTGGGACAGGAAGGCAAGGAAGGAAACTGCAGTTCTTTTGGAACAGTCACAGTCAAGTTCACTTTCCCTTGTGTGGTAGGAGGGGCAGTGAAGCTTCAGAAGAGGGTGGTAAGAGCAATGCGTGGAGACATGGTTTGCTTTAATATACGGGGATGCAATGATCTCTGAGACCCTGGGCCCACCCTTCCGAATGCTGAGCGCTGGGGTAACAATCACAGGAACAGCCCCAGCGCTTCAGTCTTCAAAGCCCTGCTTACCACAACAAAATACTTGGCATTCCACCCTGGAAGATGGCTAGACAACAGGTTTTCTTTTTGTCTTTCTATGGTTCTGAAAGGTTATGGGTCTGAATCTTGATGGACTGCCTGTAGTGAATACAATCCAGCAAGATGAACTTGTTACAATCCTGGCGATACTTGTTATATTTTGCAAAGTGGTTTCACTTTAGTGAGCCTTTGAAGGAAGACACCTGACCCAATTGGAAAACAACTTAGACTAATCTACCTATATCTATATATCTACATATATACTTATATATACAATTATATGTGTGTGTGTAGAATATGAATATATATATTCTACACATATATATAGGTCTACATAGGTCTAAACATAGCTATATAAAATACCATATATAATAATACCATATGTAAATTTAAATAACTGTAAGTCATATGTAATATTACATCATTATAAAGTTTAAGGTCAACCTTCCATAGCATACGGTTTTGAAAACCGGGCAACTGGGGACCGAGATAAGAGTTAGCACGTGGGATACTTAGTCTGCTGCAGGGTTGTCCGAGAAGGCCTCTGAGCAGCCTGCAAGACCTGGGTGCCACCCTGGCTTGAAGTTTGCCGGCTGATCCCAGCAGCCCATTAGTGTACACATACCATGCCTGTCTTCTCCGCAGTCTTCATGCTTATTTATGTATCAAAAGCTCTGCCACACTATAGACGTTCTCGTTTTTCAAATAGAGAAATAAACCGGTCACATCACTTGCTGGGTTCTTTTTTTTATTTTTTATTTTAAGAGTGTTATCTCTGTAACAATATCCTCTTGTATTACAATAAACATGTACAGCTGCTGCATTTCTGTGAACTGATAGGATTTTGTGGTCATTTCATTTAGGGCTTGGGTTTCTTAATGGATTGTATTGGATCCCAGGCTCCATCCTGCCGTTTCTAAGAAGTGCTGTCATCAGCCCCAGGGTGTTCCCCACCGAAGACAATAGCAAACAGTTACTTCTCTTGTATCATTGAACAAAGTCTCTGGTCCAAATTATTAGAATGGCGGACTTCCTTAATCATAGAAAAAGGGCAAAAATTCTCCCATTCCTTCATAAAAGGTTTTCTGGCTAAACGCTACACTTTTAAATATTGAGAAGTGGATGGAAAACAGAGTGAGCGATGTGTGTGCAGAACAGAATTTTGCCTTAGGTATGATGTAGATTAAAAAAAAAAAAACCCACACACACAACCATGTAAAATTAACTATGCTGTAAATTATGCTTTATAATGACAGCCCGATTCTTAGCGGATAGCATGCTGGGATCTAAAAATGGTCTCTAAGTTGAACCCAAATTGCATGCATAACTTCACAAAGGAAAATCCTTGTGAAAAAGGTAGCTAATTAGGAGCAGTATTCAACTGACCTCTGTTTTGTGTCTGTGCAACACCTGCATTTGTGAATGTAAATTGGACAGCTGTGCCCGTGTTTTCCCTGCTCTCCTCTTCTCAGATGCTTGGGGGGTAGAAGCAGGAGCTGATTTTTCTTCTAAAAACAAGGACAAAAATAACCCAACTCTCAAAATGAAGGCCCCCTGAAAATTGACTCTTTAAATTTATCACTTGCTTCTCGAACCTTCTTCCTCTTTGATGGAGTAGTATAAGAATGTCACATCCCTCTCATACATACTCTGGCACTGTGAAGTAAGGTGGGATGGACTGAGGTCAAAGTAACCCTTTATGGCATGCAGCTGATATTTTTAAACCAAATTAGTTTTATATGAAGAGTTGTTTGGATTGCTACAAGAATGTAGGCTGTCTTCAGAATGCTTCTTCTAGGGGAGGACTGTGAGTCACAGCTGTGTTCATATCATGAGCCCAACTACCAGCGTATACAGTTCAGGATGTCAGCTCTAAGACATGTACAGTGTTAATTAATAATTGTATTTTGCGGAGTCCTTATTCCAAACAGGCTCACTTGCTGCCTCAAAAGTTTTTGAAGCAGTGGGTATGAAAAATAGTTTTGTAGTCTGTGGGCATTGGCTGAACAATGGGATGTCAGCTCATTACTAGATGCACTAGAGACTTATCATGGAACTAATAGCTCACGCTTTTCCCAGCCCCCCTTTGAGACACAAGTAGAGAAGGAATTGGGAACATTTCTAGATAGCTTAGTGATTCACCGAGGAGCTGGCAAGTTGCAGGGACTTCTTGGTGGTTTTGCAGGAGATGCTGAAGTGTTTAGTCCAACTAATGCAGGTTTTACTTTCTACCATAACACACACTTAAAACTGTTCTTTACTAAGGGAGTAATGTCTTGTAAACATTATCCCTTGAAGAGCGAGAGTAACAAACAGGACTACAAATAGTAATCATTTCTAAATATCCCGTGTTTGTGTTTTTCCTTCTGCATGGGAAATGTCCTGTTGTTTAAATCAAGCAGGAAATCAAAACTCAAGACAGATGGTTTGTGCAGGCAATGTCAAGGATGATTGTTTTCTGTCCTTGTTCAGATCTAAAGTCTATATAGCATTCTCTTAAAAAAAAAAAAGTATTTTTATTGATTTCAGAGGGAGAGAGAGATAGAAACATCAATGATGAGAGAGAATTATTGATCAGCTGCTTCCTGCACACCTCACACTGAATCCCAGGTGTGTGCCTTGGCCGAAATTGAACCTGGGACCCTTCAGTCTGCAGGCTGATGCTTTATCCACTGAGCCAAACCAGCTAGAGCTATAGCATTCTTTATGGATTAGGGGCATTGGTACTTCAGTCATAAACACAAATTCCTAAGAGCACTAAAATTTTGCTTCCTTCTTCTAGTTTTTATATAATTTGAGACAAGAATATGTAGAAATATTTCTTCAATATCATAATGTTGCTGTTTTCCCAACAAACAGTAGTGGGAAGAAACCTATGCGAATAAGAGATAAGGATAAGGATAAATCTTACTAATAAGAGCCTAGGTGGTCCTCACGCCATCACAAGATGACTGCATGCCCAGTGGAGGTGAGGTTCCCACGGCCGCGTGCGTGCCATGGAGGTGGGGTCCCAGAGGCCACTCTTCACGGCTCCTGCCAGGGTTCCTGTGGGGGCCCCCCCCCTCTTGTGCACTGTTCTCCTGCACTGTGAGAGGACACAGGCCAAGCTGGGGGACCCTCCCTCCCGCCCCCGAGTGCACAAATTTTATGCACTGGGCCTCTAGAAAAAAAAAAATAATAAAAAGATTATATAAACAAACAACATTTGCAGATGATGTCATTAAGATCTCCTAACAATCATGATAATAGTATCCAGTGATGGAAATATTGTATAAGCAGCATTTCTTTTACTTTAAAACTATATCCCTGGATACACAGCAATCTCTTCTTCTTAGATGAGCTCTCTTTTGGAAGAATCTGTAGCTAGTTAACATGTATCATCCTATTAGTTGGAGTTACGTTTTATTTAGACTTTTATTACACTTGAATATATCCTGGGAAAGATTCTCAGGTTCAGAGGTAATTATAGAACCTACTAGTGATGAAGAAATTGCAACAATTGCCCTGTTAATCTAGTGATTAACCTGTCCACTTTTTTTTCCTTTAAACACCTGCAAGATTTAATTTGCAAGAAGGCTATCAGTCATGATGGTTTGGGGAATGACATTTAGAAATTACTTGTAACTAATGTCCCCTGACTGCCTGAAGCTCAGGCCACACACTTGCTTTTGCCAGTTGCTTGCAAATATTCTTGATTGACAAGTAAATGTGCCCACACGGAGCACCAGCGTTCTTCCCCTGGATTCACCTTGTTTTTATGGGTCACCCAGGAGGCTGTCGGGTCTGTCTTTCTGCAGGGTGGTTGCGCTGGTTCTGCAGTGACCTTTGGAACTGTGCCTGCATCTAGGGTGGCCTCTGCCTCCCAGGCTTGAGCCTGCAGGCCAGGGACTGAGTTCCCTTTTGGTCACAACACACAGGGAAGCTCTGGGGAGAGAACAACAAACCCAGTGGTTTTCTCGTTCCCTGGTATTTTGGAATATGGAATGGATTATGATGAGCTCCTGAAAGTAAGAACCTATGAAAAAAGCAAGAGCAGAGGGAGGGAAAGGGGGAACACATTTAGGCTGGGGTTAGAGCAGGAGCATTCTGGCCTGGGAAGTAAGATGTAGGTCAGGTTAAGGTGATGCCTAGGCTCGTGAAGAAGCTAGAAGGAGTGCCAGGCCAAGTGGGACACCATGCCCTAGGAAGTCGTCAGAAGCTCTGGGGGAGACATATGTGATGGCCTTGTTCACAGAACACTTGAGAAATAGTGGTCGAAGGGATATCGGGAACAAACACAGGGGGCAAAGGGGTTTATTAAAAGAAAATAGCAACGACACCTAGTTTTTTGTTTTGTTTTGTTTTTTAAATATATCTTATTAAATTTTTTACAGAGAGGAAGATAGAGGGATAGAGAGTTAGTTAGAAACATCAATGAGAGAGAAACATCCATCAGCTACCTCCTGCACACCCCCTATTGGGGATGTGCCTGAAATCAAGGTACATGCCCTTGACTGGAATCCAATCTGGGACCTTTCAGTCCGCAGGCTGATGCTCTATGTACTGAGCCACACCGGTTTCGGCGACACCTAGTTTTTAATGGGCTACATTTAGGGAGGTTGTGAGGGAAATACAAATAATTCTAATCAATTTCCCAGAATGGATGTCAACTTCTGAACAATAATAGACATTTAGATCAAATACGAAGATACAACAAAAATCCAAAGAGCTTCAAGTCCCAATCTTCGTTCATTGTTTCCCCCTCCCTAACTCTCCCAATGAACAGGAGGAAGAGGGGGATTTTTAATAGCTCTGAATTCAGTCCCCTGGAGATCAATACACAGGGCTATTGACATATATGCTTGAATGTTAGTTTTCAGACACAGTCTCTGGTGATAGCTCATGCTCTACCCTTAAATCAAGTTTTTTCTCATCCGAACTGCCAGTAATTATCCAATCCATCTCACAGGCACGCTCCCTTTCAACATTAACCACAGTGTCAAATTGCATCAGCTGCATTGTGTTCTGGTGGCTGCGGCCGCAGAGTGATGAATGCGTGCGCTTTGAGCTCCTGGTCCGGTTGCCTGTTTGGACACCGGGCAGCTCAGTGCAGCAAATGACCGGGAAGGGATCTCGTTATTTGGGACATGCATCCTCCTTATCGATCTAGTCACTTGCATTGCCAGCTACCTCACCCTGCTGTTAGCAGTGTTCAGGCTTATCTGAGGAATAAGCATTTAAAGAATTATCTAATGGGCCATTTTAATGCCCTTTCCCCAGCATCTCTAAGCACAGCGCTACTCTTTGTGCCTGACTATAAAAGGAATGAGACATTATTATGTTAAAGTAAAGACCAGAGGAAGGAGACGTTTATAAGAGGTCTTAGCACGCTGTCCGGAGAAACCAGTGAGAGAATGATTGTGCATTTTCCTTGTTATACTCGGTTAATTAAAATGTTTTGTTAAAAAAAATGTTAACTGTCTAAATAATTGCATGCATAAGACAGGCCAGGTGGTTTGTCTTGAGATATTTTAAGGTAGTAGTTTGAGTCCAGAATTTCTCTCATATACTTGCAGTATCTGGTCTCAAACCTGAATCCTCTCAAGAGTGGCCTATGCAGGAGATGCACACAGTAGGCACACCGTGCTTATTTTTATTTCTCCTCCATCTCGGTATCCCTGGATGGCTTTTGCTCACGTCAGATTGGGACTCGAAGCTCTTTGGATTTTTGTGTGAACTGGGAAGGCCCCCTCGGAACTCTGTGTTCCTTGGGCTCCTTGCTCGTTGTGTGTGTTATCGCAGATGAGGATGGAATAAAGAAGATCTTGTTGTGGATGGCCACTTAATTTCTGTCCCCACAGTTCAGGCGGAGAATGGCAAATGCTCTGTGCTACAATCCACTCTTCCCACGACCGTGCACACAGTGGAATCTAATGTCTACTGACAAGACTGCCTTTGGAGATTACAAACACCAGTCTGTTGCGTTCTCTGTAAACACAGGCTGTGGGCACTACTAGAAGCTCTAGAAGGCAGATCAGTGGTTTAATGAATCTATAAAAAGATGCTTGAACTCAGCTGCAATTTACTGAGCACTCCAGTTAAATGAAGCTCCTGTAGTCTTTAACAAAGATAGAGGTAATCAGTGGCCGGGGAGGGAAGCCAATGTCCAGTCACAACAAAACCTCCCAGAATTTGTGTTGTCATCTCACTGCTCACAGAGGTTAGGCCGGCTCAGGCTGCGAGGTTTGAGCTGCATTTCGCCCAGAGATGACATAATCATAGTAGCGTTGCTTCTGTGAGGAATATTTTTTAAAAAGCAATGAAATATTATTTGAATAATATTTCTTTAAAGCAACAAGATTAAGCTTAGGAATTAAATTTATTCTAACATGGAGTGTCTTTGTCAGGCATCCCCATGATGAAAAGTAAATAAGGGAATAAAATTCATTCATGATTAAGTCTTCAAAATGTCAAATTGCTTCATGTTAGAGAGCCCTGATTAATCCTTCCTGGTAAAATATTCCTCATTAGTTCGCTATGGCTAAGAGTTAACCACTCTTATTATAAATTCAGACATTAATGTATTTTCTGCTTAATTCGTCTTCTAATAGAGGAAAATATAGTTGGAAGATATTAATTTTTTACTTCCAAATGTGCTTTGGAAACATTATACTGATTTATGAGAGAGATTGGGGACATGTAGGAGAATTGCTTCATAAATATGTTGAAATGTATTTAAAAGTATTTAACCACTTTTGATTGTCGAAAAACTACTGCCCTGACTTTGAAATGATTCCCCCCTTCTCCTCCCCGCCTCGGCCCCATAGAGTTAGAATTAATAATATAATCCAAAGATTTTTATATCTAATTTTGGTCACATGAACTTACTTAGTGTTTCACTTTCTTGATTAGCTAATTAACATTCAGAGCTGGATCCAACCCCAGTAAGTGTATGTGGGAGGTTCAGTGGGTAATAGGAATTTTGAAGTCTGATAACTGTTGATCAGCTTCACGGGCCTTTTGCCAAACATTTCGTGACAAAGTAGTGACTTATCTTGTAATCTGTTTTGATACAATGACTTTGTATTTTAAGATATGGTGAGCAGTTCTATGATTGCACAACCAACTCTGTTATAAGAACCTTTGAAGGCCCTGGCACTTTCTGTGATCATCTGTAGGGTTGTATGTTTCCTTAGTTGGAGCAATTTAAGTTATTGGTGTCAAAGGACTTAGGGAGGCAGAGACTCCGGGGTAGGTGAGATAAAGCTGGGCAAATAGTTGAAGACCAGGATATTTGCCCAACAGAAGGCAAGTTCCTCTGTGATGATTTTTTGTTTGTTTTTAGCCAAGATTAAAAAACAAAACAAAACCTTGTTATTTATTTATCCACTTATTATTATTGTTATTGTTATTTTTGTTAATTCTTACCCAAGGATATATTTCTATTGACTTTCAGAGAATAGGAGGGAGAGGAAGGGATATATAGAGAGAAACATCAGTGTAAGAGAGGCACATCAATTGGTTGCCTTCTGCATATGCCCTGACCAGGGCCAGGGATTGAGCCTGTAACCCAGGTATGTGCCCTTGACCGGAATTGAACCCAGGACCCGTTAGTTCACGGGCCCATGCTCTATCCACTAGGGCCATCCATTAATTATTTGGAAAATAAAATAAAAAGACATATTGAATGCCTATATCATGTGCTATGCACTGTTTTAGGTTTGGTGGATTATTATTAAATAAGAAAAAAGTCCCTGCCTTAAAGGGACTTACATTCTATTCTCTAAGGGAGATAGTAATTTATAAGTTAAAAATATGTAAATATATATCACAACTTCAGGTAGTGATAACTGCTGTGGAAAAAAAGGAGGGTGGAGGGATGGATAGAGATTAGATGTTGTTACATCTGGGGGTCACAGAGGTTATCTTTGAGGAGGTGACATGTTGGGTAGGGACAAAATGAATTGGTACAGCTAGTCATTTGAAGAGCTTATAGCAGAGTTTCAGAGAGGAGGGGAGCAAGTGAAAAGCAGAGATCTTTGGGCAAGAATAGGCTTGATATTTCTGTCAAGGAAGTCAGGCTGCAGTTGAACAATCAAGGTTGTCAGGGCTTGAGCACACAGGCAAGAGAAGTAATAATTTGAATTTTATCCCAAATGTGAGGGCAGCTATTGGGAAGTGTGACATATCTGATTTTCTTTGTTGCTTGAATCTCTGTTAAGAAAGTAATACATTTAAAATTTAAGATCCTGGATGCAAAGGGGATTTGGAGAGCAACAAAGGCAACAGCATTCTCATTAAAATTGAGTGTGTCTGGCAATAGAAAACTAAAAATATAATATTCACTGAATTATTCACTAGTGGTTATGAAACGTTTCCCAGTAGCAAAAGTGTGTTGAACCAATTTAGTTAGTTTTTTTTTCAAAAGTGTTGGAGAAAATGAACCAAGGATGGACATGGTAGGCTAAATGCTGACACAGTGATTTTACTTCTCTACAGTAGACGGAGCTTACCCCCAACAAGGTTGTGCAACCATAGCACTGCTCACCATATCTTAAAACACAAAGTGGGAGGTTAAGGCCTCAGAAGGCAAGCTCAGCACAGAAATCAAGTCTTTAGCATCCACAGTCCTTCTCAAGCCCTACCCCTAGACGTGTTGTGATGATAAAGAGATGGGACTTCGAAGGGAACATCTTTGGGTAAAGGAATTATTCTGAAGTTTATTTTATTCTAAGAGTAGACTTCATTTGTTGATTACTTATAAGATGTATCAGGAATTTTTATGCAACTAACAGAAGACTCAGCTCAAACTGGTTTAAATATTTAAGGCATCTTTTCTTTGGTGGAACTGTGGAGTCCTGTAAGTTAGGGCATACTTCAGGTGGGTTGATCCCGCAGGGTAGTGGTCTTAGCATGGTCTCATGTCTTCCCATTTCTGTATTCTTCTGCACAGAGTGTTGGCTAGTTTCTAAGACAAGTTCCTCAGAGATCATGGGATAACTACTGCAGTGATCAGGGCTATGTGCTTCTTTATCACATCCAATAGAAGATAGAGTGACTAGCAATCCATGCAGGAATCTTGAAATGTCCACTCTCTATCTATACTTTGGTCACATACTCATGCTTGAACTGGAGATTATGACAAGAGCAATTGATTTTTTTAAATTAGTTAAGCCACTTAGAGTTTTCTTCAGATGTTGGGGTTGGATTCATTTTCCTCTAAAGCCTGCATGGGGAAGGGAAGTCACCAGAAAGAAAATCTGGAAACTGTTACGAGAGGAAGGGGTCAGAATGATAGCGGATGGCAGGTGCTAGCAAATGCCCACTGGAGAGAAGAAGAGGTGATCTCCTGAGGTTATCCCATGAAGTTGAATTCTTTACCCAATGAACATCTACTCTTGTCATATGGAGGAAGGAATCTGGAATCCAAGTGTGGATTGAAAGATAAAAAATGTGGTCACCATTCATCATGGGGCACTTAGATGAGCGACTTCTTCCAGCTAGGACCAGAGGCTTTGCAAACCTGATTAGAATGTTGGCTTTAGTGCCCAGACCAAAGTGATGTCCTTTTCTGTATTTTTTTGTGCTCTGTAGAACATGAGATTGCTCAAAACTAAGACGAAGGGATTGTGGTTAGCTATGAGATGTGCTCATTTATGAAGAGGGAACAATGGTGCAGTTAAAACAGCAAGTCCAGTAAATATGGGTTAGGCACAAGTAGGATTACAGTTACTTGTGTGAAAAGTAATAAAATAATTAATAAATAATAATATAAGAATAAGCTCTGTGTCTCACATATGTACAAACTGCAAACCTACTTTGCCCTACCCTGTAGTTTCTTCATCGGTGTAAGTGGCCGGGGAGGTGTTGGCCAAGGACCATATTGAATGTAGGGAGGCAGATGCCTGGGATGGGATGCATGATGGGACGACGCAGCTGTTAACCATCAAGAGTCAGCCTGCCCACCCACACATTTAAGCTACTTCCTCTGTGGCTGGAAACTGTGTGCGCTAAACAGAAGGGAAAGGGGAGTGTTCAAGCAAATTGTGATTTAGTCTGAGGCTGAATGCATTAAGTGCAGATGGCCCATGGAGCAGAGACCATGAAGGCTGCAACTTTCACAGTTATTAAGTTCAACACATATTTGTTGAACAGCCACTGTGCGCCAGGCCCTCTGCTAGTTGTACTGGATTTCATTTCAGATTTTCATTCAACAAGAACCTGTTTCCTACCCTCAAGAAGCTTATAGTCCAGTGGGAGACATTTATTCAAAGAATAACACAGATGTGAAATTGCCACGGTGACCAGTGCTATGGTGGCGTGGGCACAGTGCTAAGAGAGGCTCTGGCAGGGAGATCTGACTAGTCAGGAGATCTGGAAGGTTCCCTACGGAAGTAGTACTTGGACTGAAATAATAAGGATGAAGAGATGTTAAGTAGGTAAGGAGGGTAGGAAAGAGTTTTTGGGCTGAGGACACGGCAGCATGATATTGACTTCTGGCCCCAATTTGCCACTTTTTTTTGCTAATTTCACATAGTCTGTGAAGGAATTGAATATTACCTACAAACAAGAAAACAAACAAATATCCCCTGGAACGATAAATCCCATTTACCTATTTGTTTTAGTAGTCATTCATTCATTCATTCATTGGGGATTCATTGGCTTCTGCCTTCCCTGACTTCACTCAGCCATAGGTAGCATATTATTATTATTAATTTATTTCAGGGGTTATATTGACAGCTTGTAACTCCTGGAGGCAGACGCATTTTATAAAGAAATAAAATAATAAAAATAGTGATAACTATTATATAAAAGCACAAATATTTTTAAGGATCAAATGTATCAGAAAAGCAACAATGGCAACAGAGAAAAAAAGATTGGGTGAAAATGCGCTGATGTGAGAGAGGGGATAGTGTAATTACTATCTGACCAACCTGGTTGGATGATTGAAAATAAATGGGGTAAGTTACTGTTTGATGGGAAGAGCCACAGAAAAGGCAGATCCTGCGTTCTCCCTCCTGCCAGGTGTGGGGAGAGATGTGGTTTTGTTACAGAGAGAAAGAACCACAGAGCAATGTTCACATCAATGCGAGGGCACACAGGAAGTGGGGGTGATCATACGTGCCGGGAGAGAGGACTGCTTATTGACGCTCAGGTCCCCAGACTAGACGACGGTGATAAAGTGGAAACAGAACAGCATGTCTGCTGGCACAATGACACAGGACGGTTCTCATGGCACAGCAGTGTGGCGGGCAGGAAGGAATCTTCCCGCGCTTCTTTGTGTTCTTTGTTTCAGCTTTGTATCTCACTGAGTGCGTAGGTTCGTGATGACAGCTCCGTAGACATGTAGGGATAAGTGAATAGGCAGGTAATTCAGATTTTTATCATCCGGGGTCTTCACTGGGTGATGTGGAGGTGTGTGCCTCCAGTGAAAGGCATCTGTGTCGCTCTCTATGATGCCAAAGGGAAGACCTGACTCTCACCGAGGCTCATCAGGCCTGCACCTGCCTCCGATGGCTGCGTGGGGACCGCAGGAAGTTCAGCGGGAGGCTGCGGCCCCTCTCCAGTTCCAGTAACTTCTGAAAAACCTCATCGAGTGATGGTCGTTTCCAAAAGAGGCTGATTTTAAAACTGTGATGAAAATGGCTAACAGCAGGCTGAAGGTTAAAGTAAAAAACTTAAAAACCATAAAATCTGCCTGGAGGCTATTTAAGCAAACTGTTTTAGAGGCACAGATGGTTCATATACCTCTGAGCCAAAAACAAAAAAAGTAAAAAGGGGACAGTAAAGCTGGCGCGATTAAGCAGACAAATATGAAAGTTTTATTAGTACTAAAAAGGCATCCTTTAGAAAAATGAAAAATCTATCTCTGGAAGCTTGGAAGACCTGTTAAAGCCAGTGGGAAATGGAGAGGTCAAACAGATGACACATTAAAGTGCAATCAAAGGTAGTGAAAAATTACAATATGCCTACGTCCAGTGGAGGGATGTGCCCTGAGGAGATCTGACAGTGTCAGACATCAAATAATCATAAAGACTTAAATGTTTAGTAATAGGGAATTATTCAATAAATTGTGCCACCTTTTATTGTGAAATACTGTGTATTCATGTAAATATGGCCTTGTAAAAATATTTAATGATGTATAAGCATATACATATTTATGTGTTATATACATATGTATATGTAAAACGAACTAAATATCTGCTCCTATCTTAATGTAATCCATTCCAAAGATTTTAGCATGCATATTAGGAAAGTATAATTCATCAGGATAAAATAGTTGGTCAGAAGTAACATGACAATATGTGTTTGTAACTAAATATTTGACCACATTCATAATTCTGGTGAATAAATACATATGGATGAATATATAGAAATTTCTATTTAGAATAAATATGTAGACTAAACATATAGAGATGGCATTGTTGGATCAATGTAGCCTATATAATAAAAGTCTAATATGCAAATCGACTGAACAATGGAACTGCCAGTTGGAAGGGAGTGGGGTGTGGGCTGGTGTGAGTGGTGCCAGGACAGCCGAGGCAGGTGCCAGCAGGCAGAGGGAGTGGACAGCGATCAGGGGGCGGTGTTGACCAGCGGTGGCAAGGCAATGGGGAGCAGGGCCAGCCCCCAGTCACCTCCTGCAAAAGGAGGCCATGGATGGTGGTAGGGCCGTGATGGGCGCAGTCCCCCAGTTGGACCACCAGTCACCTCCCACAGAGAGAGGCCACCAGTGGTGGTGGCATTTGACCCTCTGGTCTCCTACCATGGACTGTGGCTTAGGCCAGACTGTGGCTTAAGTACGTTCCCCATGGGAGTTGTCAGTCAGTTGGACATCCCCCCAAGGGCTCCTGGACTGTGAGAGGGTGCTGGCCGAGCTGAGAGACTCCCCCCCCCCCCCCCCCCAGGCCTCTAGTATACAATATTTTAAATTTTGGTTATGAATATCAAATTCTCATTCAGAAATTCTATCAATTTATTGTACATTCCTATAAACACAACTTGGAGAAAAAGAAAGAAAGAAAGCAATGCAAGAGAAAGATACAGTATGTGGACAGTGGGTGTGGCTTCCCTGCCTTGTATTTTTTATGTAGAAGAGCATTTGTAGGGATTTTGATGCAACTTAAATAGTGATTCAAGTCTCCGAGGAAAATCAGCTTGGAGCAAATTTGAGGAGCTTAAGTGCCATAAATCAGAAGGTCCAAAGCATGGGAGGAAATAAAGTATGGGGTTGCTGGTAGTGTTGTTAAACATTATAAGCAGTCCTGAGAACTGGGAAATCTGTGGGGTTGGAGGGCCCCCAGCCTCCTCCAGGGGGACTGCTGAGTGCTCCTGCATGCAAACTCCACGCAAGTTCCTGTGCCCGCCGGGGCGCACACATACCCGCACAGACAGTCACTGGGGTTTCCACTGGTGAGCTGCCATTATAATTTTGAGAAAAGTCAGACTCTGGAGAATAACAGAACAGTTTGCAGGATTGCTATTTAAGAAGCCTTTTCTGAGGAAAGAAAAACAGTACTTGTGTCTTGAGTTGGCATTCAGTATAAACCTGTATAAAAGTGACCAAATATAGCCACGCAGAAGGTAAGGTAAGTTGTCTGGCTTTTCAAAAACCCAAAGTATTCACTTAGAGTTTGGCCTACTCCCTCCCAAAGGACCCTTGAGGAAAATAAATAACCGAGGCAAGGAAGGAAGCCTTGCGTGGGATTAAGAAGCTGGGTAAGGAGGGAATGCCATTCCTCCGAGTACAGGTGAATTCACAGACAACACCCCAGGGATTTATATTAGGAAGAGTGACACTTAATGCGCTGGTTGCTTATTTGGAAGGAAATGGCAGGAAGGAGGGGGAGTTTGCTACTTTCTCTAAGTTGCTTTCATTTCAAAAACCACAGAGGATTACCTCTCCCTCCCATCCCCCCAGAAACAAGCCCTGCTCTACAGATATATAAATGTAGAGAGGTAACCCGGCTTTAGACGCATTTTCATTCACTGAGCTGTCAGCTAGCTCACAGGAACAGAAAGTTCCGCCCTCACACTTCCTGATACAGGCTGCCTCTCAGCATCCCCAGCGAGGGAGCTTGGTCCAGAGTGAAGGGGGCTCAGTTGTGTTTCTTGAATAAAGAAATAAAAAAATTTTTTTTTGAAGGGTTTGCATTAAAGAAAGTTTAAAAAAGTGGGCAAAAGTACATCAACCAATGATCATCAGGCTTTGTCCCAGCTTCAGAGGAAATGTGTAGTTCATCCTCCTTTAACCTGTTTTTTACAAAAAGGCTAAGGCTAAACTTTAGGAGAATTGACATAGAGGATTAAATATATTTTCATGAGACTCCAGCCTATACACATATGGGATACAAGAGCCCGAGAAGGCATACTGCCTGTGGAGGACAAAAGATCCAATAATAAAATGAAGGAGTTGGGAAAGGTAAATGGAGTGAAAGTGTACTCTGCCTCCTAACACTCAGGGGTAACCTCTGTAGTTGACCACCTTGGAGAAGGACCGGGTCTAACCTCTGGCAGATGGTTTAATGCCTCGTGCATCTATCACTCCACCGAGGCGGCCCTGGAAACGCAAGCAGGTTGTCAGGGATCGTGGGCAGCAGTTGTGATGCTCCCGCTCTTCAGATTCACGCTTTGGGGCTGGAGCGGAGTGTTTCTGGTGGAGAAAGCATTTCCTGTGTGTTACGGCACAGCGGGTGAAGTGTGCTCGGGGAGGGGTGGCTTAGACCGCGCTGGGTGGATGGAAGGGAGAAAGTGGAGTCACACCCCAAGCACACGGTTTAGTTTCACGACTTCTTCTGGATGAAGTGGTACCATAGAGAGTCCATCAAGTATGAGGAATTTGTGAATCAGATGTGAAGGCAGCAGACACGATTGCTGTAAATCTAATGGCAGGTAGAGCAGGATATTCAAGTCAATACTGATCTAAAAAAAAGAAGCAGCCTCAATCCCATGGCCTGGTGGCACTGCCTTGTACCAATGACATCTTTTCCCGTTTGCTTTGCCCTAAATTGTTGAATAAGTAGAAAAAAAGATATTGGCCTCCCAATTCCAGAGCATTAAACTTGACTTAAAGAGTAAATTAAAAACACATAAACCCGGAGAATTATGAGGAGGCATCCACCCAAGCCCTCTACCAGGCACGGAGCTCGTAGAAAATACTTGTATTTATTGAGACTTAAATCAAGACAACCAGAATTAAATAGAAAGCTGGGTGAGATTTAGGGCACTGTGTCGTCGTAAATGTGAGGAGAGAAGAACATTAAAGGGCATGAAAGTAAACAGAGGTAGAGCTCAAGTGAACATTTCCATCCCCCCACAAGCAGAGCTCCCCTCCTCAATCAAGCCCATCTGCTCACTTCCTTTACATTTCTAATGCAGCCATTTAGCACTTAATAAAGATCAGTTACATTTAATTCTCCAGGACCCTGCCATGCAGCTCTGGCCAAGGAGGTTTGCTGCATCCCCAGGGCCTACATATTTGGCTGTGGATGTGTTCAGCATTGGTAATGGTGATGTGGACCTCAATTGCTTCCTCCCTATGTAGATAGGGACATAGGGTGACACATTGACTAAATCCTATGCCCAAGTGATTATTACAGTTTGCCCCCATCACCTGTGCTCCTTAGGGGACGTCCAGGGGCAACTGCTGTGGTGTGCGAAACCAGCTGTGCCTGGGAGGAGAGGTGGAGAGATGGGCCTCCTTCACTCCTGGCAGCCCCGCACCTCTGGGGCCTTCTTGTCCGCACCTGGAAGGCTGAGCTTGCTCCTAGTGCGGACAGGAAAGAGATTGGTTTCTTCCATCTTGACTTGGGGTCCTCAGGCGAAAGTCTGGCTGACACTCAGCCCCTTGCCAGGGGCTGCAGTTAGCAGGGCCCGGGCCAGTGGGTTTAGGCCAAGGTGCTGGAATAGGATGGGGGAGTAAAAGGCTGGAGAAGGGCACAGCGATGCGTATTTGGGTGCAGATCCAAGTCTGTGCAGCTCGCGGAGGAACCAGCCACTCAGCTAACCCTCACAGGCCGGGACCTATCTCAGGGCTGACTGCCATGGGACACAGAAACCTGAGACTCGGTTTTTGCTCTCAAGAATATCTGCCTGACCAGGTCCGAAGCAGCCGGGCCCGGAACAGCTCGCTCCTCACCTGCCCCTGCCCCACGGCTGCCTCTCAGACATGGCTGGAAACTTTTGGGGGAACTTGAGGATCTGCTGAATCAAGTGATGAAGGCTTAGATCTGGATGTGTTGAGTTATTATAGCGCTGGGGTGTTGATCTGTGAGTGCCTTGTGTGGGGTCTGGATGAGGTTGGTTGATCTATTTGGAAGTGTCTTTTGTGTGAAGTGTATCCTTGGGCATGTGGAGGTATTATTGATATGAGAAAATACTAAGTAATTGATTTACTACCTGAAAAATTTAAAGTTCTGATAGTTTAAGGTCTCTTGCCAAAAAGAGGTTTTAAAGCTAACACCTTAATTTCAATGGAGAAAGGGGAGGACAAGCCCTTCCTACCCAGAACAGGTAATCCAATTCCAGACAGCAACTATCTTGCTAGCCTTTTGATAGCCTAAGGGCAAGTTTACATGTAAACAAGTTTGCTTCTCAGTTCCCAGGGCAGAAAAAACAAGGTTTAAAATTATTAGATTTTAAAATTTATTCTTAAAAATATAAAAGTTTATTAATTAAAAAAAACAAGGAAATTAAAAAAACCTGATGAACAATATTAACTGTTGATTATAATAGAATCAGAGATACGGGAGGGGAGTGGACTGACAATTCTCCGGGGGAAAAGGGGAGTGGGGGGTGCGGGAAGAGACTGAACATAAACTGTGCACCTATGGATGAGGACAATGGGGAATGGGAAGGGGGCGGAGGGTGGGGTGGAAACCTGGTGGAGGGGGGAAGAAATGAGGAACCCTTGTAATAATATGAACAATAAAGATTGGTTAAAAAAATAATAAAATTAAATTAAAAAAAAATAAAAAGGAAACAAGCATATTTTAAAACAGAAAAAGGATTGAGTAGGTTCACCATTTGACCCAAGGGAATCACTTTGTGGTCTTCTTTCTCCAGCTATAAAAAAAAAAGAGGAAATTATAGCAATCGTTTCAGAAGGTGTCGTAAATACAGCCTACAAAGGACAACACAATTGTAGAAGAAATATTAATAAAATAATGTAAGCTCAAAAAAAAAAAAAAAAGAATGTCTGCTTGAGTGTGCGCGTTCTCCTGTGCTTGTGTGGAAATGGGCCTCATGCTGCACATTTACTCACTTATTTACTCAGCGTCCTCCGCACGCTGGGCATTGTTCTGTGGCCGGGGATGCAAAGATAAATAAGGGAGGCCTCGAAGGCTCGCATAGTTGAATAAGGAGGCCAACAAGTAATCAAATGGCGTCCTCCCCATCCCAGGGGCCAGGCTCTGTGCCCGAGTGAGCACCTGCTAGGCCGGAGACTGACATACAGATTCAGGAAATGGGATGGAGAGGAAAAACGCCAGGGACAGGGAGGTGGAAAAAAGGATCCGAGTCAGGAGGGAGAGCTCCACATCACATATTACATTTTTGATTCTTATATTTCCAGTAGGACATGATCTCACTCATCTGGGGGAAATGGTGAACAACATAGACTGATGAACAAGAACAGACCCAGAGATAAGGAGCCATGGGTCAGACTGTTGGACCTCAGAGGGAGGGTGGGGATAAAAGGGAGAGATCAACCAAAGGACTTGTGTGCATACATATGAGCCTAACCAGTGGTCAAAGACAATAGGGGGGTGGGGGCATGAGTGGGGAGGGGTGGGGGATTGGAATGAGGGGTTGAGGATAAATATGTGATACCTTAATCAATAAAGAAATAAAAAAATCAAGTGTATAATCCTATTGTAATTCCCACGTTATATTTTCCCATTTAAAAACATCACAAGATTTATAGGAATATTTAAAGCCATATGACACGCCTTAGACGTTGGTTTTTGGACATCCTTTTGTCTTCGGGTTGTAGCTGAGGAAGCCTACCAGAGTAAAGGGGGCAGAGAAGCAGAGAACAGTCAGCTGGGGCTCCTGGCAGACGTGTGAGGAGATGGATGCTTGTCTCTATGCTTTCCGGACTGTTCAGGCTGAAAGTGCTTTTAGAAAGATGTTTTCCTTTTACGAATGAGAGAGAGAACCGTGTTCCTGAGAAGGGAAGTGACTGGCAGGGGTGACACCGTGAGTGAGGAGCTAAGACAGGGGTGTGGTCTCTGACGTCAACAAGGGGAGAATCGTAATGGCAGTTGTCCAAAGGGCAAGAGAAATGGCTCTTCTTTAGGTTAGATGATACTCAGTGAGTATCATGCACAGGTAAACTCTGGAGAAGGGCGCATTGTGCCATTTTTTAACCTGAGCCCGGAGTAGTAAGAAATACATTTTTGCTTTACAATTTAGTTCTCATTCTCTCTCTCTTTCCCGCTCTCTCTTCCTTTTCATTGTCTCAAAGTCTCTTGGATGCTGGCATTTTTTTGATTTTACCAGAAAGTGTCAACAGAAGATTTTCTCAGAGTTATGTCACAACTGCAACCTAGCTGACAACAATTGTAAAATATATCACGATTTCAGTGTTATTACAATATGAAAAGTGGTTAGAATACACAATACAGGATATATCTATTTCAAAGTAAAACGCAGATTTCATGAAACGATACTATATTTCTGTGTGATGCTCTTTGATATTCTCTGCTTTGTTCTATTCTATTTCATTAAAAAATTGCCTGTTGGGACTCATTAATGGGCTGAGAACCCAGCTTGAAAACAATAGATAAATAGATCAATTTGTATGAAATGTAATTATTGTGGCAGAATAGCGGGGCCTTCAAGGTCTCACCACTGGATTCTTCTTTACCTTAACACTGCACATTAATCTGAGTATTTCTATCAGTTATTCTAAACTTTCATTGTGGGCTCTCTTAATAGGTCAGATTTATCTCTTACAATGGTCAGTGGCTGCTCCATTTATCATTTGTTGTAAAGTATGCACTTGTCTTGATGGAAAACTGGGGGTGATGGTGTATTGATTCGACAGTAAAAGAAGGTGCACAAATTTTAAAATGTGCAACGTCCAGCACTTGTACCAGGTGAGAGGGAAGTACAGGAAGGCGGAGATGGGGAGGGGAGAAGAGCAAGGATAAGAAAGCTGGGAGTGGAGGAAGACTAGATAGGCAGAGGCGCCAGACCAGTGGAGTGAAGGAGGGGGAGGAGCCTGCAAGCAGCTGCCCACTGCAGTCCTGAGCCTTGGGCCAAGGAAATGAGGAGTGACCTAGAGGGATAGACTCTTGCCATGATTGGTTGGTCTTCATGCCATAGTCAAAGAGAGGATGCCGAAGCCTGTTCTGCAGAGCTGTGCTATTAATTGTGGCCCCAGGCGTTCTCTCTCTCTCTCTCTCTCTCTCTCTCTCTCTCTCTCTCTCTGTCTCTGTCTCTGTCTCTCTCTCTCTCTCTCTCAGGGCTGGCCTACATCAGGGAGCTGTTGGGAAGACAAATTGGCTACTAAGGAGAAAGAGTGGTTGAACCTGTTTCAAAGTAGGCTGATAAATAACAGCTAATGCTTCCCCATTTAAATAATTAGATACTCACAGCCAGATTGCAGGCAAGGTGGGGGTGGAGTGAGGCATAAAACTGCATAGAAAACTGGGGCAGAGGTGCTTCACCTCTTTAAAATTAAAAAAAAAAAAAAGATTTCAGAGAGGAAGGGAGAGGGACAGAAAGATAGAAACATCAGTGATGAGAAAGCATCGTTGGTGGCTGCCTTCTGCACACTGCACACTGGGGATTGAGCCTGCAACCCGGGCATGTGCCACCCGACTGGGAATCAAACTATGACCCTCCTGGTTCACAGGCTGACACTCAACCATTGATCCATGCTGGTTGGGTAGTGCTTAACCTCTTGTTTGAATCATGGCCTTCTAGGATAATCCAAAGACAACTTAAGGATAGACCCCTACCCCTTCTCCAATAAATATATATACACAGAGAACTTTACAGATCATTTCATGGATTCAGGCACTTTCTGAATTGAAATTTATTTTTGGGCCTTTTGAATCCAGGTTTAGAACCCTACGTAAAGATTATTGGATGTGGGTGAATTCAGCTCCCCATCTACTCTCCTAAAAACTACAGTCCTTCCCTTAAATTAGAGATGGAAGAGGGAAGGTTTTTGACCTCTGCAGCCTGGAACGGTGGTTCAGAAGAGGTGGAGGTGAGCTGTAAACCTGTCCCCAGGAGGGGGAGTGAAAGCAGACAAGGGGTAGCTAAGTACCACTTGGTGTCCCGAAGCAGATTTCTGGAATATTAAGCATCCAACAGTAACCTTCACAGCACAGGAGAGAGGGCCGTGCCTCAGTGCTGGAGACGATGCTTCTTGTACCATATAGAACTTGAGAATCAAATGACACAGTTTTTCAGCAACTTGTCCAATCCTCAGAGCAGACATTCTTCTCAAAATGGATGTCAGTAAAGTCACAAACCAGGGATATGATGGACAGATTCTTCCATTCGCATCTCAGGGACATACAGATGTGGGAGGCCCCAGCCTTAGCTAGCTGTTGGGTTAAACAGTGTTTGCTGTCTGCGTGTGCTGTCAGATGCATTGGAATGCTTAACAGAACTTGCCTCCTCTTCAAGGAATTTAAACTGACAGCCCATTTGCCGCTCATCACTAATGTGATGTTTTTTTTAGAGGAAGCCACTTAGCTTGATTTACCAAGATAGTGCTTCCTGTCTAGGGGAGGAGTCCATTGGTGTTGCCCCTTTGCAGAAGCCGGGGACACATAGGACAATGCCATGGTCCCTGTGGCATTTCTTCAGAAAAAGCAATGCCACCCTGCTTTTGTCCGCACTTCTGCTCTGGAAGAAACTGACATTCATGCCACTGTTCCAATAACACGGGAATGGTCTCAGGCAGTTTGTCTTGAGTTTCTGGAATGGTCCAAGCATTGACCACTTTTCCTCGTGGAGTCCGGAGAAGCGATTGCCTGGAGAGCCTGCCTGTGGCTGCCGCGTGAGGTCTGGCAAGGACAGCAGCATCTTCGTGCTGCAGTTAGCGCTTTTACTCTCCTCACCCACCCCCAATCCCCCTCGGAGGGAAATCTGTGATTACATTTCCCCCCCTCTGCACAGGTGCTAGCATGCATTGCGCAAATACAAACATATCCCACTTCATGAGGAAATTTGGAAGTCATTTTCCTTCCATCTGTCTGAAGTAAACCGAGCTCTAAAACTGGCCACCCACCCACCCATTCTCCCACGCACCTTCCCGGTGACAAAGAGGAGATGGCATTGTAAGAGAATGGAAAGAAAGAAAGAAAAAAAAAAAGACAAACCCTGCAAGGCTTGACAAGAATGGCTTGTTAGTATCCTTTGGACAGCTACGAATAACACACAATATTACCGTAGCTTCTGGGACTGCCTGCTATTCGCGGGAGAGGAGCCTTCATTTCCCCCCTCTCCTCTTTGCCATCCCAATGTGCCTTTATCACAGATACCTTTTCCCATTTAATTCCCGAATCCTGGCCGAACCAGCGTGTTCTTTGATCACAGATCATTTTCTCAGGTCCACAGCGAGCAGGTAGGTAACGGTGACCTTTTAGGAAGGGGGTGGGGGTGGGCAGTGCTGCCCGTGTCCGGAGGACGCGGCAGCTGCGGGCGCCGCGCAGCCAGACAATCAGAGGCCCAGCAGGGCACCTCCGAGCGCAGCTGCACAGCCTCCTCGCGAGCTCTCCCAGGCTCCGCGCCCTACGTGCGGATTCCAAGCTACATTTAACACAATTGCCCATCAGCACTTAGGAAGCAGTTACCACAGAAACCCAGCGGAGACCAATTAGTCACATGATTAAATTAATTAAAATAACCCAGGGCATCTGCCATCTTGCCTCTTTCTGCAGCAGATAAGCTCGTGGTCCAGACAGACCCGAGATGGGTTAGCAGTCCTGTTGTGTCTCCTCGTCCCGGAATCGTCTTCTTCCCGGGGGGAGGGGCTCTCCCGATTTTGCTCCTCTTTCCACAAGGACTCTCGGTTGTTTTGGAAGAGATTTCTCCCCTGTAAGCCAGGCAGTATCGAATTTACAAAACATCAGGTTTAATAAACAATGGGGTTTGTTCTGTTGGGGATAAGAGGATTTGAAAACATTTTCATGTGCACCGTTGAAAACTTTTGGAGGGTTTTTTTTTTAATTTATTTTTTATTTTTTTTATGAGGGCTGTGAGGGTGCTCCGTGATACGCATTTACACTTGACCTGAGAATCCGGTGACAAGTCAGGGAAACCAGACCATGGCTCTGCTTGTTAAAATAACAGCGGTGTCGCACGGGGCACGGGTGGCCTGTGTTCTGAGGCAGTCCTTGGTCAAAGGTGGTGTCTAATGATCCCACTCAGTGGCTCATCATTTGTAAAAGGCAAGAAATTCGCATTCTGAAGCGAGTGCTGTGCATCAGCGCTTTGTTCGGGATGTGCTGAGTGACCCAATAATGGCCTCTATTATAGTGTACCAGTGCCATCCTTCCTACACACACACACACACCGGCTTACCTAGATCTCACAGTGCTCACAGCAGCATGTCAGGCACTTTCTAGAGACCCGATTCATTGAACCTGAGAGCAAACGACCGCACACAATTTGGAGATGCCACAGGAGGTAATGGTGTGGTTCCCCAGAGCTCTTTCTCTGCGAATGGGCTTGACAAAAGGGCCTAAGTTATCTAGTTCGGTCACATTGATCTCATCTACAAGTCTTGACTCTGAGCGGGAGGATCGCGGTTCTACATGAAAAAGAGGTAGTGCCAGCAGGGACAGGTCTTTCAGCAGCTGTAGGCACTGGTCTGGTTGGAGGCTTGCTTCTTCCTGGGTGAGTCAGAGTCTAGTCCGACCTCAGAGCAGATGTGTCCACCTGGCAGTTGTGAAAATCAGGTGGCTGGTAGAAGAGAGCCATACGGTAGTTAAAAAAGCCGTGGCCTAACTATCACATAACTAGCTTCAAAGGAAATTAATTGGTGGGGATATAAGCAATAGCAATAATAAGAATATATATTTGTATCACATTTTATAATTTATAAAGCATTTGCATACTTTCATAGTTCAATTAATCTCTCCTCTGATTTTCATTAATTCTCTTATTTAATGTATATATATTTTGTGTGCACTTGGCACACACTTTTATAATCTGTTCAAGTGGCTATTTTGTGAATAAAATAAACATAGCATGCATGCAAAGCAGAGCTAAAACAGTTATAGGAAATATATTTTTCATTTTAGAGAGTCTCCCTTTGAAATTAACAGAAAAAAAGAAAACATTTTTTTTTTGCATAAGTGATTAATGAATAACCCTGCTAGAAATGATTTGAAAAAGATAATTTTAAACCTTTTATTATTAAATACAATATTAATAAATGTTTATTAAATAAACAGTAGTGCTTCTGTGAGCTATCGACTTGCTTTTACAAGCAGATATCTGTTTCTACTATATATAAAATTGTTCTCAAACTATTAAAAACTACTAACAACTATTTTGAAGCTATTAATGACGACTGGTTGGGGAATGGCAAAATGAACCACAAATCAAAGCGTATATATCAGGCTTGGTCAAAATGTGTCAAGCGTTTGGAAAGTTATTACACAATGTTTTAATAGACAGACCCTGCATGCCATGTAGTGAATTTGAAACAGAGATTCGACTTTATTTGCTCACATTTGTATTGACTACAATTGTTACCCACGAATTGAGTTTTCACAGCAACACAAGGGGCTGCCTGTCCTCATCATTCTGAATTCTGGCTGCTGAGAGGAACTTTGAGGGGCTGACTGGTCATGGAGGGGGTATTGGCTGTGCATGTTCCATTGCAATTTTTAGGTTATTCTTTGTCTCACATCATGAAGCTTCCTCCCATTCTACCAAGGAGGATCAGCAAAAGATGCCTCTGCATCATTTATGAATCATTCCTCCCTTCCTTTGGCCCCTCCCCTCCCCTGTGATATTGACATTCATTGTCTACTGCTAGAATGCAACATATGAATGTTTTAGGATTAGGTTGTTGACTCACTGATCAAACCTGAGATGCTTCTAAGACTGATAACACTGTGGGGGGAAAAACTTACAAAGTTAGATTTCTATGAAAATTGCGATTATTAGAAGCACTTGCTGCCTGTATTGATTTTTAGCCTTTTCATTTCATCTTCCTGGAAAATCTTGGTTCTGAGTGCTTACTGCCACACTTAAATTGTCAAGGAAATCAACTTCAGATGACAGAAAATGAGATAGTTTAGAAACGAGTTTTTGTCTCTATTATTTTCATAAAGATTTAATAGCAAAGGGGCAGGGCAATTTGGGCAATTAGGAGCCTGGTAGGTCTGCCATAAATCCCTTCTGAAAGTCAATTCATAAAAAAAAGTTGAATAAGTAATACTGCAGAATATTATGGCCAGCATGTTTGTGCTAACGTGCTAATTCACACTCAGGAGATAAAGAAAAAATTTAGAAGTTGGCTTAGTGATATTACAAATTGGGCATTTATTATTTTATTCAACAAATACCAGTACCCATTTAGATCAGCAGCTGTCATTTCTCTGTCACTTCTTACAACTGTTTTTGTTTTTAGAAGATATAATAATACTAGCATATATTTTATAGCTGTTTGTCTATTGTCCATACTTCCTATTATAATAAACCCCCACGAAGATAGTGATTTTTGTCTGTCTTATTTGCTGCTCTATGTTCAATGTTTAAAACTGCGACAACCATATAAAAGAGTTTGATAAATATTCATTGATTGAATGAATAAAAAGGTTTGAATTAAATAAATCAGGCTCGACTTTTTAGAACAAAGAGCATTGAAAGGAACATTAATTTGTTTATAAGTTAGATTTATTAAATGTTAAAAAGAGTTGGTTTGGGTACAGTAAGTGTTGGGTGCAATTGTTGAAACTGGGAATCTGTCCATATAGAGGATGTGGAGGCTGCAAAATAAAGGGTAGACCAGTTGATTGCCCTGATTTTCTTTTCTTTTTCAATGTACAAATCCTTTAGCACAAAGAATCTAAATGGATCAGAGATAAAAATTCACATGGAATTTATTTTAACTTAGAAAACAATAGAGACAGCCATAAAATAAGAAAAAGAGGAGATATTGGTAAAAGACTGAGAATTATAATGCGTGAGTAATCCTGTCTGGGCTACTGGGACGCAGACTGAGGGGGTTCTTAATCTCCTGATCACTCATCCACAGAGCTTTGTCCCTAAACCATTGGTTGTATAAAACCTTTGCAGATTAACTAACTGTCTTCCCGGGCTGTAGTAGGAGGAATAATTATTTTATTCTCAGCCATGCAGTGGCGTTGCCATATAAAACTTTTATTTTGTATTGTGTGTAAGAGAATATGGATTTGGTTGACCCTCAGATCTGATTCCCCCCTCCTCCCCTTAATACTATCCACATGTAGTTTGTACCTTGAAGCAAACACAGACTTATAATCTAAAGGAAAAATCTCAGTCATCATTCACTCACTGGCTTGCAAAATACGCATCAATTTCTTTCTCCTTTGAAAAGGAACTGTGTTTAATGCATTGCATAGAACTGACTTATAACCTTAGGGAGGCACCTTTTTTTTGGGGTGGGGGGTGGTCTGATGCCCCTGTGTATATCAAATGGAACCCAGAAAAAGGTAGAAAATAACTAATTCACAATGACCTTATCAACCGTTGAAATGATGCTATGTTCCACAAAACAACTTTCTCCCCCCCCACCCTCTTGTCTGTCTGGTGGTTTCTACTTTCTTATTGGCTTCCTGCCTACATCTTACCAATTAGCTTGTAAGAAAGACAATTTGGGGAGTCTGACTTACCCCTCTCCTTCCCAAGTAATGTTCACATAAGCTTTCTGCAGCTCTTTCTCCTGAGTGCCCTGCTAGATCCTCATGGGAAGGCTAGACCAGCCCAGGGAGGATTTGAGGACCTGCCTGTGGGGCCATGAATCGCCAGGAGAGTGGTCAGCCTTGTTCAGGCACTCCCCCTGCTCCCCCTGCAGGGTCTCACCTCTGCCCACCCACCAGGGATTTGTTCCTCTCCTTCTAGGGCTTGGCTCCCAAGATCCATCCTCTCCCGAAATCCTGGCTCTTGAACTCTTCTTGCCCCTCACGGGTTAGCATGTTAGTAGCCTCTCCATTCACCTGTGGATACTCACAGTTCCTCCCAATTTAAATGTTCTTCTTACATCCGACACTGGGCTAAGAGTCAGAGAAGCTCAGTAAGTTACTCAGGTCAGAACGCCCTGTGACCAGGCTGGGAATGGACTCCATCCTCCTTCTCCATCAGATGGTGCTTGCGACTCTCCCTGAATCAGGCTTCGTAAGGCCAGGGGGGCACCGGTGCCCTGTACCTGGTCCCTGCCCTGTTCTCCTCATCTTGTCTCCTATGGACACAACTTAACTCCCTGGAAAAGCCCAACCACCTTTTCAGGCTTTTCCTGAGGGTCTCAGAAATGTGTGCTTGCAGCAGTGAGAACCTGCCAATGGCAGACTTGCTTTCGGTTTCATAAACACTTCCGATGCCCTCTCTCTGGAAAGGTCTCTGTCTGGGGAGTCTGACCTATCAGGGCTGCTCCTAATCTATCAGTTTAAAGACAGTTGGCATCTCCAGAGTCTTCCTAGAGAATGTCCCAGCTAGTAGATACAAGTTTAGGTGGTTGTTTCTTCCTTGAAACATTACAGCTTAATTTGAGCTGGAAGGCATTATGAAAAGGCTTCTTTAAATGGAAGAAAGAAAGGTAGGGAGAAGGAAGGTAGGAAGAAAAGAAGGAAGGAAGGAAGGAAGGAAGGAAGGAAGGAAGGAAGGAAGGAAGGAAGGAAGGAAGAGGGGAGGGAGGGAGGAAGGGAGGAAAAGAAGGAAGGAAGGAAGGAAGGAAGGAAGGAAGGAAGGAAGGAAGGAAAGAGGGAGAGAGGAAGGAATGGAGGCAGAGAGAGAGGAAGAGAGGGAGGGAGGGAAGGAGGGAGGTAGGGAGGGAGGGAGAAGAGAAGTCTAAGTTAAAATTTCATCATTGTCTGGAGAGAAGTTGGACTTAGTGTTTCAGCCAGATGTGTGGACAGTTTCTCCAACTGTAGCTCTTTCCTGGGAATGACATTTCCCACAGCCGCTCATTTCCTTGGAGATTCTGTGCTCGCAGAGCATGGCTTCCAACACCCTGCCCAGCTGAGGAAGCCTCTCGCCCTGGAGCTGAGGCCGCCACTGGGCTGGGCTGGGCAGGGCCGCTCCTCTGGGGGCGGCACTTTTCCTAACCATGTCCTGTTCCGTACAGAGCTGCCTGGTGAGGATCTGAATGTAATAAAGGAACTTGGCTGGCCAGATTCCTTGTCAAGTTAAGGAGCCCTTTGTTTCTGTTTAGTTTTCTGAAACAAGACAAATTATGATATTTTCTGTTAATTTCTTTCCATAATGAGTTTCATTAAACTCAAAGCTTCCAGTAGACTGCGCCTTGACAGCTGTCTGAGGGCTGTTTCATTTACTGGGGGCTGCTCGGACGGAATAATTATTACAGCTCGGTAGTTTAAAAAGAAATAAGAACAACAGAGAGAAACGTGTGTTACATGTTTCTGTTTCTTTCCCATGTCTGGGATGCTGTGGTGTTCAAAAGAGATCATTAAAACCGTGTATTCTTTGAACTGAAATATTACTAAATCATCACACGTTTGCTTCTTAATGGCTTCCCAGTTCTGAAATACTGAATTGCATTAAATGAAGGTATATTTAAAGGAAGCCTTTTAGAGGTTAATAAAGGAAATTTTAAAGGAAAGGTTGTCTTAGGCACTGGCAGGTCAGGATGTCTTGGTGAGAACATGGGCAGCAGCATCTTTTATCTCATGGTTACTGAGTAAGTATAGCAATGCACACTCACTTATCTCCACAAAATAATTTTAAAAATACATTTTTGTTAATTTCAGAGAGGAAGGGAGATGGAGAGAGAGAGAGAAACATCAGTGATGAGAGAGAATCATTGATCAGCTGCCTCCTGCCTGCCCCCAACTGGTGATCAAGCCTGCAGCCCGGGCATATGCCCTGACCAGGAATTTACTATGATCTCCTGGTTCATAAGTGGACTCACAACCACTGAGCCATGCTGGCTGGACTCCCCCAGATAATTTATATATGGCAACTTGCTGTAATAAAAAAGACTTTAAATTCATAGCCAGAATTCCATCTTTAGAGTGTTCTTATTTGTGAATCAAACTGCCCCCATGTTGAAATGCTGAGGTCTCAAAAAAGGAAAATAAAATAATGTCAAAATTAAAACCTGATAGAATGAAATTTATATTGCTGTATGTAGGGATGAAATGATTCAGAATTAATGCAAATATTTTTGTGAGGAAAAAAAATGAAAAGAAGTGATGGATGAAGTAAGTGGGTTGAAAATTTGATAATTGTTGAAGCTGAGTGATGGGAATTTGGAGACTCACTGTTCTGTCGTTCTTATTTTTGTACATATGTAAAATTTTATGATAAAAGTGTTAAAAATGATGCAATGCTAATAGAAACATGATAGGTAATAGGTAAGGGATGAAAAGAAAAGGAATTGTGGATTGTAAGAATTTGATGGACCAAAATAATTTCACAACAAAAGCTTTAAAGTGAAGAAAGAAAGAAAAAATTTGAGAAAAAGTTAATGAGATGCAACTCTAGAATCCTTAAGGTTCTGTTTTTTTTTGTTTTGTTTTGTTTTGTTTTTCCCTCACAGCAGATATAAAGTTAATATAGGAGAACTTAAGCTGGAGAAATACTCTATCTGGGGGAAGAATTTCTAGGAGCAGATTTAAATTTCACAAAGAAAGCACCATTAGTAAAAATGAGTTTAGTGGCTCATGTGGAGGAAAAGCAAGTAGGGTATAAATGGCGAAGGAACACACTGCAGAAAAGAATATGCATTTTCATTGTTCTTATTTTATCCCCAGCTTCTTAAAGAACCTGTAACAGAGAAAGGGGCGTTGCGGGAGGAGGCACCAGTGTGCCCAGGACAGCCGCACTCCGCAGGCATGAGGAGGTGCAGGGAAGCAGAGGGCGGCCCCCACAACCTGAGAGAGAGAGCCCACCAGCCCCCGGCCCTCCCTCTGGGGAGGAATCCTTCCTCTGGCTGCGGTAGCCCTTGATAACACCCCGTAGGACTGCTTTGGGCCACTTCCAAAGACCGGTTTCCATTTTCCTATCATTCTACGTGGCAATGGAGTTGGATGTGTACTTGGACCAGGGAGTCTCTAAGTGTCCTTTAGATTCTGAGATTCTGTGATTATGTAAGACAAAGAGAAAGGAAAACATCCTCAGCGGTAACAGTTGGAGGCAAGATAGGTGTGTCTGGATGCGTGTGGCTCTCCACGTTCCCCGTAAAGGAAGACGTAGCCATATTGTGAGCGGTGGGCTGGCTGCCCACCAAGTAGCAGACTGAATGTAATCTGGCCCTTCTAGTTCTTAAAGCTTTTAATACGGAGGAGCCTGGTCTCACTCAGGAACTCCTCATTAAAGTATAAAACACTCTCCCGTAGTGTCGACGCTGGGAAGGCACTCTCCCTCCACAAAGTCTATCACTATCTTACAGAAATCTCTCCCCCAGGAGGTCCCGGAGCCCAGGGCTGCAGCTGTGTTTTAATAAGGGCTGGATAATTTTATGACCAATAACATTTGTCGTTACACATGCTACAAGATGGTTAATCAAATCTCAGCCTTCAGGGCATAATCCGGATTCCCACAGGAATTTTCCTGCAGGATTCTGTGTTTGGCCAGGGAAGCTCACTTCCCTCCTTACAAACCAGTTGTTGACCATGGCTTCATAACTCTGGATTTGTGCCACGATTGTTTCTCTTACTGTCACCAGAAATTTCGGTATTAACATAGTTTTTGGGGGCACAAATCCGAAAACTCTCCTTTCGAAAGCTGGCTTTTTAGAGCTCTATGTTTTCAGGCCGATACTTTTATTTTTCAACTCGTAACTTTAGTGAGACTGGAATATTCAATCTATCTGTTTCATTTGGGTCGAGGAGCCAAAAGTTGAAGGCAACTTTCAGACCTGAGATACCAAATATTTTTCCAGCATTTCTCTGTTGCTTAGGAAACTCATAAACTGGTTCAAACATCTCACTTGGGGAAATATTGAAGTGACATTTAACTCAGAAACAAACTGCCTTTGGTCTGCTAAAGAAAACAGCATCGCTGCCTGAGAGGGCACCCGATCAAAAAAAAGGGTAAGAGAGAGAGAGAAGAGATGGCCATGGAAAGCTGAGGTGTGGATGCCTGCAATACAAATTTTGAGAACATCCTGGTGTTTTTTATTTTTCATTTTATTGATTTTTTACAGAGAGGAAGGGAGAGGGATAGAGAGTTAGAAACATCGATGAGAGAGGAACATCGATCAGCTGCCCCCCCCCCCCCCCCCCCTGCAATGGGTACTAAGGTACATGCCCCTGATCGGGAATTGAACCTAGGACCCTTCAGTCTGCAGACTGACTCTCTATCCACTGAGCCAAACCGGTTTCGGCGTCGTGTTTTACTTTGGTTTGGATTATATGCACAGATCAGCCTGTGACATTTCAACTGCTGTTAATGAAGGAGTGAAGTCTCTGTCATTGAAGGGTCTGGAGACCCCCAAAAGTCTTCTACTCAGAATTAAGTGGTGTTTCATGCAGCAAGGGACATAGACAATCAGAAGTAGGTCATAGCTGCTTTGGGTTCCAGAGCCTCTGTCCAGTCCTATGGAGCTGTTCTCTGTCCCAGTCTACTGTAGGCTGTTTGCACAAGGCTGCCCTCAGGCTCCATCTGATTGAGGCCAGGTCTCGGAGTCTGAAGCAAGGTAGGAGTTCTACCTATACCTCCCACTCCTGCCTCCTCACGCTGGGTTCTCCAAACCCAGTACAAGGCAGGTGCAAAGGGTCTCACTCAAGACGGAGGGATTACTGGAAGGTGTGTGTGTGTGTGTGTGTGTGTGTGTGTGTGTGTGTGTGAGAGAGAGAGAGAGAGAGAGAGAGAGAGAGACTAAAAGGACTCAGTTTCCATATGGTCATCTAGGTAGGAGGTGACTTGGGCCTATTCTAGGCTCCCAGGCTCATGAGCTGAGAATGGAGCAGGGCAGGTGTGGGAAGGGGTGGGTGGAGCCCAAGAAGAGGAGGTAGAGCTCAGGGAGTTACTCCTTGCTCCTTGGTACTTTCATGGATTTCGGCTATATGCTAGAGCTATCTGGAGACAAGTGGAATGTATAAATAATATTAACTAAAACAACAACAACAACAACAACAAAACACCCAAAAAACAAACACAGAAACGAGGTTCTATTAAATTGTAGACTAACCAAAGTGCACCTGAAAGTGAGCCTAATCTGAGAATTCAGATTAATCGACCAGTCTCTGTACCTCCCGAGACTCTGACCTATGAAATGGAAAAAGGGAGACCAGGGAGGGAAGGCATCCTGGCTCATCCACCCTCTACACTGTAGAGTCTACAGTGAAGGCGCTTGAAGTTCTCCAGTGGCTTCCAGCATAATCTTGTACTTTCCCCCCAGTGACTTTCGGCTCAGCCTGTGTCAGCTTATTTGTACAAACAGATTTTTTAAAAAATTGTCCCTTGCTAAGGGACCTGACATCTTGCCACTCTCAGAAATTAGAAGTGATGGATGCCCTGAAGGGTGAAAGGCCTCGGCTGATTTTCTGTAAATAATAGAACCCACCCCGACCCCACCCTTCACCAACAGACAGCGATGTCTAAATTGCACATTTAGTGGCCCGTCCAGGTACTGAAGGAAATAGCACAGCCTGGCTCTGCTTGTTCACACTGCTGTTTTCTCCTGCAAAGCAAAACCAAGGCCATGCACGCTCCTGCCTTCCCTTTCTCAGGTTTAATGCAGTGCCCAGTTGACGGGAGCCAGCAGGTGATGGAGGTTTCTGATGAGACACTTAGTGGGTCTGAAACCCTCATGCTTGCTCGCCCTTTGAGGGGCCTTCCACCCACAGTGGCCACGTCCCCTCTCCGCCGTGGGAGAGAAAGAAAACAAGCAGCAAGACTTTTGAAAGGGAAGGGAGTGGAGTTAAATTGAAGACAGAAGATGTTCGTGTCTATTTTAGCCTGGCTTTTTAGGAAGGGGATGGGGGGTGGGGGGCAGGAATTGGAACCAGAAAGCTGTGAGAACTAAGGCAGCTTTAGGGCTTGGCTTCTCTCCACCTCCTCTCTCATGGTTCTGATTTTCTCTGGCTGTCTGCTCTGTGTTTTTCTCTGTGTCAACCAGATTTCTTTGCTTCCCCGAAGTCCCTGGTCCTTATCACTTCAGCGTGCACACCTCCATCACGGTGTCACCAGCGCCTCCAACACTGTGCCCTTTCGGTTCAGGTCCTGTCATTACCTGCTGGAGTCTTCCCGTGTATTCTAGTTCTTGTTCCTGAGACAGGAAGTCTGAATCCATCAGTTTATCTTTTTTTGCAACAGACCATGTCATGGGTTGCTGGACACACCTAATCTAATAGTGGCTGCCTTTGGGTCATGTGCACGTTTTGTGGTCCAGCCAGCTGAGGCTGGATCACACGGCACAAAACATGGCACACAGCCCCTCAGAAGGGGATGTGGTGGGCAGGCACCTTGATTGCTGCCTCAGGGCCACTGTCCAACATTCATCGAGTGTTCACCTGTGTCAGGTACTGTGCTAGGTATCAAGGGAGATCAAAAGTCTTTCCTTCATTTCCTATTTAGGTAGTAAAGAGGGAAGGGCCACACCTGGAAGCAGATAAGAAATAGCAGGGAGCACGTGGGAAGATGGTAGAAATGTAGGCTTCATACGCGATAACCAAAACCCAGAACACACTTTCTTCCTCTGCAGTCTGTTCCTTGAGTGTGACTGTGGAAGGTGGATAGGCCCTTAACAATGAATAAAATTCCAATGGAAAGCCTACACCCAGGGCTCATCCCATTTCCTCCTGACTACTCCAGCCCACGCGGTTGTCCCTTCCTCCCTGCCTGGCCTAGCAACTACATTTCAGTAAGAATCTGCCACTACTTCTCCCCCCTCCTTTATGAGTACAATTAGGCAGGAAGCTCCTAGAACGGACCAGATCTTGAGTGCTTCTTCCCTACAGTCCCCAGGGCTGACATTCTGTGAATTGAGGTGAAATGCAGTCAGACAGCTGGAATGGGCTTCTCTAGGAGGAGCCTTGGTCAATGACTGAAAATACTATGCATTAAATGCAGTCCAGTCCCAGCCTTGGTTAGTAAAATTGTGATGATACAAAACAAAACAGCAGTCCTTGAGAAGCCCAGGAATATAGACTGTGAGGGGTGATTTCTTGATCGAGTGGGGACATGGTGCAGAATGTCGTTGCTCATAGAAGGGTGAGCTGTGATGCTGATGGTGCTGCCTTTGTCCCGGGAGGCCTGGCCCACCAGGGCAGCTCTGAAGACCCTGCCAGGAGCGGGTGTGTGGAAGGAGGGGCAGCATTTACATTCAACTGGCTGGTTCTCTCATGACCTTTGTGCAGAGGTCCATTCAAAGAGCCTGGGGCTGTGTCCAAGCATGTAGCAGTCCTTTCCCTTCAGTTCATATATACTGTTCAGAACCCTCCATCGAAGCATTTCAGATATAGCAACACCAATTACCACACATTAATCGTCCTAGATAGACTTAAATGGCAAGACTCATTTCCAGTTACTGATGTTACTATCGTTTCTGTGTATCTCAACCCATTTTTTTTTTTTTAAAAAGAGAAGGCAACCATCAACACAAAACAGAGAGGAATATAGCTGCACAGTGGGAAGAGCGGCAGGTTTGCCTGCGGAGTTCATATGAAACACCATCTTTTAAATATGCATTTCATTGTTTCTAGCAACTTGACAGACTAAAACCATATTGAAAACGAACATGTGACCGAAACGAGCCGGAGCATGCCTCAGGCAACTCAGCACTTCCGCCAGTTTGGGGTTCACCTCCCTCACTCCTAACGTTTGTGAGGGGGCGAGTCTAAATAACGTGGAAACGAAATCATGAATTCCACACGCAGGACAAATGAGGCGAGGAGCCACACATGCTTTGGCATGATTAAGCTTGCTGCTCCTCCCCAACCTCTGATGCTGCTCAGACGAGAGGTCAGGAGGGGAGAGATGTGTCCCTGAATGAGAAGGAGCTGCCAGCAGATGGTGGGGACCATGTGAGCCATCACTCCAGGCTCCCTCTGAGCTTTTCCTTTTGTATCCTAAGCAGCCAGCACCCTGCCCTGTGATGACCCCACATTACAATTTTTCTATACATGCGATTGGATCACCTGGCTACCTCTCAGTGGCTTCATTGTGAAGCAGGAAGCATCGCCCTTCTCTGCAGGCTGGAAAGGAGCGACAGGGGCCTTGATGCCTTGACCCCTGTTAAAAAATTGTCTTCGTTTATTAAAGAACTCTTCACATTCTCATGTTCTCCCCCCCCCTTCCCCAACTTGCATACAAGACTAGTAGAAAAGAAGACACATCTCTGAAGCAAGAAAGGATTTTTATATCAATTTCCTTCATGAGGGGCCAGCTGCTTTAAAAACCATTCCTTTATTTGGGGGTCAGGCAAAGATGGAAGGTCAGAACAGTCTGCCCCTTATGCTCCTTTTATATCCCACATATACAGGGAGCTCAGAACCCCATGCGGTTTTTGCTTTGAGAAACCCTTAGGAAGTGAAAATGGTAGCAGTGGCCTGCTAAGGGCAATGGCAAACCATTGCAGGGTGGTGGGCTGATGACCTCAAAACAAAATGGAGGACAAAAATAGCAATTTCATCACAATCCCCCCCCAAGGTAAATCTGGGAAATGTCACTGAAAGAATTTCCATATCAATTTTAAACGCTCCCCAAAACAGCAGCAGATGCCGGTGGCGGTTCCCAGAGAGCCTGTGTGTGTGGAAGGGAAGCCGCTCCCCGGGCTGAAGCACGGGGTGAAGGGTCATGAAGTAAACGCCGCCGCCAGGCCCCGCCGCGCAGAGCGGCCTTTGTTGCAATGAGTGTGAAGCACGTGCCTTAACTTTTCGTTACTTTTGGCTTTTTTGGCTCTGGTGTCACATCTTATAAGTCACAGTCTAGCTTCTCCTGTCCGTATCTTTACTGCACAGAAGGTTTCCCAATTTGCAAGCCTTTGCAGCACGGCTGGGCCTGGAGATAAAACAGAATGCGTGTGCAGTACAGTATGCATTCAACTGATGCACGAGATTCTTCCCACCATATGGGCAAAGTAGTGTGCTTTTCACTCGAGGCGGCCCTGCCAAGACTGCCAGGAGCACATGACTACGTGCAGGGACCTCCCTCCCAACACCAGGCCCCGCCCCTCCTTAGAAGGAGGTCCTTGCTTTTAGCAGCCGCCTGCATGGTTGTGCCCCCCTCCTCTCCCCTTTTAGCTCATTGGTCACAATATTTTCTACTCACCTTTACACATCCTTCCTAACCTCATCCTTTCCCTCAGCCCTGCCCCTGGTGTCAGCCACCATTGAGGTCAGCGTGGAGTTCGGGTTGCCCTGCCTGTAGGAGAGGAGAGGGGGTAATTAGCATTTATGCTAATGAGGATGACAAGACTGCGGTTAAAAACTCATCAGTTACATTAATGACACGAGCCAAACCAGCTGATGTTTTTTTCCTTCCCCTTCAATGTTTATTGTCCTTCATCTCAGGCAAAGCAGACCGTGCCAAGCCTTTTTGCTGGGAAGTAACATTGGTCTGGTCCTTGTAGATAAATCTTCCAGGGGAACATCTTTCAGGATCAGGAAAAAAAGGAAGTGAGTGATAGAGAGTAATTGTGTTGCTCACTCACCTCTTGGAATCTGTCTTGAATCTCCTTGTATCCTTTAGCCTATAAAACCCACCAAGAGATTTTTTTGAAAAAAAAATTTTTTTTTTTTTTTACTTCAATGTTTACTGCCTAAACTTTGAATCATCGCCTCCTTTGGCTTTACTGAAGAATTAATATTTGTTTGAAAGCATACAGTATTTCTGACCAAAAGATATCAGTGGACACCTAGCTCAGACTCTTTTCTTGAGCGAGGTCATCGGTGTTACGTGGCATGTACAACCACTCTCATTCAACCAAGTATGGGTAGCAAGCAGTAGCCCCACTTCACAGATGGGAAACAAAGTCACTGGCAGTAGCTTCCTTTCATCTGTCCTTCAACTTCTCAGCCACCAGTCTGGGAGATAGACTCCTCTACCCACGAGTCCTGCAACAGGGTATGTCCCTTGGACAAGAGTGGTTGGTGTGGTTTAAAAAAAAAAATCTATATATCTATATCTATATCTGTATATGTATATGTATATATATATTTTATTGATTTTTACAGAGAGGAAGGGAGTGGGATAGAGAGAAACATCAATGAGAGAGAAACATCAATCAGCTGCCTCCTGCACACCCACTACTGGGGATGCGCTTGCAACCAAGGTCCATGCCCTTGACCGGCATCGAGCCTGGGACCCTTGAGTCCGCAGCCGATACTCTATTCACTGAGCCAAATTGGTAAGGGCAATCGGTCTGTTTTTGATGAAGGTCACCTACGTGTAATAACAGTGCTATTAGAATCCATAACAGTTGCAAATAAGTAATTATCTCAACTCTCTACATCAGTGTTTCCCAAACTTCTCTCATGATGAGAATCACCTGGTGGAGTTGTTAAAATACAGATTCCTGAATCCCAACTAAGAAGTGCTAAACTAGAATTTTTGGGAACATATAGGTAAAATTGTATACTTAAGCTTAGAGCACTAGTTAAGTATACAATTTTACCTACTATATGAGAGAAGTTTGGGAAACACTGCTCTACATGGACCTCATTTCTATTATCTGCAGACATTCCCCCCAACATGTGAACCAATGACCTTTGTGCAATAGAAAGTGTGATGTGTGTGTGTGTGTGTGTGTGCGCGTGCTTACATTTTTCATGAATGCTAAAGGTTCACTGCTCCTGACTGTATCTACAACACAGAGCACTGCGCGGCTCTGTGAGCTATGCCACCTCTTCTGCCCCATAGACCCTGGGAATTCTTTGCCTGTGAGGGAACCCTGAGGATGACGGTGCTTTGGGGTTTTAGCATTGTCCTTGGTCAGTGTGGGTGTGGTGGAGGGAGATGTCCACCACAGGGGAAAGAGCAGGTGGAAGGTAGACCCTGCCATGTTCATGTGGACGTCTGAGTGGGAAGGGAGACAGCTGGGCTAGCGGGTGCTCAGAGAAAGGTGGGAGCGATGTGTTCTGGAAAGATCCAGGACAGGAGATGGTAGGAACGTTGAGTTGCCCGGGGAATCTGACAGACCATCACGCTGGCCCTGTTGGAATCTTCATTCCAGAGGAGAATATGCCTGCATTTTAGCAAATTCCCTGCAGAGCGGGACTGGCCCCGGAGCCTTGGAGGGCGCCCTTGGCCAGTTAGGGGCCTCAGAGCGCCCCCTGAAGCCCTGGCTTTGGATGCACATCATCACCTTGCAGGGGTGGTGAGTCACCTGGAGCTCGGCTCTCATTCACCCAGAAATTGGTTATTTTCACACAGACTGTGACTGAGGAACATGATTACACACCTGTCACCACATGACGGGAAAGAGAGCTGTCTGTGAGCTGAGGAACGGGCGTGCTTCCACCCGGTCTCCGTGGAGTCTCCTTCATCAAAGATGTCATTTTTCATTTTTTACCTCGAAACACGACAGACATTACGGCTACGGCCTTGTCTGTATCATTTAGAGGAATTGCTGCCACAGATGCTAATCTAAGCTAATACGATTTTGTTTTGATTATATCTCTGTAGACCTTGGGTCCCAGAGCACAGGCGGCGGGACATGGTATGAAGAAGCGCGTGTGGCACCTGTAGAGCAGCTTCCTGTGACAGAGCAAGGGGTGGGGAGAAATAGAGATGAGAACGCTTCACACAGGAGGACGATTTAAGATGAAATAAATCTTTAAAATAGAAGAAAGCCGTCTGTGAATGCACAGGTGACTGAGGGAGGGGATTCTCATTCATGGAGAAGAGATCGCCCAGTGACTCCGAGTCCTAAAGGAGAGATGATGTGTCAGAAATGGGGACGAACACAATAAAAGCAACAAAACTCAAAGGCAACAGTTTTGAGCTGCATGCTAAAACCAACAAGGACTTAATAGATGCTGCAACACTTAGTTTTTACAAAAAGCCCTAGCCTTTCCAATAAAAATATAATATGCACTCATTTGCACATGTGCTGAAAATGGTGAGCCAACTGCAGTGCTAGATTGTTTGGAGATGCACCCCTCCTCCCCCCCCCCCCCCCCCCATCTGGTCTGCACCTGTCTGGTTCTGCCGTTCAGCTTGGGAAGAGCCTGGGTCACAGTGTGTGCGTACCCAAGCCTTGCTGAGCACTTCAGTCGGCAAGCGACATGGGTATCCTCTGTCACTCCATAAGAAACGAGGTTGACACGTGGTTAAGTTCGTAGCTGGGAAATAAAGAATGAAGGGATATGGCATGAATGGTAATGAAGGTAACCAACGGTAAAACCTTGGCTAAGTTACAGGGACCTCCGTGTCCGCATCTTCACATCCAACAGTTCAACTGAGAATTGAAAATTCGGGGGAAAGAGTCATGTAGTTGTGAATGTGTACTAGGTAGTGAATATGTGCAGGTTTTCCCTTTGTCATTATTGTCTAAAAAACACAGTATAACAGCCATTTCCATGACATGTATAGCATCAGATCTTGTAAGTAACCTAGAGCTGATCGAAAGCACATGGGAGGGGGGTGTGTAGTTTATATGCAAATACCATGCCATTTTGTATAAGGGACTTAAGCATCTGCAGAGTTTTGGTATCTGCAGGGGGTCCTGGAACTCACAGGGACAATGAGCCGTGACTTCTTTCTCTGCCTTCTAGCAATCTCCATGGTTCTCGTGGCTCATGGTCAGCCACGATGCTTCTGTTGATGGTGCCGCAGTGGAAGGGCCAGTGTGGGGCGGGGGTTGAGCCTGTGCCTGGTGTCACCACACGCGTGTTCAGAGCCCAGCTTTGCCATTCATTTATAAGCTCTTTTTTAGCTTTGGACAAGTTACTTAACTTCCCTACACTTCAGATTCCTTGAAGGCAAAATGGAGGTGGGAATGGTAGCACAGACCTGGAAAGATTTGGAGAGCTTTAACGTCACGTTGTCAAGGGACTTCTATACTGAGTTCTCTTCCCTCTGGGTGACAGCTCTGTGAGGCAGGCATTGAGCTGGAAGTTTCTGGAAGTGGTGATAGTCTCTCCAGTCGGGTCCAGTCTGTGGTTCAAGAACCTCCTTCCAGTGTGGCTCCCAGGTAGCTCGGAGCTAGAACTGCCCTGGGCAGTGAGATAGCGGGGTTTGGAGGAATGGGCTCCATTGGGAATGTTGGTAACCAGAAAGGCTGGGTGAGGGAGGCTACGTGTCCTCTGATACCTTTTGGCCAGAAATACTGTATGTGTTCAAACAAATATTAAATCTTCAGTAAAGTCAAAGGAGGTGATGATTCAAATTTGGAGCAAATAGGAAGGGAGGGGCTGCTCACTGTGCAGGGAAAAACCACACCTTGTTCCCAGTTTTACACTAAAAAGCGAGATGATGTGGAAACTCGGATTACTTTTTGTCTTTTGTCACCTGGATTTCAATTCTATAAGATATATACCTCCTGGAAATGTAATAATAATAGTGGTAACAATGGTAACAATGAGACAGAGGAGCAACTTTTAGATGAGGTTATCATCTAAAAATGGACCTTAAACCGATTCTCAGCTGTTGGCTTCGACAGACGCTTCTCTGAGCACCCAATTCTGCTCCAGCGATTACCCTCTATTTAAACACGCCACACTCCCACCTTTTATTACCTCCATTCATCATCGGGCAGAATGGCTGGGATTTAAAGTTAAGACTCCGGAGAGAGCCATTTGAGCAGAGGCTGTTATTTCTGACGCCCCTTTGCTGCTATCTTTGCACTCGGCTCCTCAGACAGGCTGATTGGTCCCGGGTTTAGGCAATTTAGACTTTGCTCTTCGAAGCCCCTGTTAACAGGTCAGGTGCACATGGATTGTCATTGAAGTTGTCAGGAGGACCATCCTGTTCGGAGGCACACTTCCCCTCACCCAGGGACAGGGGGAAACAGAGGTGTCTCCCTGTCTTTCTCCTTCGCCTGCTTCCTCTGGCATCAATCACAGCCTCACCCCGCGTTGGTCAGGACACTCGTGTGGACAGTGCACACAGTCGGGATTTTACTCCTGGTCCTGGTCTTCTTCATGTTCAGGCCAATTTTAGATCTTTACAGACATTGAATAACTCTCACTTCCATTTCTTACGGAAGAAGTCTTATCATTAAGATGAATTGTATATGGGGCGCCATTGTAGGATGTTGACTATAAAACTGTCCCAGGCCAGAGTAGTGACCCTCTTGTGGTGTCCAGAGTGGAGGACTAGGGTGACCGGTCCAAAGTGATGTCAGTGAGCAAGCTCCAGCCAGGCCAACTGTACAGGCCAGAGGGCCCAGGGCAGGACAAGAGTCAGGGTGAAAGTCCAGAGCTGGGGATGGTGTGGAAGTGGGCTCGAACTGGAGCTGGTCGGGAACCAGTGACAGGAGTACAGGGGGATTACTGAGAGCACATTGAGGCACCTGTAAGCCCACTCTGTAGGTTGATGGGCACTCAGAGATGGGGTGGACTGAAGTTTAGTCTATGAATCATCCAGAGAGAATGTAGGCAGCACTGCTGTACCCAGACCCTGTTTATGGCATTTCTGTAGTTGCTGGTGGGAGTAAAGAAAGCTAAGTTGGGCAGAGGAGGGAACCTTTCTTACAGATAACAATTGTGACATCATGGTCTTTGAAAAGGATTGCAGCTAATTCAGAGCTTAGAGTCCTTGACCTCAGAATTAGAAGCTAATTCAGGGACACCCCTTGTTTTAGTCTGTCCATGGCCATCATCAGTGGGGTATGCCCTTTGAGTCATTTCTTCTGTACGTAGGGGTGTGAGTTGTGCACCAGTTCTGCACATCCTCTCCCATGTTCCAATGTCTGTCTCCTCTTTGCCAAGACCTGTACGTGTAGGATATGGCAGGCCATGAGGAAGGGTGACCGGGACACACAGCAGGCTAACTCTCCCGGGAAGACTGTGACCCAAGTCTCACTGGCCTGATCAGGTTGCATCACTGCTGCTCTGTCTCTGTTTCTAGGAGTGGAGGGGGTAGCGGTATTGAGCAGAGGCTGGTGAACTGGCCTCCGCATCTGCATCCCCGCACTGTCCAGCTAGGCAAGTCCGCAGACGCAGTCTCATCCATTTGTCCAAGAGTCTCCACAGCTTCAATGAACCGAATCATGTTAACCAAAGCCACAGTCCCATTTATGTATCAGAGAGCAAAGACTTGATGAGCTAAGACACACAGGCATCCTTTATAGTCTGTACAGCATCATTTATGGTATCAATGAAAATGATATAATATTGATAATGCTATTAGAAATTCGCCAAGGACATTGTGATAAAGGATCTGAATTGCTGAGTGAGCTGTGTAAGCATGTCCTTCTGGAATTGATGGACTCAGGTATCCGAGGTTACTTAACAAGAATCAGGTTAAAGAGGCCTGGTTTGTTTTATGAATTAATTTTATAAAATTTGAAGTACCATCTCCCTTAGGCTGTGCTAGAGACCTGCTGACTCATGCTCACTCTGGCCTCTCTTTTCCTAGGTCCTCGCAGACCACCTTGCCCCCTTCAGTTTTATTTGCCATTAAATACCCTCCTTTCTCCATTTCCTTGCTGTATTCACTCTTGGAATGCTAAAACCAAGGAATTATGAAAACCTACCTTCATTAATAACACATTTTAAAATTAATGACATTAGTATTTTCAAGTTATTCCACATTTATTTATCATTCTTCCCACTAGCAGGGTTTAGAGAGAGGACTCTGGAGGCAGACAGCTTGAGTTCGAATGCTGGTTCCACTACTTTCTAGCTGTGTGACTTTGCATAAATAACAGTCTCTCTTCGGAGGTCCAATTCGCTCATACGCAAATGGAGGCTAGTACCTACCTCATCAGTTCCAATTTTGGTTTTGGTATTTGTATGGGTGAGTGTTAAAGGGGTTGAAACATATACAGCACTTAGAATGGTGTCTGATGTATACACGTAAGAGCTGCAGGAATGTTAGCTGTTACTCTGAGTTCCTGAAAATATCCAGAGCAGTTTCTTCATCTGGTTCTAGTGTGTTTCCTATTCCCCTGGGAGACTGGGTTGCTTGGGGGAGACTTCCTGTGGGTAGTAAATCGCCTCCATGACATCTGGATCCTCCCCTCGCCTTGCAGATGGGTCCTTTCCTAGCCTTGCAGCCCCTGCCTGTTTCACATCATCTCTAATTTCTCAGGCTCATCACGAGGCCTGTGCACACAGACACGAGTCCAGTCCCTTCTGCCTCGTGATGGCAGGGAAAGGGAACAAAAGGGCCACCTGAAATGCCTAGATTAGGCCAATTATTGGAGCATTTTATAGGCGCCAGCCAGTAGCAGAGTGGAATCATCTGCATTTCCCTGCCTTTTGTTTCCCTCACGGGTCCCTGGGTAATAGATGCAAATGAATAGTAAAAAAAAAAAAAAAAAAAAAAGCAAAAGGCAGGCGGTGGACAGAGGCAGGAGGTGGGGAAGGGGTGTTCTCAAGTAGCCTGGATAATCCACCATGGATCAAGGGTCCTGGGATAATCAGGAGCTGCCTGGGATGTGATGGCCGTGGGCGTGGCTTTCGCAGAGAGAGAAGAGAAATGACCTGGACTGCGTGCTCTGGCTGCTAGGCCTTACCTGTGGACCCTTTGGAAAAAAAACACACAAAAAAAACCCAGTTCTTCCCGCAAACAAAGACACTGGGCTGACCTGACAAAGAGCAGTGCCAGATACATCCAGGAGGGCCACCTGTCTAATAAAGGAGAAGATAGATTAGGAAAAAGGAGAAGCAGAAACAAGGATTTTTCAGGTCCGCTTAGCAACGGCTCCGATGATTCCAGGCACAGCTGGAATGTGCTGGGAGGAGCATGATGGATTTCGGTCCGCGAGGTGGCTGTAATTCAGGCTGATGTGGGATCTGCCACCGTAACTGTCACGCAGTCCATTAGGGCCCCTGAGTGAGGGAAGCCATTCATCAGGCCCGGGATCAGCCTGCCGCCCCACAGGCCCACAGCGCCCTGACATCGTTTAGGAGATGCTCACGGAGGCTGTAAACATGATTCGATTCCCATTATCTTCATGTTGCATAGTCGTTGCCATTATTCTTTGAAGACACCAACTTGGATATTAAAAATTTATGATATATATAAAGGTTTGCAGGGAGTGGGGGGAAAAAATAGCTGCCGTCAATCAGTCCTCACCATCCATCAGAGACGGGTGAGCTGTCAGAGGAGCCACGAGGGGTGTGGAGAACCCCTCTGCCGGCCGGGCGGGGCGGATGGAGAGAGAACATCACTGGGGAAGCAGCTTCCCCCTGGGCCCGCAGGCAGCGTGGACCTTCAAATACATTTTGTTACAGAGTAAAACAGCATCACTGCAGGAACCCCGTAGCCAGTCTTCAAGGACGAGCTATTGAAAGGGTGGGCAAGGCCTCCTGGTGCAACGATTAGCAGTGACGTGAATCTGAGCAGATGCCTGGGTCCGCACGTTCGTGTGTCTGGGTGCCTGGGGTACCTCCAGCGTAGGGAACGGGATGCTGGGTGGGAGTCCTCTGTCCAGGAGAAGGGCCTCTACCCACGCTGCGTGCACATGCAGTCCTGTCCCCGGAGCCCTGCCTCTCTTCGACCTGTGCAGCCACCTGGATATTTGCATTCAGGCAATTCATAATTAAGAAGTATTCATTTTGGAAGTAGGCAGCTCACAGGGAGAGAAACAAAACACTCCTGAGCCCGCCCCTGGCTTTCAGAGGAGCAAAGTGTTGAAGAACCCATTTAACACGTATGTACAGGAATGTTGGTTACGCGGTGTGCTCTGCTGAGCATGGGGCTTCATCCGTAAGGCGTGGTCTCTGCCTTCAAGCAGTGTCCAGTCTGGCAGGGCAGATCAGACATGAGTCACAACCAGACCAGGATGAGCTACCCCAGGAGACCCAGACTAACTGGGCCACTATTTTATTTAAAATATATTTTATTGATTTTTTTTTACGGAGAGGAAAGTAGAGGGACAGAGAGTTAGAAATATCGATGAGAGAGAAACATTAATCTGCTGCCAAGGTACATGCCCTTGACTGGAATCGAACCTGGGACCTTTCAGTCCGCAGACCGATGCTCTATCTATCCATTGAGCCAAACCAGTTTCGGCTGACTGGGCCACTATTACCAGGTGAGATGCAGAAAGCAAGGCACCAGATTGGCTAATCTAGGAATGGACTTTCGGGGATGAGACAAAAAGCAGAGGTTAGATTTACCTTTGTTAGGCAAAGGTCAGGTTAGGGGGAAGCAGAAGAGAGAATCCTGCGGGACAAAAGGATTATTGGCCCACTATTGACTTGAGTACAATATCTGCAGTGAGGTTAAGACCCTTGGGGGTAACCAAATGGGAAGGATGGGTGTTGGGCAGAAGTGCATGGGACAGTCAGTGCAGGTCCAGCTGTGAGACAGGTGTGATCAGTCCCTGGCAGAGGCCTGCTGAGTCTCAGGTATGAAAACAACTCCTGAGGTTCAGGGGGCAGAACACTTACTTTTGGGGACTGAAGTGCAAGGCAGAATGCCTACTTGCTAGGGTTAAAGGATAGGAACCCATTCATTCATTTACTCATCATTTAAGGGGCCCTCATAATATGCCAGGAACTAGATGAGGCTCTAGAGATTTGCAGCTGCGTAGAACACAGTTCCTGCACTCACGGACCCCACAGATTTCTGGGGAAGGCAAACATAGGTGGTCCTAAGACGGTGTGATGGATGGAATGGTTATAGACAGGGACAGGGGCACAGGAGGAAGGGGTCTTGAATGGCTTCCTAGAGGCGCTGCAGTCTGAACTAAGGCTTGAAGGACGCATATGAATTTTCCAGAAGTGAGGAAGAGAGGTGGAATCTGGTTTTACCCTCAGAAAATGAGGTAAAGGACAGGAACGCAATTGAAGTGAACTGGGACATTAGTCATGAGGAGTTGGACTACCAAGATGAGAATAACTGGGCAATGACTCACGTGGGCACAGAGCTACTCTGCAGGCTTCTGCATGCTATTCCAGCCCGGGGAACGTCACTGAGGGGCAGAGAAACATGGGCTGACCTATGTCACATTCACAACATACTGAAAGGCTGCACCTGACAGCTGCTGTGTATTCCTCTCTGAGCCTCCCCAAGAGAATGTGCATAGGCATTTCATCAGGGAAGGATAGGCCAGACATGGGATATCATAACTCAATTCTAACAGTTTTCAGAAGTGGTATTCCCCCTGCTTTTATCTTGAATTTTGAAAAAGAAATTCTATTACTTTCGGTTCAAATAGTTATTTATAAAGTGTAATAACCCCCCCCACCCCCCCCACCCCCCCCCCCGCCCCACCACCCCAGAACTAGTTGTCTCTAAACTTATTCCCACGACACTGAGATGTACTATTTTTGAGGCTCCCAAGTCTGGGAGCAACACCACATGTGTGAGCTGCCATGAGCCGCATCTGCCGCAGCCTTGGAAGGCTGAGCTTGGAGGCTCTGCAGAGCTCGCCCAGCTCTCCTGCCAGCCAGAACCTCTCCTTGTTTCCAAAGGAAATTCTGGAATCACGACAACACAGAGGTGCAGACTCCTGTTCACCGCAGGGAGGTGGCGACTCTGTAGCCTGATGACCGTTAGACTGAAATGGCAACGGTGTTCACCTTTCCCTGGGGTCAGAAACAGCTCCCTTTTCTGGGGTGGGCGGGTGAAGCTGTGTTTAGAAGGTCCCGCCTTGTCTAGAGGAGTCTTCCTGAGGAGAAGGACTGTTGCTCTTGCTTGAATAGGCACAAGGCACCCAGACTTTGGCCCAAGGAAGAAGCAGGTTCTTTGAAAGAGCACGAAAGATTGGTGCGGGGAAGATTAAAAGTAAAAGAGTGAGTTAGTGATGACTCACAGGGAAAGAGGGGAGAAGACAAAGTCTGTTTAAGCCATGGATTTTTGAGGTAGAGAGGCAGTGAGTCTAAGTTGCTCACCTAACCTAGTATTTATTCAAATGCTACGCACAGCATGAGAACGGATGAATGGCTGTCAGCAAGATGGGGAAATCTCCTTGCAGTTTAATTTGAAGGCTTTTAATTTTTACTTCTATTTGATGGCAGAAGTAAAGATGTCTTAGAATAACAGAGCAAAAATGCACCTTTGGTCTGACAATCACATTTGTAAGTCAAAGGCAAAACGATAGTTTCCCATTTGCTTTTCCCCATGGTTGGCATACAAGTCCTAATATGTTAGGATGAGGCTGCTGAGAATAAGACACATGGAGAGAGTTAGTTCATTATGACCAGCTGGACATTTCTTATGTTAGGATGGGTCCTTCCAGAACAAAGTCAGACATCAACACGGTCTGGCCCAGTGGATCCCAAGAGCTGACAGTAGGGTAGTCTGCCCGAGACAGGCTATTAGAGAGGCATCGTCCGTAGAGAGTTTAGGAACACTAATAAGACAAGCTGAACGTCGACTGGCTTTATACTATTAACATGACCGGTGATTCTGAGCATCTTCAGGGCTCAAACACCCCTCTCTAAAGGGGTCATCAGCTCTCTCGGTCCCCTCACCTCCCACATGGCAGATCTTATTGTCTGCCAGCCCAAAAGGGACAGATGGAGAAGGTGGCCCTGGCTTCCCTGTATATGGGGTTCTAAAATGATTTGACATGGAGGGTAAGGAAGTTCCCTCAGATTTTGTCTACTACTGTCACCAAGTTGCTGCCGTGGAATGATGATGGAACTCACACCTGCAGAACACTTACTGCGTACCCAGCCGTGTCTCCACCATCCTCCCTCAGGAAGCTTCCAGTCTAGTGAAAGAGGCAAACATCCCACCAGCAGAAGGTGCACCAGTGCCTCGACCAAGAGAGGGCAGAGTGGAAACATGGGATTTGGTTCGAGAGGCCCAGGAAGTGTCTAGTAGTTCTTCTAAGATAATTCATTATACCAGAAACTAATAAACTAAACTAGTCAAGTCACTTCTTGAATCTTTAGGGTGAGACCCACCTCAGGGGCCACATCCTATCTCCTCCTAGTGTTGCGAGCAGGTCAATCCGGTGTGGTTAGAGAATGTTCTGAAGACTCTGCCAAGACCCTTCTCCTGATACCAGCCCCACCTGAACATCACCATCACCTGGGAGCTTTTTATTTAAAAACAAAAACAAAAACACCTACAAAAACACTCTGGACCAATTAAGTCAGGATCTTGGAAAGGTGAGGGGAGGTCAGGGACCAACATGTTAGAAAAACAATCAATCCAGATGATCCTAACATGCAGCCAGTATAAAGAACTACTGCCATACACACAAGAGATCAGTTTACTTTAGCCAGGTGAGAATAATAGAACATTTTACCATAAAAATCTTCAGGATGCACAGGGAGCCACTTTGGAGACAGGTGTGTGAGTGTGTGCATGCGCACACCCATGTGGGGTGGTCGTGCCTGTCTCCCTGCACGCCATGCGCTTTCCATCTCTGGCACGTGGTGGAAACATGTCCAGCGGCGTTCCCTGGGCCCTGGAGTCAGGTTGATTGTCAGAGGCAGAGCATGCCCAGGGCCCTGGGAGTTTGCTGCAGAGACAGATACAAGTCTCAATAAAGAAGCAAGTGTCCAGCGTTCTGTCTCCACTTCCAACCACCGCATACCCCCTTTCCTGTCTCTTCCGCTGCTGCTTTCCTTAACCTCCTGATCATGAGGCTTTATATGAAACCCATAGCCTTTTTGAGGAAGCACATGCAAGCCTTAGATTTGTTTTCTTCCTTTAAAACACATAAAAAGCCCTGTAAGCACCTTACATATAAGCAGAACGAATGTATTTTCCCCACTAATGTTGAAAATATCCCCAGGCATCTGGTGTGTATGAATGTGTATAGATAGTACATGCATAATAAACATATTCCACCTTATGAATATTTATACACAAGTTACATATATATTGAGTGTAGACGTATATATGTAAATAGTAGCCCTTGTAAACTATCTGCAAAGTGTGTTTCCAAGCATATGTATTCCAGTGCATCAGGAATATAATACACCTCCCACCAAACTTAGCATATTTTGAGGTGGCATTTTCTACAGAGTTGTTTATGGTAGGGTCTAGTTACAATCCTTGTATGGTTCCCCCCCCCCCCCCCCCCATCACCTAAATGTTAAGTATCGACTAAAAATAAGGCACTGGGCATGGTAGAGTAAGAAAGATAAGAAAGATGCCCTTGCCTTCGAAAGACCTGTGCCTCACAGAGTGGCTTACATTTCAGCTATGAGGAATCTGACATTGTCGTGCCCATCAGCATTTTACTGCCTTCTTACACCTGCCTTTGTGTATACACTCCACATTAACACAAGCCCCCTTTAAGGCGATGTGAAATCCTCATGGAGCTGCGAACTACCGGTAGTACCAATGCAGAGAGAAGGAACATCATTGGTTACTCTATCACATGCAGTTCAATCTTTTTTAAAAATATATATATTTTATTCATTTTTTACAGAGAGGAAGGGAGAGGGATAGAGAGTTAGAAACATCAATGAGAGAGAAACATTGATCAGCCACCTCCTGCACCCCCCCCCTCCACTGGGTATGTGCCCATAACCAAGGTACATGCCCTTGACCGGAACCAAACCTGGGACCCTTGAGTCCACAGGCCGATGCTCTATCCACTGAGGCAAACTGGTTTCATCTGTAGTCCAACCTTTTAACTGTGTTTTTATTTTACTCTGGGCGGCGGTGGTGGTGGTGGTGGGGTACCATACAAAGGAACTAAATCCCAGCGATATTAATCAACCTCAAAAATGAAACAAAACAGAGCCATTCTTCCCCCTCACAAACTTCTCAAAACCCACATATTACCGTCTATGACATAACACTTCCAAACTGAATCCAGTTCCCTCCCTGCCATGAGTAGCAGAAGCCTTTATTAAAAACAAGCTACCCATTCTCAATGGCACCGAATATGGATCCCTTTCTAGAAGGACAATCCCCGTCGGGCCCAGGAGCTCTGAGTGACACTTGTCAGCAGGAAGATTTCACTCCGTTAGGGGAGAAGCAACCCCTGGGCGCTGTCATTGCGGTGCCTCATTGTTTCCTCCGCCACCATCCATACATCACAACAGGTAGTTCTCAGCTGCTCCCTTGGTGCCAGACATACATTTTATCTAAAGAGACAGCAGACAGAACTACCTGCTGCTTCCTGTGCAGCTCTGCCTGTGTTTCTCTCCTCTTTCCTACTTCACTTGGGCTTTTAAAAACCAGCTGGCAGGGAGCCAGGATCTCATCATTTTAATGCAGTGCAAAATGGAATATGCATAATTATATGCAAGCCATATGTGAGGGAGACAGCTCAGCTGTGAATTTCAGGAGGCCAGGAAGGAGGGAACAGTTAGGGCTACGATGAGATGAGAGCAGAGCGGAGTGCAAGTGTCACCCAAATGAGTGATTTAATGAGTGTGCTGCAGCCACGCCTCCTTTCACCTACCTCTCCCTTCTCTTGGACTCCAAACCAGCACCCACCAGGGGGAGATTAGAAAGAGAAGACTGTATGCAAGCGGTGTTGCTGATGGGTTCTGTTCATGTCTCCATGTACACTTCAGCTTTCTTAATTAACAGCGTAGATCAAAATAACCAGTAACTTTTAATGCAGCTTCTTAATTAAATCCATTTTTTTACTGCATTTGATTGAAGAATCATTGTTCTTATGAGACCATTGCTCCTTTCGGATTTTTATTTAAAAATCAAGGGGAATCAGTTTATCTCTAATAGTATTACGATGCAAAATATAACTATGCCAATTGCTTTTCTTATGGCCTTGCTATCAGAATTTTTTTTTAAAGTGCATTATCTAGAGATTGCTTAAGCATGCCAAAAAAGTTTAAACACATATGTATGTCAGATAATCCTAAACGTACAATCAAAGTCAACGAAAGACTGTGAAGTGGTGGCAATTTCCAACAAAATTATTTTGTGTTGGTTTGCTTAGTATTTAAAAACGTTAAATAGTGCACCACAAGGAATTTGCATGTTCAAACAAAACTATGTAAAGAAAAATAAAGCCCAAATTTTGATATCAAAAAAGGCATACTGCGTGTTTAAACAAACTTCTTAATGATGTTGTTATTTCTGGATCCCGTTTGTTTAATGATCTGAGCTGTTATGCTTTTAGCTTTTTTTTTTTTTTCCTTCCATTATTTGTAAGTCCCTAAATAGGCCATTATATTTCCCTTCAGGCTAGAGATGAAGATGGACATGCTGAAAATTTCCCCCAGCAGCACTATGCTAAGGAAACTCCAAGGCTTGCCTTCAAGAATAACTGCGAACTACTTGTAAGAATAATATACTTACAACAAGTCTAGAATGTTACTTTAGCACAGTGAAAACAGTTTTTGAAAGGGTTTGTTCATTATTACATAATTTATGAAGTATTATAGTTTTTTTTTCTGTGTAGAGTTCTAAATGCTAATTCTGATATCACTGAATATTAATTATAAGATCTCAAGTTGTTTGCAAATCTTTTTATATCTGATTATAGAGCTTGGATGGCCCTGTCTTTTATTAGCTTGTTTTGTATAGCAGTTTATAAGCAGCCGTTTGGAGAATGGCTAGTAAAGTTAAAAATATAGAGAAATGCAGTTGATTACATGGAGCTTGGAAAAAAAACCAAAAACCAGTCCCACCCCCACCCTCCTCCTACTTCCTAATTGTACACTATTTTAGGAGACGACACGGTAATATTTTGTTCTGCGGGGAGAGATAGCGGGGTTGACATGCAGTACTCCCTCTAGCATTCAAGTATTCCTACAGCCTCTTGCCAAACTCAATCAGGCACTTTCGTCTCTCCTAAGCAGAAGTCAAAGCAGCGACAGGATGCGGGGATGTTTACAAGTCGTGAGAGAGAGAGGGTATCAGCTGTGACAGGGACTCCGTTCCAACGCAGGGTTAATTTGCTGTTCATTTTAGCATTTACAGCGAGAGACAAGATGAAAAGCAAGCAGGAATGCCTATTATATTTCTATTAAATGAATCTGTCGGGGCCTAATGTTTCTGATTAGCGTTTGAGAATGAGCACTCTGCAATGCGTTTTCTGTTTACCTAAAGTAAACAGAGAATGAATTGTCATTTATTTAGAGATGCGCATATTGCTTTGGAAAATGAAGCTTTATGAGGGATTGAACTATGCTGTCCCAAAAATGTTCTTTTCTTTTCAGTTGCATTGAAGCAACACATTTGCTCCCACTAAATGGAAACGCAGAGAGAGAGAGAGAGAGAGAGAGAGAGAACGAGGATGCCCGGTTGTTGCATTTCGAGGTAGTCTCTTATTCCTGTTCAGTTTTTTGGCAGAACACACTGCCGCTCTGCCAGGTCTCCGCATTAGGAAATCCCACATGGAACGGTGTTTGGACTCGGCTCTGATACCAAGTATTCATTAAACACAAAGTGTCCAAAGAGCAGGAGAAGAGAGGAAAACACAGTTTTTACCCAGGCCAGCCGCAGCAGTCAGATGCTGACAGCGAGACACTCCTTTCCCTGCCCCACCATCTGCGCGGCGACAATAGCACCCCTCATGCTTTGCATGGAGTCCCTGGACCAGCCACTCCGCAGGCACATTTGCTGCTTGTAAATGCAGTTTTTCCCCCTGAAAAGGGAGCTACCTTGTGTTTTATCTTAGGGCTCTTAAGCTCCCAGGCCTGCTAGCAGCATTACCTCTCTGGGAGAAACCCTTTACATATGGTTCTGTTTGAATGTCATCCGGCAGGAAACCAGAGGGGGCCATGGAGGCTGTGTTTTGGTGTCAGAATGTTTTGGGGAGTCACTTACTGCTTTTTGGATGCATTGTTACAAGTACTATGCCCTATTTGTTTTAGTTTTTTTTCTTTTTACTAGAAAAAATGAATGTGCCCGAGTCTCGGTGGTGGTCATTGTATACTAGAGGAAAAGCAAAACGTACATGTGAAGTGTCGTTCAGCTGTCTTTATGGGAAATATATGGTTAGCCCTTGCTGTGCTTAAGCACAACATTGTGTTGGCAGTAGTTTTGAGAGATTGGTACAATCTTAGCTCTCCTAAGCCACTGTTAGAAATGTTTTGTTTTGGTCAGCATATGATAAAAGAAAAAGGAGAAGAAGAAAAAAGGAAAAAACAAACAAATAAGTAAGTAAGTGTATGTCTCCAAGGATAAATCAGATTTTTTTTTTTTTTTTTTTTTTTAGCTGAAGAGAAGCAGTGGTTTTTGGCTGGTTAGGAGGCCCTGAGAAGCTTTGCTTCTATATGGAGGAGACCTGTTCGTTATTAAGAAAGAAATAGGAAGTCCTTGGAGTTTTCTTAGTGCAGCTCAGGGCAAATTCACGAGAGGAGATTGCAGGCTCGCTCCAAAGTGCTTTCTAAGCTTGAGGGTGGTTCTGCCGTCCTCACGGCAGCAAGAGCAGTGGGCAGTTTACAAAGTGGGAGGGACGAGTCCTGGGGGTGGCAATGGTTCTTAGGAAAAGCATTGAGGGCACAGGTGACTTCTAGGTGCCCAGGTGATCAGGAGCCCATGGGTGGAAGTCGAACCCTTTGCTCCAAATTTCAACACCAATGTTGGTCCTTTTACCATTATTGCCACATTCTTTTGGGACTAGGCCTTCTCATTTCCTCAATGAAAATGCTCATAACGATGGTGGGAGTTGGATGAAGAGTTAGAGAGGAGAACCTTCATCATATTATGAGCTCACACCTTCTCATCAGCCACTACTTTCTCAGTTCCAGAGAGCCAGCTGGGAGTAAGACCTGGCAGAGTCACAACATTAGCAGGGTCCTTGGAGGGAGAAGACTGTAGCTAGAAGAGAAATATTGAAAGGGTTTGGGGGAAGGAACTGAAGGCAACTGAGCCTATTCCCCAAGTGTTTAGGGCCAGTCCATAGAGCATCACTGCATTCAGAAAGAAGTTCCAACTATAGTCAAAGAACAGCATCAATGATGTGGTGTAATTTGATTGGAAAGAAAGCAGGTTCAGGAAGTCTGAAAGGGGAAGTAAGAGGAAGGAAACTCAGGGTGTGGGTGGAGTGGGGAGGAGAATCAGCCTGTCTTCCTCAGATTCAGATTCCCAAGACATTATCTAGACAAAGTCCGACTCTCTTGGCATTCTCTAAGGCTGTGAGGGAGGGGGTTCACAGAGGGAGAGGGAGGGACCCACAGCTGGGAGGTGAATAAAAATAGCACAGGGAAGAACTCTTTCTGGTCACTTACAGTGCCAGCAGAGGGAGAAGGTAACTATTTTAATTTCTTGGCCTTCTGGACATACTGGGAGATGTTGGGGAGGAGAGATGCTTAGGCAGTTCAAGGGGATGATTTCCATCTCATTTCCTGCAGGCAGATAGGTAGATGACAAGAACTGGACCAGTCCTTCTTCAGTGAACACAGATAGCTCTGTAGTAATACCGGGGGCAGTTAACAAGACATTATGGGGCATCTTCTGTGTATAAGGCACTACACCAGACCGTGCTTCTGGGAACACAAAATAGAAAAAGGCCCAGGCCCTGCCCTGAAGGAGCTCACAATTCAGTAGGAAGATGAGGCTCTACAGTCTTACAGTCATCAGGAACATGGACGCTCAGGTCTTTCTGAAAGTCAGAATTTTGTCCCAGCTAGACTTGACTTTACTCTACGTCACTCTGACAGGATGGCTTAAGGATCATGGGCACAAAGACTTAACATTTATGGCGCCACATCTGGCATCACATCACGTTGGATTTGTTTCACCCTTGGATTTCTCCGAGCTTCAGATCTTCACCTGTTCAATGTAATAATAAATGGTAGTAACCTCAGAGGTCGTTGTAAGGATTGAAAGTGATGGCATACTTCAAGTGCCTGGCACACCGTAACGTATTAGCTGCTATTATGATGATTCTTCTTATTCTCATGACTGTGATCATTACCCAGTAAGCTGTGCCCCAGGAGAGCACAGGCAAAGCTCTGGAGTCCACGGGAGGAAGAGATTACTTCCATATGCAGTAATAACAGACTTACCAAAGGGGATAGCTTTGATCTAGGCCTTACATGGGTTGGATTTTGATAGTCGGAGCAGGGGTATAAGGGGACAGGGGTTCCAGACAGAGGGAAATAGCATGGGGAAAGGCAAGGAGGTGGGAAAGTACAGGCCAGGTGACTCACACCTCACTTGGCATCTAGGTTGGCTGGAGGGTAGGATACTTGAAGGCTAAGTATCCTACAAGTATGGTGGTCCATTTGTAGGATACTTATGAATACAGTTGGCAGGTGGTCCATGTGCAGAGGTGTCAGTAACTGACCCCACGCTAGCAAGTCTGGACATAAGTAATTGTACTTCATGGAAACTCCTAGTACTTCTGTGGATTAAAAAAAAAATTATTATGGAATATGTCCAACATACACAAAAGTAGAATAGACAGTCATATGGTGAAGCCCATATACCTGTCATTCAGCTCCAACAATGATTAATTTTTATTGCTTCATCTATCCCTTTTCCCTCAACCCAACCTCCCTACCTCCTTTTATTCTGCTGGACTATTGCAAAGCCAAACTATTTGTTTGCTTGTTCTTCTGTAAACACTTTAGCACCCCACTTCCCTGTCTGGAAATAATTCATTGGGGGATTGGAGCTTTGGGACAATGTATACATAAAACAAAGTTGGTTACCCACTTTTCTTTTCCCTCCTGCTCAGCCCAACCTTGTAAGGCTGAGATAGTCAGATCCAGTTAAAAAAGCCCTTGTGTTGAAAAACATACCATGGTGCCAGTGAAGACTTGAGTCTTCTTCATGCTCAGGCCCCTGATTCTAAATGCATTTATTTAAAAACCAGAGGCCTAGTGCACGACATTCGTGCACTGGGTGTGTGTGGGGGGCTGGGGGGTCCCTCAGCCCAGACTGCTCCCTCTTGCAGTCCTGGACCCCTCAGGGGATAGCCAGCAGGCAGACATCCTCTGAGGAGTCCTTAGTGCTGCCAGGAGGTGGCAGAGACTCCCCCCCTGCCTCTGCATTGGCCAGTCCTAAGTTGGCTTCTGGCTGAGCAGTGCTCCCCCTGTGGGAGCGCACTGACCACCAGGGGGCAGCTCAGGCATTGAGCGTCTTTCCCCTGGTGGTCGTACGCAGGTTGGTCGATTTGCATATTAGCTTGTATTATACAGGGTAAGAGCAGCTGTTTTTGCAGCCCAGCCCAGCTCTCTGATGCAGCAATGAGGAGAAATTATGGCTCGCGGTCACACCCTAGCTGTTGTTAGAACTTTCCTGCTAGAGCACGGGGACATAATGGGAGCCTCCAAAAGGTGAGGGAAGCTGCCACATTTCACCCAAAACTTGATAAGCTTTTCAAAGTGGGCACAATTAACCAACACCCCCTCGGCCCCCTTACAGGAAGCCAGATTCATGTCCCAGCTCAACTTGAATGTGTACAGTTTCTTTGATGTTGCCGCTGAGGACCACTGGCACTGAGAATTCAAATTCCTGGTGACACCACTCGGCCTCCTGTCATAACATAAAGTGTCATATGACATATGCATAGATATAGTACTCTGTGTACCAGTTTCCTGACAGAGAAATAATAGTGAAAGCCCCCAAAGGGTAAAATGACCCAGAAAAACCCTTGAGTGTTCTAATGCCACTTCTTCAAAATAGACTCTCCCAGGCCAAAAACTGACTTCTGCCCCTGGGCCACAAAGTTTCAGTCTCACTGTACGTACACACCCACACATGGTATTTTGTGGCAGAGCCACAGTCAAGGGGCCAAAGAGCCACATGTGGCTCGTGAGCCGAGGTTTGCCGACCACTGGCCTAGCCCACCACTTTTCCTCTCATCCTCTAGTTCCCTTTAGTCGGGGGGCGATTGTGCACCTCCAGTTTTCTGAACTATGCTTGAGAAAAATAAAACTTTTTAGAAAGACATGGATCAACATGAGATTGAGCCAGGACATGTCCAATAAAGGTAGCACAGAAGGTAGACCATCTAGGCTTTAGCTCAGCGAGAGGGGTGGAGTCTGCATAAGCCATCCTGTCACCTGCTCATTCCTCAGCTTCCATCTGTGCCTTGTTTCACCTCACTCTCCAGCTGGGTCTGCTGCTTCTCTCTCTTTCTTTACAGCCTCTTGGCTCTCACAGTGGTGACGGTCTCGTGGTTCCAGAGCCTTCGTGTCTTATACAAAGACCCTCTGTACCACGGTAGACCATCTGCCTTCACCTCCCACCCATGCAATCCCCTTTTTAACTCGTTATTTTTAGTGTGTTTGGAGGAGAAGCCATCTGGGGGAGGACTAGAGTTCCCCAGCCTCTGCCCTGGTGAAAGGATTTTTCTTAAGGCCAGGGAGCCTGATTTGCTTGGCGATCCTGGTTCCTGGCATGGAGATCTTTGCCTTTCTAGTTTCATGGCCACTGCACAAAAATATCAGAGGCATCGTGGTTTGGGCTTCATGCTGGCTTCTCACACAGTGCACTGCAGTGGTTCGTAGAGCCAGAGAGAGGTGCCAGGGACCATGTGTTCTTCCAGGGGGACCCCATGGTATGATGGGTAAGAGTGGGTGCTTGATCCCAGCTCTGTAGATACACCAGTTTGCAACCTGAGCACGTTTCTTATCTGCTCTGAGCCCAGTGTCTTTATCAATAAAATGAGGATAAGTTACAGTATCTTTCTCCTGGATTCATTTTGAGGAGAAAGCAAGATCATGTCTATGAAGGACTTAGTATGCCTGGCATGCAATGAAGGTTTAGTAAGCAGTAGTCTTATTACTAATAAAATGGAGCTAGAAGGTGGCATTAATTTATTTGTAATCTTAGGCAGGTGCTGGGAGTACTTGCCTTTATTCTGTAACCAGAGTCTCTTCCTAACTGGTTTGGATAGAAGCCCATAGGCAATATTTTAATTTAGAATAAAGAGCTTCAGAGAAACCCCTGGCCATCCTCCCAGTTGCCTGTTTATGCTGAGGGTACTAGAGATGCTGTTGATTGGATAGCAGACGTTGCTGATTTGTGAGGTACCATGATGTTGGAATACTTTTCAAGAAGAATAAAAAAAAAATTCCAAGAAATAGTATGGTATTGGAGTGAAGAGCTTGGACTCTTGAGCCTGGCTGTTTGGTTCAAATTCAGGAATCTCTACCACTCCACCCACTGGCCATGAGACTTTGGGCAAGTCACTGGATCTCTCTGTGTCCTTATCTATAAAATGAGGACAGTTTTACCTATCTGATAGGATTGGTGTGAGCTCTAAATGAATTAATACCCATAGATACTTAGAATGGTATTTGGCAAACAGTTGGCACTCAATCAATGTTTCGATTATGATTATTTCTTCTAAGGTTGCTTACTTTCAAGCATAGTATAAACTACTGCTTGGCCAAATTTTCTAGCAATAGGTTATCTGAAAATCTTGAGTAGACATATTTACATGCAAATGCCACAGAATTTCCTTGTGGACAGTAAGTTGGACAAGATACATTATGCAGATAATTCTTTGAGCTGAAGCTTTTATATATATATAAAAGGCCAGTGCACAAATTCATGCATGGATGGGATCCTTCAGCCTGGCTGGTAATTGAGGCCTTTTTGGGGGGCCCCCTGGCCTGGGGGAAGGAGAATTTGGCTGGCCCCCTGGTCAGGGCCGATGGGGCTGGCTGGCCCAGGGGGTAGGCCTAGTGGAGGTAGACCAGCCAGGGGGAAGGGCCAAGGAAGGTTGGCTGTGGAAGCACACTGACCACCAGGGGGCAGCTCCTGTGTTGAGCATCTGCTCCCTGGTGGTCAGTGGGCATCCTGGTTGACCAGTTGTTCCAGTTGTTCAGTCATAATGCTCACTTAGACTTTTATATATTTAGATAAAACTCTCAAGGAAGACTCTCTACATGATCCAGGAACTCTTCATCTTACCCTACCATTTAATAGTAAAATATTTAATCTTAGAAATATGTAACTAAAAAAAATAAATGCAAAGGAAAGGTAAAAATGTAATTTATATGTGGAAGTATCTACAATAGCAAAGAGTTGTGCATCTGATGATCCTGTGAAGGGAAGAAGACAGGAAACCATCCTTTATGGGATGCCTCCAATGGGCTAGCACTGTGCCCAGTCTTTACAGGCTCTTTTGAGATTCTTTATTCTCCATAGCTTTGCTAAGTTGGTAGATATTGCTATTTTCATTCTACAAGTGTGGAATTAAAATTCAGAGGTGCTACTCTTTGCTCTGGAGGAGGGAGGAGAGGGTAATAGAGCTGAGGCTTGACCCACATCTCTGGCCTATTCTTAGGACAAGACAGACTCACTGCCACCTTCTTAGGGTGGCAGCCAGGTGTGATGCAGTGTTCCTCTCAGGGCTACCGAAGGGATTCAATCTATGGTTTGGGGAATGAATGAATTAAGAAATTAATTCAGAATCACATTTCCTAGCTTCCTTATAGTAACAACTCATTTGTAGAATTCTGAAGCTAGAGAGTATATCAGTGGGAATATTAGGAAGGGGAATTTATTCAGAAAGACATGCCAGTGTTTGAGGATTCCCAGTGCATAATACATTGAAGGAAAAGGAATCAAAACATATGTTTTAATTTGGTAGACTATAGAAAACATACTTTTCAATGTGATATAAGCTTTTGAGTGTATTATTTTTATCTGACAGCAATACATCATGCATAAGTGCTAATGCTCCTTTTGAAGATTTTGATTTCTTTTTGTAATGAGTAAGGTTTTTTTTTTTTGTTTGTTTGTTTTTTGTTTGTTTGTTTGTTTGTTTTTTTTAAAGGCTTGGGCTCTTTTGATTTGTTGCAATTGTTTTCTGTAGAGTGCACTGATCTATTATCTAAGAGGATTCTAGCCAACAAGTAGCATACTGGAGTCAGATGTCAATCACATTTCATCTCATTGTTTTAATTGCTAAATCTGAACAGTTACCTAAAATACCAAAGAGAATTTGGCTTTGATGGCTTCATGGAAACACTAGGTCATATAGTAAGCAAAACCAGAAAATCAGATAGGATATCAGTTATCAATATAAAATTGTGCAAGTAACCAGCCAGAGCTAATATTAATCATATTCAGTCATGTGCTTGATTTATGGCTTAGAAGAACAAGCTAATGGATGTCTCTTGGGAGACAAAGGAAAAGGGTATAAAAAAAACATTTGGAGTTGAAATGAATGACATATGTGAGTAATAAAGGAGACAAAAAATTGGAGATGGGGATGTGGAGATGGGGGACTGGTGAGAGGGAATTTTAAAAGGGAAGAAGGAAGATAGAAGCCCATGGTTAAGCTGCAAGTGAGGAGATTCAGGCAAACTAGAGTCTTTAAAATAATGTACATTCTCATTGCATTTGGCTTGAAGTTTCTTTAATGATCGTGTTTTTTTTTATGCTTCTTGCTCCTCTGGTTCGAGGTGTCAGGCTTTTCTGGAGGGCTTTTTCCTAGCTGCTTCTCCCTCCTGCGTGGCCACAAATAACCAGGTGTGGAGATACCTTGTAATTCCAGACGAGGCTCCCTCTGGCTGAGGGCTCTGTGGGGCAGGAGCTTTCGTGTCCTCGCTGTGCCCCTGAGCATCCTGCATGCCCACACCGTGTTTCATGGAGTCTCAGAGACACTTTTCCTTTCAAACATTTTAGCATCTCAGACATGGGATTGCATATTACCATTGATTGCATAGCACAAATGAGAAAAACATCTTTAATCGGCTGTGTTTTTCCCTAGTGGTAGAACAGAATGGCACCTTAATCAATGGTGTTATAGATTTAATGAACTGCGGAGGGAGGTGCTCAGTTATACTTTGTTGAATAAATGTATGCAATAACTTATCCCCTTGGTTCTAGTTCGGGTAAAAAGGAAATGCTGAAGGTTGGTTCTGGATTGTGCGCCAGCCACTGACAAGGCAGAGCAGAGGGTTGGACTGTGGTTGTCCTGGCTGAACATGTTGCTGCTGTGTGTATACTTACCCTTCCATGGAGCTGGTATATGGCTTGCTCATTCTTTCAAGTGAAATGTTGGATCAATTAAGACATACTCTCTGAGTAGCCAGTTTTAAAATAATAAGCAGTGCTTTTGTCTTCATTGTCCATAAAGTGCTTAATGTTCTACTTTGGATTGAATATCTATGAATATTTCTCTTGAATTTCACGAAGATACATTGGTAGAGGAGCAATTATTTCTTTCAACAGAACAAACTGTATATTTCATTGGGACAAAATAACTGTTTTTAATAAATTAGGATCCCCATATTCATTATCCTTGCCTTTACCATCATCTCTTAGGTTCCCAACTGATAGAAGAGACGAGTAGTACACGTGGGAGCATTTCCTACCCTTCCAATTTTAGAATCCACACTCAAAACGTCAACTTGTGTAGGTAACATCCCACCCTAAGCTTAGTGTGTGGAATACTCTGCTGTTCTTTAGTGTTCAGATCTCAATATAGGGTGGTTTTCTTTGAATGGAAAATTTGAATCTGTCTCTGATATTGCAGCAGGATCTGTTATACACTTCTTTGTGTGAACAGGTCGGGAGAAACCACAGGAATATACGTACGCAATTGTCAATGCCTGAGATGGGAAGGGAGGCAGTGTGTAAATACTAAGCATGTGCTAGGGTAAGGCCTTTTTATAAAAGGTGTCTGCATTATTAAGATATATGAAGTACTTATATTGGGGGCATCTGTTATAAGCCATTTAAACAAGTGGTGCTTTTAACTTCTAAATTGTTTGATAAATGTGTAAGTAGACTCTCAGGGAACTAAACACCATTTGTGGCTTAGATAAATATTTATATATTTGCCAGGTAGCTTGAATTATGAAAATATGCAATATCGCTGCATATACACACACATAAAATGCAATATCTGAAGGCAAATGTGTATGTCTTATTTAGAAATATGTCTGGGATATAAAGGAAAATGAAAGTAGAACATTGTAGAAGTGCTTATCAGCTTATGGCAGTGACATCTTGATCACTGATGCAGTAGTTTTTCTATAATAATTTGATGTTTACATATGAGTACATAAAAGTAAATAACATGGAAAAAGACAGTTGTAATGAAGTTTTTATTTTCATTTTTCCCTTAGCATTTTAATTTTTTAAACACTGTTCTGACTGTCATCAAATCAGCCGAGTTGAAAATTGAGTTGCATTGATGGAGACAGCCAATTTTGATCATTCAGCCCCCAAAGACTCTTTCTTGAGGGATATTTCCTCCCTGGTTTATTGGGTCTGAATAGTTTTTTATATCTCTAATTTATTCTTTTGTACACACCGCATGAACATAATGTCTATAAAGACTTAAAACTGATTTTTAAAATCTGGGTATTTGGTGTCATGGACACATCTCAAAAAGTGGGAAGAATGTGAGACTGGGTGCCTGCCCCAGGTTTTGAAGACATTGGTCTTTCGGTCTCCCCAGTGCTGTCCTACAGAGTCAGTTGCAGTGCAAACAAAGTATAAAACTTGGGCCTGTCTCATCAGGAGTTTACTAGCAAACTGTGCTTATAGGAACTAACAGTGTAGAGTGCCGGATGGGGTGGGGGGTGGGGTGGTGATTAGAGAATAGAAATACATATTAACATGGTCTATGTGCAATAAGGAAGTAGAAGGCCCTTTGATGGGGAAGAGATGGCAGCTGGAGCCGTCAGGAGTAGATGCATAGAGGAGGTGGCGTCTGGGCTGGTCCTTGGAGGGTGGGTGGGAATGGGTGTCCCTGGATGGACTGATGGTGAGGGAGATGAGCAGCCAGTAGTACATGGGGGACCAGTAGAGAGATTGCCTGGACTGACATCTCTTTAAAAGTGGTGAGGATAGCAGTAACTTGGTAGGTTGTGGTCAGATAATAAAAACAGTGAGAACTAAGCAATTAATTTTACACTTGGCGTTTCAGGCGAAGGGGATCTATATTAGGTACCCGCGCCGGAGAGCACCGTTATGAAAGCAGTGCTTTCACAGGTTGGCAGCAGGGAGCCTTCAGGAAGGCGGCTGGAACAGTCCAGGCACATCAGCATGAGGACAGAGGCTTCTCACAGCTGGGAAGACGAGGACGAGACGGCAGACGATTGTCCAAAAGTATTGATTGCCGAGTTCTCATGGCCATGCGATATAAATAACTGGCCAAGATTTCATCTTAAGGCTTGTTTGTAAATTTAGATTTTGGACAACAGAGCAGCTACTTGTGTGCAATGAGAAAAACAGGGTCAGTGGAGAAGCAAGCAACGGAAGCTCAAAATCTTTCTGATCCAGAACGACTCAGGAATCGGTATGATTTAAACTGTAAAAATATAAAGCAGGGTAAAAAAGCTTCTTACATTTGGATAATTTCACAAGGAATGGAACCTCCCTTTACAAGAAGGCCTCCACCTCTGGCCCCTGAACACAGCACAAGGGAGGCAGTGTAAGATGTGGGCCCTGGAATGATCCTGGCCGGGTCCACTTCCTGGCTACTAGCTTTGTGGCCTTGGGAAGGCCCGTTTCTGCATCTCTAACACAGAAATAATAGCTGTATACGCCACTGAGAGTTCCTGCAAAAGCTGAAGGAGACACTCCATATACAGTGCGTGGCATAGAATGAGCACGCAATAAAAGGTAACAAAGGGAATATAATCTCTTTTTTGGTACTCAACTTTTCCCCCCAGTAGTTTATTTTTTTTTCTTTATTGATTAAGATATTACATATGTGTCCTTATCCCATTATTGCTACACCCCACCTCTCAGCTTGTGCCCTCACCCCCCTACTGTCTGTGTCCATTGGTTAGGCTTATATGCATGCATATAAGTCCTTTGGTTGGTCTCTTCCCATTCCCTTCACCCTGCCCTGCCTTTCCTCTGAGGCTTGACCATCTGATTGATTCTTCTCTGTCTCTGGATCTGTTTTTGTTCATCAGTTTATGTTGTTCATTATATTCCACAAAAGAGTGAGATCATGTGGTATTTTTCTTTCATTGCCTGGCTTATTTCGCTTAGCATAATGCTCTCCAGGTCTGTCCATGCTGTTGCAAATGGTAGGAGTTCAGCAGCATAGTATTCCATTGTGTAGATGTACCACAGTTTTCTAATTCACTCATCTGCTGATGGGCACTTAGGCTGTTTCCAAATCTTAGTTATTGTCAATTGTGCTGCTGTGAACACAGGGATGCATATATCCTTTCTGATGTTTCTATTTTATTGGAAAATATACCTAGAAGTGGGATCATAGGGTCAAATGGGAGTTCCATTCTTTAGTTTTTTGAGGAAACTCCCTGCTGTTCTCCCCAGTGGCTGCATCAGTCTGCATTCTCACCAGCAGTGCATGAGGGTTCCTTTTTCTCCACATCCTCACCAGCATTTGTTGTTCTGACAGGTGTGAGATGGTACCTCATTGTCGTTTTGATTTGCATCTCTCGGATGATTAGTAACTTTGAGCATGTTTTCACATGTCTCTTAGCCGCTGTATATCCTCTTTGAAAAGGGTCTATTTAGGTCCTTTGCCCGTTTTTTTGATTGGATTGTTTATCTTCCTTTTGTTAAGTTCTATGAGTTCCCTTTGTACTCAACTTTTAAGAAAAAGAAGGAAATGTCAATAAGTGAGACTCACATGAGAATTCAGAATCCTTGTCTTTTCAAAAGGAAGAGAAAAAGCTTATGATATATAGCTTTCGATTGTGTGGACTTAGCTTATTCTTTACAATTTGCGCCTGTATAGACTCTAAAAGAAGATCTGGGATTGCTCCAGTAATGATGCTAAAGATTTTCAAGGATCTTCATCAAAGAAAACTCATTTTATTGAATATATTGTGTTTACTAAGATAGAACATTAGATTAATAGAAAATGATTTGGGAGGAATGACTCACCCCAAAATCTCCCAAATTAAATTTCTTATAATCCTACGTTCCCAGATTCTTCTCAGTACCTCCCACTTTTCTTTTGGAAGTGAACACCATCACCCCCTGCTTTGGTCATCTTTTGTTCATATGTTGGTAAGTTTCGGAATATATCAATCAGATATTTCATTGATTTGATAAATCAGTTTTCTTTTAGTGTGACTGTCTGGAATACATTGGGATTTGTAACAGTTGTAAAAATGAAAAACAAAGAAACAAATCCAAAATAATGTGAGCAAGATGTCACTTAACTGATCATGATAAAACCAGAGCTTGTCTGCCTTGGTTAGAACTCTTTGAAAGAGTTGGGCTGCCTCTTCACAGATGACTGAGGTTCCGCTGAAGATTAAAATGAGCTGTGGGACAATAAATGACCCATTGCAGCAGCAAAACGTGCAATCAGAAAAAGAGATCTAATGTCTTTCTGCACACTCTGATTTTGTTTTTTTGTTAGCCTAATATACCTATTTAGCCTACTTTACTTTTGGCTTTCATTATGCTTTCTAAAATTACAATGTGTGCATGAAGATTGGAATGTTTTCCTCTAGCATAGGGGTGTCGAACTCAATCAGAGAAGGGGCCAAAATCTAAAATCCAGCCTAAATCGCGGGCCGAATGGTTTACTGAACAGTCATAAACTGTCATTGTGATGGAAACACAGCGGAGTGCAGTGATGACAGCGCAGTGCGGGCCACATTGCAAGGCCTGGCGGGACGGATTTGGCCCGAGGGCCTTGTGTTTGACACATGTGCTCTAGCAGGAATTAGGGTGTATGTAAAATGCTTTTCTCCCTGCTTTCGGGGAATGGTCAAGCGTCACATATCTCTCTTGCTGTCTCTATGTCTGGTCAGGCTGCAGTAGGAACACATCTCATGGGACCATGATGGCAATGGCGCCCCCCCCCCCCGCCCCCTCCTGGAACCAGCAGCCCCACAGTCTTGTATCTAGAAGACTGGCTTATGTCATCAAAGTGTTAGCAGCAGTAAACAAGGGAAGTACAACCATTTCTTTTTAGATTGTGAAACTAACCATACAAAGTTATTTTTAGATTTGGTACAAGTTTAGAAAATAAATGTGGTCGACTCTACTTTCTTTAAAAAAAAAAAGACAACAAAACATGGGTTTGCATTTTAAGTTTTAGATTGCAAGAGAGAAATGACAGGGCTGTTAAGAATGCTGATGGTTAGAGCAGAAACCTGGGAACACGTCAAGGTTCTGAAATCAGTTCTTCACTCTCAGCTGCCGCTATCACCATCTTTTTGGCTTATCTGGGCCAAGTGCTAACATTTCTGAACTGTTTCCCATAAATTATATAGAGAACTTTGAGCAAGTGCCACACACTCCCCTGCTTGCCTCAAAGCCCATGTGATTGATTCCTCCCATCATTCAGTCAGCAAGTTTTTATTGAGTGCCTACTATGTGCAGGGCACAAGATCACCTTGGATGGGTGCAAAATGGACAACATCTTGACAGAATTCCACCTCTAGTTTGAACGAGACCTTTGTATGTTTACTTTACAGTGTATAGATACACATAGATAGATAGATATAAAACCATCCTAACGAAGGCTTTGAATAGGAGCTCTAGAAACACGTACTGTAAGAATACATGAACGAACCATACTGGTGTGGCTTCCACTGGCACTTTTCCACAGCCTGCTCAGACGCCAAGGTCTCTCCTGAGACGGAAGTGTCAGGAACGTCAGGAATGCGGCAGCGTTGGCGAGTTAGTTCCTCTCGGACACATTTCTGAGCCGACCAGTTCCTTGGGCAGAATGAATAGTGGCAGATGATGTGGAAGCCACCTGTGGACTGTGAGAACTCTCCGTGACTCCCTCCCTGAACTCTGGCATATCCCCTCCTCTCGGCCACCCCAACAGCCCGAGCTCGTTTCCCCAGTGAGCGGGTAGGGGCTGGGAAGAATTTTCTCCAAATTACATTCAACTCTCCATACTCATGCTTATGTTTGAATTTAGCTACAAGAAAAGGCATCAAATGTAGTACTCAAGACATTAGGTTTAACAATATGTTTAGATTAATATTTTATTTTTAAAATTTTATTTTTCAATTGCAATTGACATTCAACATTATTTTATATTAGTTTCAGGTGTACAGCATAGTACATATGCTTTACAAAGCATTCCCCCTGTTTTTTTTTTTCTTTTTTTCTTTTTTTCCAGCACTCCCCTAGTATTATACATAGTGCAACATTATTGACTATATTCTCTCTGTTGTACTATATACATCCCTGTGACTATTTTATAACTACCAATTTGTACTTCTTAATCCCTTCACCTGTTTTACCCAGTCCTGAGTAGACAATTAAGATTAAGATTTTAAATGAAAGAATTACTTTGAAAACACTAATACATCTCCAGGCTGAAGTAAGACAGTCCCTCTGGTTGGTCTAGAATGACAAGCAGAGTTGAACACCCTCTCCCACTTCTATCTTCCTCTCCCTCAGGTGGTTTTTCACATGAAATGTTAGTGCGCCCAAGATATAGTTTTCTCTGGAACCCTCATTCAGCTGAATTTTCCCCATAGAATTATTATAATTCTTTTTGAAATGGAATATGCAAAGTCTTGAATTTTATTACAGAATTTAATATCAATAATTACTTAAAATTTAATGAACTTCACTACTGATTTAATTGCTTTTGAGTAGTTCCACTTAACTTATTAAAGAGAAGCAAGGACGTATTCATTTAATGAGCAGCAGAAGTCTTGCCCTCACATCTGCCTACATTCTCTTTTCAATTAATCAATTATAGTCCGATGGTGTGTAATTACACATTAAGAAAGTTATTGGATAGCTCAGCATGCCTGTCCCGGGGGGCTCCTGAACACACGAATATAACACACCTGTAATGACCTACACTCACATCTGCAAATTACACTCATTTCTCTCTCTCCGCTAAATCAAGATGAGAGCAATTACCATTAACTTTTCCAGTTACATCTCATCAGTGTGATATGGAAGGAGAAAGTGGAAAAGAAGCACTGGAAGGAAAGTAAAATGGTGAAAGTAGCTCCTTAGAGGACAGTGGTCACCCACCTGACCTGTGTCTACTGAATCACACCAACACTGAAGAAAGCAGGCCAGCATTGTTTGAACACAAATAGTGACTTGCTTTTCAGCTTCCTTCGGTCTCCTGATGACAGATGCAGGAAAACTTTTTGAAATCACCTTCAGGCAAATTTGCCTGGCTTGTTTAAAATCAAACCAAAGTCTGGAACTGATCCCCATGCAGGAGCGCTAAGCCCCTGAATAGCAACTAAGCTGCATTTTTTTTTAAAAAAAGGAAAGAAAGAGAACCCACTAAAAATGCAACATAAAGAGCAAATTTTACTACATTAATGGCCTTAAGACTCTGGTTATGGGAAGGGGTCTATTCCACAATGTCCTTCTGATTTATGCTAAACCGGTAAAATTGAACAAGAACCTCTTAGTCCAAATGATAGAGTCAGAGGCGTTCTAAATGCCCACACCAACAGAGTGATTTTAAGTAAAATGCCCTGTTAAAATAAGCTTTCGATGGCTGCACAACTCCAACTCAAGAAGCAATCTGTTGACATTTTCAGCAAATGCTATGTTAGTCTGAGACAGAGGCAGCGGTGGCTTCTTCAGCGTAAGTACTTCTTCTCCCCTTCACACCCTCCTCCTCCTCCTCAGAAAAAAACCCTGCTTCTGTTATCCGCTCATTGAAGTACTGACAGGGTCAAGTCCACTGTGATTAATGGCCGTCCATCAGAACAGAAAGAGAGATACATTGATACTCAGCTAGCAGATGCTCATGAACATGCAAATGAATGTGGCGAGCCTCCTTGGTAGGGAAGGATTTGTTTTGTTGATGTTTTTTAACTGCAGCCAATTTGGGGCATTTTGTGTACTGTTTTCTCTGCTTATAGCCACTGGCTATGCACACCCTATCGTCACTGGGGCAAAGCCTGTCTCTCCGTGTGCCCCCTGGGGATGCCCAAGACCCCCTGGGCCCGGACAGAGGATGTGTGTCAGCAGCAGAGACGCCCGGTGTACTTTGAGGGTGTGTCCTTTCCTGGCACGCCGGGCCTGTTGGGACAAATGTCTGCGTCCGAGGGGCCGTCTTCCTGTGTGGGCTGCCTTTGTGGCATCTCATGGGCCTCCGTGGGGCTGACTTGTAAATAGTGGCCACCACATAAAACATGCCATCTGTGCCCCTGTGGGAAGTAGGATGGAACACAAAAAAGATCTATTCCAGGAATATGAACTGATGTTTACAGACATGCCAGGGCTGGCTTTTAAAACACAGTGGAAAACTGTCTCAAAAGCATTTTAAGTACCACGTAATAGAAGCGCGCCCCCCCCCCCAAAAAAAAAAAAAAGTGTTGTAGGAGCATGAAGGAAACCTCTATACCCAGAGAGAGGTACCAAGCTGGTATGTCCATACCAGTTCCCTCGGCCCAGAAATGTGAGCTACGGCGAGGTCTTGTCGCGAGCTCCTGGGAAAGCAGGGCCAGAAGCCAGGGGTCTCCTGTGGTTTAGGAGTCTCACGTGCTCTAGGAGTCTAGAGTCCCTGTAATGGTTTCTTCAAAACTGGAGGATAAGGAGATAAGCTTGGACTGAGCAAGTGTGATTGTTATAGGAAGACTAGAAGCCCGAAGCTTGAAATTCGTGAAAGGGACTCGGCCCTCGCAGCTCTGGCTTCGTCCAGAAGGTCGCCCGGACGGTTATCCTGCTGTTCGGTCTAATTGGTTCTTTATTATATAGGATTTCCTTAGTTCAGGGCTGTTTGTGGGGCATCCTTTATTGGGACATTATACCCATAGGCAGACAGAGGAACCTTGGCTGTGGGAGTGATGACCGCATGTCCCAGGATTTGCAGGACCTTCTAATTTCACATTTGTTGTCTGTTTTTATAAATCAGTGATCTACTGATGGTTTCAGGTGCCCAGCATTTGGAAATAGTGTCATTCCTGAAAACACCATGAATTATTGACCCATTGTGTGAACTGGGAGTGATTTTTGCCACCTATAATGCAGATATGAAAAATTGAGTCATAAACAGGTTCACAAATATATAATCAAGCTGTCTAACAAAGTGGATTGACCGTTTCTGGTTTCCATTAGCATTCCTTTGCCGCCTGCTTGTTGATTTTGCCATCGTTGAATGCTCGTTAGCAGAAACAGCTGCCTTGGTCTGTGAGATAAGTCCTTTCCTAATGAAGCTGGGCAATTCTTGTTTATGCATACTGCAGCTATTGTCTTGTGATGTGAGTCTATTTCCTGGCACATTTCTGTTCTGGAGACCTGGCTACTCTGTTTATGAAGATACGGGGGTGTCACCTGAAGGGAGTGGGTCTCATATTTCTAAACTCAACCCTGAACCTCTACCCTTACCCCTGTTGCCACCTATCACCCCTACCAAATTCCTTCCCTTCGGAAGCCAAGAAGGGTGCGGGCAGGAGAGGGAATGGGCAGGTTCTCTTGGCTTTCAGTACAGTATGTCTATGAGGGCGCCCCCTAGTGATATGTGGTCTTATAACACCCTCAGGTTCCTGGAGTTGGGTCCTGTGTCTGGACCCAAGCCTGCAAATTGGGCCTGTAAAATTGATATTTTAGAATCTTGAGCCAGACTTTGGTGTGTGTGTGTGTGTGTGTGTGTGTGTGTCCTCACATGTGTGCATGTGTGTATGCAATAAATTTGACTGGAGGCTCAAGTTATGAAGGCTTTTAAATAAATTCAGTGATGAGAGAGAATCACTGATTGGCTGTCTCCTGCACGGCCCTACTGGGGATAGAGCTCACAACCCCAGGCATGTGCCCTTGACCGGAGTTCAAGTTCTCTGGCCACCTGCCCCCCAGAATTCCTCCCTGGCCACATTTCCTGCAGATTTCAGTCACCTGTCAGCCTGGTTAGAGCCATCTTCCGCTCCTCCCACTTCCTCCTCTCATCAGTCCGCTTGCTCACCCCCAAGCGCAAATTTCCCTCAACTTTTTAAGCTGAACAGACCAACTACCAGCCAGGCAGCCTTTTCGCTTTCTGTATTCTCTGGGTACGTCTCCTTTTGTTCTCTCATATTATATGTTGTAGGCGTGCGTCCTATAATTATATTTCCCAGTGGAAATAAAGCAAGTGAAAGAGGGCTGATGCTTGTGCCGGAGCCCAGGCAGCTGCCATCTGCAGACCCATGTGGGCCCAGCAGGGCTGACGTGCGGGGAGCCCAGGGTGGTGACCCTCGGGGGTTACTGCCTCTTGCTCATTTAGCTGCCCTTCTCCGACCAGAGATTATCCTGTCATACCTAAATCTTGAGGGCTTCTAATTAAAGCTGAGGAAAAAATATAGGAGGAAAAAAACATAGATTTGCAAAATCAGTGCATTAACATTTCTCCCCAGTGGTCTGGGAGAAAACAAAAGCCGTTTGATTGCAGTAACAGCGCCAGCTGCCCAGCGCCCAGGCAAACGGTGTGTCCTCAGGAGCAGAGTTTGAGAACCACTCCCCCTCATCTCTGAGAATGTCCTCTAGGGCAATGGTCGGCAAACTGCGGCTCTCGAGCCACACTTGGCTCTTTGGCCCCTTGAGTGTGGCTCTCCCACAAAATACCACGGCCTGGGCGATTCTATTTTGAAGAAGTGGCATTAGAAGAAGTTTATGTTTAAAAAAAATGTGGCTCTCAAAAGAAATGTCAATCGTTGTACTGTTGATATTTGGCTCTGTTGACTAATGATTTTGCCGACCACGGTCCTAGGGAGTTCCAACCGTCAGCACCCTGGTGTGCCTCCCAGATGATGCCTCTGGTTCCAGGAAGCAAACGCCAATCTTTCCTTAGACGTTATGCCCTGGTTTGTTCTCCTTGACTGTGAGCTGACCCTTCAACCCCAAATGGCCTATAGCCCTCTCACTACTCAAAATGTGGTCCAGCCACCAGCAGTGTGTATGCCACCCAGGTCCCTGGCAGAAATGCAGATTCTCAGGCCCCACTTCGCCAACTGCATTTTAAATAGGTCCCCAGGGGTTTGCATCCATGCTGAAGTTTGAGAAGCTCTGGCCCAGAGTATGATGACAGAGTTTTACCCTGTAAACTTGGGTTTCATCAGTGGGCTCCTTATAATTATAGGACACAGGCCTACGACATATTCACCCTCCTCTCCCCACCCCCAGTGTCTCTTGCAGCCATTAAGAAACTTGTCATGTACAACAGAGCAGATTCTTGTCCGCAGCTGAGAGAGTGTCTTGCGGGGAGTCTCTAGAAGGAACAGCTGGGGGCGAGTGAAGGTGGCTGGCCACGGAGATGGGAGACACAGCCTGGAGAGGGTACAGTCCCGCCGGAAGTTCAGCCCACATTGCGCGCTTGATGTCTGAGTCTTAGGGCTCCAATTTAGGAAGAAAAAGGGAGGCAGCTCATGGGAGATAAATCCGAAACTGCCTCTGGTGCCTGGAATTTGGGCTTCATTGTTTAACCCCTGGAACATGAAAGAGGGTTCCCACCTGGGAGCTCATCATAGGGGAGGCAGCCTTTGTTTTCTCCTGCCCAGGCCGATGGGGAGCCACGTGCTGTGGTAGGGTAGCTGGACCCGCCCCCAGCCACAGCTTCTAAGTAGCTGCAGTGGTGCCCAGCTTGGGGCTTCTCAGCACCCTCACCTCTCCCCCCTCTCCCCGTCAGCACAATGAACACGTGAGGGAGCTCAGTGCATGGCAGACTGGGAGGCCTTGGGTTTCTCTAATCCAGTGTTTTTCAACCTTTTTTGGGCAAAGGCACACTTGTTTCATGAAAAAAATCACGAGGCACACCACCATTAGAAAATGTTAAAAAATTTAACTCTGTGCCTATATTGACTATATATAAAGTAATTCTCTTGAATAGGAATCAAATAAACACAAAGAAAGTATTTTATAATTACTTTATTATGAAATATTAAGTAAACAAAATAGTGAAAAATTATAAAATTCTTATCTTGTCTGCACCTACGGCACACCAGGCAACATCTCGCGGCACACTAGTGTGCCGCGGAACAGCGGTTGAAAAACGCTGCTCTAATCTAGGGACAGAGTCTGTTGTCCACACCAAGAAAGGGGATGGGGGAAAGGAATGTGTGATGAGGGATTGGGGCCAGCGAACATTTGTCCCTAAGTCCAGTCCTGGAGACATGTTCTGGGTGATGTCACTGACGTAGCTACTGTACATTTTCCAGAACACCTGGTTTCAGATGTGTTGTCACTATAATCACTGGGGTGATGTGGGGCTCTATCTCTACTTTCCAGTCTGCTTACCCATCCCACCCAGCAGAACGCATATTGGTCAGATCATATGTCTTGTGTTTTTTTCCAGGCAATTAGTAACAGTTTACTGCACAACTGGAAGTAGACAGTTAACTTACAACAGCACGTCTGGGGCCACCTGGGCTTTCAGGGACAGGCCCAGTGTGAGATGTTCTGGCCCGTTACCACTCAGCTCCCCCGGAACATGGATGCGCCTCTAGTGGACCTCCTGTTCTGCTGCTAGAGTCAAATACTGGCATTGTTGCAGGAAAAAATGAACTTAATGAGTATAATTTTTTGTTCCTTTAAGAGTGTCTCTTCTAATTTTTCTTAAGTATTTGATATCTGGGACCTATTGTAGCAAGCATATGCCCACACTTGACAAACCAAATAAGCAATAGAATTAATGCGAAGGACTCAGAAAGAGCTGGCCATGTGCCGTTCAACAGCCTTAGTGTGCATGTGGGAAGTAGGTGGCTTCAGATTGGGTTTTCTTGATTATGTACGTACAGTATAGTCAGCTAATCATTTTTTATTTTTACTTTATTTTTTGTGGATTAAAAAAATCTTTATTCAAATTATTACATATGACTCCTTTTCCTTCCTCATTGACCTCTTCTAGCTCCCCCCACATCACACTCTTATGCCCCTCCCCGCCCCCCCGCCACTCCCAGCTAAATATAATCATTATTTCTGGGTATGACATTGTCTTTAGTTCAAGTGATGCTTTTCATGGGGTTCTGGAGAGCTATCAGGTATAAAAGATCATGTGTCAATCCAGGCTCCTAAAGACTGCAGGAGCTTAGACCTCTTTAAGAACTAGCTCTAGGGAGAGGTGGATTAGTTTGTAGCTATAAATATGCTGTGATTTGAGGAGCTACTCAAGTGGAGGAATGAGGCCCCCTATTCACCTGATATCCCTCTGTTAGAGATTATTTTCTTTGGGTTTTGATGCTTTCTAAGCTAAAAGTCTTATAAAGATTGACATTTTGGGTTTCATTTGCCTAGAATCAAGGGCCCTGAAAGGATAGATAACCGAGGGGCAGACAGACAGATAAAGGAGCAGATGGGATAAATGTCTTCATCTTATGCATCAGTTCTGTTCAGACATGGGTTTGTCTCTCTCTTGATCACCCAGGGGAACAAAATGCTATCAAATATTTGGTTAGCATTTTTATGTTGTTGTTTTCCTTCACCCCAGAGCTTCCTGAGTGATGATCTGGGCACTGGGCATGATGAGTGAGGATGTTGTATAGGTGCATGTGAGCCACCTGTGCTTTATGCTAGGAGAAACCTGGCAAAGAAGGGTGCCAAGGTGGAAGAGATCACATCCTCCTGGAGAGGGGGAATCAAGTTGGTCTGCTAGATTTGGCATCAGGAAGCTCCATAGGTTGACATGATAAAAAGGGTTTTTATCACATTTTATTTATTACCCTCCCCAACAAAGAGCCTAGTATCATCAAACATGCCCCCCCATAGCTATTCACTCCCTAACCTGCTACGTTCAGTAAGTATTTCATGAACAGTGAAGCCAGACTGTGTCGCTTAAACTTGTGATCTCAGCAGGTTTTGCTTATACCCCTCATCAGTAAAAACGTAGATGTTCTAACCTTTCCTTTGGTTACTTCAGTGGCTCATCTTGGCACCCTCTGGGGTACCCCACTCCATGTTAAAGATCACGCTAGAGAAGTGCGCATAGGCTATTGAAGGAAACTAGGTTTGTAGGAATAGCTCTTATAGATAAGAAAGGCCCCAAGATGTACTAGTATTCTGTAGCATACACATCCTGTCCCTGAACCATCCTAAGAGTATATGGGTGTCCGTGGGTGGCAGAGGATAATTATAGGACAACTGTGAAACGCAATGTGAAGATTATGTGTCACAAGTCCACTTACGGTGTGGCGTTTGTGTCAAGCACATGGGTGGGTGATGCACTCCCAGAACCTCTCTGCTTGATCCTAAGGAGTGTTCAGGCTGCAGGAGAACATGGTTGGCAGCCCTGGTGAGTGGGGCGTTAGCGAACTCAGGTGGAAGGAGGAGGACAGAGGCTTCCGCATTCGGGATCCACTCAGCGGCCACACCTGCACCAGCCAGGCAGACAGCCTGCTCCCTCCTGCGCTCTGGGATAATTTTGTTTCTCGGGAATTAAATTCACACCTAGCAAATGGTAACTACGGTAATGCCGCATGTTGAACACATGTTCAGCTTTTCTCAAGGCAAGTGTTCCATTGCCTTTATTATTCTCTCTCCTTCTCTCTTACACGTGTGTGTGTGGGGGGGGGGGGCGGGAAGGGTTGGGTAGCGGGGAGGCCCCGTTGGCATTAGCAATCTTGGGTAGAAGGAGGAGGACAGAGGTTCTGGGAAGGCCTGGCAGGGAAGCCCTGCACCCCCCAGATCATCACTATCCCTGAGGGGGAAATTGGTTAAGACTTGGCAGTGGGATCATGCTCTGAACATGCTGCCCACGTATTTCAGGTTTGACAATCTGTGCCCTTTGACCTGTTCCTGACTAAGGGCCCCCAGCTCTGTGAGGATTCCCTCCACCAAAACCCAAACATCCTATTTCCATAAGCCAGGCTGGGGCCACCAAAGAACTCACTTCATAGGAATTCATTTACCGACACCTCATTTACCGACACCTCTTCTTAGTCACATGTCCTCTCTCAGTTGGGGGCCACCTGTTCTGCCACATAGAGCACAAGCTCTGGGGAAAACTTGAAGAAAACACTCAACACTAACAAACCTCTATCAGGCTCCAACCAAGTGTCAGGCACTTGGGAAGAGCTGGGAGCACAAGGGAATGAGACAGATTCTTCCCTTCCCACAGGTCTCATTTGGTCCAGAGCTGTCTGGATCCCCCTCTCCCGCTTCCTGCAAGACAACGGGGCCAGGACTGTCGAGATGGCCCATCTTCCTTTCTGGGGAGGGGCCATAACACCTCCTGGGACTGTCTCCCGTAAAATGCTTCATAGCCCAAGTCCTTGCTAGATCCTGACGACGAGGGCACATCAGAGGCACCTGGCCCGTGGAGGGAGGCAGCAGGGAGTGAGGAAGAGTGGCCTGGGAAAGAAGGACAGCTCATCTGAGCAGCCAAGAGTTCATGGCTGGCTCATGGCCTTTGCTTAGGAGGCCCTGCAGGGCCAGGTGGCAGCCACGCATGACCTCAAGGAGCCCGCTCCCCCCTAACTTCAGACAGGCTAAATCAGAATTCCACCCCACCACACACACACACACACACACACACACACACACACACACGTGTAAGAGAGAGGGAGAGAGAATAATAAAGGCAACTGAACACTAGCCTTGAGAAGAGTTGAACATGTGTTCAACATGCGGCATTTCCATAGTTACCATTTGCTAGGTGTGAATGTAATGCCTGGGAAACAAAATTATCCCAGAATGTGGGGGGTGGAGGCAGGTGAGGGGGGGCACTGTAGCAGGCTTGTCTCTTGGCTCGTGCAGGTGTGGTTGACAAGTGTATCCCAAACACAGAAGCCTGGCCTTGGCTTTTGCTTCCCAATCTGCCCAGCCAGTCCCACGAGGCTCTATCTTTTACTGTTGAAGATCAAAAGATTCTGCATTGGCAGCTGCCCCAGTCCCCCCACCATTGAAGACTTCAGGGGTGCAGGCCTGTGGTAGTAACTGGGGATGATGTGAGGCCTTTGTGGGACTGTCTGAGCCTGGGGTGTTTATTGTTTTTTGACATGGTGCTCTCCTACGGCAGGGGAGGAAGGGAAGTCCAAAGATCAGCAGCTGAAGAATAGTCATCTTCTTGGGGAAAGAAGGAAAAGGGCCAGCAATAGCAACAGAAAAGCCCTGCAGATGTGGAATTTGAAGGAATCTAGAGAGAGCAAACCTATTTTTAGCAGGAGTGGGTGCACACTGTGATGGGCGCCACAGGCTGTTGTCACTAACATTTGGTTATAAGCAACATTTTCATATTTAAACATGACAGCCCCGAAAATGAAAAAGAGCCAACACTTTACCTGCTTGCTGATTAAACGCTACCACCTCCCCTGAGCTCAGTGTCTGGCCCGGCGAGGCGTTGGGCTCACCTGTGTTGCCATGGCTATTTACATGTCAGCCACGGATGGCAGGCCACTCCACAGCGGGGACAAGATGCCATTCCCTCCAGGTGAAAATGCTGTGCAGTGTTACCTCAGTAGGAAAATGTTCAGTGCACTTTGCTCAATTAAGCATGCATGTGTGGAAATACAACACTCAAATGAGCAGGAATAAAAATATATTAAATCTGAAGAAGTTAAGTAATACCATTGGGAAAATCAATGAACTCGAGGTGAACCCAGCAATGTCAAAAAAACAGAATCCCAGAAATGTGAGCCCTTCAGCAGTTTACCAGACCCCAAATGAGACGTATGCATTACATCCGCTATGTCCTGTATGAATGAATATCTTGCCCAGATCAATATCAGGAAGCCTGGCACCCACGTTCTTTTTTTTGAAACTTTAAGCAGCAAGCACTTTCCTAAGTCCTACTAGAAAATCATTCACCGTTAAGGCAGTGAGTTTGATTATGGGGATGGAGGGCAAGATCTCTGAGGACAAGCCCTGGAAGATGAGCTTTCCACTCACCCACAGCCCATCGGACTGGCACCTGTTTCCCCCCTGCTGAGGTTGTGTTAATTGTTGGCACTCCTACTGGTCAGCGGTGGCTGAACACTGAGTGACAAGGAAAAAAGAAAGAAAATACCAGAGCAGAACCGATAGCCTCCAGTCCACCTGCATGCAGCTGTTTTTATTATTTCCAGCTCGTGTTGACACTGCTTTACTTGCAGAGAAATATGAGCTTTCCTAGACAATCAGCAAAGTGAAGCAAGATGAGCAGAGAGGTTGAAGGGTTTGCTCAGTGGGGCTTGGAGCAGTGGTTTTGAAATGTGGCCTCCACACCAGCAGCATTGGCATCACCTGGGAACTTGTTAAACATGAGGCTTCTCGGGCCTCACCCCTGACCCACTGAGTCAGAAATTCCAGGGGCAGGGCCCAGAAATTTATGGGGTTAAAATCCTATATAATCAAAGGGTGATATGCGAATAGACCAAACCGCAGAACAACCGAACAACCAATCAAAGCATAATATGATACTCAACTGCTCACTATGACGTGTACTGAGCACCTGGGGCAGATACTCCAACCGGTAGGTTAGCTTGCTGCTGGGGTCTGGCCGAATGGGACTGAGTGAGATGGGCTGGATATGCCCTGAAACCCTCCTGTGGTCCCTCCCCAGCCCAGTCCTGCACCGGTGGGGTCCCTCAGCCTGGCCTGCACCCTCTCGAAATCTGGGACCCCTTGGGGGATGTTGGAGAGCTGGTTTCAGCCCAATCTCGCAGGCCATTCCCCTTGGGAGGGTGCTGCTGCGACAGCCTGAGCCTCTTTCAACCGGGACTGATTGGGCGAGAGCCCACAGCCAGCACAATGGGGCTGGGATGAGCAGGAGCAGCAGGTAGGAGCTGCAGGCTGCAATGGACTGTGGGTTTCGGCCCAATCCCTGCAGGCCACTCAGAGGGACCCCACCCATGCACGAACGATTTCATGCACCGGGCCTCTAGTTTTTTAATATTGTGGTAAAATATATGCAACATAACATTAGCCATTTTAACCACATTAAATGTAAAAGTCAGTGGTATTATTCTCAATGTTGTACAGCCATCACCATTATCTGTTTATAAAAGTTTTCTTCACCCAAAAGATAAACTCTGTAATCATTAAGCAGTTTCTCCTCACCCCCAAGGGCTGCCTGGAGGGCAGGTTCAGAAGGTGTTGTTTCACCTGATGTGTCACACACATAGTGCAAATGAAATGGAGGTGAGATCCAGGCAGCCTAGATGATGATGATCTGGAAGTCATATGGACAAGGGAAGTGACTGAGGATGAAAGAGCCAATATCCCCATTGTCATTATATGAAGGGTGTAGAAGAGAATACAGTCATGCTGGGTGGCTGTGAAGGAGAGGACCAGGCCAATGGGTAAGGGTTGCAGGAAGGCAGATCTCTTCTTAGTACCAGAAATGGTTGCTATCAAGCATAAGATGGGCAGCTTTGTGAGTAAGATGACCAGCCAAGCATATTATAGTAGGGCCACCATCTGGAAGGTGGGATGAAATGACTCCCTGGTAACAGTTCAAGGCATTATGACCTTGAACTTGCAAAAGTTGCCAAATTATTATATGCTGAATGCAAAAGTAGTAGGGATTTGATATTGGTCTATTATTTTCACTTCTCAAAGTATGTCCCTCTTTTTAAAAATCATCACTCAGCACCACTGATGGAAATTTCTGAAATAGAGTTATTCTTTCGGGATTTCATCTCCTGCTTACAGATTGTTGGAGGGGAGCATCAACTTGAGTCTTCTGATGACTGTGCACTGCTCTGACCTATCGGCATTTCCCTTTTTAAGCTAGTAATTAAAAAACCCAAATGGAGCCACTCCATGGGTAAGGATCTTGGGAGACAGCAAAGCAGGAAAGATCCAACTGGAGCCCGAGGCATGCGCAGGAACTGTGTGTGTCATCTTTCTATTGCATTTGGCTTGCGTTAGTGAGGGCTGAGGACTTGGGTGGTTGGCGTGATCATGTTCTTCAAACACCGGAAGGATGTAAACACTGAGGATGGAAGGAATTTATTTAGTTCGAGACAAAGGGTATAATTAGGGTAGGAGCAATGGAGTGAAATTAAGCAAAGAAAGATTTAGATTGAATATTAGTGGGGTACTTCCAAGCAATAGATTTGTGAAGCTTTTATACATTTTCTAGGGAATGTTGTTCTGTATTTTCCAAGTGGGATGAAAATCAGAGGGATAAAGACTGAAATAATCTTGAAGAAACCGGGCCTCTGGGGATAAGGCGAATGGAGGAGAGCCTTTGCTTTCACTGCTTCCCTCTAGTCTTTCTTATAAACATGAAAAGCTCAGCAGGTGATTCCTTTCTGAATGACTGTCTACCAATAGCAAGTACTTGCTCTTCTTAAAACCCAGAATTATTAAAAGGATGGTGTGTTCCCAAAAGAAAAAAAAATTGAATGTGAGAATCAGAGGAAAATTCTGGAGGGAATCTGGGCTGACTTCCCCACCTGCTTGTTAGTTCTGCCTCCAGAAGGCAGGAAGGGGAGGCCAACTCCATCCGTTCCTGGGATTGGTGGGCAAGGGTCTTGAGCCATTGTTTTGTTTTGTTTTTTGAATATAGATCTTTATTGATTTCAGAAAGGAAGGGAGAGAGAGATAGAAACATCAATGATGAGAGTGAATTCTTGATTAGCTATCTCCTGCAACCCCCCACTTAGGACCGAGACTGCAACCTGGACATGTGCCTTGACTGGGAATCGAACCATGACTTCTTGGTTCATAGACTGATGTTCAACCACTGAACCATGCTGGTCAGGCAGAACCATTGGGTTTGAAGGAGAGCCCTGTTACCCGGAGCACTGAGCACTGCTGGTTGAGGAAGACGGAAGCCTCTGCCATTGCCGAACTCTCGATTAGCCCCCAGTTTTTCTTTTCCTCTGGAGCATTTCCCCTATGTACACGGAATCTACTAGAACTTGTCTTTTCCACAGTCCAGTACGGACAACTCTTCCAAGGTAGACCTGGCCTCTGGGCGCCTCCAGCCACTATTGTGGGACTTGCTGACTTTCGGGGCTAGCAGTGCTGGGCATCATGCATTGCCTGGAGGGTGCACCGAGCCCAGGTTTCCTTCTGAGATTTAATTAGAGACATTTGCATTTAGGTGTTTTGCATGAGCCACTTGACAGTATTAACAGGTAAAGCAATTGAAAGGTATGCTGATATTTGGTAGAGATTTTACGTTTAATCCCTATGCAGTGTCGTTACTCTCACTTCCCCTGTGGTCACAGAGCTGGGCACTCTTTTTCTATCACAAAGGTAGTGCCCGTGTAATTTTCCACTTTGACACCTACATCTTTTTTTTTATTGAATAAAATGGTGTTTTACTCTTTAAAACAGACGATGGCTGGTCTGTGCTGCTAGCTTTGTCTTAAATAGAAACCAAACTGGAAACTGTTGTGAGAGGCCCATTGAGGTGCCCAGCGCACAGGGGTCTCACGATTCCTCCGACGGCAGTAGCAGTGGGGCCACCATCTCCAGCGCAGTGACACTGCAGCCTCCGTGCTCCCGCCCTTGCATTTACACGGTCCTAGCCTGTCCTGCCTGGCTCAGGATCTCAGGTCCATTGAAGTCGGACCTCATGGCATTCAGGCTTTTAGGGAGGACTTTCTCTGTCCTCAGGGGTCCTGTGTTTGAGCCGAGAGAGGACAGCTGAGTTAGATTCTCAGCAGCAGAGAGAGGGACGGGAGCGGCTGACAGGGATGATGAAAGGAGAGGAGGGAAGGACAGAGCAAAGCAGCAGCTTTCGCCCAGGAGGGTGGCTGCTGGGCACCAGAGGAGAAGTGTACTGGCTCGAGGGCACTGGGGAAGGCAGGGAGATCTCGTAATGAGGTTTCTGTGTGCACTCCTGCTTTTGAAATTTTATGCTGGAGTCTCATCCCAGTGTGAGGTAACATCCAAGGAACTGCTCACAGGCCCCCGCTCATCCATTTCCTACCCCTGCTTCTGAAGAGGGCTGCGCTCCCACTCGGAGATCTCCAGGGGCACCGTGACACTCTCCGACGCAGACGGACCTGGAGTCTTGCTCATTTAAGACGTCGGTGTGACAACCAGGCCTGTGTGTGGTGAGAAGAGGTGGGGTGGTTTTGGTGTAGGGCTGGGTTCGCGTCGCACTTGCTGTCACTGAACAGCAGCAGACGTGTCTTCCGCTCCCAGCACAGTTGCCTGTCTCAGTGTGACTCCCGTTTACTGCATGTCGAGCTGCAGGAAGTCTAGCTGATGCAAATAGATTAATATTTAAAAAGTAATACAGGAGAATGAGGTTCCAAACGTGTAATGTTTAATTATTAAAAGCCCGTAATGGAATTTGAATCCACACTCACATCTCACTGGTGCAGAACAAAAAGCTCAATTAGCCCGAGAGCCTGCTCACGCCCACGGCTCAGGGTGACCATCCCAGCGTCCAGCCCACGTCCTCTTAAACCCTCTGGCAGCATGGATACGGGCCACTTAGGTCGTGTTATGCTTTCTCGTTAGACAATTGTTGCAACTCTTTTTTTCAGCCAGGTTGATGGGTAAAGTGACTGTATATTGTTAGCAGGACTTAGAAAAGAATTTGAGTTACTTCCAAGTGGTGGGACTTGGGAGGGTTGGGTTACCTGGTAGAAATCACAGTATTGGGATATCCATGCTGCCGCTGAGTTTATCGAGGCCGCCCAGTATGTGTTACAGGACGCAGGTGTCTGATTAGAAGGGTTTACTCGGTCCAGGGATACCTAATCACTGGCTTTCCTTTGAGACCACAGTTCTCCTGGCCCTGTCAGACACCCGTGTCCCTCGCTCGCTCTCGATAAGGGTGAATTTGCCCAGAGGCCTGTGGCAGAGAACGGCCAAAGGAAGAGATGAAATGATTGGTGTGACTCGGAGCAGAATAAACCCACAAAAACCAACTGAATCTATTTCAGAGTCAGTATGCCAGCAAGACTGGTTGAGGTAGCATCTCTCGAACTTATGTTTTTATGCAGCATGGCAGATAAGGAGAGTCCTGTGTGTGTGAATCTAAAACGATGGATATGCCACTGGTTGTGCATTAAGAGTTTGCCCCTCCGTGTGGTGGCTCGTTCCTGGTGAGATGCTCACGAACTCGTCTGTGATGCAGAAAATGCCACGGTGTGACCTAAGATGCTCTCGGCGGGCTCCGGGGTTTGGAAGGTCACACACTAGGTAGCGGTATTTATGACATGCTGCCAGGCTGTGTGGGGTAACTGGAACCGAGAGGACAGAAATTGAGTTTGTAGTGACTGCAGAAGCTGAAACCACAGGATGAAATGTAATAGGGTCTGGGGCTGGGTGAACACAGGAAGCTGATGAGAGGTGAGGGGGGAGCTGCAGGGCTGAGGAAAGTGCTGCAAGGGGATGAGTAACCTTGATTCCTGGCAGGACAGAGCCTACTGAGATGCAGAAGAGTAAACAGAACCACCTCCACCTTCCCTACAATTCGGTCCACAACCAGCAGCTGCATGTGGAACCCTTATCGTGTGCAAGACTGTATGCTGAGGTGTAGGAGTTCCAGGGGAGCCCTGGCGGCGTTCTGAGTGGTTAGTGCCGTGGTCAGCGAACTGCGGCTATCGAGCCACATGCGACTCTTTGGCCCCCTGAGTGTGGCTCTTCCACAAAATACCACGGCCTGGGCGAGTCTATTTTGAAGAAGTGGTATTAGAAGAAGTTTAAGTTTAAACAATGTGGCTCTCCAAAGAAATTTCAATCGTTGTACTGTTGATATTTGGCTCTGTGGACTAATGAGTTTGCCGAATACTGGGTTAGTGCATCAGCCTGCGCACTCTACGGTCGCAGGTTCCATTCCCAGTCAAGGGCATGTACCTGGGTTACAGGATGGATGCCTGGCCCAGTCCAGGTATGTACAGGAGGTAACCAATTGACATGTCTCTCTTGCATAGGTCTCTCTCTCTTTCTTTCTCTCTCTCCCATTTCCAATCTCTCTAAAAATCAATGGGAAAAATATCCTCAGGTGAGGATTAACAAAAAACAAACGAAAGTTCCGTGGGACCCAGGCCTAGGTTCTCATCCAGATCATTAAAGTAACATTTTCCAAAGTGTGTTTCTACAGGATCCCATGAGAAGAGGGGCTCTGTATTTGGAAAGCTGAGGAAGTGCTGGGTTAATGCCGTTAAACAGGCTTCTTTTCTGCAGGGCTTTTCAGAACGTGGCGACGCACCTTGAGAATCTCCTAAACTTTAGGAACAGGCCAGGCCGCCTTTCCTAAGTGCATGGGCCCATGAGTCCTTTTCTTGGGGGCAGAACCTTATGGGACGAGTGTTCTCCAGAACACGCTGTGGGCGATAGAGAGCTGGGCAGGTGCCGTCCCTGAGCAGGGGCAGTGCAGTGGGTTAGCAATGGGCAAGCCCTGATGTCGCGGCCACATTTCCTCTCTGGGGTGACCTTCAGAAGCAGTGCTGGTGTGGAGAGGTGTATGTGAGACGCCTGTCCTGGTGTCCACTTCCTGCTTCTGAACCTGCAGAACACACTGCTCCCAGCCCTGGGGTGTCCAATGGCCCGCCCCAGCCCTGGGCACCCCACTCCAGTAGCAGGGTGCACAGTAGGAATGTGTCCCCAGGGCCTTTTAACCGCAGGGATGAAGTATGAGGGGTTATGCAGGACTTTGAAGTCACTGCACCTTCCTAGATTTTCCTCACCTCTCAATAGAGAGCAATACCTGGAAGGGTCTCGGTGAGAATTAAAGCGGAGAAAGGGTGTAAAGCTGGGTTAGATCCTTGGCTTTCCTAAATTTGTGGAGACGGTATAAGGCCAAAGGGAATGCGCATCATGGAATAGCCTTTGCTGCCCATCATCATGTAGTGACTGTTCTGGTGGCAGAGAGGGTCCCGCGGCGCTAACTACCAGGCAGCCGACTCTCCTATTGCCCACAGGAGTAGGCAGCATTGCTCCCTGCTTTAGCACCTGGCCTCGTCAGGATTTGAAACTCCCTGCCATTTGACTTCTACTCCAGTCCCTTCAGGCCCTTCTCCCCACTCTGCCTGGTGACCTCTGCTACGCCATGGCTTCTGCTTACTCCCTGCCCTCTGTGGTCCTCTGGATTCATTCCACAACCAGTATCCTCACCGTGACTTAGTCTCTTGGAGTTCCCTTGATTCCCAACTCCCCAAAGAAGAAACTGGTGCCGAAACTGGTTTGGCTCAGTAGATATAGCATCAGCCTGCGGACTGAAAGATCCCAGGTTCGATTCTGGTCCAGGACATGTACCTTTGTTGCGGGCACATCCCCAGTCGGGAGTGTGCAAGAGGCAGCTGATCGATGATTCTCTCATCGATGTTTCTACCTTTCTATCCCTCTCTCTTCCTCTCTGTAAAAAAAAAAAAAAAAAAAAAAAAAAAAAATAAATAAAATATATTTTTTAAAAAGAAGAAGAAACTGCTATGGGTTTAACAAAATTTAATTTTGTTAAATTGCTCTGTGCCCCATTAGGCAGAGCCACACCAACGTCTTGAGATGTCTTAGGGTCCAGGCAGCCATGGCCAGGGGAGCAGAGGGGCGGTGGCCAGGGCATTCTCGCAGCATCTGAAGGGTTCTGTGCAGATACAAAGGTAGTTGTATCTGCACCTCCTCCTCTTTCTCCCCTTTTCTGTCCCTCGCACTTCTGCACATGCCAGTCTGGACCAAGGGCATGCCTTGGTAACACGGAATCTGCTCCACATGCCTGTTATTTCACTCTTAGATCCTGGGCACTAGAAGAGAGGCCCCCCTCACCTGTTTACATCACCCCCCAACCACGCCTTTCCTTCGTGTCTTACTGGAGCTCAGGCCCACGCACAGGCTGTTTGATTAGGCTCTTCTGTCACACATTTCTCTTCTCACCCAGTGATATAGTCGGCCAGGTGGAAAGTATACTTCCCCATGTGTTTCCTTCTTCAGAATAGAACACATAATGGTAAGATTAGTTTCACAAAGGCTATGTGATGGGGCCTTTTACCCAAATACTGAGAATCGATATATAATTGTTGCTAGTCTGAATTTACTTATCTCTAAAATAAGGTATGTTATCTGGCTGTCTTTTTACAGACTTTTGGTGAGTGGTATTGTGATCACATCTATTGAGCTATTTGAATTTACCAGAAGAAAGGAGTTATATACGTAACAGGTGTCTTTAAATATATACAGGTTGTCTCGCTTCACACCATTTAGCACTTCAGACATTCAGCCTGGATGGGGAGATTGGGCTGGGCTGCCCCTGGCTTTGCTATGAGGATGGAGTTGTAAGAGGGATACCCAGTGGAGAATCTAGCATTAGTGGACTGTAGGCTTTCAACCAGGTATTTATTGCAGCGGGATGGCTAAATTCACAGAACAAAGATGGAAGAGAACCAGGCAAACCAGCAGTTCACAAACATTCAGGAAGCTTTTCAGAAACAAAGGAATCAGGATGTAGATCCTAAATGAGAAGTAGTCCAGCATCTCCCCTCTCCCCCCCCCCCCCCCCCCCCCGCTAGATACTTAAGAAAGTATCACCAAGTGGGCACTCTCACACAAGTTTTAATTAATGAAAAAGACAAGACAATAGGCAACTAAATTATTTCATTTCCCAAAATTTGTGACCCCAGCACCGGGGGGAGGAGGGCGCATTTAAATGTGCAGTATTGTGCACCAGATGCCATAAATGTCACATTTGCACACAACTGAGCATAAAGGATTCCATCGGTGATTCTGGCCTGGGTGACTGGTGCTGGCCTGAAGCTGAGCCTAGGGCTAAAACACCCATGAGCTTAAGACCACAACCTGGCCTGCAAGCCTCCTCATTATTGCAATTATGTTGCTGTCAAACACTCCACCAGCATTAAGAACCTAGTGGAGAGTTTGGGGTCCAAGGTTTTGTTGATTTGGGTTTTATTTTTGTGGTATGCTTTTTTACTTGGAAGTACACATCATAGGAAAATTCCTAGTAGTGGAATTTCTCTTTGTTTTTTTATAACTGAGATTTAATAGAAGAATAATGGGTAAATAAGAGTGTAGGTGGACCAGTTGGCTGGTTTAAATATATATATATATATATATATATATATATATATATATATATATATATATATGTTATTTTTATGTATTTATAATAGTAAAATTAAAATATATTTACATGACACTGTGTTTTGCAGAGGGCTTCCATTTTCACTATTTGTTTTTGTTTGTTTTTTTAAATATATTTTATTGATTTTGTACAGAGAGGAAGGGAGAGAGATAGAGAGTTAGAAACATCGATGAGAGAGAGTCATCCATCAGCTGCCTCTTGCACACCCCCTACTGGGGATGTGCCTGCAACCAAGGTACATGCCCTTGACTGGAATCGAACCTGGGACCCTTCAGTCCCCAAGCCGACACTCTATCCATTGAGCCAAACTGGTTTCGGCTTCACTATTTGTTTTGATAGTCACAATAGATCTCGAGGTTAGCAGAGGTTCTGGGGGTGCAGAAACAGGACCTCAGGGTGCAGAGGAGGCAAGACGTGGGTTTCTGCTCCCGAGCCCACCTCTTTCCGCACTGAACCATGCTGCTTCCCAAGGAAAGAGCCAAAGCCTGGGCATCAATTGACAATCTGTATGTAGAGATTTAAGGTTCTAATCAAGAAAACTTTAAGTTGTGAGGTGCGGAAGAGAGGCAAAAGCTGTTCAGTAAACTTGTAGAACTGGACACAGTGAAACAGCAGGTACGAGCCAGGGAGAGAAGTGTATTGAAGACGGGGCCAGTCCTTCCTCAAGAGTAAGCAAGGTCAGGAGCAGGAATAAATGAATGGCTTTTGGCATTCCCCTAACAATGCAGGGAGAGGGAAGGGCCAGGTGACCCTGCACTGTGGGCATAAAGAATGAAAAAAATCTCAGTGACACCACTGAGACTTGGAGGGGAAGTAATGCCTAGAGAGACCAGAATATGAAACAACTGGTCCCACTAACTGCTTAGTAGGTGAGTACAATTCAGGAAGATATATCCTTGTATATATTGGTAGGCTCTAGAGTTTAGGGAAACCACATGATCATTTTCCAGGAACATGGGAAAGCAATAGCTCCTATACATGTTTGTTGTTAGAATTAGCAGAGGTAACTTAAGTGAAAGCTTCCAGCGTGGTCCATGACAGATGGTATATCTTTGTTTTTAAAAAGCAAAGACCGCCGAAACTGGTTTGGCTCAGTCGTAGAGTGTCGGTCTGCGGACTGAAAGGTCCCAGGTTCGATTCCGGTCAAGGGCATGTACATTGGTTGTGGGCACATCCCCAGTGTGGGGTGTGCAAGAGGCAGCTGGTCAATGTTTCTCTCTCATTGATGTTTCTAGCTCTCTGTCCCTCTCCCTTACTCTCTGTGGAAAATCAATAAAATATGTGGGTTTTTTTTAAAAGCAAAACCTACCAGCAGGATATGACTGTTAAAAATTACATCCTTTCTTGGGTGGCATGAATGGGGGGATGGTGTTCTGTGTGAGGGATTGGGGAGTGCCCTGACTCTGTGCCTGTCAGGCTGCTGCGTTCCACTCTGGGCTGCCCCCTTCAGGAGGGGCGTTACCAAGGTGAAGCACATGCCTGGGTAAAAGGCACGGGACAGGAGGGCCCTGGGAACTTGTCCCCTAGGGCAGTGGTCGGCAAACCGCGGCTCGCGAGCCACATGCGACTCTTTGGCTCCTTGAGTGTAACTCTTCCACAAAATATTAATACCACGTGCAGGTGTGCGTGTACAATGCAATTGAAATCGGTTTTCGGCCTGGGCGAGTCTATTTTGAAGAAGTGGCGTTAGAACCAAGGAACTGGAAATGTTTAAAAACAGCAATCCGGGGAAACTGTGATGGCTCTTTTTTTTTAAGTATTTGAAAGGCTGAGATTTGGAAGAGGAGTGTCCCCATGCTGGGAGACCTTGGTGAACAGAACTACTGTCAGTGGGTGGAAGTGGCAGGGATGTGGAGTGTCTAAATTTTCTAATAAAGCTGTCTGGCAACAACATAGGCTGCACAGGGCATTGCTTTTGTAGGGTGACCCACTTCAGAGTCCGCCAGAGAAGACAGGAGAAAGACCACCATGGCGTGAGTCACTCTGTGGGTCGACTGGATGGTTCTCCCTGTCATAGGAAGAATGAATGCCCCCTGAAGACCATCTACGTGTGAATGGAAACCCAAGCTCGCTGAAGGTGATAGGTTGTGCTTGCCTTTGATTCTGGAATCTCGAAATAAAGTTATTAGCAAATGTTAGTCAAACATTTTAATCCTATAGTTTTAAAGTAAAATGCAAAAAAAAAAAAAAAAAAAAAAATCCTTGAGATCGTGCGGGTAGTATCAGCTTTGAAGCCGGACAGGCCTAAATCAGAGTCTGCTTCTGCCATTGATTGTCTGTGTAGATAATCTTGGGCAAGTTGTCTAACCTATCTAAACCCCAGTTATCTCCATGATGAGGTACTTGTGGCTATTCATGAAGTAATCCATATGACATGCTCAGCATGGTTACCAGTGTTTAAATAGCACTGGCTATTGTTACTAGTATAATTTATTAGCAAATCAAATTGGGACTCCCATTAGGCACTACCATAAAAGCCATAATTTTCGATGGAGTGAGCCAGAGAGATCTGAGGACTGGTCAGAGATGGGCGAAAGTGGGTCAGTCCTGGCCATCCACAGGCAGAAGCTGGTTCATCCAGGGAGCAGAGAAGTATGCAAGAGGCTGATAAAAGAGGACGGGAGGAGGCATTGCAACCAAAGCCCTTAGCCAGGTGCCTGGTAGATTCCAAGCAATCCATATGGATGTGGTTGGTAAGTGAATGACAGGTCCCCAGGAGCAGCCCCAAGCTTTCGAGAAGCAGTGGCGAGGAAGTGGAGAGTCTGTTAATGCTGCCCAGCAGTGCCCTGGACCCGGACCACCTGCACACCCACCACTTTAGTTAGTATTATGGCATTTCAGGGGTGCTGCCCATCGCTGATGCCACGGCAGGTGAGGAAGCTGGGAGGCAGATGCAATAAAACCCCAAGGGGAAAAAGACGGCTTCAGGTGTCGCAGAGAATAACTACAGTCCTTCCCAAAATTCCCATCATTGATACATGACTAGCTGTGTTGTTTAACTAAAGCTGCAGGTTTTGAAGTACGATTTTTGACATTTTCTACTACGTCTTGTGAAAGAAGAAATGAACAGGGTGAACAACTGCAGGTAGAAGCCAGGTAACTGGTACGCTTCACTTTTAACGCGTCAATTTGACGGGTCTCCCTTTCTACTCAAGTACAACCCATGGTCCCTCCCCTCAACTTTGTCAGGTAGAGAAAGACTCTTCTAGTCACAAATAATGGAACATCAACCTCTCAGGTATGCATTTACGAAACAGAGAGAGTAGCGGTAAATGAGATCAAAGGTACATTTGAAAAGAAATCCAAACATATATTTTGAAAACAAGGAGAGTTACAATAAACATGGTAACTACAAATCTGAAAAAAAAAAAAAAATTCAGGGTGCATTTGAAAAACAGAGTCAGTGTTGGATTAGAAGAACAAAGAGGGGGTTCAATATTGAGAGAGTAAAACATTGACTATTTTTTAGTTAAAAACGTGGTTGAATTTTCACCTTTAGGACAAGTCTATTGATGGGGACTGTGGAGTACTTCCGGGGGCAGGAGGTGTGTGCAGATTTCTCTCATGACTGTCAATAGACAGATTCCGAGTCTTTCCTGCACTGGGTCCCAGGCCAGTGCCTTTCTGAGCGCATCTCAGCACTCATTTTTGAACAAGTACAAAACATTACAAATAGGAGCTCAGTTTTTCCCCAAGCTTCACTTTGAAGCAAAGATGATTAAACAAAACAAAAAATATGCAGATTGTTAAATAAAAAGAAAAAAATAAGCTGTATGAACGCAGGTGATGTTTCTTACTTTTAACATATATCCTTGCCCAGTGCCTGACACGTGGTGGGTCCTCAGTAAACGTTCCCTTAGGAATAAATAAATTGAATTAGGTGATGGCAGATTCCCAGAGCAGGTCAAAGTTACAGTATCTGGAATTGATTAAGAAAGAAAACAAAAAAGAGAGAAAATCGAGTCACGGGGCATGGCAATGGGAGATGGGGTAGGGTGTGCTGTCTATGTCTGCGACTACCCGCTGGTTATTTTGTCCGCACATGTTTCCCAGCAGTATTGTCACTGTTGATGATTTCACATCACAGCTGAGCACCTGAGGCTCAGAGTGATTAAGCGCCTGGCCCACCAGGAGCTGGAGGCTGAAGGAGTGGACTGGAATCTGGTTGGCGAGCACTGCTCCAAAGGTTTCCTTAAACCAGCGGTCGCCAACCTTTCGGACCTCACAGATCTCCATGGTCTACGGACCACCGGTTGGTTGGTGACTGCTGGACTGAATGAACTCTGAGGTACCGCCAGGCCTGGATGTCATTGCTCTGAGATGTCTTGGGCTATTTCTGTGTCCTCTGGGCCAAATAATTGGAAAACAGAGAGGCTGACATTTGGCACCAGGTAGACCAGATTTTCCAATGTTTGAGTTTTTTCACTTTCCATCTGGATAACTTGTGCTAGGAAGAGGTAAGTCGTCTTTGTCCAGCTTAAAGCAGAGAGTTTTGTGATGATATGCTAATGTTCTTAGGCAACCTAATACGTCAAACCAAAGGAAAAAATCACCTTCTGAATCATATTTGGCTGTGAGGATGGGCCCGTGGTCACTGAATAGAGGCCAGGATTCCATGTTTGCTTTGGCTGTGGAAACAGAAACTTGGGTCAGTAATGAGCCGTTTGTCAGTGCTCTTTGAGATCCAAAAACACTAAGTCCATCTCTGCTCTGCCTTTGCATGGCCCATGCGAGAGGGGAGGATCTGCCCTGCCGACCTGGGCCAAGATTTCTAAAATCCTGCTCAAAACTTATAAGCAGAACGTGAGGCACAGTATAAGGTTCCTACAGGGCAGTTTTCTTATGAGATTTTTCAGTTCTGACAAAGGTGCTCATTAGCCTCTCCTTGAGTTCCCAATCCCTTTTGAGGAGAGAGGAGAGAAAAAGAGAGACTCACAAACTACAAAGCAAAAATAAAAAAGAGAAAGACACAAATAAGACCCTTAAAAAGAACGATGTAGCAAACATCATCATGTTGGAATCTAATAAATCAGCAGAAAACTTATTTTGCAAATAAGATTCTCCATGAATTTGCTTTTTTTTTTTTTTTTTAATCTTCTTAAAAAATGACAATAACCCTGGTGGTTCTAAATCCCTCTCCTGATTTCTGCATGGCTTCACGTATCTATAGTTAGGTCATCTTTTTCCTTCCTACACTCTCTAATCCAGTTTTGCAAGGAAACTTGGGATGGTGGGCTTTGTCCCCCATCAGGTTTTGGATGCAGCCTCTCCCCTCCATGGAGGCTCCTCCTCCTCCGCATTCTGCCATTCGGGGCTTGGGTCATCCTGTCTTCAAGGTGTGTCACAGATCCAGTGGCTCCGCCATGCAATGAGTCAAGCGGATCGCTCATCAGCTCTACTTTTTAATAAAACATGAGTAGCACAGTTATGGCTTCCACTATTCAAACAGCAGTTGAGCCTAAGAGGAATTATTCATTTTAATGGTTCTCACACTCATTCCCAAGCAGCCGTGCTGTTTTATCAGCCTTTGCCTGAATTAGAGATTGACTGGCTTTGGAAAAAGAAGGTAGCTCAGCAGGAGTTGCATAGAGTGTGCTCAGGCAGCTGGACGTGGTTCCTTGTCACTGTAGACAGCCCCTCTGTTATCTCTGGGACCGTTTCCTAGAGGTGGGGTGGAGGGCTGGTGTCTGCCAGGTGCTGCGTGTACTTGCCCAGAGAGAAGCATGCACCATTCTGTCTTAAAACAGAGCAGGCTCATAGGAAAGCTGTGGGTGAAGATTTGCCTTTTCCTCCTTACACTGCCATAGAGACACCCTTCCATTAAATTAAAATGAACTTAAACATGTGGGATGTTCCTGGGACATCAGCAAACATGAGGGAAACAGGCTAAGGACTGAAAGAATGCACTGCAAATGCCTGACACACAAGCAGTACCTGTTACCACTATTAGCTCCATTCAGAGGAAGCAACTGATGCTGAGATCTCCATAAGATTTCACTGCTAGTAAATAAACAGTGGGGTCAAACCCACATCTTCTGATTCCATATCCCACGTGATTTCCACAGCATCCTTTGCCTCCCCAGTGCCCTGATGGAGGTAGAATCTAAATGCAAAGGAACAGTTGATGGTGGGACCATGGGACTCGAGGGTCAAATTAGAAGCAAGTGTTCAGGTGGGGTCAGTCTTGAGGCCCTCAACTTACGTAAGGTGACTACAGCTGTGGGCTCAAATCCTTCAAGGCATATTTGTGGAAAGTCAGGAGTATGTGAAGGTTTTGTTTTGTTTTTTTTAAATTGTTGATGGCATCCAAAGGATTATTAATGTCTTCTTATTTTCCATTGCTGAAAATGTCTTTGCCGAGGTAAGAAAGATGTCAGCAAAGGGGTTTCTTAATGAAACAGTGCCTGATGCCAGATTACCACTCCGAAGACAGTGCTGGGTTCCATTAAAGAATGAACTTCACTCTCACAGCTGACAGCTGATTAATGTGCTAATTAGGAACCCTGGCCCCCTCCCCCAGCCACCCAAATCTTCTCTCCAGCCCAGCAGAATGTGTATATTGTGCCCATGTGGGTAACCTTATGGCATACCTTGGCTTTGACTTCGGACGTGTATATAAAAATAACATGAATAGCTTTCTTTCTTTCCAGGGGAAATACAAGATGGAAAGAGTTATAGGAACCAGAAGTCCTGCCTTTCAGTTTCCTTGTATTTGAGAGCAAGTGATATTTCTGCTGAGGCGGTGTCTTTGGAGCCGTTTAGCGGTGTAGGTTGCCACACATTTATTTCACAGGAAAGGAGTGAATCCATCAGGCCACTGAGCTTATAAGTACTGCCCTGGCAGCCAGCCACCAAAATATAAATAGTCTAAATGGACTAGAGGAAATGTTCATTCTGTTGTTTAGAATTGGACACATCCCAGGAAGGTGAAGGTAATCTTTGTGAGGACTGCTGTTACGGGGTTGAATGGAATACCCATTTGTTTATCTCCTTTGTGATCTTTTTGTCGTCCTGGTGATACATTATGTATCTGGGATCCGAAGCATTTCAGCTGTCTCGCTCAGTGGCCTTGCATGAGCTGATTGTTCGGTCCCCAGATTGCCATCGTTAAACAGCATCAGCCTGAGCTCTGTCCAATCTGGGACCTGTTAGGAAGAGAGTGGAACCGAAGCGGCCAGATTCCAACAGAAACAAAGCCGGCGTGGAATGAGCGGAAACCATCCCAGAGCCCAGGGAGTGGAGCTCTGCACTTCTTAATCTTTATCTCTTAAAATATCTGAAAGGTTTTTGGTACTTCTTGACATAATGAGGAAAAAATGCCTTACAACGTTTAAAAAAAAAAAAAAGCCATCTGTGGAAAAAGGAGGGAAGGATACCTCATAACACCACAATTCAGACAACCCTAGTTCTTGACAGACATGCTGTGTATCCCATGGATATATAAATGTTATTTTATTAAAGAGAGAGATCTACAGTATTTCCACCTAACTACCACATCTTAAGTAATCAGCTCAGGCTCTTATGATGAAATCTTTAATTACTAGAAGTGTGCCATTAGTTAGATGTCGAATGAATGATGGTACTGCGTTTTATTGCCTCACATGATATAGCCATTTGTGCCATAAATTCATTGACCTCATCTTAAATTATGTCTCCTGTTAGAGACTTGATTCATTATGTCTTAAGTGACTTTTTTTTTTCTCTAATAATTTTTTGCTTCCTCAGAAAGATGGCTTTTTTTGTATTTTTAGATCGGTGTTCTAAATGGAAATGTAATAAGGATACACACACACATTCACACTCACATTACCCAAAACGAGATAGTATTACCTACATACTTTGTGATGTTGCAGAAAATCAAGCAGCTAAGTGTTAGGCTTTTTTGTTAACTGGAAAGTTTGATGAAACAGAATTTTGCTTGGAAATTTGATGTCTGTAGTTAATCGTGTTATAGTGGAGACTACCTATTTGATATTTGGGGTAGATGTATGAGCAATTCTTACTCATCGATGAATTATTGAAAGTAAAGGAAATGATGGGAGAACATTTAAGTTATATTTAGATTATTTTCTGTGACTCCACTTGAAAATATTTATTTGGCTTGAGGAAACAGAGGAATCCTCTGCAGACAAATAATCCAATCTGGCAATTTAAGAACCAATTAAGGATTTCAGAAAACTCTTTCCCCTTATGGTTAAAAAAGAAGATCCAAAAGAAATATGTCAGAAATTTTGGCATATAATTTCAATTAGTTTAATTCATTGATGATATTTTTTAGTCATGATTAAAGAAGTCATATGTGATCCTTCACTTCAGGCTTATAAATTGGTACTGTAGGCTTTTAATGACGGATGCCTAAAATTGGCTTTATTTCATATTGAAATTCAGATGTCATATCATTACACATTAACTTTATAAAAATATCAGATCTTAAAAATAACTTACATGTGTAAAGTTTCCACTATATCTTATTTAATCTTCTAGATGATAATTTTGAGAGTCTGCCAGATTGTGTGTTTCTCATCAGAGGCAATTGTGTATTTATGTGTAAACTAGACATCTCAACTATGATTTTTAAAAAAGTTCCCTTAATTCTGGAGAAAACTGAAACACTATAGTGAGACATGGGAGTATATTAACATTGAAATTATTTGTTTTTTGGCAGCAAGTATTTTGAAAGAGTAACTCAATATGAGGCCAAACAGAAAAACTAATTTGTGCCAATAAGTATTTCTTATTCAGCCTCACACTGTGAAGTATATTACCTGCAGATATCAGTGGAGGGGGAAGTAAGAGGAAAAAGAGTGAATTTCCACTTACATACCCACATCTGTGGTGAGTGTGTGCACCCACAATCACACACTGGCATGCCACCACTGTTTACAGTCAAGGAAAGCTGAGAGTTAAATGAGATGAATAATCAAATGCTCAGCATATGTTGTTTTTGCATTGTTGATGTGACCAATCATTATTGAAATTTATTATCTTTTAATGCTATTAATTTATCATAGTTTAAAAAAAAAAAAACAATAACAAGGGACCAGCAGAGATCTTCCTCAACAAAAGCAGGGTTCAATTTAGAACAATATTGGAACCAGGGCTTTAGAGAGGAGAGACTCAATTCAGTGGACTCACCATTGCACTGCATTTCAGAATGCTGCTGTGTGGATTGATTGGGTGCTCAGAAAATAATTTAAAAAATAAAGAACAAGAGAAAGGAAAAAAATTGTGTGTGTGTAATGTTCAGTCAAAAAAGTAAGACACTGAAAGAACTATTGAAAATTTTGACATCTGTTTATCTGTTTATAGCTATGGCAAGATTACTCATATTAATTCTTGTTTAAAATGCCATATGAAGGGAAGACATTTGTGCAAACAAGAGTCATATTTGAATTGTAGATCATGCCTTCACCATCTGTGAGAGCTGATGGTGTTGCAAAATTAATGTGTTAATGAAATCACAATAATTTCTCCAAAGTAATGGGTTCTGAAGCCGAGAATGACTATTTTTTGAACTTTGATGTCTAGTGATTTCCAATTGGGAAAAGCTCTCAGCCTTTAATTTGTTCTGCAGCCCAACTTTAAAATAAATTTGGTGATGCCTTTCTTTTGCCAGGAGTAGATTTGAAGAGGGGGGAAAAAGCCATAACAACTTTGGAAAGCGGTCTCTGGTGTTTGAAAAGTTGTTAAATAAGATCGCGTGCCAAGAAATGTCACCAAAAATTCTGACTACTGAGAGAGAGTGGGCAAACAGCTCAGAAAATAATTCTAGCTTGCTGCAACATCACAGGTTGGGAAGAGCTAAACCTCACACAGACTTCACGACCAATTCCAAGTTTCCCCTTGGAAGGCAGACAGAATGATGCCGGGCGCTTGTGTTATTGGTTAACACAGCACACCCTTTCCAACTGCATTATCGAGCGCAGTCAATAGTGCAAAGTGACTTTGCATGAGCAGAATGTTAAGGGGCTATTTCAAAGCCCATGGAACATTCTGGAGAATCCTTCTCTCCAACACTATTAACTTTGCATTTATGATGAGCGTCTTTGACAGGTGAAAATGTGTGGGCAGGTATATGTATTCCTTTTTTGTCCGATCCACCTTAAAGGGAAAAACAATTTCCCTTAAAAAAAAAAATAGGATATGGTGATAATTGTTATTCTGAAGAGTTAATATTAATAAAGAAATTCTGGCTTCCAGGGAGAAATCACTTTACAAACGTTTAAAGAATTGTCCCTTTTGAAAGGAAACCCTTTCGGCCTGTTTGAGAAATTGGGATAAAGTTTGAAAGAAATCTGTACGGGAAGCGTGAAGCGCCATCTACCCAAGGGCATTGCTTTTTTATTCTCTTACTTTTTCTTTCTATTGCTGTGTTGTAGGTATGTGACTGGTGTAAGCACATCAGACACACAAAAGAATATCTGGACTTTGGGGACGGGGAAAGAAGGCTTCAGTTCTGCAGCGCCAAATGCCTCAATCAGTACAAAATGGACATCTTCTACAAAGAGACGCAGGCCAACCTCCCAGCTGGGCTGTGCGGCGCGCTGCACCCTCCCCTGGAAAACAAAGCAGAAGGCGCCGGAGTGCAGCTGCTCACGCCAGACTCTTGGAATCTTCCCCTCGCAGATGCTCGGAGGAAGGCCCCGTCCCCGGGGGCTGCCGCTGGCCAAGGCCAGGGCCCCGGCCCATCCGCGTCCACCTCCACCACCGGCTCTCCGTCCGACACTGCCAACTGCTCCATCACCAAGATCCCCACGCCCGTGCCCAAGTCCATGCCCATGGGTGGCGAGCCTGCCAGCCTGCCTCCCGTCTCCGTCCAGCCACCTGCTGGCATCGGGCCCCCCCTGGGCGTCCCGCCCCGCAGCCCTCCCATGGTCATGACCAACCGCGGCCCCGTGCCGCTGCCCATCTTCATGGAGCAGCAGATCATGCAGCAGATCCGCCCGCCCTTCATCCGGGGGCCTCCGCACCACGCCTCCAACCCCAACAGCCCCCTGTCCAACCCCATGCTCCCGGGCCTCGGGCCCCCGCCCCCCGGCGGCCCCAGGAGCCTGGGCCCCACGTCCAGCCCCATGCACCGGCCCATGCTGTCGCCCCACATCCACCCGCCGAGCACCCCGACCATGCCCGGGAACCCCCCGGGGGGCCTGCTGCCCCCGCCGCCGCCGCCCCCGGGCGCGCCGCCCTTGCCCAGCCTCCCCTTCCCGCCCGTGAGCATGATGCCCAACGGCCCGCTGCCCGTGCCCCAGATGATGAACTTCGGGCTGCCGTCGCTGGCCCCGCTGGTGCCGCCCCCCACCCTGCTCGTGCCATACCCCGTGATCGTGCCGCTGCCCGTGCCCATCCCCATCCCCATCCCCATCCCTCACGTCAATGATTCCAAGCCCCCCAACGGGTTTTCCAGCAACGGGGAGAACTTCATTCCGAGCGCCCCCGGCCCCGGCCCCGGCCCCAGCCCCGGCGGCGACTCCTCGGCGGCGGCGGGAGGCAAGCCCGGCGGCGGGCGCTCCCTGTCGCCCCGGGACTCCAAGCAGCAGGGCTCGTCCAAGGCCGCCGACTCGCCGCCCGGCTGCTCGGGCCGGGCCCTGAGCCTGGCGCCCGCGGAGCAGGGCGGCCGGGCCGAGGTGGTGGACCTGACGCGGCGCGCGGGGAGCCCCCCGGGCGCGGGCGGCCTCCCCGGAGGCGGCGGCGGCGGGGGCTGCGGGCTGCAGGGCCCGCAGGACGGCGTCATCGACCTGACCCTGGGCCACCGCGCGCGGCTGCACAACGTGATCCACCGCGCGCTGCACGCGCACGCCCAGGCGGAGCGCGAGCCGGGCGCCGCGGAGCGCGGCAGGACCTGCGGCGGCGGCGGCTGCCGGGACGGCCACTGCAGCCCCCCCGCCGCCGGCGACCCGGGCCCCGGCGCCCCCGCGGGCCCCGAGGCGGCCGCCGCCTGCAACGTCATCGTGAACGGCGCGCGCGCCGCCGCCGCCGCTGCCGCCGCCGCCGCCGAGGGGGCCAAGGGCGCGGAGCCGCCCCCGGAGCATCCGCCGCCGCCGCCCGCGCCCCCCAAGAAGCTGCTGTCTCCCGAGGAGCCCGCGCTCAGCGAGCTCGAGTCCGTCAAGGAGAACAACTGCGCTTCCAACCGCCACCTGGACGGCGAGGCGGCCAAGAAGCTGGCCGGAGAGGAGGCCCTGGCCGGGGGCGACAAGTCGGACCCGAACCTCAACAACCCCGCGGACGAGGACCACGCGTACGCGCTGCGGATGCTGCCCAAGGCGGGCTGCGTGATCCAGCCGGTGCCCAAGCCCGCGGAGAAGGCGGCCCTGGCGCCCTGCATCATCCCCGCGCCCCTGCTGGGCGCCGGGCCCGAGGACCTGGAGCCTCCGCTCAAAAGGAGGTGCCTCCGAATTAGAAATCAGAATAAGTAAAAAAGGTTTGTATGCGCACCAGGCACTCCTCCGCCCCCATCCAGGGCGCCTCGCCTTCCTTTCTGGCAAGGCGAAGGCCCCCCCAGGGAGTGGAGTGGATGGATAATCGTGATTTTACCTTACATGTTTTACAATACAGTTGGTGTGGTCACTCACTGTCATCGTGTTTTTGGTCCAACATCATTCCCATTTTACAGCTGGCAACACTGAGTCACAGCATGGAAGTGCCATGCCTGAGGCCGCTTCCTGAATGGTAAAGCCCAGTCTTGAACCTAACTTGAAGCGCTAGCAGTCTCCTTAATGATACCTTTAGTATGGTCTGTAATAATTCACCATATTGAGAAAGGAGGATGTGGGGAGGAAGAAGAGATTGCTTGGGGGCAGGTAAATACATGTTCAGTCATGAGACTGGCAGGGCTGTGATAACCAGGTAAGCCGGGCCACTTCCTGGAGCTGGTATACACGTGGGCAGAATGTCCCAATTCACCAGATTTTTTTCTCAATAACCGCGGTATTCCATTTGCAAGATGAGCATGAAAAACGACCTTTCTCACATGCTTATGCCAATGGAACCCAAGCCTCTAGGTGCCCTTTGCCTGGCAGGGTGTTGGAGCAGTGGCTCGTAGCTCCCGTTCACGGGATCTCTTCCTCCGGTTGTCCCCAACCACCATTCCCCAGGACAGGCGTCAAGCGTCACTGACCAGCTTTGCTTTTTCCTGGTTTGGGGCTCAGTAGCTCAGGGGGTGGACTGCTCAACTCTGGGCCACGTTGCTGGTGTGGATGAGAGTGCATGCCTCTGACCTCAGCGGGGGATCCTGCTGAAGCCAAGTGAGCCTCTGATAAGGAGTCCAGAATGTCAGGAAGGGGAAGGGGACTCACATGGCTACTATGCCTCCAAGTAGCCAGGGGTGGCCTGCTCTGATCCTCCCACCCATCCTGGTGGGACAGGCAGCATTGCTCTTACCATGGAGGAAGAGGAGGCCTGGAGGTGCCACCCAAATCAGAGCCCGTGAGTAGGAGGACCCGTATGTAACTCGGGTCTGCCAAACCCAGAGCCAGAGCGTGCCCCCTTTCCAAAAGGGCAGGCACCAGGCTGGCATTCAGTTGAGGTTTATTAGCTTTATGGAGAAAAGAGGAAGGGAAATGAACAGTCACTGAGCACCACACGTGTGCAGAGCTCCTTCCAGGATCTGGGGAGATGGGGGAAGAGGATGCAGTGCTGCCCTTGAGGCATTTCCAGAGGGTGGGAAGGAAAGCCCAGGCAGGAGGAGGCCCGGGAGGGGAAGTGCGCAGGAAGATCAACCGCTCACGTTAGTGGTGACCAGGCCATCTTCTGAGTGCTTTTCAATAGTATTTATTCAGACCCAAGCCTGACAACAAGTAGTGTTGTCTTCATTTTACTGATGAAGAAACTGAGACAGAAATTGAGTAACTTGTCCAAGATCATCAACTGAGAGAGCAGAGTTGATATTCAAATCCAGCCTGTCTGACTCCAGAGCTACATTTTCCTTAAACCATCAAAAGAGAATAGGCTAGTGGGTCCCCTTATTACAGTGCTTGATAAAATTCTTTTACCCAACAAAGTTGTCTGAGGAGAAAGTCCCTATAGAAAAACCAAGCCTACCTACCAACTTCTCTAAGTGTTTGGACAGGGTTCAGTTTTGTTTTTTGTTTTTTGTGTTTTTTATTTTGTTTTGTTTTGTTTTGTTTTTGACAGTGTCCAATTCTTGTTTTCATAACAACAAACTTAGAATGACAACCCATTAGTCCACAGTGGGCAATGTAGGTGCGGACCAGAATACTCGATGTGGTGTGTCTAGACCATTGCCCCTAAGTCCGTGATCGGCAAACTGTGGCTCTTTCACCCCTTGAGTGTGGCTCTTCCACAAAATATCACAGCCTGGGCAAGTCTATTTTGAAGAGGTGGTGGTAGAAGAAGTTTAAGTTTTAAAAATTTGGCTCTCAAAAGAAATTTCATTCATTGTACTGTTGATATTTGGCTCTGTTAACTAATGAGTTTGCCGACCACTGCCCTAGGTCCAGCGTCTTTACAGGAGCGTGTGTGTAACTGACAGCCAGAGTGTGCCTGGGAAGCGCAGAGCCAGGAGGGGCTTGCTGGGTGGTAAAAGAAGGGATTCTCAGCAATCATAGTTTGAGGTTTCCTTTTCCATGGATGGCTTTGCCAGTAGGAGCAGAGTACTTAAAACCAATTCGCCATTTCCTCTCGCTTCTTTGTCTACAAGTTCTGCCGTCTGAAGACAGATGGCCTCAGCCTTCTCAGAGCTGCCGCAATTGAAAACGCCCCAGATTTCCCCACCAGAGTCTTTTCATCCGGGTGACAAAGCAGTGAGTAATGGGGAGACGTGGGACCCCAAAAAAAAGTGATGGCCTTCAGAAAGCCCGGGAGCACTGGAATTGTCATTTTAAACACATTCTAATATCATTCATTCAAGTGACAGAAAAGGAAAAAATGGGAAGAGGAAAGATTTTACTACCAGGACTGGAGTGAGAAGTGACCGCCAGGTCAAGACTAGTGCCTCTGGGCCATAGTAGCCTAAGTGCCTCTGGCCAAAAGCCCATAAAAGCATGAAATATAGGGTGGCTATTTGGATGATCTATGTTTCTGAATAAAGAAGCAGGTGAGGGTCTTGTGTGTGCACCAGAGTCGTTACCAAAAATACTAACCTGGCTTTAGCCAATTTCAGAAGATGCAGGCCGTAGCCCCTTGAGAGTAGTGAGTTCTTTTTACGATGGCCCCCGCCCCCAAGAAATTACAGCTTTCCTCTAACGCCTGGGACTCTCAGGCTTTGCCAGCTACCGCGGGTGACAAGGCACGTGATTTAAGATGGGGAAGCACCGCCTCTCCTCCACTAAATCACATTTTCTCTTGCCCTCTGTCGTTCCGAGTCACCTCGCAGCACAGTCTCAACCTGCCATCATTCATCACGCCCTCGCACCCTTCCTGGGCTGCTGCTGCTCTGCCTTCAGAAACCCAGCCCGTGCCTGTGGTTGTAGAGATTGGAAATGCATCTGTTAAATAAAGGGTCGCGTGGCTTTTGCACCCTGACAGTGAACACTGACTGTTTGGTGATGACTCAAAGCCAGAGTGGAACGCATTACAAACCTAAAACAAACCTGAGTTTGCTGGGTGGGGTGCAGGTGAGTGGCTTTTTCACCTGCTTGTTGGTGACTCGTTATAGTATTTCTCATAGTTCAGTGAGTCAGTAGCTTCAATCAGTGTTCTTTATTCTTTTCACTATACCACCACCCTCATACTGGATTACTCCCCCCCCCCCCCACTCCATTTTAGATAGATTCAAAGCAGTTGTATCTTTGAATCCAGGTAGCCATAGTTGTCTTCAAGAAAGTCATCCTATGTACTAGGTCTTGTCAAATTATAGTGAGGGGTTTTTTTTTGTTTGTTTCACACACACCCCCCTCCCCCCATTTTGAAGTTATCCTGTTCCTGGTTAGCTGACTCTATGCCTTCTTGTTTGTTGATATGATTACATATTATCTTAATGGGCAGATATTTCCCCAGATGCAGAACTGATGAAGTTTAGTTGGAGATTTTAAAAGGTTGTAAACTTTCTTTAATCTTTAACTTTTAAGACTTCAAATACCAGTTCTGCAGCTTCTGTAAGCTCGGGGGGGGGGGGGATATCCCCCCAAATAATAAGGAAAACAATGTATAAACATTTCCCAAACTATTCTATCCACAAAGAATTCCATTTATAAATGGGATACACCCTTCTCTGCCTTTGCCTTGGAGCTTGGGGATAACTGTTTGTATTTGCACATTTTCTGAATTTCTACAGTTTACACTTGTTTATGGTACATTGGGGAGTTTAGAGTAACCATTTGCAAATGTTTGAAGATATTCAAAAGAAAATATCCCCCCTCCTCGATTTTCCAGGGAAATGACATAGTCTCTTTAAGTAAAGTAACCAATGGAAAAAATGTGTACAGTGAATAACCCTTTCACCCTCACTTTTTCCATTCCTGAGGAGCCATAAGTCCTTCCCACTTCCGTGGCTCCTAGTTTTCCTATGTGTTCCTAAAACCAGAAAGAAAATCTGAGACTATCTTCCTCGGCTCCAGTTCCTGGTCTCCCTCCACAACTCCCCACCTTCCTCTCCCCCCACCCCCATTATTCTTCTGGTCATTGAGCCACAATCCCAGAAAGCGCTATTTCAGGAGGAGGCCAGGGGGCTCACCTCATCAAGAAAGCCAAAAAGGTAGAGGTGACATGCAACTCTTGCCAAGTTAGTTTCTCCAACTGAGAAGTTTGAGAGAGTAGTAGGCTTCCTGGGAAATCAAGTTCCTACATTTAAAACATTACTGTGGATGCCTACTTTTAAAGCAAGAAGAAGAAAAACAGAGGAGAGAAAAGCAGTACCAACGGGGTGGGCGAATCCTGTGCCAGACTTGAGATATTCAGTGTTCCAGGAGTTGGTTATTGGAAGTGCTCATTACTGACAGGAACCTTAATGTTAAAGTTCTGGCACCTGTCAGGATGCAGGTGGCTGGCCACTTCTGGGTGTAGGTCATTCAGAGAGCCAGGTCATGCATACACGAGTGGTGAGAACCTGGGAGAGTGCTTGCTGTAGCCATTTCAGACGCAGAGAGGAGAGATTTCTGGAGTAAGCAGTGTCAAGATGGGCCTTGGACACATCTTGTTCCATGCTGCTGGGTCCCCTTATGAGGAGGAAATTGAAGGACGGCTTTTCATGTGCAAGTATCTGGCTTTTGGTTATTCTCCCAATGCGATTATGATGGCGTAGGAAATGACCTATGTGACCGGGTATGTATTTCTTTCAGAGGTAGCCATGCCTCCCCATCTTCAGCAGGGCTTGGGACTGAGGTAAGGCAAGGACGTGCTTAGTGCACACACGTTAAAGAGGACCTCACTCCCAGGGTCATGCAAGGGCAGCGCTAGCCCTGGCCCTGATCCCCAGACTTCTGACCCACGTGGCCGCTCCCTGAAGCTGGTCTCCCGGCTCCATGGACTAAACTGTGGGTGGCCGTTTGCAGTTCCTTGTAGATTTGTGCCTAATGTCTTATGTGCCTGGGCACAGGGGCGTTTTTTGGGGGGAGAGGAGGTCCACAGAGTGTGGCTTACGCATGAAAACATCTGCCTTACATCTCTGAAGGATCATCTCCTATTGCCACCAAGCCAGATCAAAATTGGAGTTTTCCTTGTGACTATGAGGAAGCTGAATTAATTGTAAGTTCTCTTTAAGACTTAGAATTCATTTTCAGCAGTTTTTGTTGTGGGCCTACTATTGCAGATTCACTGAGGAGGTTACATAATGTAGCACTAGCCTCCCTACAGTGGCCTTAGAGGCAAAACGCAAAAGGTTATAGGCTTCTGTCCTGCACCCTGCCCTGTGAGTGCCCAGGGTGAAAGAAGGAAAGGGAAGCGAGATACTCCCCCGCCCTTGGACTCCCCACGTTCGTACTGTCCAGGGGACGTTGCCCTTCAGGGGAAAACCTTCCGCTCCGCTGTTGAGCCCAAGGGAGTGGAGCGGCCAGAGTCTGACAAACAGGGCATTGACGTGGCCGCGTCTGGGGCTCCCCATCCTCCCCAGCTCCCAGCGTGCTTCCTCACCTGCAGAGAGTGTGCTTGGCATGGGGCAAGCACTCCACTGGCTACTCACAAGCCATTGCCCAGAAGGGCTTTGCAAATAAGCTCCCTGTCTGGTTTCCAATGAATCACCACTCCCTTTGCGGCCTGAGTGGCTGCCTGGGCATCATGGTTCAATCACTTACACCTACCTTCATGCAGACAAGCCTTGTGGAGGGGCAGAGGTGTTTGAAGACCAAAATACACTGCGGCATGGAACACTTACCTCATGCCGTGGAACGCGCACCTCCACCCCCATCACGGCGTTTGCCAGACTCTCTTGTCAAAGGGATGGTGCCAACGGGGCAGAGGCGGGCTCTCTCCTTTCATTCGCCCTGTCATGGGGGGATTGTTTCGTATTTTTTCAGTTGCCATTTTAGATGCATAGCACTTACGGGGTGGACGCCTGTTAAGGCAATGCACTCTGCATGTGTAAACTTCTTTTTAATGCCTCAAAAAGCATCAAAGGAATCCATTTCAGGGAAACAAATACATTAGCTTTGAAAGTTAAACAGTGTACCGGCTGGCATCAAGGAGAAGGCGTAAGTGCCATCTCAGATGCCAGCCCTAAAAGCTAACCACATAGAGTTCTCCAGATTTGTGAATTTCCACAGCCTTGTGCTGGGGGGGGAGTGGGGGGGAGTAGGGTGGGGCCAGGATTGAAAATGTGAGGCCATCAACAAGGAGGGGAAACACACACATACACACACACAAATTATTTCAAGGGTCATTTAAAAGATTCTGGTGAAAATGGAGCAAAAGCAATAACAACAGAAACTTGGCATTAATCTCGTCTACTTTCTAATAGCTCCCGAGGGTACTAAGCATTCTTATTATATATTGGAAACCAGTCAAGCTGCCTCTGAGATCTCTTAACTCTGCACTCCTAGGACCAAGACCTGTGGCCTTGAGCAGCAACATGCTCGTGCAGTTTTGCCGTGTTGCCCCAATGCACAACTGGGGACAGGGAGCTGGGCATACGTGAGCAGGGCTGCCTGTCCGTGCAGCCGTGGGGTGAGGACTGTGACTAATCACAGCTGCCTCATGCTCCCAGCCTCACCCCGTCCAGATATTTGGCTGCCCCCGCTAGTTGTCTCATCCTTTCTCCCTCTGAACCTCTGGTTTGTTGTGTTCCTTCGCTAGCAAGCTGTGTTTTGTCTTGGGTAAAAAGGGAAGTAAGACTAGGACTGGTAGCACTCACAGAACAGAAAGGAGAAACATAACGTTATGGACTCGTTTGATATGAAACATTGACCTCACGTCCAAAAACTGCAATTAAAAAGTGTATCTCTTCCCTCATTTGCATGGCTCTCTTCCCCAGACATGTTTCTGGTGTTGAAAATGAATGGTATTCCCATACAACATGTGTCTCAATTTGTAATGATATCCTCCTTGCAGCTGGCTTGTTCTCCAAGTGTTTCTAAAATGTTACTGTCTTAAATATGAGCCAACCTACAATAACAAATTATCTAGAAGTGAAGTGGCTAAGCTGTCTTTGGTGAGAGAAGGGGAAACCCTATATTTCATTCTTCGACGCTTGTTTTAGAAATTCAGCCTGTAACGTGATCCTCTTCTAAAGAAATCTACACACGCACACTTTAAAAATCGTGCAGATTGGGTGTTGTGGGAGCAAGGGTGATCAGGTTCACGTCGCTCTGCAAAGTTCTGCATCCCATCAACAAGCCCTTTTGATATTTTAAACCCATATTTAGAGTAATTTCAAGATATTTGGAGCACATGTGGTTAAATGCAAAACTTTTGTCATTATGATTTGTTAGATGCTTATTCTTTAAATATTTATAAGCCATATTTAAGTACTTTATCCGAAAGCGTTCCCCCATTAGAATACTCTAATTGAGTGGGATCTGAGCATCACTATAAATAGAAGCTACAGGGTGAGGTCACTGCAGCACGCACGCATCTTCTTCCTGCTTTTCTGGTTTTAATTCAACTGCCGTTGTTAGTAGATTCGGCTTATTTTTAAAAATGTATGTAAAGTCATAAACAGGATTGGTTGTCTGTAATTAAAAAAGAAATCCTCTAGTGCGCTAACGGTAAAATGGTCAACTTGAATCCTCTTGCCTCCAGCTTCTTCTTCTTCTTAGCCGAGGAGTAATTAGTAAAATGTTCCCATAGCCTGTTGGATCGGAACCTGTGCCCATGGGCCATATTGTTCCTCCCAAATGTCTTAGGGACAATTTATTGGTGGTTAGATTGAATTCTTCACGACTCACTTCAGCCACTTTTGGAAACCAGGACATAGGATCCTGTCTTTATCATAGCTCCCTACTTAGGCACTTAATACGAAAAAAATAAGAGAGGGAAAAATTTTCCCCCAAACTTAGAATCCATTTAAGCTTAGGAGGTTATAAATTTCAAACTGACCACAGGCCTGTGGGGTTCACACTCTATAGCAAAATGCAGCTTCCTCACAAGAACGGGGGGAAGATGGCTTAAAAAGGCTCATAAACTTGCTTGGGCATCTAATAGCTCTTACCAAACAGAATTTTCAAGAGTTAAGTGTAAATGAGTCAGAAATGTATGGATTGACTGTGTTTTAAAATACACATGGGTTTATCTGAAACCAATAAAAATATATTTAAAAGAAAATACACGTGGGTCTAAAAATTAAGGCCAAAGTGCTTGGCAAAGTAAGTTTTGGTTTTAGACAAACCCCGAACGTTTGAAAGAATAGTTCCACAATTTGCCAAACGAAAAAGACATCCAGGTCCCTCGATTCCTCCCATTTAACAGGATGGCATCAGACACATGGGACTTAATATCTATTTTTCTATCCACCACAGTTGGAGCGACATGAATCCCAAATACTAATTGAAAGTCTATGAAAAATGTTGTGGAAAAAAACATTACGACTTTGAAAATGAGGATGAGGGGCCACTGGTTCAGGATTCTAGTTCTGATTTTAACAGCGTCCCTCACTGTCTGACCATCCGACCAGCTTGTTCTGTCTCGTGTGTGTGTGTGTGTGTGTGTGTGTGTGTGTGTTTCCTGTGCACAGGAATAATAAGGATGTTTTTTAAAATCTTATCTTTTGAGTTTTTTATTTATACTTAATTCGCATATTACGGTCCACAAAACTTAACAAACTCCTTATTATATCCAAGCACAAGGAGGCAGTCCCTTTCACTTAGTTATGGTTCAGAAATAGTCTTCATTTGTTTCCCGAGAGGGTGAAACATTTTTTTTTTTTTTTTTTAGATCTCAACAGAGGATATGCTTTCGTTGATTTTTAGAAAGAGAGGAAGGGAAAGGGAAAGAAAGAGAGAAAGATCAATGTGAGAGAGGAACACCGATTGGTTGCCTCTGTATGTGCCCTGACCAAGGATTGAATCCACAACCTAAGCATGTGCCCTGTCTGGGAATCGAACCCACAACCAAGTCACGCAGCCAGGGTGAAACATACCAGGTTTTAACTAACTGTATTGGACAGTGACTTCACGCAGGTCCCATCAAGCAGGTGATTCAGAATTAGGCTCTAAAACTGGGAGGGACGTGGACTGGTGGGCAGGAGTGGAGGAACAAGGATGCAATGGGCTGTCAAAAGCCATGGGTGCAGAGAAGAGTGAGTCACACCAGGGAGGACTGTCCCTTTTACCAGTGTGGCTGGGGCAACGGGCTGGAGCCGCAGAGGGAGAGAGGCAGGAGGCTGAGGAGAGCAGGGAGGCGGGGGAGCAGGAGGTTGTGGAATTTGTACTCTGAGCCTTAGGCAACATCGCCAAGACCTCGGCCAGAGGAGTGGCAGGAGGAAATCTGTGTTTGAGGACCATTACCTCCGCGGCTGTCCAGACCCCGAGAGGAAGCGGGAGGAAGATGGCGTCACTAAAGTTGCATTCTGATGACAGGGGATTACCGTCGGTGATTCTAAACACGGTGGCCTGTTATCCCTCCGGGGTGGGGGCAGCGGCTGCCCCGTCCATGTTTTAAGTATCTAAAGCCCTGGGGGCAGTGCCGTGTGGGGAAGAAACCCCTTCTTGGTGCCCAGAGTAGGATCGAGGAGGCTTTCGATGACATGGAGGAAGGAAACCTCTCAACCCAAGAGTGCACTGCAGTCCAAGCAAGAGGGAGGCTGGCCGGGCCCCCATTGCCACGGAAACAGGGGCGCCGCCCTCCTGATGGGCCAGCTGCCCTGAGCCGCGGGCCAGTAGGGGAGGCAGGCGAGGCGTGGGCTGGGGTGCGGCCCACACAGGCAAGTGGCAGCTCCCCTCGCCGCCTAGCGGACTTTCCGGACGGTGAACGCAGAGACTGGACAGGGGCCCCGTGAGGCCCAGAGCTCTGTCCCGGGGCTGAAGAGCAGCCATGGGCTTGGCTGGCTTGCTCTCCGTCAGACACCTTCAGACATTGTCGCACAGTCTGAGTCAGATCCTCCCCAGGCCGGCAGGCACTTTTATGGAAATTTGGTCACTGTTGGAAATGTCCTTTTATCTTTCTTGATGTCCCCGGCGGTAGACCTGAAGCTGCCACATGTGGCAACAGTGGGCTCCCAGCAGTGGGGGAAGGCAGCCATGTGGTTCGTGGGGAAGAACATCTGCCTTGGAGGGGGCTAGCCTGGGTTCACATCCCGGCAGAGCCGTTCCCTAGGTCCGTGGTCGGCAAACTGCGGCTCTCCAGCCATCCTCGGCTCTTTGGCCCCTTGAGTGTGGCTCTTCCACAAAATACCACGGCCTGGGCGAGTCTATTTTGAAGAAGTGGCGTTAGAAGAAGTTTAAGTTTAAAAAATGTGGCTCTCAAAAGAAATTTTATTTTATTTTTTTAATATATTTTTTATTGCCGAAACCGGTTTGGCTCAGTGGTAGAGCGTCAGCCTGTGGACTGAAAGGTCCCGGGTTCAATTCCGGTCGAGGGCATGTACCTTGGTTGCGGGTGCATCCTCAGTGGGAGGTGTTCAGGAGGCAGCTGGTCGATATTTCTCTCTCACTGACGTTTCTAGCTCTCTATCTCTCTCCCTTCCTCTCTGTAAAAAATCAATAAAATCTTTTAAAAAAAATATATATATATATATATTTATTGATATTTTACAGAGAGAAGGAAGGGAGAGAGATAGAGAGTTAGGAAACATCGACCAGCTGCCTTTTGTCCACCCTCTACTGGGGATGTGCCCGCAACCAAGGTACATGCCCTTGACGGGAATCGAACCCGGGACCTTTCAGTCCACAGACCGATGCTCTACCACTGAGCCAAACCGGTTTCAGCTCAAAAGAAATTTTAAATTGTTGTACTGTTGATATTTGGCTCTGTTGACCAATGAGTTTGCTGACCACTGCCCTAGGTGAAGGAGGAAGCGATTCAGCCTCTCTGAGCGTTAGTCTCCAGGTCACGATACCAGAGCTGTGAAGGACAAGAGAGAAAACACTTAGAGTGTGGCACATCACAGATGTCCTAGAATTGGCAGACACCATCCTGCAGGAAGGGCTGCAATGCCCGCTGGGGTTTGAAAACCAGCGGAGAACATTTGGACTAGTTTTATAATCTCTCTGTGCCTGCATTTCCTCATTCATCCTTGTAACGGCTAAGACTTATTGAGCACTTTCTATGTGTAGGCCACATTCCAAATGTCACATGCCCACAGTAACCCGATGAGGTCGCCATTATTAAACCCATTTTACAGATGAAGAAATGGAGGCACAGAGAAGCTGTCTCCTACCCGGTGTCATTGGCTACTAAATGGTGGTGCTGGGATTTGGCAGCCTGGCTGCAGAATCTCCATGCAAAACCACTGAGGATGTCTTACATTTTTTTTAAAATGAAGTTAATAACCCCTACTTCATAGAGTTATCAGGCTCCGATGTAAATAACAGAAGTTTACATGCCCAGGAAGAACCTCGCACATAGTAGGTGCTTTATTGAGACTTGCCATGGTGGTCCCTGCAGCCCGGAGCTTCTTCCCTCAGATGTGTACTGGTGGGTAACAAAACACTTGCGTGCTGTCAGCCTTGGAGGTTAGGGGAACCTCAAGTTCTCATAAGATGCCTGGTTCACTTTGCAAGCAGATACTGGGACAGAGCAAATGCTCAAGGTCGCAGAGTGGTGCCGCCTGGATTAGAACCGGAGTCCTCATTTGCCTTTCCTCTCAGTGGGACACAGGATACGCGCGAAGCTGCTTGAGTTACACACCCCGTGCCAAGGACCAGAGTCATATTTTTGCCACCCATGGCATCGCTTCCTCCCATCGGGCGGCTGATTTCGGGGAGGAACTAGGTTGTACCTAAACATATGAGGTTGACGGGTTGCAGAGAAGCAATTATGAACCACACTCTGTCTCCTTGGCTGGGTGGAGAGGGGTGTGGGGAGGGGGTGCAGTGGGAGTCAGTATGCTTGCTCTGACTTTTTATAGTGTAATTGCCTTTCTCTCTCTGCTAATGGGCTGGTTGCAAAGGATAAATAAGGTGTCAGAAAGCCCACTCTTTCAGACCTCACCTAAATTTTTAAAATCTATTATTGATCCATAGACCGTAGCAACTTGCCACATAAAGCTGCCTTTTTTTTTTTTTTTTTTTAACTTAGAATGACTGTGTTCAGAAAATATATACAGAGAAATAACAAACTCAGTCTTCACACAATGAACATCTACTTTTTTTGTCCAAGGCAGAAGTTTTAGAAGGCACATGCACTGGCATCAGCTAGTTTGTGTATTGATTGGACTTGAATGAAAACACAATTATCTCTTTCTTATTAAATAACTTCTCAGAATTATTTTTTGCAAAGGAAGGACTTGGACTGTGTATGTCTAGTGCCCCTTACAGCTCGGACATTCTGACCCGGCTTGTCAGGGTGAAGGGTAGAGAGGAAAGGGGACTCAGGCAGCGCCCCCTGGATGGGAGCATGGGCTATGGGAGCTGGACTCCAATCCAGCTTTGCCCCTTTCTGGCAGTGACCTCCAGCAAGTAATTTCCTTCATCTTCCTGGGAAGTTTCCTCATCTGTGAAATGGAGGTAATAATCAATACCTCAATAGCATTGTTGTTTCCATAAAACAGGTGAAATAAGTTTGTAAGATATACCTGGTTTCAAGTGGAATCGGATATGAAAGTGCCTCGCACAGTATTTGACGTAAAGTAGGTGTTCAATACAATTCGATTCCTTCCTCTGACAACATTGCCGCATTTTCCAAACCATTACAGGAAGCGCTTGGTCCTGACAGCCAGGCGCACAGGCTCTAGGCTCTTCTTCAAAAAAATGCGTGCAGAGCATTAACGACATCGTGTGATTCTTCTTTTTTATTTTCCTCTTGTGACTGGATGTAGCCACCTGCTCCAGTGCCTTTGTAGAAAAGTACACGGTTAGTCATAAATCCCTCCGTGCTTTCAGGAAAGGGCCAGAGACAGGGTCACTGGGTTTGCTTAAAGCCCCGGTTCCAGAAAGGATTTGCGGTCGGTAAAGAGGATCAATAGATCCGTTGTCCAGGGTGAAGATACTCTCTCTCTGTGAGTGCACAGAGTGGGTTCCGAGGTCCAGGGTCCTTTGTCCACCAGGAGCGCTTAGAGGTCAGCGAGAAATAGCAGCGATGCCTTGTAAGACTAAATAGACTTCTCTGCCCATTTAACCCGTACAACCAGCTAAGCAAAGGAAACCAAAGCTTTAATGTATAAACCAAAGAATTAAAGGTGGAATTATCCCAGGAGGGGGTCTTGTATGGTGGTGAGTTTTATTGATTAAAGAGTAAAATAAGGGATGTTGCTAAAGAAAAAAAATTATTCTTTTAAAACAAGGCCTGTGTTTTAATTAAAAAAAAAAAAATGTACACGAGCCTTAGTTTGTCAGAGGCATGACGTGAACAGCACTGGGGTGAGGAAGGTGTGATTCGGGCCAGAGCCAGTACTGAGCTAAGCAGCAGCTGACCCTGGGCCCCCACGCCTTCCTCCCCGTGGGTTGTGTCCCATAACAATCGTACTGGTAGGGGAAGGGATTTTTTTTTTTTTAATGACTTTCATCAATTACTGAACTGTACGAAAAGAGATGCCACTCATTTCATTACTGGAAATGCTTCCATTTTGGTAAAAGCCATTTCAAAACACTTCAGGAAGCAATGGTTGATGGAGAGAGAGAATCCTTTTTTTTTGGAAAACCTGGCCAAACCATAGCTCTTTCTGGAGTGGGCCTGGTTGGGAGACCACCCTCTGGCATCACACCCGGCTTATCAGTTGGTGCAGGTGGCTCTGTTCATTGAGCTGTGAGTGTCCTAGAATAGCTGCAGCTACCTGAGAGCGGTCTAGCCCTCAGGGACTCGTTATTGTCCCAGATAAACAGGATGGCCGAAGCCAGCAGTTAATGGCTGTATTTAACTGTGATAAGTGATGGGTCGACGTGCCTGAGTGAGTGGCATGACTGGTTAGGGCCTGGGTAATTGGGCAAAGGCAAGCCAGCTTGGCAGCAGGCATTCCTTGTACATCCTAGAGTTGGTGCCACAGGGTTTTGGGCTCCTGGGAATGAATATGAAAGACACGTGGAGCATGTCTTTTAAACAGGTAAGATAGGACAGACATACCAGATTTTGATTATGCGAATTACAAAGGTATTTGAGCAAGGAAAGACGAATAAAAGTTTGGGAAATGGGTCAGATTAATCAAAGCAGGCTTCCTGGGGAGATGGGCTCCAGCACCACTGAGCAACGGAGGGTGGGGGGGATATAGCATAAGACGGGTGTTTCTGTCTGAACACACGCTTATTTGGGTGAGTGGTTGCTTGGAAATCATACATTTTCCTTGTAAATGCAACCAGCTTAAGCCTTAGGGTGAAAAGGCCAAATAAGAAAAGGAAAGAATGGCCAGATTTTGACAGAATCAATGGAAAGAATTTATTAGCACTCGGGCACAACTGCATTCTCGGTGATTCTCTGAAGATTCATATGTGACACAGGAGGATGGGTAAGTCAGCCACATTCTCGACAAGGCTTTCCTGCTGAAGGGGCATGTGCCAGGCGGACAGGGCCTCTCCCAGTGCCCGTGGTGTGCAGCTCTGAATCTGGGAGGGCACTTCACTCCTCTGGGGGCCGGTCGGCTTGGAGTTCTGAAGGCACCCGGTCATAGCTGCCTGCTGGGGACCATGCAGTGTGGAGCTGGTCTTCATACCCAGCAGACATGGCTAGAAGGTGTGTGTGTGACAGTCCATGTAACAGGGTCCTGGGTTGTCTGCCTTCAGACAAACCCACAATGCGGAGGAAAACCCAAATGTAATGCACAAATACAGCCACTTCCTCAGAACCTCCTGCATTGAGGGACATTCCAAAAATCTCTCCCACAGGTGCATGTATGTGTATGTGTGTTGGAGGGGCACGGGGGGGAGTGAGAATGTGTGAATGAGTATGTGTGTGTGAGTGTGTGTGTGGGGGTCAATAGAGACTTTTTCTGAAACTTTGGATTTCGAGGTCCAGAAATTAATAGTCTTCCGTACACACTGATAACATATTAATATCCAGCTGCTCAAGTTTATAATCCTCCGTAACTGGTACTGGCTTTGGTACAAACATCCTATGATCAGAGAATGTGAGAGATGGGAGATAGAATAGAAAACTCACTCGGGCACCCACTTTAGAGAAGGGATCAAGGCTTGGGAGGGTAAGGAGCAGGATTAGGGGCACATGGCTAGTTAGGGGTCAGGCCAGACTGTAATTGAGTCTCTGTCTCACTTTTGTGCGATTTCCCCCCTTTGCTCTGATCAAGCAATTTAGATAAGATGGATCTTCTGTAAGATCCTTGGACTTGGGGAGAGCAAAATTGGAACCGCCTCAGGCTCTGGAACTTCCTGACATGATCACTTTTTAAAGCTCCAGGCTGGCTTCCTCCCCACTCTGGAGCTGCCTACAAGTACCTACCAGGAAGGGGGCATCCAACTTGGTTCTTCGTTTCAATTGGTTCCAGAGTTCATTCCTCTGACCCTGAGCCCTAGAACAAGTGAGGATGGCGTCAAGACCACTCCCTCCTGAGATGTTCTCAGCAGCCAGGAGCCGTGCTGCCACCTGGCCTTGGTGTGTGTCCCAGACTCAGCAAACACGTGGTGAGGGGGCAGGAAACAGCACGTGGGCTGCTTCGCAGGCTCTCACAATAAGCTGGGCGCGGGCTTTCAGCCCCCGGAGCGGGGCTGTGAAAACAGAGCGTGGTGCAGCTGCACCCTTCGGAACTTCGGGGAAAACACATATTATTCACCAGACAGTAATAGACAGCCGAGAATAATGCTTATTATAGTGTTTGGGATGGCACGTGCTGTAGTTAAGGTTCCAGAATGGCTCTCCTTATAATCCCGTCTTCCCGGTCCCTTATGACAGCCTTGAGATGGTCCCCACGCAGGCGATGCCTTGCCCAGAGGTGATTTGAATAGAAAGAAACTTATTGAGAAGGAATCCTCTTTTCGGAGCGGGGAAAGCTACCTCCTTGAAGAAGCAGGGGCAGTACTCTCAAGTGACTAAGAAGGGTGGTGCGTCCCAGGCCCGGAAAGGATGGCATTGTCTCCCCTTTTCCTTTCCAAAGGAAGGATTCGGAGGCTCCCTGGCACTCTAAGGTTTGATCACCGTTGGTCCCAAGCCCAGAGGTGGGGATGGTTTCCCTCCTCCCACAGCAAGTTTCAGCCTGTGCTCCCTCAGTGAGAGACGGTTATCCCGCAGAAGCCACGCATGTGCGTTTGGCTGTCTGTCCTTCCCAAGGCTCCTTCCCAACCCTCTGTGGTCTCTCATTTGATGGTGGCTCTTGGTGGTGTTGTTTTTATGTCCCTTCTTACTGTTATTTCATTCTTTCAAAAAGGAAAGGAAGGAGGAAGAGAGGAAGGGAAGGAAAGAAGGAAGGAAGGAAGGAAGGAAGGAAGGAAGGAAGGAAGGAAGGAAGGAAGAAAAGGGGGAAGGAAAGGAAGGGAAAGGAAAAAAGCAAAGTGAGCTCTTTAGTCAGAAATAAACACCACATTTCCCAATCTGGCCATGCCAAATAGAAAGGTTTCCATGCCCTGTAATTCCACCCCAGTGCATACTTGTGGTGTTTTGCATTTTCACTTTGGTTACTTAATATGCATATTAAGTGTGCGTAGATCTGGTGATTTAATGTGATTTGGGGAACTCAGGCATTTCCTGTCGTGCACATTCAGATTTCCAAACCTTGTTTTTGGTTGATCAGTATTGTCGGTACCATTGAAGCCCGGGTTCGGAGAGCAGGGCTCAAAGCACTTGCGCTGAATTCGTGCTGCAGACACTCTGAGCAAGTTTCCAGGGCTCTCGGTGGCCTCCCTCTCTTTGTCCGGAAAATGAGGAAATTGCAGTCTATTATCTCTGGGGTCGCTTCAAGTTCTAAATTCTATCACCTCTCTGATACGATTTGTTCTTTGTTCTAGGAGTAATCTCAGCAGTTGTCACGGTGTTTACGAGTCCTCTGTCACCAGCTCAGCCAGCCCCATTTTCCCCATGCACAGTTCCGGCATCCCCGCTCACAGGCAGGAAGAAAGGATTCTGTTTGGGGGGCGAGGGGTGAGAGCTGTTTGACCGTCATTCATCTGACAAATGTGTACTGAACTGACCTGGGGGCTGGGTACAGAGACGTGAGCAAAATCAATGCAGCCCCAGACCTCAGGGGCCTCACAGATGAGCTGGCAGATTTCTATGAGGCTACGTACTGGGAGTGATTGGGTGTCCTTAGGAAGTTATATTTTAAACAAGGGACTTATCGCAAGTGAATAAATAAGCCAGTAGGGATAGTGAGGCAGAGCCTAACGCCTGTGGTGAAAGCTGGGGTGGGCATTCCCCAGAGACGGACTTTCCTGGTGAACAAGGACCTGGGTGGTGTACAGCCTTTCCATCCCGAGCTCCTGTATGGTTTGACGTGGAGAGCTATGAATGGCTCACCTCTGTCAGGCAAGACCCACAGCCGGGGCATGTCTCCCAGCTCAGCTGCCTCTGTGAGAACCCTCTGAGGAGGAGTCTGGGTGCACAGGAATGTTTCCTGTGCTAAGAAGGGACTCTCTCGGCTTTCCTCCTTTGCAGCAAACACCAGGGCTTTTGCATAGGATACAGGGCCCAGGTCTGAAGCTCCAGGGTCCCGTGATGACCTTGCCTAGCTTCGAGGTGACCTTGGCAATTCAAAAGACCTCCTGCCCGTCGATGCTGTGGCACTGAGGGTGAATGTGGCCGGATCCGGTCACAAAGGATGCTCTTGTGTCCTTGGGCAAGGGCGTGGTGCACCGTGCTCCTGGTGGTATTCCAGACAGCGACTCGCGTTTATTTCCTCACACAAAGCTGGCAGGGCTGGCCCTGTGCAGAGATGTGAATGAAAGTCATGTCGAAATCACCTCGTGCTGCCTTCATTCCGGGGCCTCCTCGTGGGCCTGGCGGGAGGTTGCAGAGGGTGCTGCTCTGAGCGTGAGGGGGCAGGCAGTTGGTCCCGTGGGTTCTGATGGCCCTTCTCCTCTTTTCCAGGAGCGCTGGCTCTCAGGGCACCTTGCGTGGAAGGAGGGCGCAGAGCAAGCCACGTCGCGACCTCCAGTGGCACCAGCTGCTCAGTTCACCGACCTCTCTCTGGCTAAAACTCAAGCAAATAAAGCCGCTTCCCGTCGTTAAGCATCTCTCTCCGGGAGGAAGCAGCAGCCTCCCTCGGCGGCCTCCAGCCCAGAGAAGCACCAGTCCCCGGACCCAGTCAGCGGGCCCAGCCCTCCTGCTGCCACCGTCCCTGCTTCTCTCTCACCCAGAGGAATGAACGTAGCAGGGATTTTGCCCTCGGTTTCAAAACAAACAAAACACAAACAAGCCACAAGGACCAACGTAGGTATTCTCCCCGCTCCATCCTCAAGGCGCAGAGGGTGGGGCTGGGAGATGATGCGGATTTGAAGACAAATCTTTTTTTTATACTTTTTAAAAAAAACTGCTGTGGTTTTGCTGCTACACGGAGAATTGTGATTTGCATTGTACGGTTTCGGACCGACGCTGTTCCCGTTTGGACGGCGGAGAGGGATCGCGCTGGGGTCCCCAGCGCTCCGGACTCATCTCTGTCCTGCCCAGGATGCACTTTTAAACGAAGAGCTAGAATATTTTATCGGCTGATACACTTTTTCTTGTTATTTTTTACAAAGGCCATCTTTATCCTTTCTAACGCCATATTTTCAGTGTTACACTTTTATGGCTTTTAATTTTCGGGATTTTGACAGATGTAAGAAGCAGCATGAATAGTTTATACTGTGGTTTTTCAGAGACCGAATGCCAAGAGAACTCGGTAAATGTTTATTCTTCTCAGCTTTCTCTTTAAATTCCCCTAAATAGCGCCCCATTTGGGAACAGAGCAAAGAGTGTTGAACTGAAGACCAAAATGCCCTCAAGGTGTAAAATAAACCGGGAGGGGAATATTTGCTGGGCGTCACGAAAGACGTGGATGAAATTTCAGCCCTGATGGTTTTCGGTGATCCAGGAAGCCAGGGAAGCAATCTCTCTATACGCCGAGCCCTTTTCATGATAATTGGAATGGTATGGACAAACCAATGAAAACAAGGGGGAAAGTGAGAAAGATCGCCCATGATTCTGTTTCACTGTTTGCTTTCTCCTGTCATGGTTAAGAGAAATGTGCAATTCGATCCTCAGTCCGTGGGTGGAGGATAACAGGGTAGGTTTTCTTGTGTGCACTTGTACCGTGGTAGCTGCGAGTCAGAAGTCCTCTAGAGCATGTGTACTGGCACTGAGTTGGTGAGACAGTCGTGGAGTGTCCCATTCTGATGAGTACAGTCAAAAAAAAGAAAAAAAAGAGAGAGAAAAAAAATTAAGAAAAAAAAATCCCAAAAAAGAAAAAAAAAAAAATCAAATCACCTTGTGATTCAGTGTATCTGTTTACTAACTCGAATAAAGCAATTGTTCCCTCTGGAGGGGTCCAGGTGCCCCCGCCTACGAGGCTGTGGAGCCGGCTGCAGGAGGGGTGCCGGGCGTGCGGGCGGTGAGGCCGGGCCTGGGCCACACCGGCCTGGCAGTGCCACGCCCGTGGGTGCGGTGTACATACTGTATTTCTATATTCTCCTTTGTACAGAGTCACTTCACACGTCAAGCTACTGTTTTACAGGTGCTCCTTATTTATTAGAGCTGTGAGAGCTTGGGGGACACACCTGGCGAGCGAGCTCGCTTTTTAAAAATGAAATTGGGGGGCAGAGGGGGGGCGGGAGGGGAAGCTCGCAAGCCCGGGGAAGAGATTTATAAAAGTGAACAAAAGGAAAACTTCCAGCAACAAATTAAAACAACCCGCCCCAACCCCAACCCCAACCCTAACCCCAACCCCAACCCCAACCCCAACCCCAACCCCGCCCAGGCAGGGGGCAGTGGCCCTTCCTCTGGGCGCTCATTTCCCTGCAGGCTCCCAACATTCTCCTCTCTCCCTGACCGGTGTCAGATTCATCAAACAAAAATAAATCTCTACGGAAAAAAAATGCACTCACATGTGCTTATTTTGCTTTTCTCATTATTATGACCATTGTTATGTTCCTTGTTACGGAAAGTGTACATTTCTTTCCTCTGGGGAAACCTTTTTTATAAGGATATCTAGCGAGGCTGAGAGGATGTTGAGAGGTAGGGGTGGTGCTGGCCCTTCCCCACCTGCTGCAGGTCAAGGTCACACTTCTCTGCAGACCAGAGCCCACGGGTCTGCTGGGGACTCTGCTGCTGACCACACACAGGTGTGGAGCGGGTACCCGGGCCTGTGCGGGGCCTTCCCACGTGCTCTCCACGTCCTGACCACCTTCGGCTCCGAGGCTCAGAAAGCCCCTCTGGGCTGCAAAGCTCGCTCCTGGTTTCACTCCGCCGCGTACCCTCTTACTCGGGGGCTGGGGAGTGCTGCTGTTTAGCTTTATGTAAATGGGGTGGGTCACTCTGGCTTTTCCTCGGTACCTGAATTCAACATCGGAAAATTTCCAAGACAGAAAATGCGTCGATAGTTCGAATCTGCGTAGACCTCATCTAGCCCTCTCGTACTGCATATGAAAACACGGAGGCCTACCAAAGGAGCGGATTTGTGCAGTCCGACACTGACTTGGTTTAGCTTTTGCCAAAAGACAAACGCTCGTTAAACACTTGGGCACGATCAGCATTTTCCTCTAAGCGCCCATCCCAGGCGTGCGTTCTGGAGAGCAGGTGTGTTTCTCTCATGCCACCTGAGGGGCTCTCCGAGGCTCCCGGGGTGGCTGTGTTAATGACGACAACCGCGTCAGAACCCCCCGGGCCCAGCTGAGGCAGTGCCAGGGGCGGGAGCCCCCAGCTGTGCTGTCTGGTGCAAAGCTCCCTCCTGATAGCTTTATTCATCTGGACTTGGCCATAGAGACAAATCATCCGGGATATTGATTTTGCTTTTGTCTGCCGTCCAAGATGGTCAGGCAAACATTTTGACCCTTCTGGAAACAAAAGGTGCCTTTATTTCAACATGAAAAGACTCTGTGGCATCTCATTAGACATCAGCACACCGTTTCCTCCTTCTCTTTCCTCTCTTAGGCTGAGTGTTCCCTGAATACACAATCCTCTTGAGCTAGCAAATCAATGTATAAAGACAAATAGGAATAACAATGCAAAAACAATGCTAGCATGCACTGAGCATATGTTATTAGTCTCGTTTAATATTCATAGTAACCCTACAAGGAAGGCACTATTATTTTTCATTTATTATACGTGAAGAAGCAGGAGCTCAGTGTGTGTAGTAATTTCCCAAGGTCACAGAGCTATTGAATCCCAGAATGGGATTCAGACCCAGGGGGTTGGGTGCCAGAGGTCGCATGTCCAGTCTGGAGAAAAACTGTTGACATCTTCATGCAGTCATTTTTGACTTCCCATTTGCCTGTGGTAGTGATTCAGTTTTGTTCTCAAATGGCCCTCATGTTTTAAATGAAGCCAGAGGGGTTGAGTGTTCGTTATTACCACCCACCACACGTCTTGGGTCTTGGAAGTGCTGAGACCACTTTGCTTCCTGAGTCACAAGCCAGGTGGTGTCTTCCTTGGTGATTATAAACCCCCACTAGGCACAGAGCCCCCTGTCCGATGCTGGGGGCACCGTGGAAATGAATCAAGTTCATGGGCCCCACCACAGTGGCTTACACCTGGGAGGATGGGGCTGTGGAAAAAATGGGCCGCTTAGGCTCACCAGGACTCGCTCTGGCTGTTTCCAGAATTGCCCATCTGGAGCCCGGATTCACAGCTCTGCGCTGGAAGGGCAGCCAGAGCTGCAGGCAGGCCCATAGGTGCCAGCTCACACTGCCCACGTGGCACAGCCAAAGGCCAGGGCCGAGGCCCAGCTACAAAGACACGCAACACTCACATGGATTCCCTCTCCACCTTGGCTCTTCCTCCGCCCCAGGGGCTTGAGCTTAGCTTCCGTGACCAGCTTCAACATCAGTGGTTCCTGTGGCCTACAGAGGCTTCACCAAGGGCCCAGGATGACAAGCAAAGCCCTCCCAACGGCCCCTGCTCGCCTCTCAGCCCCATCCACTCCCTGCCCACTAGCCCCACCTGCACTTCACCCACTAAATTAGGAGCTCTTTCCAGTTGCCCCTGCTCTCTTTCTCCCTTTTGCATACGGAGCTGTCTCTGCCTCAATTGTCTTTCCCTCATCTTCCCTGGGCATTTCTGCAGCCTATCAAGACTCAGCTGACTGTTCCAGGGATGCTCTTCTGGGGAGCCTGCCAGCACCACTTCCTCCCTCCCTTGCTGGGACAGCTCCTCTCCCTGCCCACCTCCATCCCAGTGCACACCACTCTGCTCATCCTGCTGCTTACCTGATTGTGCCCTTTGCCAGTCTCCCAAGTCCCTGAGGATTGGGGTTCCCTTCTGAATTGCCAGTCTGGCCTAGGCCCATGGTCAGCAAACTCATTAGTTAAAAGAGCCAAATATCAACAGTACAATGATTGAAATTTCTTTTAAGAGCCAAATTTTTTAAACTTAAACTTCTTCAAAATAGACTCACCCAGGCCATGGTATTTTGTGGAAGAGCCACACTCAAGGGGCCAAAGAGCCACATGTGGCTCGAGAACCGTAGTTTGCTGATCACGGGTCTAGGCCCAACACATGGAAAGAGCCCTCTTTAAAAAAAAAGAGGGGGGTGGATTTAATTTATTTCAGAGAGAAAGGGAGAGGGAGATAGAAACATCAATGATGACCTATCTCATTGATGTTTCTATCTCTTGATATTGATTGGCTGCTTCCTGCGTGCCCCCTACTGGGGATGGAGCCCAAAACCCGGGCGTTTGCCCTGACCGGGAATTGAACCGAGACCTCCTGGTTCATGGGATGATGCTCAACCAACTGTGCCACAGTGGCTGGGCAAAAAGCCCTCTTTATTGCCATTATTGTTAGTATAATTAATAAGCTACCGGAACTCCCTTCAAAGCTCAGATTCCATGCCATCCCTCCGTGAAGCCACACCTGATTTCCCTGAGGTGTGATGGTCGCTTCTCCCATGGACTCCCGTGTCTCTTCTTTAGGGAGAAGGCCGCTTTTTGCACTGCTCTTCCCGCGTCGTCACTGGGCTCCGTGAAGGTAGGCACAGTGGCCCTCTAATGAGTCATCCTTGAAGAGTAACTTTTATCCCATTACCTCAGTGGTGGAAGGGAATGGTAAACCCTGAAAATCAGAGTAGTTGTGCAGCAAACAGAAAGATGGCGGCAAGGTTTCATTTTGTTTTGGTGTTCGGGGGAGAGAGGCACCAGAGCTGCCGGACCCAGCCAGTCAGCGGGCATGTGGGCTTCTCCTGCAGGAGCTGAGACCAGCCCTGCAGTGCCTGTACTGCGCAGTGACTCCAGGTCTTGGGAATACTGCACTTCTAACTCAGAAGAGCCATGGATATGAGATAGTTTCTTGACTCTTAGACACATGTATAGATGAAAAGTTAGTCTTCAATATCCAGAAAGGGCCTCTTGTTCTTGACTGTGGATGGCATGAACACTTGCCCCCAGCCTATGTCATTCTTCTAGAGCAGTGTTTCCCAAACTTTTGATATATGTGTATCCCTTCTATAATTTTCGCAATGCTAAGTACCCCTCGTACTCATGAGAACGTAGAATTAGGCGCAGCTAAGCACCGGGCAGTGCATATCCCCACCAAACTCCAGTGCAATGCGTATCCCCAAAAACTCTTCCCGTACCCCTGGGGGTACATGTACCACACTTTGGGAAACACTGTTCTAGAGAGAGGAGGGCCTCCCCTGTGACAGGAAAAGGGCTCACACCGTCAGGCGCTTACTCTGTGCCCAGCCCCGTGTACAGATTTTGCACACATTCGCCTACTGAGTTCTATCACAGCCCTGTGAGGGAGGTGCTGCTATTACCATCATCCCCATTTCATGGTCAAAGAAACTGAGGCCTAGAGGTGAAAGCATTTCTGTCCAAGGTGCCACACACAGTAAGAGGCAGATCCCAGCAGCGGGCTCCAACACCCACACTCCCTGTCCGCTGAACCCCGGTCCAGGCTGCAGACGCAGGTCACTTACTTGGTGCCTAAACCATGAGAGTGAGAGGTCTTGGACTTTTATATTGTGTTTGGGGCGCAAAGATATCTACTGCTAACTTCTCCTGACACCTGGTTTGGACAACACCCAAAATACTGCTGTGGATGTGTCTGTAGGTCAAGTTTGAGGAAGATGAGGTGGGGAGCCAGCTGCTCAGAGAAAGAAAGGAAAGAGAGAGGCGCTTTGGCACCCATGTTACATTTTCTGGGGCAGGGGGAAAGTGGGCCTGGGTTTCCACTTCCTGCTGCTTTGAGTTTTTGAGCTGCTGTTGGGCTGTCCCCGTGGCACTTGTTTAGACGCGTGGAGGGATGCGGGGAGTAGCGGTGGAGCTCTGAGGACCACACAGGGCTGCACCACTCTGCCCAGAGTGCAGGGGGCGGAATCCAAGCCTCACAGCCGAATTTGGGCTGGGCCGCTGGATCCCCCGTGGGCTAGCTGACTGAACAAGTGGAATGTTGACAGCCTCTATACGCCAGACACCACAACCAAGGCCGTCACTCAGATTAGCTCAAACAAATCTCACAAAACCACATGCTGGAGACAGTGTAATCCTCATTCCGGATGAGGAAGATACAGTCCAGGAAGAGAAAGTGATCGGCCGGGGTCCCTCAGATAGCAGATAATAGAGCCAAGGCGGTCCCTCAGACCCCACATGCAATGCTCTTCTCATGGCACCTGCCTGGAGAAATACCATCACCAATTTAGGTCATAATTCAATTTACATTGAACCAGCCAGTGGGGCACAGGCCTGATGATGTCAGTGCAACCTGCTTCCAGAACTCTGAGAACGGAAAATGTTCCCTGTCTTCACCCATTCCTCACATGCAGGATTGGGCCAAACCAACAGTCATTGAACCCCTTCGAGAAGCAATGGACACTACTGCTCATTGCCATGACATTTTCCCAAGGCACACTCAGTGCCATCCCGTTGCATTATTTTACATGTGCCTCACAACAGCCCTAGGAGATAATTGTTATTATCATTCCCATTTTACAGATGAGGAAACTGAGCACACAGAGGCTAAGAGTCAGAGCCTGGAACTGCACGTGGGCAGTCTGATACAGAGCCTGCACTCAGCAGGCACACTCACACTCAGTCCTCCTTCTTGTGGATGGATGAATGCCTGTGTGCGTGCCTAAAAGCATTTAATTGAATACCTCGCGGTGGCCAAATTTTACACCAGCCACCTTCACATATGTCACCTTATCTTGGAAGTGACAGAGAGGAGCACAGACGTGGCTCCCTTCGCTTGAGTTATGGAAAAATGCTGTTGCCCTTATCTTCTTGGCTTAACCTCCAATACATTTATATTGGGAATAAGAACTCTTCTTTGCAAACACTGCCAGCCTCAGAATCCAACAAATAGGAATGCTCAGGGGGATTCACTCCATAGCTCTTTACTGATTTCCACTCATTTGCTGTCCTCTGACAGCCCAGGAGCAAGGACCATAGCTTAGCCGCTTGCATGTCACAGCATTCACTCCCTGTTGAAGGTCGGAGCTGTTCGGTGTGTGCATGCTGGCTGCTGAGCCTCCCACCCACTGCAGGAGCAGGAGCAGCTGCATCTCAAATCGCCTCCACACCCTCTGTGTCTTCGAAACCCCCTTTTCCCACTTCCTGCTCCGGGCTTCCCTCCAGAGTTTCTGTCGTTGGGGCTGGTGGGAAGCTCTGGTGTCTGTGAGGCAGGTGGGGCACGACCCTCCCAGCTGTGCGGACAGGGCCAGCTGGGGAAGGGCACGGGGGAGGGGGGGAAGCAGGAAACGGTCTCAGCTGGGTTTGGGGATAACAAGGAAAACCTCTGATCACTTCCCTTTCCTTACTTCTCATGCAAATATCACATCCCATTTCAATGTTCCCTATAAGACGATTCCTGATATTGGAAACACTTGGGGGGGGGGGGGGAAGATTTGTTTAGAAAAAGCTGGCGTGTGATGGAGCAATGGAGAGCATGCCCTTTGACCTCAGTTAAGAAAGAGAGAACAGATGCTGAAGCTTATTTAGCCAGAACCTTAGACTATGGGGTAATTTTTCTCCTTTCTAAATTTATTTAAATAAAAGGATAAGATTATTACAAAATAAAAACAGTGAAAACAATAATAGAAAGAAAGAAGAAAGGAAAGAAGGAAGGAAAGAAGGAAGGAAGGGAAAAAAAGGAAGGAAGGAAGGAAGGAAGGAAGGAAGGAAGGAAGGAAGGAAGGAAGGAAGGAAAGAAAGAAAGAAAGAAAGAAAGAAAGAAAGAAAGAAAGGAAGGAAGGAAGGAAGGAAGGAAGAAAGGAAGGAAGAAAGGAAGAAAGAAAGGTTTTTTAAGACAGTACCCAACAGAAGCCCTTTTTATTTCACTCTCCCCATTCCCCCCGAACTCCAGGCTGCACCCAGCTCCACCATTTGACTCACAGTGCCTCCTTCACATACAGTAGCTGGATTAGAGCTCAGAACCGAAGGCCAGGAATGCAAGAAGATACTTTTATACTTATTGATCCTCTAAAAAAGAGTTTGTTTTCATGAAACTTTAATTCACTTTTTTTTTTTTTTTTTTTTTTTTTTTTTTTAGCTTTTTAGCCTAACTGCTACACATTTTATCCCTGTTCTTTGTGAAATGCTAATCCAGCCCGGGGTTTTCATTTTCCGGGTGTAACTTTTCAGAAATTGTATATCTGCATAGCAACCCAGCGAGGGCTGCCTATGTCACGGTATCATATGTCAGAAAGATGAAAAGGGCTCCAAATCTAAGCTCTCCACAAACTTGGCCCTCCAATCCTGGGGCAGGGAGCTCCTTGGCCTTAATATAAATGGCAGGAGAGCCATTTCAGGGCCAGAGAGGTGCAAACTTTTATCTTGTTGATGACAGAAAACGACACATGACCTCAGCTCGGCTCGGTGGGGACCATCAGACCACAAACAAAGGCCGTATTTTTCTCTGCTCTCGTCCCTGCTGTCAGCTTCCAAGTGCAACCTGAGCCTGGATTCCGAACCCAGTGTCCAGATTAGAGATTGTTGACTCAGATTTAGTGGTGAAACGTGAGCCCGGCTCTGTTGATGGCAGGCCTTGAAGGAGCAAGTTTACTTAAGCCAAGAGAGAGATTGGATGTCAGACGAGAGCCTGGCTTCTCTTTATCACAAACTTCCTGATCTGCCTCTGTTTTAATAGTTTCCACCACCACCACCACCAAAAGACGAGAGAGAGAGAGAGAGAGAGAGAGAGAGAGAGAGAGAGAGAGAGAGAGAGAGAGAGAGAGAGAGAGAGAGAAGGAAAGAGAGAGAGGAAGCATGCCCTCAGCTCCATCTCCTCCGTGTCATAAATCAGGAAATTAACAAGTGTGTAACTGGCCTTTGCCACAGTCAGAGACAATGAGCTTTTTGTGTTTCTTACCGGTGGCCAGCACTTAACCTAATCAATGACGAGCTCCACTCAGAAAAGATGAAAAATGGGGGCTTGATCTTGCTATTTAAAGGATATTTCCCAATACTCGGGCACATGGCTTTTATGAGGCTCAACGCATAGAAACTTGCCTTTCCATCTGAAGGAAGGTCATTAAGGAAAATCATTACATCCCTTTCCCTGTCTCTCTGTCTCCGTCTCCATTTTTACCTTGGCACTCTCCCTGCTTTTCCTTGGCTTCTGACTTCCTCCTTCTTTTAGATTCTCTGTGCCTTCCGTAATTTATGTGCAAGATATTTTCCCAACCTCCAAATGTTTTTCCATTTGGCAAACCGTGTCCCGAAGCCTCCACACGGGGACTGTGGAGCTCGTTTACACTAGAAAACGTAAGCTTGAAACGGAGAAGCCTAGCTCGCCAAGGCCGTGGCCCGGGTGCCACCCCTGGGGACCCAGCGGGGTGGGTGTCAGGGAGGAGGGTCCTCTCCAGGTTGCCACAGATGCTTGGCTTCCACCCTCCTTGTCTCTGAAAAGGAAGGAGTTCCTTCCAAGCCCCTTTCTCATATAGCTTTTGGAAGCTCCGGGGCACCATATGGAGAATCATTTCGCGATCCTCCTGATGGCTTTTACGTGAGCAGCTGTAACTTGGATGGCTTCCTTCAGGTCTGATAGCCCGGAGTACCTGCTGTACTGTGGGTTGTCGGAATTGGCGCTGAATGTGCTAGTCCTGAGCTGTTCTTGATAGGAAAGACAACCCAGACCCCCTCCTGGCAGAGAACACTGCTACTTTGGGAAATGGAAACTGAGAAAGGGAGAGTTGGGGAGGAGAGGGGGACGGGACATGCCATGAAAGCCTTTGCCATGGGTCACTAGGGCCTTTTGCCCCAGTGACTTTTTTATTCCAAAGTCGTGGAGTTAGGACTGGAGCAGAGTGGAGGGAATGCCTCATTCTTCCATTGCTCTGCTTCCTCCAACTGTTCCTTTTTCTCACCAGTTGGCTATTATTATCTAATGTGTTTTGATAATTATTTTATCAGTCAAGAAAGGCAAACAAAAGCCGGAGCTCAGCATCACCCAGGCTGGGCTGCGCCATTAGGTGAGACAGCGTCAAGGCTGATGGGCTGGGTTTATGTCCAGTTCCTCCCAGGGCACATCTGAGCATTTTGGCTTCTGAAACATGAGCTCTATCCGTCGAATTAACTGGCAGTTTTCTCTCTAAGCAGTTGCCATGATGCAAACTCTCGACATTTTATTTTTATTGAAGGAGGCTCATAAAGTGCTCTCTCAACTCTTGACCCAATACTTTGTTGATTTAATAAGCAAATGAAGGCACACACACACACACACACACACACACACACACACACACACACAAAATCATTCTAATAAGGATGAGACTGTAAGCAAGCCTTTTTAGGGTGTTTATTTTGCTTGGACAGCATTCCCTTCACTCGTAGAGCGTCTCTGTCTCTACAGATGAGTGCCAGGAGGGCGGAGGTGGGTTCATCTGTTCTACTGACTCACCGACAAATGAGGAGCCGAGCCCTTCAGCTGCCTCTCAAGGACATCTGGGGAAAAACCCACGAAAATCGGTCCTGAAGATTGGTTGGCTCTGGGAACTCATTCACACGGGTGTATTTTTAGGCTTTTGTTTACCTTTCTTGATTGATAAAGTAATTATCAAAACACATTAGATAATAATAGCCAACTGGTGAGAAAAAGGAACAGTTGGAGGAAGCAGAGCAGTGGAGGAAAAGCAGCCACAGACTCCACTTTGGGCTGTCTGAGGAGACCTCAGGAAAATTCAACCTCTCCTTTACCTTTCCCTTCTGTGGGGGGATGGGGGGGCTGGTCAGGGCTCTGGCTTGACAAAGCCTCCCCTATCACCCAGTAGCTAACTGCCTGGAAAGCCTGCCTCCGTCTTCCCTTCCTCCAGCTCGCCTCCCTCACCTGTCTCCATCCCTCTCCACTCCGAGGTCTGCCACCGCCAACCAGAACCCCCAGCAGATGTTTGTGTTTTATGAACCAAATGGGAGCCTGAAGGATCAACCAAATACCAGCCCCACTGAGACGTGGATCCCAGCCATCTGACATCAGACACACAGAGTCGGCCTGTCCAGCAGGGCCGGGACTTCCAGGGAGCAGACGGAGGGCTACACGAGGAGCTGGCACGGCCTGAGTTGGCCCATTGCTCTGCCTTCTCATGACATTCAGAGGCCGTTTGTGGGGGCTTGGGGAAGTTGGGCGAGGGAAACCCCCTCCCCCCCAAGAATCCACTGGCTGGCAATCCTGGCCCACAGTGGCCTCCCCTCGTGCCAGAGCACTATGTGGTGCCCTGGCTGTGGCTCCTGGCACAGGAACCAGCAGGAGGTTAAGGACCACTACCATTGGTAGCTTGGATGTGCCATGGGGCTCGATAGATGTCCCTTCCCCTCCCCACACGACTGCAGACCAAGTAAGGAGAATGGACAGAGGCTGGGGGTCCAGGTGGGAGACCTAACTTTCCACATCAGTTCCACCATTTTCTTCTGTGCTGCAGGCACTGCTGGTTCTCGCTGTCCCTGAGGCTTGGTTTCTCCGTCAGTGATGTGGAGCTCATATTACTGCTACTCATGGGGTCACTTCCAGGATTAAGCGAGAGGATGTGTGCTAGTCCGGGTTTGTTTTTCCTCAAACCCTCTCCTTAACGTTCCCTAATCTGCCCTGCAGGCGGGGGACCTGACCCTGGCTGAGGTCAGCCAATGGGAACCTGGGAGAAGGTGCTCTTTCCCTCTCCGCCTTAGATAGACGGAACGGGGTTTCTCCAGCAGCGGCTCCCTCTCTGCCATGTCACCAGGCCCCTTGAGAAGGCTTCCCCTCAGTATGGTAACTCCATAATGACCCCGTTGCTCCCTTCAGCCTCAGGGTTACTTCATGGTATCCCCTCTAAATTCTCAGCTCTGCATCACCGTAAGCCAGTCCCCTTCATTGAGTTCTCTTGCATGTGAAGGTCTGAGGTGCTTGCTGTGCTCCTGGTCGGACCTGTGGGTGACAGCATGTGTGAACATGTGGACATGTCACACGCCTCAATGGAAACAGACACCCTGGAGATCTCATTCCACCGAGTGCACGGGGCAAGGCTGCTCACCTGGCCTTCTCAGCCTCAGCATCAGATCCGAAGCTGCCACCTTTAGGCCAGGATCTTCCTGGGCCCGCTATTCGATCTGAACCATCTTTAGAGAGTTTCAGATTGTAAATCTTAGAATTTTATAAGGGCAGAAAAATGGGATAAGAACTATGCATGTTTTTAATCAGATATTCGTTTTAAAAGATATACTATAATTTTATTAAATATATCCAGCGACTTCTGGTATGCCTTCCTGTTCCTCTTTGCTAAGGAACCTCCAGGCGATATGATCCGGTGGTGTGTCCAGGCTCTGCTGACATTCTGCTCTGTCTCCCTCAATTCCTGGGCCTCATCGGGTAGTATTTTCTGGTTTCCTGGCCTTGTTCCAGTCTCAGTTGTGTGTGCTAAAAGCTGTCTCCTCACTGTACTGCTAGAAGGTTGTCTCCACCCACCTCCTGCTCTGCCTGTCCCAGACCTGCTCTGCCCCTGGTGCTGTTTCTCTCAAACCGCTGCTGCTGCTGTGCCGTGGGGCCGTGGGGCCGGGGAAGGCTGTGCTCCACTCCTTTTGGCAGGAAAGGCAACTTCCTCCTTGAGGTCAGAATTGAACGTGGATTTCCCCATTGGGCAAAGAGGAGCCACCATCCCTGTGCAGGGTTATTAAGCAGAGCCCTGCCCCTGCCTGGGGCTGCCCAGTGTCAGGACCAGTCAGTCCTACTTAACCATTCCCTGCCCAGCACCCTGAAGGCTCCAAAGGCACCCTGTGAGCTATAAAGTGCTCTCTATTGGATTATTATATGGTGTGGGCCATCATTCGTTGGGTATCAGGTGACCTGCATGTGCCGTGTGGGGAGAAGGGCAGGGCTGAGGGAATGAGGGCAGCGGTGCCCGGCCGAGGAGCAGATGGAGTGCATCTGCCTCGCTCCCATCCCACGGGCAGAATTATGTGCTTTCCTCCCAAGCTGACAGGTCTTGAAAGGCATTCTTTCCAAGTACGGTTTCTCTCCTGCCCTTTGGCTGGTTTCCCGTCATTCCTATTGAAAATATAGTAACAAACAACCTGGGGGCAGATAGCCGGTGAGTGGCAGTATCAAGATGAGAACCTGGTTTTCATGGGCTCTCCATCTAGTGCTGCTTCCAGGAGCCACCATGGCAATTTAAGCCAACTACAGCCGGGGCTGCCTTGATGGGCTTCTGTTGTGTTCCATAGGCGTAAAGGTCAGAGGTGAATGGCACACTGGTGAATCTTTAATTCCAGGCTCTCCGGAAAATGAAATGTGAATATATATTTGTATACATTTTGCTGATACAAAGGATACACAAATTACAAATGATAAAATATACTACACTCTTTGTTGTAAGTTCCATAGAGCCAATTGCTTCTCACAGAATGCTTTTGTTGACTTTTGCTGAATTCTTGTATCTGGTTGCAATTGCTGAATGAGTGTTCAACATGGTTTTTTGTTTGTTTGTTTGTTTGTTTGTTTGAAAGAGACACTGCTTTTTAAATTTCAACCATTAAAAAGATTTAAACCTGCATAGTAATCATTTAAAATATAATTATTTAATGTTCCACAATTAAACTATGCACAACCTAGTCCTGAGACATTGAAGTCATGACATTTTCTAGCGTGGTAACATATAAGACAAAAGTGACCCCACACAAACATAGATTAAGGTGTGGATTGTTCATCAATGACACAGGTCACTTCTTTTCTAAATCAGATATTCGTTTCAAATATGGGAAGATATTTCCTCAAAATTTTGTGCAATTTGCCATGAAACAGCCATTGATATGGCACACTTCTAAGTTTAATCCTCATTGTTAACATTTTTTTATAACTTTCTGAAATCTAGATAATCAATAAAACAATAAATCAAACCCTGCTTTCTAGAATATGCTGATTTCTGTGGTATACCTATTTCCACCCCGGTCAGTTTCAATGTCCTGGAACTCCAGGTTGGCAGGGCATGTGCGGTGGCCCCTCGTTCTAGACTGTAGTGTTTCCGTTATTCAGATGTAATAGCTGTAAATAACCTCAAGAGCATAGATGATCGTATGATGTGTGAAATAACTGGGAAGTGATGGGCTTTGAGCATTTATTACCTTTGTTCTTTTTTTTAATTTAATTTTGTTTTTAATATATTTTATTGATTTTTTATTTTTTATTTTTATTTATTTATTTTTTTTTTACAGAGAGGAAGGGAGAGAGCTAGAAACGTCGATGAGAGAGAAACATCAACCAGCTGCCTCTTGCACACCCCCTACCGGGGATGTGCCCGCAACCAAGGTACATGCCCTTGACTGGAATCGAACCCTGGACTTTTCAGTCCGATGCTCTACCACTGAGCCAAACCGGTTTTGGCTATTACCTTTGTTTTTAATGTAATTTGTTTAATTGTAAATACAATTTAATTTTTAATAATGCCTATATTTAACAACTCCGTTGAAAGTTTCTTGAAAATTTAGAATCCGTTCTTGTGAGTGGCTGGGCGCTGTGTCCAGCACACCACTTGAAAAAGGATGGGAGGGCGCTTCACTGCCGGTCAGTGGGTGCCCCAGGCCACTGGCCGAGGGGACCAGGCCAAGCACCAGCTGGGTAAGAAGGCCTGGCACAACCCATGCTGAGGGACAGAGGGTAAACTTAAGGACGTGGATCAGATCCCACATAATAGGTAACTAAAGGGTGTGTGTGTGTGTGTTGGGGGATGGGGTAGGATTGTACATTTATCCAAAAGCTACAGGAAATAAACAGTGTTAAAGATTATTGAAGGAAATTGGAAGAAAAAAAAGGAATGAGAGGGATATATAAAGGGGAAGAACTATGATATTTTTAAATGTCCTTTGTTAAGACAGTAATTTGTGGACATACAATCTCAGGCTGGCTTCGTGGGCCCTCCCTGGGTGTGCTACCTGCGTGCTGTGATGGGCTCTGTCGGGCCCTGACCTGGGGCATTCCCTCCGTGAGCACCTGACCTCTCTCTCACTGCCTTGGAAGGAGAGGATGAAATTACCGGACCTTCAGATCCATTTTTGGATCAAATGAAAAAAGACAGGCTAATCCTGAGCGTATTCCTCTCCTCTTACAGATGCTGACCTCGTGGTGGGGCGGGGCTCCCGAGCTCTGACAGCCCCGCCCCACCACCCTGCTCCAGGACAGTGGCAGAGTCTCGGCTGCTTCGAGGTCTATGGTGCCTCAGGGAACACCTGGTGAGCCCATCTTTCCACAGGACTCCAGGGTCACCTCCCCCATGCAGCTATCCACTTTCTCCTCCTTCCTCCCACCCACAGCCTTTGGTTCACTGTTGGTTCAAATCCTCATGTCATGGGTGGGGACACAGAGGGTTGGAGAGTGAACCACCGCTCAGGGCCCTTTGCTGCTTGGTGCAGGAGTCATCTTGGTGCTTTGAGACAGAACCGTCTTCGGTTCTTACTAAGCGATTTGCAGCCAGACGGGGGTTGCTGTTAGGAACGTTAAAAACACCTTGAACCAGAACCACGGCACACCGCATCTTAAAGCAGCGGCCCCACGCTCCCTACCGAGAGGCCTCTGCTGAAAGGGTACCGTGGCAAGGACAGAGGCACCCTCTCCTATTAATAGTCATGTGCCCTGAGAACTTGCAGTGTTTTCTTGCTGACATCGGGACACGTCCCCTGATGATTTCTGCCTCTCAATCGTAATTGGCCCCAAAGGCTGTCCCAGGAGGCCGCCTGCCACAGGCTCTATTTCCAGCAGGGTGTCCTCTGCCCACCTTCCCGTGCTTACAGCAGCCGACGCCGGGCCCCAGAGTGGACCCGGTGTTCAGGTGTCTGGTTCGTGCCTATTTTTATGAGCGAATCCTTGTTTCCTCTGACAGTTGTTTGGCGAGTGCCGTCAGTGCCTCTTACTGCCTTGGGGAGCAGGTGCCACCTAGAGGGCCCCGTGGCCACCACCTTAGCTTGGCAGGAGCTGGGCAGCCTGGGCCCCCAGGCAGCCTGCAGCCAGCCACTGAGGGTGACAACAGCCTCTAAGCAGCCCTGACACCACGGGTTCAAGGGAAGGAGCAGCAAGCGGCACCTGGGGAAGGTCAGAAAAGGAGATTTGGCTCCGTTCCTGGCACCAGCGGCCTTTCCCAGTGCAATTCTGATAGGAACTGGGCAGGAACTGTTTCTCAGCCACAAGGTGTCAGCAGTGGGCTGGCCAGGTGCAGCCGCCCCGGGAGGAAGGCCCCAGCTCAGGGAGAGGGGGTGCCAGCTGCTCTTTGAAATTCCTCCTTTGGAGAAGCTGCCTTTCTTATTAGCAGGGGCACAGGGATTGAGTTCCCAAAAAGCCCCCTCTGTCTTGCCCGTGGACTGACCACATGTCTCTGCCTTCAGATGAGTAGAACTGGCATCTTGAACTGCAATTTGAAGAGGTCAACGCAGACGGGCATTGGGGAACAACGCCATGAAAAGCAGTAATATGTAGTGTGTGGAAACCGTGGAGTGCAGGCAGTGATAAAAATAAAATAAAATAAAAAAATTGGAGCCCCGGCCTGTATACTAGTAGCTCAGTTGGTTGGAGCATCGCCTATAGACTAAGAGGAGGCTAGATCAATTCCAGTTCCAGGTTGCAGGTTTGATTCTCACTCAGAGAGGCAACTGATGTACATGTCTCTTCTCTCTCTCTTCTTCCTCTCTTCTCTCTCTCTCTCTCTCTCTCTCTCTCTCTCTCTCAACTGATATATATGTCTCTTCTCCCTCTCTTCCCTCCCTCTGTCTCTCAACTGATATATGTCTCTGCTCTCTCTCTCTCTCTCTCTCTCTCTCTCTCTCTCTCTCTCTCTACCGATGTATATGCCTTCTCTCTCTCCCCCCACTCCTCCCTCCCCCTTCTTCTCACTCTCAAATCTATAACAACGTGTCCTCAGGTGAATACACACACATCTGGACATAGTTCTGGCTTTTTTGCTTACTAGCTATGACTTGGAAGTCTGGGTTTGCTTCCCCATCTGTCACAGCCCATATTCTTTATTTTTCAAATGGCAGTAGTCATAGGGTCATATGTGGATCAAATGAGACAAACGATGTGCAAACTCTGAGGTTTGCAGTTGTTGGGGCTCATCTTTGTCCCCGAGCTTTCGCTGAGGGAGGAGCAGACAGGGGAGCAGGAGCGGGAGCCAGCTCCGGCGGGCGCGGCGGCCATGAACTCCTGATCCGGCCTGATAAAGTCATCTCCCAACGAGGTTCTCCCCGGATGCCTGTCCATGGCTGGTTTCCAAGCAGAAAGCTGGCAGGGGCTGCTCCCCTTTCGTCTTCGCTGAGCCTGCTTTTCCATATTAAAAGAAGATGAAATGCACATTTTAGAATGTGAGCTTTTCCTGCAGGACACTATCCCCAGCGGTGGCAGGATGGAGAAAAATATTAGATGAAGTCAGGGGATAACTGAGTAACACGCTGATTTATAAACTCATGGAATGAAATGAGGTGTCTTTTCCACTGGTGGGGTTATTTGTTGTGGCCTGGCTGGCCGGGTTCCAGGGTGGAACAGGCTTTGGTTCCTGGGCAATAGAAACAGCAGGAACCGATTTTCTTCCTTGCTCCTCTTTCAAAAACACAGAGTGCAGCTGATGTCAAAATATGTCCCAGTCATAGCCCAGCCCATCCCTTGGTTGGCGTGAATGGGGACGGAGGCTCAGAGCCGAACATCCTGGGATGGTGACAGAGAAGAGCTGAGGCTGTTGCCACAGGGCAGGGCTCTGTGGAGCTTTTCCTGTTGCTCGGTGGAAATGAATTCCTCTAAAAATATCCCATGAAATATCCCCAAACTCCATGGGGTTTTTTATTGTAATTTTACCAAATTATATGTTCATTTGTGGGAAAGTGACATCTTTAGGAAATAGAATTTTTCCTGCCGTGAATATGTTGTAACTTTTTCATTTATTCAATTTAATAAAAATTTGTTTCTTTCTTAAGACTTTGCACATCTTATTATGCTAGACTCATTCCTAGATAAATTATAGCTTCGTATTACTATTGTGATGGAATTTTTATAAGAATGCTTACATTTTCTGTTTGTTGCCAAAACTTGAGCAAATATTTGTGTTTGTGGGCTGATAGCAATTGACTGGAGCCTGATTAGTCCCAATAGTTTGTCTTTTAGAGTTTCTGTGTAAACAATAATATCAAAGATACTAGTTTTAGTTTTTCCTTTTTGATCCGGATTTGTTTCTTTTTATTTTCTTACTGTGGCTTCTGAGGGCATCCTACTACTACTCATCCTGACTTGAAGGGAAGTAGTTTTTTGGTTGTTTTGTTTTTTTTTTTTTTTTTTGCATAAATGTTTTCATTTTTAAATAATTTTAGATTTATAAATAACTTACAAAGATAGTACACGAAATCCTGGTATGCTCCTCATCCAATTTCTCCCCTTGTTAATATTTCACATGGCCGTGGTACCCACGTCAAAACCAGGAGACCAACACTGGTACAATGATATTAACTAAACTCCAGACTTTGTACAGATTTCACTAGATTAGCTTACAAATTTTGTTTCACTCACTGTCCTCTACCCCTGAAATACAAGGGATTTTTCCTAAGAAGCCAAGAATACCTTTTAATTATCACCAAGGAAGGTTATAAATCTGAAGGTTATTGCCTTTTAAAAGAAAGGAGGTAAGCCAGGACCGGTTTGGCTCAATGGATAGAGCCTCGGCTTGGGGACTGAAGGGTCCCGGGTTCGATTCCGGTCAAGGGCATGTACATGGGTTGCGGGCATGTCCCCGGTGGGGGGTGTGCAAGAGGCAGCCAATCGATGACTCTCTCTCATCGATGTTTCTAAGTCTCAATCTCTCTGTATAAAATCAATAAAATATATTTTAAAAAAAAGAAAGGAGGTAAGAGAACAGAGAAGCAAGGGGAGGGAGTGGTGATGTGCTAGAGAGGAAGAGGAGGAGTTTGGGCTAATTCAAGCCGAACTCCCCACCCAGCCAATCAAACACCTGCAGGAACTTCTATCATTTTGCACCTCATATCCTATTAGGATGGGAGTGGGGGACAGCTTCACAGGAAGATGCCGCCACTGCGTCTGAGAGGCGTGGTTGCAGAATAAGAGCTCTGGATCCTATGCCCACTGGGTGGACATTTACTTCTGTTTCCACAGGCTGTGCCCTCCCTTCCTCAGATGACAACACACTGTTCTCCGTCACAGACCTGCTCCTCCACGCCTGTGTCATTGTTTCTGATGAGGCCAGCAGCCCTTGTCCTCCGCCTCATGCCCCACCACAAAGATGGGCATGTGGCCAGGCTTGGCCTACTCACTGGACTTAGTGATGGGTCCGTACAGTGAACCGGATGCTCATGCTGGTTCCTTAGAATCCTTCCAAGGTGCTGTGATGTGGACGAATCTCCCTTTCTTTCCTCTTAGTTCCTGGGCTGGAAGGATGTGATTCTGGAACTGCCTGCTGTCAGTTTCCCTTTCCTCTGTTCTGCCCCTCAGAGGGAATGTCTTGAAGAAAAACAGAAGGAGACGGACGCCAAGGAAGAAGCTGAAACGGCAGACCGAGAAGCAGTCCTGCCGATGTACTTTGAGCCCCTGCACCTGCCCCAGTCCATTCCGCTTAGAAGAATGGAGAAGTGACTCCCCGTTTTTGCTTAAGCTACTTTGAACTGTATTTCTTGGCTCATTCATGGTGGAATCAGCTGAATGAAGACAGGACTGAGGGTACTGATGCTGCCTCTGTGTTCCCAGTTTACCAACCTTACTTGCAGTCAATGCAGCTTGTGACAGTTAGTAGTGATGGTTCAAACAATGACTGTGGTCATTCACTGGTGGGCAGCAAGTGGGTGGAGCCCCCGATAGAGACCCGAGCCTGGTTATGATAAAGAAACGCCGGAGGCTGGGCCATGAGAGTAATGAACAGGCCACATGATGGCTGGTGGCGTCAGCACACATGTGAAGTGTGTGCACACTTGGATTGTGCTCAGAAGAGGATGATAACTTAAAGGGGGTCCTCCCTCAGTGGCCATTGTCGCCAAGACTTATTTAGTAAAGGAGTGGGGGGTGGGAGGTCCATTCTGCCGTGAGGGAGAGCCTCGTCGGGCACATAATATCCCTGCTTCCCTACCCGCCACAACCCAGGCATGCTGCTGTACTGCTGGGCTTACTGTCCAATTGTACATGTCACGTGCAGAAGAGTGATGGAAAATAACAAAGGCCAAGACAGAAGTCCAATTAACAAAATGGTGATTTCTGTTTATTTTTTCTTATGATGCATAATGTCACTTTAAAGTTGTGTGATTTATGCCCCACCAGTGTGGCTTAGTGGATTTGAGCATTGTCCTGAAAACCAGAAGGTCACAGTTCTATTCCCTGTCAGGACACATGCCCAGGTGGTGGGCTTAATCCCCAATAGGAGGCATGCAGGAGGCGGCCAGTCAATGATTCTCTCTCATCATTGATGTTCCCATCTCTCTCTCCCCCTCTCCCTTCCTCTCTGAAATCAATAAAAATATACTTAAGGTTGAATGATTTATCTAGGACCAAAGAAAAGATTTTTCAAAAATATCTTAATTTTTTTCTGACATTAAGAAATACTAAAGTATTTAAAAAATGCAATAAGAATTAAGGAAATAAACATAATCTAAAATTCCATCACCTGGAGATAAAAACCATTTACAACCAGACTTATTTCTATCAAAGAACAACCTTCAAAGCTAAATCCAGACTAGAATTGAGGTCTCTTAGTGCCTTTTTAAAAAATATTTTTTTAATTTATTATGACATATTTCAAATATATAAGTATAGAAAATGATACAAAAATTTGGGGATCTAAGGCCCACATATAACAAAAGTTAGCATTTTTATGTTTACTAGGAGAATCATTGATTGGTTGCCTCCTGCACACCCCCTCCTGGGGACTGAGCTCGCAACCCAGCATATGCCCTTTACTGGAATCGAACCTGAGACCCTTCAGTTCATAAGCCAATACTCTACCCACTGAGCCAAACCGGCTAGGACTCTTTCTGGCACTTGTTCATGAAGAAGATGCATCTATGTCATTTTACTTACTGATTAGTATTCCACTAAATAAATATGAAAATTCATTTATTCATTTCCTTATCAATTGACTTTCAGGTTGTTCCAATGTTTTACTATTCAAACAATGTAACCATGAATGTATTTGAGAATTTCTATGTTGTAGTATAGGCACCTTAAACTTTATTAGGCACTAGAGGCCCGATGCACAAAATTCATGCAAAAGTAGGCCTTCCTTCCCCCACCCGGCTGCCAGCATTGGCTTCCCTCTGGCATCCGGGATCTGGGCTTCCCTTCAGCCCTGGCTTCATTCAGAAGGATGTCCACAATGACATCCAGTCTATTTAGCATATTATCCTTTAATTATTATAGACTAGTAGCCCTGCACACGAATCCGTATGCCAGTACCTCTCCAGTAGCTCACCAGTAGCTCTCCTATAGCTCCCTTTACCACCCCCACTACCCCCATAGCTTGCTGCCTTGCCCCCTCCTGTAGCTCTCCGCTGCCCGCTTGTAACCCACTGGCCCACCCTCCTACTGATCCGTGATCTGGTCGTTACGTGGTTGGTCATTTCACTTCATGGCGTTAACAACCATTTGCATATTACTTCTTTATTATATAGGATTGCCAAATTGTACTAGCCACCCAGAGCCACACAGTTGCCTTGGATTTTTAATTAGTTTGTGCTGCTCCGTCTGTCTGGATCCAGTTGGCTGCTGCCTCCTCACCATTGCGTGGACAAAGGGCCTGCTTGCAGGCATCAAGTAGCAATGCTTGCAGTAGGTTATGAAGATAGCTTCAATGATCCCTGCCATTGCTGCTGTCTGTCTATCCTACTCCTCCCAGAGGCCTATTTCCCCTCCCTTGAATCTGGGCCTTGTGACTTCTTTGGCCAATAGGATGAGCTTGAATGACCTTGTGCGCATACTGAGAAAGTGTTTCATTTGTGGCTGCCTTCAGTGGGCCAGGTGGCAAAAGATAAAAGCTCTGCCTAGCTTTGTGCTTTGTATCTCATTAGCTTTTTAGAGGCTTATCTCCCAAGTCCCAAAAAGGAGTAGAAAGAGGTTGCCTGGGCTGAGGACAGGCCTGTGAGAGCTGGTTCTTGCCGAGGACAGAGGCCTAATCACAAGACCAGATCACCAGGCCTTCGTGGTCAAGGAGGCACCACAGGCCTGACAGCCTCTCAGGTGTCCCAGTTTGCCCAGTAACGTGCCTGAGCCCATCCTCCATGCGCCCGCCTCACCCTCCGAGTGCCCCCAGAGCAGGGGCATCTGAGGAGTCAGCGAGATGCTTGCTGCACCCGGTGTGAGCCTGGCTCAGAAGAAGGACGAGTTGGTTGCCTCCTTCCCATCTGCTTCCAGCCGGAGTCAGACAACCTCTTTCCCAGGCCCCATGTTTCCTAAGGCCCTGCCCGGGAGTCTCCTCCCAGCTCCAATTGCACTCCGCTGGTCCGGTGAAACCCCCAGCTGGGAACTGGCTCATGTCTCGAAAGCTGCCTTGTAGAGTGGACGCCGCCCAGCTGCATAATCAAACATAAGGAGCCCGAATGAGAAAATCACAACTTGGAATCACATCCAGAGCCTTGACCAGCATCTCAAGTCATAAATCACATCCCGCTCCCCGAGAGCAGCGGTTACGAGGGCCTCCCGCCACCCCGCACAGAGCCAGTCACGCAACAGTCACAGTGTGAGCAATGGGTAGGAAGAGAGGCAATGACCCGTCCGGCCCCACACCCCCCTGCCGGGGGAGGGATTCTGTGTCAGCAAGAGGGAGGGGCGTGGAAACCCTGGTTCTAGCCTTCCCGGGGGCCCAGGCCTCCTCCTGGCCCCTTCCCCAGCTCCATGCAGCCAGAGGCCTACTGGGGATGCTCAGAGCTTTTACTGAATGAGTCTTTAAAGAGCCCAATTTTAATGAAGAAATCTTTCATCTGCCATCCTGTTTCCGGGAGACAAGTTTGGCAGGACTTTTCACAAGTCACCAAGGCCCTGGAAGTGTGTTTGCTGGTGGAAAATGTAAGGCTGTGAGACACGCACGGAGATGTTCTCACTGGGTTGGGGGTGGAGGCGGCGAGAGGAGGAAATAAAACACCAAGCAGCAGTGCTTCGAGAGCCAAGTGGAGGAAGGATGCAGAGGTGCAACTGAAAGGGGAAAGTGTTTGACTGGAAATGTATGAAGAGTCCTTCCTGCGGGAAATTACATGCAGCTCAAAGACATGCTGGTCACCCAGAGGATGTGTGGGAGGGTGGGCGAGAGGGGTGGTGGAGGAGAGGGGGAGGGAGGGAGGGAAAATGTCACGGACCCCTGGACCAAGGCAGAGAGACTCGGTGCATACACACGACACCCCGCACCAGAAAAACTCTCCATTGTATCCCTTCTGGAGCTTTTTGAGCTAAAAGGAAAAACAAACAAAACAAAACAGCTGAACTGGAACGTGGAGCAGCAGCCTGCTGGGCCTCCGTCTGGGAGCGTAGGGCCGGCGCTCAGACACTGGAGGTGATGCTGACCAGAACCCTGCACAGAATGTTCTCCTGGCTCCCACACACTTCCTCCCTGTGCTGCAGTTTGCACGGAGGGAACAGCTTTCCTCATCCCGTGGCTGAGGGCTCCCATAGCACGTCTCATCCGCTGCATTCTGCTCTCACCATCACACCACCTCCCCTTCCACAGGGGACATGACACTGCCGTCTTGGTAGGAGATCAAGGCTGACACCACCTGATTCTTCTCTGAGGTTTTCAGGCCCCACGGAAAAGGGAAGGGTGAATATGCATGAACTCGGGAAGAGGAATTTTGGCCAATGAGGCTGTGGGATTTAAACACCTGTAGGAGCAAAGGGATGGGGTTGGGAGAGGTGAGAGATCAGGGAGGCATAGTTCATAGGCTGCTCTGAGGGCTGTGATGAGATGCGTGGTGAGAGGCATTGGGGTTAATGGAGGTGGCTTTGTTGAAAGGAAGTGGCTCTCCTGCATCCCTTAATCACGGAAAGTCTCCTTCTATGTTGACGGGAGATGCGCCTGGGGGAGTGGGGGGTGACGGAGCAAGGCTTTTGCAAGCTGATGAGTGTTTTCTCAGTGGACAGGAGAGTGTGTCTCCTGCAGCTGGTGGTGAACAAAGAAGCTTCTTCCTACCTCTTTCTCATTCACAGCCCACACCAGCACCAAACAACGGGGGAGAAGATGAGTGGCAGGCCAGGATGACTGCACATTTGGGGGATTAAAAACATCAGCCTGAGTTGTACACAAATGGCATCTTCAATGTGCTTCTGTTTACCCGTTGTCTGCTAATAAGGTTCTACTTATAGATGCAAAAATTTAAGGATGTCATCCTCAGCCTGGAGAGAAAGAAACTGTAATTTGCAGCTTTTGCGAAGAGTGATAACCTCATTAAGTAATGGGATTCGCTGTTGAACTGCTGCTCACAAAACCTCCTTGTCAAACCTGTTAATCTGAAAACAGCAACAGAACTACTATCAGATTCACTGACACACACACACACACACACCCCCTCACCTCCCAACCCCAGGGGATTTTACAGAAATACCTCCCTTCTAAAATAGCCTTTGCCTTTCAACATTTTTTATTGTTTCCACTAATGGGTTAACGATAAGTTAGGAGCGACTCCTAGATGGATATCGAATTAACCTTGGTGAAGAGTTCAAGGAGAATAGCATGTCCGCTTAAAAAATGATTTTTTTATGAAAAGGGTAATGGGAAAATGTGCACGTTCATTGAGCACTATAATGAATGGAAGTTCTTAGCCAAAGATCAGAAGGCAAGATCTGTCTGCGCTCAACGTGTGCGATTGTGCTTTTGATTCCTCGAATGGAGCAGTCGATCTTCCGCAGTGGTGCACAGAGTATGCAGAAAATTCTCCTTTCTGTGACATTCCTGCAAAAGCCAACGCCACTGTGTTCTCCAGAACTACTTTCCTTGTCAGTTCTTAGGGGAGAGACCCCTGAGGTAGGTCACCATTTTGGTCCCCATTGAATAATCTCTCTCTTCCCCATGGGGCCCTGATAGATTCTACCATCATGGGGGGGGGGGGGGAAAGAATCTACTCATAAATGGTCTGTTCTGCTGCTCAGTCACAGATCCATGAGCTATTGGAGGGGGGCAGTGTAGGGGGTGGAACTCCCTGGGGTCTGATAGGTGAAGAACCTGCCCAATGCCCTCAGCATATCAGTGAGGAGAGTGGGACTAAAACCCAGGTTTGTGGCTTCTGATCCAATCTGGCTTCTGGCCCTTAAGACACAGGGAATGAGGTGGGGGCAGTGCATGTACATGCATATGTTCAGGTAGGTACAGGCCTGTACGTCAGCTTCACACCCGCCCATGCACGCCAGCTGTGCTGTTCCCCCCCTTCAGTGATGTCAGCTTCCCACCACACAGACGCTTTATCCGGGGCCAGATCCTCCCTTCATCAAGGGTCCCTCCTTCCTCTCCAGGTCTGCAGGTGTTCCAGTGGCCAAATCTATGTTCAGACGTGACAGAAAAAGACAGAAATTCATGTAACATTTACTTCAGGATTTCTTCCCCTTGGACTTTTTATGTTCAGGACAACAACAAGGAAAAAGCCATAGAAGCTGAGTGTGCAGAGTTTGTGTCTAACTGTTGAAGGAGACAAGGATCCTTAGGATAATTGCAAGTGGGTTTTCTTAAGTGGCTCAGAAACTTCATGCACATATGAGAAAGGCCACCTAGCTTGGACCTGTGTTGGAGGAGAGAGGAAACATGAGCCTGGAAATGGTTTTGTCAGGGCAGAGCATGTAGCAGGGTTAACATTTTCAGGGCCCATTAAATTGGAAGCAAACCAAGGGCAGGTAGGGAGAGAAGGCTTTGGCGTTTACACCCAGCTTTCCCCAAGAGCTGTCCTGGGCCTTCCTTGCTGGCCTCAGCCTGGAACAACACTGACTCACCCTTTTCCCCCTCCACCCAATAGTTTCATTGAAAACCGTGCAGCCTTTGTCGAGGATCATTGCAAAACACTAGAGTTAGGAGGGAGGCCTCTGAGAAGGGAACTGGTCACAGGGGAGCAGGATCAAAACCCAGAAGCCATCATGACCCCCGAGCAGCTACAGTCACAGGCCAGAAAAAAGACAGGAATACATGCCAACTGCCTGGAATCCACAGCCTAGAATAGGATTCCAGAGTCAACAGACACCGAGTGGGGGGCTTTCCAAGCACTGTGATTGATTTCAATCCTCCAGACTACCCGCGGGGACAGCCCTCTTAGCCCTGGTGACCAACCAAGAGGAAGGAGATCCTAGAAGAGAGACTCGTCCAATATGATGACCCTGGGCAGACACGTACTGGGGGCTCTGGCCAATCTCAGGTTCCTTTCCTGTCTGGGCTGCCCTTCGTAGTCCCAGGCCAGAATGGGAAGGTCGGGGAGATGGGAAGTATAGTCCATAGAGAGCCCTGAGCTCCTGCAACAAGTCACTCCCAGGCCAGCAGCACTGGCCTGGCCACGTGGAGGGCCTCCCTTAGCTGTGAATTAGGGCTCTGAGAGGCTTTTCCTTGCTGTCTACTTATGGGAGCTAGTTCTAAGGAAATAAGGGACACCAAGAAGTTGATCAGGTAACATACACAGAGGCTCATATAAATTCCATTCTTTATTAAAAATACAGAAATACTTTTTACAGCATGAACAGAAAATACTGCACTGTCTTGGAATCTTAAGACTTAGAAATTTTATTGAATCACTCTCAGGCCTGTGACACACTGTACTAGAAAAAACACACACTGCTTCCAAAATTAAAAAAACAAAACAAAACAAAAAAACACGCCCAAATATTAAAATCATTAAGGCTAGTATTATTTCTTTTTTTTAAATATATTTTATTGATTTTTTACAGAGAGGAAGGGAGAAAGATAGAGAGCTAGAAACGTCGAAGAGAGAGAAACACCGACCAGCTGCCTCTTGCACACCCCCTACCGGGGATGTGCCCGCAACCAACGTACATGCCCCTGCCCAGAATTGAACCTGGGACCTTGCAGTCTGCAGACCGATGCTCTACCACTGAGCCAAACCGGTTTCAGTGAGGCTAGTATTATTTCATGAAACTGTACATATCTGACTATAGTGTACCTACCAGTCACTGTTGAAGGGAGTACATAAAAAACAGACCTCTCAATAATGAAAGAATTGGCCCCCCCAAAAAAGTTACAAACAGCAAAAAGGCTTTAAAAAAATTAAAAGCACCTTTTGATATGACGTCTTATATATAATAGTCTATTCATTAAAACACTGTACCTAGTAAAAATGAAATGAGCACATCAACTCACTCCTAAAGAACGTGCTTTGCTGGGAGCCTGCTTATTGCAGAGGAGAGGTTTGTAAATATATGCAGCAGAATACCTGTATGTTCAAACACAGATAATGTATCTGTATAAACTGTACGTGATGAAGTTAAACTAGAGGATAAATACTTTAATAAACTATGCTTTGAGGCACATGAGGAATAAAATTTAGGTTGTCTCTAAGTTATGGACACAGCATCTTTTCTCTCCCTGGCTTTTGTACCTTCGTGTAATGCCTATTTGCATGTAACCTAGTTATCTTATGTTTGCATGCTTTGCAAACTGAATTACAGAACCAAATTGCCTGTTATAATTTCCCATTATGTGGCACAATTACACAGGAACACTTGGAGGTGAGGGGATTGTCCCAATATTAAGAAACGCTGATTGCATCATGCTTGCAAAGAGCAAACATTAAGGAAGGCTCTTTCCCCAGATGGCAGAGTTTACTGCTTTCTCTCTCCTATGTAAATGCTGTACCCCATTACAATGAGTTCTATTCATTGATTTCTGGTCTGCAAAATTAGATCCATTGGTATAAAAAAAAAAAAGCTGGGCCCTAACTCTACACCATTTCCTAAACTCAAAGCGCCACACTCCCAGAGCACTTCTAAATAAAGCACGGAGTTGAAGCAACGTTCCCAAATTACATTATGCCCACAAAAGGTGAAAGCACAATGGATTTTCAAGTAATTACTGGTAGAGTACCCACAGCACTTACACCACTTCCTTTGCACACCTGCCTCACACAAGCAAAGGATGCACAAACTTCTGCTCCATGACCATTGTCTCAAATTCTCTAACTCAACCTTAAATGCACATATGAATATGTACACACCCACCCTTTAAAGGTCTTTAATTAGAAGGGAGGGAAGGCCATCTAGGCAGGGAAAAGGAAATGTGGCCAACCGTGTTTTTCTCTTTGGGAGATGAGGAGGTGACCTTGGAGATGAGGTGGTGACCTTGGAGATGAGGTGGTGACCTATTTGCACCCTTGGTTCCTGGCTCTTTCATGCAGTGCACATTAAAGACAGAAGCTCTCCCAGAGAGAGGTTGCAGTTGCCACTCTCCCAGATGGAGAGAGATCAGAAAGCCTCCTGCCTGGGCATATCGGGCAGAGAGGTAGAATAAAACAGTAGAAACATGAGATTAACTAAAGCCGAGTTACAGAAAGAATCTGAAAATAAGCCCCTCGGCTTTCAAAACAAAAGGCATAACATTTCAATCATCAGCATTGAACCTCACAAGCGTAGAGACCATGGATTTCCGCTTACTCAGATGCCCTCATTATTTAGCGAGAGCCTTGTCAGACAATTACAGCCTCTCATGGCGAGTAAAACACCTTCGAGTAAAACACAAATCTTCGGGCCTCCTGATGCTTAGAGAGGTTACAATGGCACCTAATTAACAAAAAGTTTTTACTGCGACTATAGAGAGACAATAGCAACAGAAGACAATTATGATGAAATGATTTTACTTTATTCATTGATTTAGTTTTCTTGTATGTACAGAATAAAAAGTAAAATATCTACAAATGTAGGTCAAGTATAAAATCTTTATATTAACAAAATTATCTCTAGGTATTTACAGAAGAGAAACATTCTAATCAACTATGTCTGTAAAATGGAAATGTCCACTATATGAAGTAACTGATACTTCAAAATTTCTGTATGAGATGAGAACTCATTTAAATTTTTTTTAAATCTTCAAGTGATCAAAGATATCGCTGAACAATGACAGCAAATTCAGTACTGAGGTTTATGACGTGATAGAAATGCACACATGAATATGCACACAAAGCAGTCAGTCCTCCAAACTCTCTCACCCTTGGGCAGAAACACTCTGAGTTCCTGCAGAGGAAACAAGTTTAACTTCCAGACAGACCTCAAGGGTGTGTGATCGTGCTGGATAAAGACCAGGAATAGAGCATCCCCTTTCCAAAATTTTGCTGCCTTTTCCCCTTTCCTAAACCGCATTTCCTTTTGGGAAACACATCATCATCTTCCCTTGCCCGCACTCAAGCCACTTAATATTATTGCACACATCTCAGCAGACTTGTAAATGTCTAAAAACAAAACCTTCTCCCAGAAATGCTTCTGATGTCGTCATTTTGTGCCTCATCTTTGGTCCTGACTGGACCCTTCTCACTTAAACAGACCCACTGGCCTGGCTTTGGTCACTGACAGATGCAGTCAGTGGGTTTGGACAAGCTGCATGTTCTATAAAGGACTTGGAATGACCGGAATTGCTATTGGATGTGAGAGTGACTCCATACAGATTGTAGGAGGTAGCATGGCTGGGAAAAACAACTCAGCTCATGCTTCTCAAGAGGTGTGTCAGATGGGCTCCAGGTCACATGACTCTTGACCTTCAGGGCTGAAGGAGGAGGGAGACCCACCAAGTGGGACGGGTATTTGGGCTTGTGCTTGAGGAAAGCTGATGACGGTTATTAGTGAGCCGTCAGAGTGAGTCACAGAATAGAGCAGTCAAAAGGGATTAGACTCTTGTTCCCAAACCCAAGGCCAGACGGAAAGGACTAGACCTTGAAAATGGAAAGAGCAAGTATACAAGCTGGACGTATGACAGAGCCCAGGAGTGCTGTGGGCGGGTGATGATGGGACAGTGGAAGGCAGGCCAGGGTCAGGAGTTCCAAGCCAGGGAGAGAAGAGGCAACTTGCTAATTCTTTATTTCTCTCTCTACCCCTTTCCTTCCCAAAGGCATTTGAGCTGGTGGAACAGAGAAAAAGAAAAAAGAAAGAAAAAAAAAGAAAGAAAGAAACATGAAGAGACAGGAGCAGGAAATGGAAAGTAAAAAAATGATGAGAAGGGATAGCAAAGTGATGGTTACCAGGCTTTGAGGAGGAGTCACGAGCCTGGGAGAGAAGGTATCACCGTAGATGAGATCAGACAGGAGGAGAGGCAGAACCTGAAAGTCATGAAGCAGAAGAGTGAGAAACCAATAGCCCCAGGGCCTTTGCTAAAGAGCACTGTGCTGGAAATGCCTTTAAAGGTCCTCTGGATGCCGCCTCGTTTTCCAGATGGGGAGATGGAGGTGTGGCGCGCAGTAATCGGAGAGCTTGTTTCTTTTGCATTGCACCATACCTGCCCCTACTAGGCGGTGTGGAGCCGGTGAGAGAGAGGGGGAAGAAGTCTCGTCACTGGAGGTGAGCCATTCAGGTATCCCTCAAGCTCCTTCCTCCCAGTTCCTCTGGGATTCTAGCGTTCTAGGTAGGAGGGCTGTCTCTGTGTATTTGCACACACCACAATATCCTCAGCTAACAATGCCTAAAGGTACAGAATGAGATTCCTTTAAAGCAGACTTAATATTGGCCTTAAAGTAGTCTATACATTGCAGCCTCTCACACTGATATCTGCATATCTATTTAAATTAACAAGTGAATTGTGGTTGTTATTGCACAAACCATTTGTACCCCGTAAGAACACATGCAAGGAAAAGACCTAACGAGTCTGGAGACACATCACTTTATACCTGTTAGTCCACCAGACACCACCCCAGGGGCTTTGGCTCACTTCAGAAGAAAACATGCACCCTCACATGACCACAATGGGCTTCCAACATCACTTGGAAAAGAATGTGTCCTAGCTTCTAAAGATGCCCCAAAAGTACTAAAAATATTCGGAGCAATGACAACGAATTGGAACATGCACTCAAGCTTTTGAGGTGATTTCTTTGAAGGTGAAACACTCTACGTTATGGTGGGGAGAGGGGGAATAGTCATGTGATTCTATGCTCAAAGCTTGTATGTAACCATTTGGGGGAAAAGAGACTCACCTGATATTTCTAAATAATTCTGTTTTTAAGAGAGGATATGAGTAAAAAATGGAAGAGGACCTGGAAAGTTCTCATCTACCCATTTCCTGTGGGCTGCATATTCTCAGTCTTCCTACCATCGGCACATATCCCAGTGGCTTGCAGGGAAGGTCCAGCTGGGCTGACCTTTTTCCCAAAGTGAGCAAGATTTTGGGAGTATAGGGGTCACGAAAGAGCTCTCTGCAGTTCACCAGCTGATGGAAACCCTACTCATTTCTGAGAGGCATCATGGATTGAGAAAAGATGTTTTAAAAGTAAAGTTGTAAACAATCCACTATTACTCTCTAATGCTTGCAGTGGAGTATTAGGCCAAGCAGAATGGAAAATCTGAAGACAAAAAGACATGAGCGAGCCCAGCCGGCATGGTTCGGTGGTTGAGCATTGACCTATGAACCAGGAGGTCGTAGTTGGATGCCTGGTCAGGGCACATTCCCAGGTTTCGGGCTTGATCCTCAATGTGGAGTGTGCAGGAGGCAACCAATTAATGATTCTCCTTCATTATTCATGTTTCTATCTCTCTCTCCCTCTCCCTTCCTCTCTGAAATCAATAAAAATATATATATTTTTAAAAAGAAACACAACATTATTTAAAAAAAAAACACAAAAAAAACCATGAGTGAAATACAAGTCAGTGACTTTGGAGGGTGACCGATCTGAGCACCTGAAGAGCCAGAGGAAATGAAGGCCTTGTGCTCCTCTTGTGGTCTGCTCCTTTAGGCCATTTTCTTTCAGTGAAGATAACGGGCTTCAAGAAAACTAGTGGCTTTTGGAGAAAATATGAACACTGGTCAAACATTCATTCAGTCAGTCATCCAAGGCATATTAATGAGGTGCCTTTTATATGGCAGGTACTAGGCAAGGTGCTGGATAGTACCTACTTTCTCCAAGTACCAAGATGGAAGTATTTTTATAGAAAATCTGTCTGCTCCAGAATTTTATCTAAGCAAGCTACATCAACTACATACTTGGCATACTTTTGGGTCTGATTTATAAATCATTGCTAGGTAGTTCTCCTAAGAGAGAGTGCTCTAAAAAGCAAAATCTCCTTTGCAATCCCTTCACAACTCTTCCCCCATTCCCACTCCTTGTTGCATTCGCTCAAATACACACTCACTCATGCCTGGACAAAGCACGACATCTGAGTTGGGCAGAGGGGTCATAAACTGTCTGACTCTCCCATAAATTCACAAAATGTACTTTTCTATCATCAATCCTAACCTGCTTTGGTCTAAACTAAAGCTTCCTTCATCCATTATATCACCAGCCAGTACGATTAAGTGGCAGGGCTTCCGCGTGCCAAAGCATCTTTTTCACAGTTTAACAACTGGGAGCGCCTGGCCTTATCGATGCTTTCACACAGGCTTATGTAACTCTATCACATGTTCATGTGAACACAGCCAGATTTACAACGACACGGAAAATTCTCCGGGCCACGCTTTCCGTGTGTGTTTGAGGCCACAGAAATGCCGCTCGTGTTTTATGGCAAGGCCGATGAGCCCGAGGACCATGACCTTCCCCGAGTTCTGCATTTCTATCGAGTGTCTGCTCCTCTGTCCTCATGCAGCGGGGCTGGGATCGCTTGCCAACGTCAGTTTGTAATAAGGGGTGTGGTTACTGCATGGACAAGCTCTGTTAAAAAGGGAAAGATTGCAGGGCTGGCTCCCTCTCAAACGTCTGTGTCTGATTCACAGACATCTGTGTCTCCCTGAGAAATAACTTTCACAACCAGAGCTGTCCAACAAAGAAACAAGCCACTTCCTATGGGAGTGAGCTCCTCCGCATGGGAAGTGGCCGGGCAGGGCCTTTTCTCAGGGCCGTGGGGAGGGGAGAGGATGCTGCCTCGGGTCGCACACGCTTACTCTGAAGTGACGCCCACGGCGGGTCTGGTGTTTCACAGTGGGCTGTTTGGAGAAGTGAGGCCGAGGGGAGGTTTCACAGGAGGCTCCAAGGAATGGCATTTGGGTTGGCCTTTGCCATAAGCCTCCACGGAAGTGCCTCTCAGGCTCAGGTCATGAGGTCAAGCTACAGAGCAGAGCATGGTGGGCTGGCAGCCCAGAGCAAATCTAAGTGGAATTTAGACCCTTTAGGTCCAGGCGTCTTCAAACTACGGCCCGCGGGCCACATGCGGCCCGCAGAGAAGTCTGATCCGGCCCGCCAGGTTTTTTGGGCAGTGAGCGCAGCCGAGGTGTTACAGTAGGAATTAGTAGTTCATATAGTCCGGCCCTCCAGCTCTCTGAGGGACCGTGATCTGGCCCCCACTTTAAAAAGTTTGAGGACGCCTGCAAGTTTAGGACGAGCATGGCATGGGGGCCTCCCCCGACCCCCCACCCCACCCCGGCCTCGAGTTTGACATGCTTGCTTTAGGCAGAAGGATGCTCTGTCCCCGCACTGCCTGACATCATTATTTAATCGGCTGCTGAACAAGCTTGGGCTCTTGAGTGGGTCTCTGCTCCTCTCCTGCCCCTGCCTCTGAGAACCAACCCTGGCCCAGCCCTCGGACCCGGAGGAGGGTGTCATTCTTCAGCTCTGGGTGCTGTCTGTTCCTCTGGAACCCCAAGCTCTCCCTGTAGGGTTTCGGCGCGCAGGTCTGGGGCCCTGCGTGGGGAAGCAGAGGGTGCAGGGACAGCAAATGTTCCCCTGAAAACGTGCTTTTGCTTCCCCGTCGGGGGAATTTCCTGGCGCGGGGCGAGCGGCGCGGGCTTCCTTCTGGAGCGCAGCGTCCCGGTGCCGTCCATGTGTGAGCATACCGCGGCGACCGCAGAGGAATTCACCCCAGGAAGTGTCCCAGCTGCTGTCCATTAGCATTAGAGCAAATTACACAAAGCAAATTGTTAGCAGACATGTTTCCGTAATATTTAACTGGTGGCAATAAATAAGAGCGATTCCCTTTCAAATAAATGCTGCGTTCCCCAAAACTCCGGCTTCCAATTGTCCGTGAAGGAATCATCTCGGAGGAGGAGGGAGGACAGACACCCTGGGAGTGCAGGCTCCTCCCGGGAGGAGCTCAGGTGCAGGGTGGGTGCGGCTGCTGGAGTGACAGGGTGGGGCGTCTGCAGGCACCTGTGTGTCCCACCACCTGAACAGATGCAGCGCCCGCCCGGGCATGGCCTCCTGCCGCAGGAGGTGCACGTGGCACAGGACAGCTCTCCTCCGCGCTTGGAGTGTGTTCCTGAACCACAACCCTGGGCAGGCTTTCACTTTCTCCTTAGCAAGAGATTGCCTTTTTAAAAATGTATCTACTCCTTCACCATCCCATGTTTTGATATCTGAGATTTTTTTTTTTTTTATGAGACCCCATCGGAGAAGAATTGAAAAAGTGTCCCATTAGAACAGACATCGAACAGCACCGCCTTCTGCTCGCACACATGAAAACCTGGCTGCTTCTTCAGAGAGAAAACATCATTTCTCATCTTTCGAGACCTCCTGACAATGACTAAATTCCGGTTCCGAGTCACCTCCGAGCATTTCCAACTACCTTCAGATATATGACAAAGTGCTCCTAAAACAATCTCAAAAAACAACTTAAAATAATTTTAATATTTAAAAAAGTAAAAAACGTCTCATACAAGACGTAAATACAAAAATAGACTATTGCAGCTTCAAGGGCTGGGAGTGTTAGAAGAGGTGCTCTTTTCTTGTTTTCCTAAGAAATTCATAGTTTTGTCACACCCCCCTCACTGATTTCCTTTTCGAGCACGCCCACCTCAGCTCGGCATTCCTCTGCTGTGTATTTCAGTATCGTACTGATTCTCCAGCGGAGCCCTTCACTCCTTTTTTTCTGCTGGAAGGAAACAAGCTTGGCAGCCCGGCTGACGGAAATGCCAGGAGCCAGTGTCCACCCTGGTGGGCAGTGAACCAGACGCTGAAGAATATTGCTCCTTGCCTACAGGTCTCCCTGGCTGGCCTCTCCCCTTTGGTCACAGTGAGCCTCAGTCATCTCGAGTTGGGTAGGCCCAGAAGCCCCCAGCTGCCTCCAGGGCACCCCCTGCTGGCAATAGAAGGTAAGCTCTTTCTGCCTTCCTGTTACAAAGCTTGAGACACACATTTAACCAAACAAACAACAGCTGATACACTCCCAGCCACTTCCTAAGGCTCTTCAACTACAGTGTCAGGTCTCTCTCTCTCTCTCTCTCTCTCTCTCTCTCTCTCTCTCTGTCTCTCTCACTCTCTCTCTCTCTCTCTCTCTCTCTCTCTCACTCCCCCTCTCTCTCTCTCTCTCTCTCTCTCTCTCTCTCACACACACTCTCTCACACACACACACACACACACACACACATCTTTTACCTGAAGTCTTCACCAAAGGAATAATGTGCTTCATAAAACATTTAAAACATCTTAGGCAATAGAATTGTCTCTATATTTTTTTTAAAAAGTGTTTAAAGAAAAGTATAATTGAAAATATTTGGAACATGAACACACACTCTCTAATTTGAAAACACGCAAAACTATAGCATTATACGTCCCAACCTGAAGCAAAGCTACGACAGTGGCATAACAACTACAACATCTGTGCAAGTGCGGGGCCCCACATAAGCTCACATTTAGACAAGAGCGACTCTAAGGTCTGTTTGGAGGAAATGGCCTGGCATGTTTTACATTTGCTGAGCTATGTGGCTGCCTGGTTTGACAAGATTTCTGAAAGGGGTGAAAATTAATTATTATTGCAGCAGTGCCGCAATGGTTTGGTCGGCTAAGTGCATTCCAGTGCAGAAACAGGCGAGGGAGAATTCCCTCCCCGCGCTGCTCTCTGATACGGCAGCATTCGTTTTCAGAGGAATGAGATTTCCAAAAAGTCAAACCTTAAATATCATGGCTTCAGCAATCTGTCCTGCTTCAAGTTTAATACAAAACGAGATAGCACCTCCGTGAGAGCAGTTGCACGTGAACATGGATCCAGTGTTCCCCTAGACTCGAGATGGCCACATCTCTCACCCCTGAAAACTACCCACAGCACCCCTTTGGCGTTGTTTGGGGATGGTTTCGATCTGGGGGCACAGTGTTCATGTTTTTGTAGTGAGGGGGGTGCTAGTGAGGGTTGGTGGGGGGGCTGTGAAAGTCTCTCAATGAGGTATATGTTGATGGAAGAGGCACCATGAGTTCCAGAGGGTTGAGCAGAATCAGTGGAGAAGTGTGGGTTGTTGAGGGGATTCCGGACATCTCACAGCATGGCACAGAGTATTTCTTATGATCTTCATCTAATGCTAACCAGTTTCCAAAGAATCAGTTTCCAAAGCTCTCCGGGGCTGCCTTGGGGTTTGGGCAGGCCATGTCCTGCACAAGGGCACCTGGCTGAGGGGTGAGGGGCAGAAATCCCAGCCGGTTCCACTCTCCCACCGAGACCCCTGCAAAGGCTGCCCCCTGGAGGTATTTGGGCCAAGAGAAACCCTGGGGTTCTTTTTGATCCTCACCCTTCAGATGGCAAAGTCTGGTCTTCATCTCCTCATCTCCAACTACGGGTTTTTATTTATTTATCTTTTAAGAAAGAGGAAATGCCCCTGGCAAAGGTGAATTCATTTTAAAGATATGTTTCCTGTTCAGTGAGAGAGGAAGGGAAAAAAGAGAGAGGGAAAGGGCTAGAAAGAAGCATGAAGACAAAGTTGTCCTTCTGTCTAGCAAATTGTGGATGCACCGTCCTTCCCTGGACACAGCTGCAAGGGGTAGAAAATCAATTTTTTCCCATTACTCCACCGCGAAGAGGGGAAACCTATTTGTAAACGAAATTAAACCCAATAATCGCATGTCTGCGTGTTTGTTAAGGACTAGAAAAATTAGCCACAGATACAACTACACAATCCAGCAATGTAACTAGCAACCAACACTCCCATTTCAAAGCTCAGTTGAGACATTTTTCTTGTTTTTTAAAGAAACACCCATGGCTAAATGTCACTAAGACTGTTCGGCGGGCCAGCGTATCGACACCTCAGTAAGGATTCTGGAAGAGAAGAAACTCCAAAGCCCCATCTGGGATGAACGAACTTTCAATTTCTTGCCTTCGCTGCTTGTGCATCAGTCCGTAATAATGATTGGCTAAAAACCAGAACCTTCTAGAAGATGGTTTCTTTCCAATTACCTTTGGGAGGTAATTAGGTCTTCCCTAATCCGTCTGCAATCCGCGGTGCTGACCTTGGAATAAATTCCCTATGCTGTGTAGGCTAGATCTTGCTCACAGAAGCCCTAACCCTCCTACTGAGGACAGAATGATCAGCCTGCAGGAGTGAGGGTCCTGAAATCTCATTAGCAGCCTGCCCTCTAGTGGGATAACACAGTACTTCAGATCACTGGGAATAGAAATGGGTTGTTTTTTTTCTTCTCTTTCGGAGAGCAAAAGAATTCAAGTTTTCCAGATAGTGCAAGGGGGGGCATTTATCTCCAAAGACAGCCTTCAGAGCTAAATCAAGCAAGGCTCACACTGATACGTCCCCGGGTCACAGTCGAAGACAGGTGGTGCTGTGGTGGGCGTGGCCACAAGGCCTGCAGAGCGAGACCAAGGTCTTTTCGCACCCGTGGAACCCTCCAGGGTTCACCTTGGGCGATAGCACTCAGTTCCCCACACTCTCATTGTCCAAATAGGACCCACTCTTATGGCAACCAACCTATTAGGAATGTTACAGATAATAGGCATTTTTGTAATTTTTTTTTGGCAAATCATTAACACAAAAGAGCCTTTGAAATGGGGCCAGGTTGACTTTTGGAAAAGGCAAGGCGTTTTGTAAAAAGACCCCGTCTCTGTGCCTGTTGTTTTGAGAAGAGAATCTGTTTTTCCATGGTGGCTGGATGTTGGTAAGGCAGAGATGATCTCGAGATCTGCTGTCTGGATTTTGCTTCTGTCTTCTAGAAACTTTCAGAACTTGGCCTGCTTCAGTTTGTCAATATGGTAACAGAGCTTCAGCGCAGGTCCTAGCTTCAGGCCCAGGTACTTCATAATCATGTCACTCTTCAGCAACAAGAGGGCATTGCCGTCAATCTCCTGGTGGAACAGGGTCAGAACACAGGAAACCCAGAAGATGGTCAGAGCGATCAGGCGGTGGCGACAGTGAAAGTGTGGTCAGGGGGTGAGGTTAGGGAACGTGGATGCACTTAGGAACATGTTCTTAGTCCCCACGCAATACCTTCTTTAAAAGATGGAGCAAACATGTTATATGCTCCTCTCCCTGGGGTAATTTAATACAGTGGATCTGTCATATTCCTACTTTATCAGGGTTGAAGGAATTAAACATAACTCCAGCAGGGTCCCCATATCTCACCTATGATGTCTATCTCCTCATCCGATCTAGGGCTAAATGAGCAAGAAGTGTGTGATGGACTGAGTGTCCCCTGACCCCTCCCCATTCATTTGTTGAAATCCTCACCTCCAAAAGGTGGTTACTTTGGAGGTAATTAGGTCACCATGGTGAAGTCCTCAAGAATGGGATCAGTGTCCTTACACAACGAGAAGATGACAATCTGCAACCTGGGAAGGGGCTCTCACCAGATGAAGACCAGGCTGATCTCGGACTTCTGGTCTCCAGGACCGGGAAGTGAATTGCTATTCATAGCTACTACATTTGTGGGAATTGAGGATAACAGCAATATGATAGAAAACTGACATAGAAAGCTTGGCAGGTTAAATATGAATTCTTATCTTTTTTTTTTTCTTTTTTCATTTACCACCTTTACATATTTCAGGATCTCCTACATGATTGTAAGAATGCCTGCTAACTGAAGGCTATCTACAATCCAGGCACCATGCTAGACAGTTTGATGCATCTTCTCCCTTAACCCTCAAACTGCTTAGGACCAGGCACTAATAGTTTGCCTGGTATATCGTAGGTGTGCTGAAAATATTTGTTGAATGCACGGATGGATGGATGGATGGATGGATGGGCAGGAAAACAGGCACTCCTGTTAAAGGACAACATGATGGAACCGATGGGGCAAATATCCCTCTAAAACAAACGAAGGGGTGGTTGCGCTCTGAGAAGAACCGGCCTCCTTGAGTGGTGCCCCCAGGGCTCAGTTCAGAACCACCCCCAGCCCCCAGCTCCCTGAACCTCACCCTCCTCCCATGCCTCCCCACCCCACCTCCCCGGGGCCGGGCCCACCACACACATACGTGCTTTCTGAAGAGCTCCACATGAGGCCCCAGAGCCTGCGGGTCAGCGTCTTTCACGAACCGTACCACGTCCTCCACGGTCCAGGTGGACGGGTTCCTGCTCCTTGGCCGCCTGCCATCCTGCCCGTCTGGAGAAGGGCTTGAGGCTGGATGGGTGAACATGGAGAGCAAGACCATTAGACACCAGAACAAGGGCCTCAGCACCTATCTGCTCCCACCGGGCCCTCAAGTCCAAGGTGCTGGTCTGAGTAACCTCCTGTGGCAGAGCAGGGCTGTGAGTGGCTGCACTCTGGTTGTGACCCAGTGTTCCTTCAGCTTCCCTTGTCCACCTTGAGCTGGGTGCTGATGCGGGTGGAGCCTAGGCAAACTGTTTGGTGGGAAACGTTGTCCTCTCGTTACGGGGTTTGTAATCATTGGCTTCTCCATTGCTCTAAGTATGTATCTGTAAAAACTGGGTCAATCAATGTAAAATGATTCAGTATCTTTCGCAGAAACAGTGTAAATAACTCATACGAGAGCCTTGTGTGGGTAATAATCCTTAATCCCCTTTTCAGGCCAGAAAAAAAGCTGAGGCTCTGACTAGTGAGGCCGCTTTCCCACAGAACAATCCTGTCTTAGAAGTGGGGGAGCCTTCGCTCTGTTCCCTTCTCCAGCCTCAGGGTGCCATGGTTCTCTGCGTCCCTTCTTCCTTCCACACTGTACGGTGCCCGAGAAAAGCACAGCCTCACAACGTAATGGTTTGGCTGAGAACTGGGCTTTCGTGGACATTGCCCTGCCTTTTCCTTGTTGCAGCTGGAAGAGGCCCCTGAGGTTGTCCGGCACGGGCACTTTTGCCGGGAAACTGTCGCCGTGTTCCCCACCCCCCACCCCCCTCCCAAGCCCTCTGCATGCAGATGTGTGCTCATGAGAGGTGACTCCACAGCCTTTAAAGACATCTGCACTCAACATGGGGATGAGGCATCACGGAATCGTACTTGCCTCTGGATCCCACCCCGTCGAAGCTTCGGCATTAGTCAGCGTGATAATAGGTGCTCTGGTTTCAAAGGCTGGAAGACCACGGTGCCAAGAATGATTTTAGAGTGATCAGAGCAGAGGGCAAATCTAATTTCCTGTATTTGATAGAATGAAAAGATTCCAGGCCGACTCACAGCCTCCTCTGCGGGAGCCTGAGTTCCTCTGAGCAAGGCCAGGGAACAGGAAGGGCAGAGCAAGGGAGGTGTGTGTCTCTAGGAGGCGGTGCGCCAGGGGATGGCGCTGGAGGGAGAGAGGCCCCCTCCTGGCGCCTGCTGCTCACTGCAGCATTTTTCACTTCTCCAGGCTGGAAGGGCTGCAGCCGGGCCTGGGAGCCTCTCTGAGGGGCCTTTGGTCACACAAGACAGAGCAGCAGGAGGCCTGTCACACCCCTGGAGTTGCTCAAGCTCCAAAGCACACGGACTCCCTCTAGAAGGAAGAGAAATGGAGCTTTCCGGTAGGTAGCAGGTTTGCAAAGCCTTTGCAGTGGCCTCTGCTCGCAGAGATAACAGACACGCCAGCCCCTCCAGCGCTGTGAAGGTGTCAGGAAGACGGACGGGTATGGCCAGGCAGAGGTGATGGACAGTGGTGAGATGTGATGGACGTGAAAAAAAAAAAATCCTGCTCCTAAAAGAACAGAGCGTACAGCATGCTCGCCTGGGGTCATTAGGGAGACAGCATTCTCCAGCACGGAGGACGCAGTGCACGATCCTGTCCGCTCCCTGGGCTGCTGGAGCCGGGAAAGAGAAACCCATGTGTAACTAAAGATGGCTGTGGTCCTTTCTAAAGCGGAATTCACATTCCCCGGGAATAGAATGACTAGGAATCAGGGTTCAAAGCAATCCCAGCATTCTCACAGCACAAGCACTTGTACTGCTACCTCCGAGTCTCTCCTGCCTCACACACCCACAAGCACATGCGTAATTCCCTTTTGTGCATTCATAAATGACTTAGCTAACAATGGGGTCACGAGAAGAGGGGAATGAGCAATGAGCTCGGAGTCAGAAATCCCTACCGCCCACCAGCTACTCTGTGCCTCTTGGGTGTGAAATAAGGGAGCTGGGAAGGACCTCGAAGGTCCCTTCCACCTGAGACACTGCATAGCCCCTTTACACCACAGGCTGCCCTTTGCAACACTCACGGGTTAGCCGCTCACACAACAGAGCTTCACCTGAGACCTTCATCTGTGTCCATGTGCAAAGCCTACGGGATGAAGAACCAACAGCGGGCTCCCGGTCCCTTTCCTGGCCCTGATCATTCTCTATGGGCTGCTGTTTCTTCAACTTGTTTCTCACGAATATTGTAAGAATCAGTGAATGTGTAGCTTTGGGCTGGAGCCAGATCAGAAGCTTCTGAAGGAAAGCCCATCAGTGCCCAAAAGGGGACTAGGCTGCCTTTCCTCGGGCTGCCTGTAGATCCCCTTAGCAGCCAGAGCTGGGCTGGGAGGAGACAGGGTGAAGGCAATGGGGAGGGTAGATCTGTCCTCAGCTCCTCCTCCTCACCTGCTCCATAGAATGCACCCTTCCTAGAAACAAGGCAGGCAGTGCATAAGGTGGCAGGTTAGCCCGCCATCTGGGCAGCATCAGGCAACTTAAAAGTGTTGTCTTTCATTGTTTCTATCACAATAGTCTTTCCTATGAGGGGAGGGAGATGGGAGACAGAAGAGGGCCTGCCCAATTCTTAGATTGTAATCAAGTTTTAATTTTATTCCTTCAAGACCAGCTGCCATGTTTGTATGAGAAGAGAGGATGCCTCTAGAGACCGTAGGCCTGAAGGGAGGCCCAGCAGGGCTGATTCATCCTCTGCCACCACTGTGGCCTCTGGGCACGCAGCTTGATCTCACCCCTTGTCCCCACTGCCCCTCCCAGCCAGCTCCTGCTTCCCCTCCCAGCCAGCTCCTGCTTCCCCTTCCAGCTGGCTCCACGGTCACCTCTCCGGGAAACCTTTCCTGACTCCCCAGAGGAAGCCCAGCAAGCTCTCCCTACCGGACTCTCCCATAGCAGCCATACTTGTCCTGTGGGGCAAGTCACAGCTGTGATTCAGTGTGTGCAATTGTTCTGTTTGTCTCTGGAGCTGCACCCTGTCAGCTCCATCCTTAGACCCGAGACGATCCCCTGGCATGTTGTGCTCAGTAAGTTTCTGCTGGCATCTCTCTAAGTCTTAGTGGGTGCAACTCTTCTCCCCAGAATGAACAGACCCTTGTCCTGCCTTCAGCCACCCACTCACATCACATACAGTGCTGTTCCCATCCTTGTTCCGGCGGAATTGTCTGTTCGTCACCCGGACGCCATACACTACGAAAGCAAACTCCAACTCATGGGAAGCAAGTGGGTGCTAATAACAATGTCTGATTTACTTTGTTCCTTGATTCTGAAGCCTGGACCTGAAGTTGTGTTTGGGAATTCTACAGCACGTCCTGTTATAAAGGCAAAAGTCAGGACGCTTTTGTTGTTTGCAGCCTCTTTACGGCTCTCAGTGATTATGTCGGGGAGGAGAGACGGGAGAGAGCTCTTGAGTTTTCACCCGAGGATCAGCAAAACACAACAGGTAAATGTGTCCTGTGATGACATCCCTTCCGAGTCCACTGGCAGAGGTGATGGGTGTGATGTATCGAGACAGCAGGCGGCCAGGCAAAGTGCTCACGTGAGAGGGAAGAGGGAAGGTTCGCAGCTTTGTCACGTCGTCCATATCCATTCCTCTGCCTGCAGCCTCATGCTGTGTTCTGGCCTCTGTAGTTTTAATCCATTTTGATTGGCACCATGGGGCGGGGGGGTAGGGGGGAATTCATTGCTAGATTCCTTCCAAGGTTTACGACTTGGGTCAAACCCTCTTAAAGGGGCTTGGTTCCTTCATACCAACTGCTTTCACTGGGGATGCTATTTCAGAGCAATATGGGGCAGTTCCTTGTGCACAGGGAAAACTAATGGCCCTCTAGAGGGCCCCCAGCAGGCAGCAAGGTGACAAATGGCTATGGCGGCCCATAGCTTTCTCTCTACTTGTTCCCACATGGTTTATTTCCATGGCTTCCAAATGTGGTTAGCTGTGCAAATTACGTTCAAACAAAGCATACGTAAAGCCCCACTCTGCAAATACAAAGGGGCCCTGATTAAAGAGATTGGGGTATTGGCGTCCTGTCTGCTCCCATCCCCTCTGCCCTTCCCAAGAACCTCAGAGGGTTAGTTGCTCATTAAATAGAAATGCAGCATATGCCTCAAACAAGCAGGCCCCCCTTCTGGGGTTGCAGAGGAGACAAATACGAGCAAGAAACCTCCCAAAGCTGAGGGTCTGGCTCCTACCATGGGACCGGAGGGAGGAAGTACTAGAGAAGAGGAAACAGAGTGCCAGCGGAGGAAGCAGGAGAGAAAGAACACATCTAATCGTGGGGTGTGGCTGAGCTGCCACTTGCCTAGCCAATAGCTTTTGTTCCTGTTTCTTCCTTTGTAACAGAAGCCCTGATTTCCCCGCCAGGACCATGGTTGCTTGGAATTGAAACTATATTTCCCAGCTTCCTTTGCAGCTCATGGCCATGTGACTAAATTCTGGCCAATGAGAAGTAAGCAGACGTGGAAACCTCAGTCCGGAGATGCCAGCACTGCCCTCTGTCCCCTGACCCTTCCCACCCACTTCCTTCATCTGGATGCTGAGAGTATGTATGGCTGCCTAGCTCTTTCTGGTATCTGTGGTTCCATTTCGCACCCCAAAGGAAGCACTGAGTAAAAGGGATTTGGGGAGCACTAAAGAGTTAAGGCACCCACAAAGGGTAAACAATTTCATTTTTTGGCAGTGTGTCCCTGTGTCCCAGAGGCTCGGCCACGTATCTCAGCTGTTAATCCTGCAGCAGCTTTGCTCCGGGGAGGCTGGCGGCTGTGTGTTTCTGAACATCCCACTGCCCGAGGGCATCTGCTGACTATGAACAACTCTGATTTTCAGGGTATCAGGCAAAGTTCTCACTAATATGTCTAAGTTGTCAAAGAGACCTTCGATAGTCAGGATACAGTTGGTGGTTTGCTTGGAATGGAAGGCAGTGGGAACTGGAGGGCTGTTTCTCCCCAAATCCCTGGGAGGCAGGAGTCCAGGTCTAATTCCAGAACAAAGAGCTGGTGGAGATCAAAATAAAGGACTGGAGGATGGTTAAAACTCAAGGGTCTGTGGGAAAGAGCCAGCAAGGGCTTTGGGTGCTGAGCTCCCTTGAGACCCCTCTGATGTGCCCTGGGTCTCCCTCGTCCAGGGGGACCGGATGGACTGGGACGGGCAGACATTTCTACAGCAAGTGATGGTTTTCTCCACCCAAATCGTGTCTTCCTCCCACTGCTTGAAATCCTACCCTTACGACACAGGGCCCGAGATTTCACCAGCTAGAGGCAGCACGCTTAGGATTACAAGTCAGTTCAATCTGGTGGTATCCTGTGATCACCACCCTGAGAGTGGGAGTTGGGTTGAGGAGAAGAGGTTGAGAGAAGAGAGAAGAAACATGTGAAGGCCAGAGGGACACAGGAATGAGGGTTTTGAGAGCCAGGAGCCACATGAGGGCTCTGGGGGCAGGTACAGTGAATGTTCACTGAACACCAACCATATGCCAGATGTTACTCTGACTCTGGGGATAAACCTGGGAAATAAATGCTGCCCCCTCATTTACTTTAAGACATTGGTTTGTGCCAGATCTTGTTCCCTTCTCTTGTTCTCAGAGATCAGATGGAACAGCGTCTCTCGCTTCTGGAGTTTTCTTCCCGGCCCATGGCCCTGAGTGTCAGTGTTGGGGAGTGGCCTCCAGGTTCCTCTACCTTTGGCCAAAGCCCCCACCCTAGCTGAGGGGGTCTATGCTCTGCCCTCAGGACTGTCTCCCCGTCACGGGGCCCCTGCTTCCCTCTCCATCCTCAGCCAGCAGAGGCGCGTCTGGGATAGGTGAGGCTTGCTGAGGGGAGTGTGTGAGGACCTTGGGTCCCACAAAGAAAGTGCTCATAGCTGTGGCTTCTTAGGGCTGCTGGCGGAGAGAGTCGAGGCTCAGGAGGAAACGTGGCTTGCTAAGAAAGACGGCCAGCTCTCGGGAGGCTCCGCAGGGGCAGGATTAAGACTCTCCCTCCTTGGCCTAGGCCTCCTTTCTCAGTACTTCTCAGCCCCTGAGTTGATGAGCTGCTCTGTTGAGGGGTATGCTCATGTGATCTGCAATGACTAACCTTTGTTGAGTTCTTACTTTGGCCTGGGCTTTGTACTAAATACACACGTGAACTTACTTAATCCTCCCAACAAACCTAGGAGGTAGGTGCTATTATTATTACTCCAGTTTTACAGGTGAGGAAACTGAGGCACAGAGACGCTCAGACGTGCAAAAGGTTGGACTTGCTCAAGAGAAAGCAGCAGATCCAGGGTCCCAGCCAGGTCATCCGGCTCCCAGTCCATGCGATTATCCACTGTGCTCTAATAGCTTCTATTCACTAACGAAATACTGGAGTTTGAAAATTATTTCTCTCACACACACACACACACACACACACACACCAGAATGGACGCTAAGCCATCCCTAGAATGACGGCACTTTCGTACTTCGCATCCCAACAAGCAACCTGTGACGGTGAGACGGAAGTGGGGTCACAGCCAGTGCTGTATGCATTTGGCAGATCTCTGGTTCCACCCATCTATTTGCAGCCGCCGGTGTCACCTACCACACAAGACAAAACTCTTTACTAACATCTGGTTCCTGGCACAGAGCTAGCCCACGCCTCTCAGACCTTCTTAGAGGGACGTGTGGCCAAATGGCCAGATCCTGCCAAAGACCCGGGAGCGGGAGGGATGTGACGGGCCCAGGCTCCAGGGAGGCTGTGCCTGCTCCTCCTGCTCCTGCCCTCTCCTCTGCTGGGTGCTTGGGGCTCGGGGGCTTGGGGGTAGTAGGGCCACAAACAGAACGGAGCCTGGGCCCCTAAGGATGCACCCACCAACTAGGAACACCCTCCTTAGTCTCCTGAACAAAAAAAAAAAACTTCTGTGGTACTTGAGCCACCGTAACGTTGGAGCCTACTGATTCCTACAGCCTCGCCTACTCTAACACACCATGTCCTGCGCTTATCCTCACAGCCCGACCTCAGCTGTGTTCAAGAGCCACAGACATGTAGGAGGGGACTTATGGAAACTTCGGGTTTCCCAGCGTTCCCACGTTCAAAGGGCCAGGGCCCCCTCCTCCCCCATCTGCTGTGGTCCTGCCCGGCCCAGGAGGGAGAGGCAGGAGGGGGCTGGGGTCCAGGCATGCATTACGTTACCGCATCTGTTTCCTTCCAGAGAGGTCCCGTTCCTCTTGGGGCTGCAGCCCGGGGGCCTCAGCCCCGGTGCCGGGGGGCCTCCGGAAGACAGGGGGCCGGTGCGGGGGCCGTCTCCGGAGTGCTGCCTCTTGCAGTACAGCGAGGGCGCGGCGGGCGCGGGGCCCCGCGGGCCGAAGGCGGGGCCGGCGGGGTCCAGGCTGTAGCGGCTCATGCCCGCGGCAGCCGCCAGGCGGCACTCTGCGGCGGCGAAGGTCTTGGCTGCGCGGAAAGCAGGGAGAGAGGCAGCGATCAGAGAGCGGTTCCCCGGTTCCCGATTCCGGGAGCCTGGCCCCCGTCTGGGCGAACCACCCTCAGCAGCAGGGCTGCGGCTATGAGCACAGGGATGAGGAGGAGTGGGCCCCTAGGCACCATCCCAAATAGCTCACCTCCCGGCAGGGACGCCCGCCTCCCCAACAAAGCTCATTCTGCTGGGCATGGGAGGTGTGTCCTCCGGGAAAAGTAATGATCTTGGTGATGGATGACTTGGAAATAAAAGTCAAACCAAAGTCTTCCCCCTCCATGGCCCGGCCCCTCTGGCAGTGTTCTGGGGCTCATCTGAACGCCCCTGCACTCTCTTGTCTGGCCCATCATCACTTACCCCTCTCCTGGCAATGTTGGAAAACTGGACCCCTCAGACCCTGCGGCGGAAATGTATTATAAAATGGTGTGGCCTCTTTGGAAAAACAGTCTGGCTCTTCTTCACGTGGATAAAATAGAGCTATCCTAGGACCCCCGCAATTGCACTCTTTAGACATGTACCAAGAGAAACAGGCACACAAAGATCTGTGCGGGAATGTGTACAGAAAAGTGCTCATAATTGCCAACACAAACCAAGTGGCTACCAGCTGATGACCGATGAAACAAAATGTGGTAATGCCACACAACAGAATATTATCCAGGCATAAAAAGAAATGAAGGACTGATACAGCTACAGGGGGTGCGTCTTAAAACATTATGCCACATGAAAGAAGCCAGACACAAAAGGCTGCCTAGAAGGTGGTGCCATTCTATGAAATGTCCCGGAGAGGCAAATTTATAAAGACAAAAAAAATGTGGGTTTTTTTTGGCATGGAGCTTGAGGGGATAGAGGATGCTAGCTAAAGGGTATGTGATTTTGAGGTATTGAAAATGTCCTATAATTGGGGTCGCAGCTGCATATATCTGCAAATATACTAAGAACCATTGAGTGAGTGGATTGCATGATGTATAAATCACATCTCAATAAAGCTGTTTTTAAAAGTCATGGCAGAAGCCCAGTGTTAGGTGTGAACACATTCATATATATATTTTTTACAGAAAGGATGAGAGAGGGATAGAGAGTTATAACATTGATGAGAGAGAATCATCGATCAGCTGCCCCTCGCACACCCCCCACTGGGGATGTGCCTGCAACCAAGGTACATGCCCTTGACCGGAATCGAACCTAAGACCTTTCGGTCCACAGGCTGACGCTCTATCCACTGAGTCAAACCAGTTTCGGCGTGAACACATTCTTGAGAGTGTTGTACAATCAAGCCCGAAGAGCACTTTGGCTGCTGGGCATGAGTAAGCAGAGCAGCCTAAGGGTGTGTGTGCCCTGTGCCTCACCCTTTGTGGCAAATGGAGGGCGGTAGGGTGTCTTTAGAAACCTAGAACTCAGCACCTTCACCTGGATGGACTGTACTGCCTCTCTTCCCTCTGGGTCAGAAGACATCGGTAGGAAGATTCTAAAAGGGACCAGGCTCCATAGCTATGTGTGAGGCTGCTTTGTGCATGGAGTGAGAAGGAGAAATACTAAACATCTACTGAGCACCCTCTCTGAGCCAGCATCATTGTAAGTCATTACATCCCCTTTACAAGCCAGTTCTCATAGCCTGGGACCCCGGTCCCCTCTGTGTCTCCAGGGGCAGGTGGTCCGGTATGCCTGAGGAAGCAGCTCCCGGGGCATGGCATGCAGAAGGCGCTCAATGAGTATTGGTTGAGCAGGCATTTGGGCCAGTCTTGCAGAATATGTATTAAAATGCAGACTATAAAGGATTCAATATAAATTCTTCATGCAAATGAAAGATAAGTAGTGAAAAAGAGATTGAACTGAAACATTCTGTTTATTAAATATTTTAAATCCAAATTAAATATGTCTATGGGATTCTGATAATCTAAGGCAGAGAATGAGATAGATAACTCACCAATCTGCACTATAGTTGGAAAATACAGATGCCGATGGAAAACTGTTCTCCTATGATAATGTGTGGAAATGGGAAACAAGGGAACAGACTGTGATTGGTTTAGAAACCATGGATGGGATCAAAGGGTTGTGATCCAAATTAGTTCATTAGAAAGACAAACAGACATGAGAGAGCATCAGGCACCAGCCCTCTGCTCAGCAAAGGCTGGATCAGGGATTCCGAAGTCAGCTGGTGGACAGCCACGGAGGCACCACCAAGCCCCAGCAGTCAGGTGCACACACCAGGGTGCCCTTCAGAACTGATGAAAACTGCCTTCCCTCACCTTTATAAATAGGGGCACTGATGCTTACATCACACCTGACAGATACAGTGAAGGCCATCATCCAGCCACGGGACTGCAAAGGACCTTCACAGCACACCCAGCCCAGTGCGTCCCCAAGGGTTCCATGCGTCCCTCTGGTGGGACAGGGAATGAGTGTAGGTGGGACTTGGGTGTATTAGTTTCCTAAGGCTGCAGAAATTACCAGTGAGTTGGTGGTATAAAACAACAGAAAGGTATTTTCTCACAGTTCTGGAGGCTGGAAGCCTAAAATCAAGGTATCAGCAGGGTCAGGCTCTCTCCAAAAGCTTCAGGGGAGGGCCCTTCCTTCTCTCTTCTGGCTAATCAAAACCTTTACACTGTTCAAGCCGCGAAGCCATCCCCCATAGAGGTAGGTGCATTACAGGTGCAGAGAACTTCTAGTAGCTTAAAAAATTAATAAAGTAGGACACATGAATGGTTTGTTACCTAAAACTACTATTTAAAGCCGGGAAAAAGAAGCACCAAATCTATACTTGGAGAGAGAACTACACTTTTTAAACGGTTTTGTGGCTGACTGGTGAGTGAACACCAGATGGGGCCAGCAGACCTGGGATCGGCCAGCCCACGTGCCTAGCAGGGATCCAGCCCCTGCCACAGACCCATGCAGACCACGTTCACGGTCCTTGTCTCCTGGCTTCTTAGGAAGTCCCTTCTCATCGGAAATGAGCTGTCTTGTGACCCTGGCACCTCCCATTAAACAAGAGGATTCCATCAGCTCAGCAAAGCAGGGCAAACAAAAGGTGTTTTATGCACTTCCCTTCTCTCACCCCCTCCTCTGTCCTGGAGGCTAAGGATCTTTCCTCCAGAAAAAGGAATAATCAGCTTTTGTCTGACACATGAGCCTGCTTACATGGACAGGCAAATGCACAATGAAGAAGCCTGCCACCTTTTCAGGGGTAGTGTCGGGAACTTCCTTTGCTAATCTGTGGAAAACGGTTTCGCCCAGCCGCTGTGTATGAAGCCGGTTAGTGAGGCTACTGAGCACTCTAGAAGAGTTCAAGCCCACTCAGGCCTCAAGGGATACCTGCTTGTTTCTCTGAACCTGACGCATGTCTAAGCCTCTCTGTTGGGGGATCAAATGCCAGGGTCAGGAGTGTGTGCTCTCCCCCTGCTCCCCCTCCCCCACAGAGGCCTCTGCAGAGGCCTCCAGGATGCCTGGTGCAGCCCATTCCTGCTGTTGTGGGGGAGAGTCAGGCGTGGCACCCAGAGAACCTCCGAAGATGAGTAGGAAGAGGTGGATGGACAAGAAGAAACCAAGAGCTAGAGAGAGAGTGAGAGAGCGAGAGAGCGAGAGAGAGAAAGAGAGAGAGAGCCACAAAGCAGCAGGGGCAGCACAGAGAGGGGAAGGGGCCCCTGTGTGTAAAACCACAGGCACTCCTGACCGAACTTCAGTTCAGCTGGCGTTGACCCTTGTCATTTAGAACACGATACCAAAAGTCGCAGAGTTAAGTGAGCTTGGACTTGAAAAAATTAAACTGGCACTTAACTTGGATTCTCTAACCAGTGTTTCCCAAACTTTTGACATATGTGTACCCCTTCTATAATTTTCGTAACACTGAGTACCCCTCGTACTCATGAGAACGTAGAATTAGGTGCAGCTAAGCACGGTGCAGTGCATATCCCCACCAAACTCCAGTGCAACGCGTACCCCCACCAAACTCTTCCCATACCCCTGGGGGTACACGTACCACACTTTGGGAAACACTGATTGAAGCCTTGAAGAGCAAAATACCTCCATCTGCAAAATTATTCTTCAATAACACCTATTCATGCAATAATAACCGCCAAAATCCAGAGCTTTAGACACTATTTTCTTCTGTTCTTTTCCCCTCTCCCCCCCACCCCCCGCCCCTGTCTCTCTCCACACACACACATACACACACCCTCCTCTCCCCACCTTATCTCCCCACGTGGGTCATAACCTCCCAATTGCAGGAGCAGCTGCCCAGACTGAACCCTTTCGACCATCGTCACTGCCACCTTCCCAGGCTGAGCCCGTGCCTTCTTGAGATCAGCTGCCAGCAGGTCTGCCCAGCCCAGCAGGCCACACAGCCCTGCCCAGGCTGGCAAGAAGGTCACTCCACCCCCCTGTCCTCCAGGTTAGTGTCCAGAGGGCTCCATGTGTGAACGGCTGGGCCAGTCTGCTTGAGAGATGGCCGCACCACAGAACTCTGGCCCGGAGACCAGATTAGAAAAGAAAGTACTACAGCCAGCCTGAAAACAACTGTGCCCCAGCTTCTCCGGGTGCCACCATCCGAGGAGCACAGCAGGAAGCTCTGAAATGCAAAGAAAGAGGCCATGGGGAGACAGGCAGAAAGAGGAAGGGGCCGGAGGGAGAGGCCCCAGGGAGCAGCAGCCAGTCCCCAGCAGAGCTGAACCCGCCGCCCCTGCTTGATCAGGGGCACGGGCCATTGTCTCCTACCTCGGGTGACTCTGCCACCGGGCAGCCACACACACTCCTCTGGACGCCAGCCGTGCCCACACCTGCTCCGTGCCCGCCGTGGGAGGCAGAGAGGCCTCCCTCCGAGGGCTTCCTGTGGCAGGGCCAGCAGCTTCCCTCCGAGCCCTCGGCGGCTTTCACCAAGGCTCCGAGGGAGGTTTGCAGAGTTCCTTCTCTGGGCAGTCCCGCCCCTCGTTCTGGCTCAGATAAGCCCGTGGTGTTTTCCCAGAGGGCCCTCGGCCGCCTCTCGTCCCAGCCTTCCCGGTTCAAAGGGCACCGGGCCACACCACCTAGGAGGCTCAGCATTTCATTTGCTTCAATTAAATTTCCCCTTCACGTGGTCTCTGGGCTGTGCAGGTTTTCTCTTTCAGCTTGTCTCGAGGTTCAGCTCCCTGAGTCCTCAGAATCAACCTATGACCCCTCCTCTGGTCCATTTACATGCATTTATATCCTTTCTCCCCTAATGAGGTGCACAGAAGCCAGCCATAATTCTAATGCCTGACACCTAAACGTCTTTACTCCTCCTCAGTGGTTCTGGTTTATCTACCCAATATTTCTGGTTTGCCTCAGACTTTGTTCTAAGCCTGTGGGTTGATTTCCTCCTGTGGAAATTTTGCCCAAAGGCAATTTCACCCAAAGTTAGCTGTTTGGGATCCTGAATGGCCTTTAGTTCTCAGGAGGAGAGCAGGTTGCGTAATCACCTCTCCACCAGCAGCTTTGCCGGGCCTCTGCCCCAAGGCCCATGGGAACTCCCCAGAGGAGGGGGAGGGGAAAGCGGGACACACACACACACACACACACACACACACACGACTTCCACAATCACGCTCTGTTTCCTTAACAGTCCCCACACTTTGGGGAGTTTCATAGAACTCTGAGGAAATGAAAAATTATTCTTGCCGAAACCGGTTTGGCTCAGTGGATAGAGTGTCAGCCTGCGGACTGAAAGGTCAAGGGCATGTACCTTGGTTGCGGGTACTTCCCCAGTAGGGGGTGTGCAAGAGGCAGCTGATCGATGATCCTCTCTCATCGATGTTTCTAACTCTCTATCCCTCTTTCTTCCTCTCTATAAAAAATCAATAAAAAAAATATTTTAAAAAAAAAAGAAAAGAAAAATTATTCTTAATCAGAGAAATGCTGAGTCCTGGAATAGAGAGAGGATGCCTTGTAAGTTTCAGTTCTAAATGGACACCCTGACTTTTAGGAGGGCTCCCTATACTTCCAAGTGTTCGTCTTGGGGTGCTCTGTGGAGAGGTCTCAACTACAAAAAAATCAAAGCTGGTGGGAAACAGAATTCTGCCTGGAATCCCGTGAGCGAGCTGGGAAGCGGATCCTTCCCTCGTTGGGCTTTAAGGTCCTTGCAACCGTGTGTGCGGGAGACACTCCGGCTGCGTCTGACTCCTGACTCACGAACATTGTGAGGTAACTAATGATATTTGAAACCACCAAGTGCTGTCACACAGCAAAGGTAACTAATACAGATGGGGTGAGGTGATTTGTCTCCTTCCTCTTGACCCTGCATATCCCAAATGGAAGCTGTGATTATTAATTCAGTAGCAGCTAGGCTGTATCTGCTATGGAATAGCTGTCCAGTTCTCTGCCAGGAAAGTTATGGGTTTGCGTTCAGCAAAGGGTTTACAGCTTAGGGGTGAGACCCAGAAATTGCCCACTGAGAGGAGAGAGCGTGTGAGTTTATCTTAGAAGCTTACTGGGTTACTAAGTTGCTTTAGCTCCTCTTGGCATGCTCTGCCATTTTTACCCTCATTCTGATTGCCTGGCCAGAAGACACTGGTGTGAATAAGCGAAGCGGCAGATACTGCCTTAGGGCCCACCACAGGGCCACAGGGAATCGGTCCAGGGGAACAGTCCAAAGGGGTAGATAGTCTCAATCATAGCTACTGGGAGCCCTGAAGGTTTGGGAATGGCTACTAGTTCATCTCATATACTTAGTCCTTTGTTCCCATCCGTCTTGTGGTTTCTGAGTTCTGATGTATGATCGGAGAACTTGGTCACCATCTTCTTGGATCTCCTTCGAGGCCTGGCCCATCCCCTATATCCCTTCCATCACAGACAAGAGACTCTTTGGACAGAGGCCTCTGCAGCTGACCCAGGAGTCCCCTTGTCTGGCCAGTTGGGGACTGATGGGTAGGGGTGTCACATGAGGCACAGTTAACCTCACAAAGAAGCAGATTGCTAGTAGATATTTTATTTGAAGAGAGAGCATGGGGCAGGGGCAGGGGTGTGTTTCAGAGAATTTCTGAGACCAGCCCTGTAGGAAGAAAGAGTCCATATGTCCTCTTTCTATGGGCTCGTGTTTTCCTCCTCAGCCCCTCACAGAAGGAGCTCTCCAAACAGCCAAGAGCCTCGTGGACATTTGCTGTCACCATTCTGCTCCTCTGATCTTGGGTATTGGCATCTTTAATCCACAAAATGATTTATCTTGTGATCCTAATTTTTTTAGTTGCATTTTAATATAAACACTTTCTATTAAAATATTATAAAATTGGTCAACATGATTCAATATCATGCCCTTTGTCCCATATTTGACGTACTGTGGGAGGCTTCAACAACTTAATTGGAACAGTCATTCATTCGTTCATTCATTCTTTTAACCAATAATTATTGAATACGTATCTTGTGCTTCCTTAGTATCTACAGGACTCAAAGGAGAACCTAAGCCTTCTAATGGAAAGAAATCCAATAGATTAGTGAACATTGTAAAAAGTCTATTTTAAATTCTACAAAAGCCAGGCTTTTCTATAGAGGTTATATTTTTCCTTTTGACTCAATGTTTTAAAACATGTACCGATATTAGAATTGAATGAATAACATCATTGAAAATATAATTAATAGCTTTCCCTAAATGAATCCTATTGGCACACAGGCAGAACTCAGATTAGGAACCCCACATTGGCAAATGCTCTCTACTCCATGCTCGGAAGATACATGAGGCCTTAGAATCTGATACAGAACTTATGGACACACTTCTTTTAAGCTTTCCATCACACTCTCTGTGAGGGTTCTTAAGACCTGAGCTTGACACTGATACTTTGTTCTCCTTCCAAATGACCCCCTCGGCTTGAGACCCAGACAGCTCACCTTCTTCCCATGGCCCACGGCTGTGACGGGACGAACACAGCTCTGCAATGTACCAATCAGTGGTCTGCACCAGGAGACCACAGCTGCAGTGAAATCTGGAGTAACACTCTTCTTTCTTTCCTTTCCTTTTTCCATCTCTCTTTTCATCATCATTTAAAGCACCAGATCAAACTGTGCCTTGTGTCTGGCGGGGCAGGCCACTTGGTGTGGGTTTTGCAGAGCAAGTGCTCCTGTGTCTGGAGTGACGGGCTTTGCCTGGCCCCTGGATGTCACCCAGCAAGGACATAGCTGGAGCACAAGGATGAGGACGAAACACTCCTTGGGGCCAAGTTAGAGAAGCCAGGAGAACAGAGGATCAGCGTGCTTGGACTGCAGTTTCCACCTATGAGATTTTGCTGAATGGGAGCTGGGGGATGTTTTGTTCTTTTATTTTTATTTTATTTTTCTAAAATATATTTTATTGATTTTTTACAGAGAGGAAGGGAGAGAGATAGAGAGATAGAAACATCGATGGGAGAGAAACATCTATCAGCTGCCTCCTGCACACACACACACACACACACACACACACACACCCGGGGATGTGCCTGCAACCAAGTGTACATGCCCTTGACCGGAATTGAACCCAGGACCCCTCAGTCCGCAGGCTGACGCTCTATCCACTGAGCCAGACTGGTTTCAGCATGTTTTGTTCTTTTACATCTTTTCTAGAAGAAGTTGACACAGGTGTGCCTACCACAAGCCACTTGTGAACATGTGTTTTGTGAGTCAGGTTCCTCCATTGGGAAATAGGACACTCCCCCCGCCCCGCAGCAAGTGTTAGGACCCTGCAGACAGACCAGCTGGGGAGGAAGAGCAAAGGGTCAGGGTTCTCCCCACTTCCTTTCTGTGTGGCCTCCGCTCTCTGGCTTTCGTGCATCACAAGTAGGGGGAGCCCAATCAATGACTGCCGACTCACTCAATGGATGCTTCTGTGTCAAGGAACTCATGCCACTGGACAAACTTTGTTTCCTCTTTGGAATAAACAGTCTTTTGGAAACATATCATAGATGTTCTCCGTAGAGCTATGATAGTAGACAGATTTGTAGTTCAACATGGAAGCAAATTTGGTTCCTAAATGCTGGGTGCATAAGTCCCACCATAATGAAACACACTGGGAGTGCCTGCTTCTCCAGTAGTTTTCTAGCTCAAACACTACAGCCAAGGAACAAAAGCATCAAGCCTCACACATAAATGTCCTTCCTTACCTCCCACCCCTACCATCCGCGTATCAAAAGAGCTTCTCGACAAAAAGTAAACTGTTTGTTCCCATCATGTTGCACCTTCAAAAGGCAGGAAACCAATCTCTACATTAGGTCCTGCAGAAGCGTTCAGCTACCACATCTGTGGTTTCCAGATCACCCCTACTCCTGCTGAGGAGACAATTTGGTCTGTTGTCTTGCACACAACTTAAGTCAGTAAATAGTCACCGCAGACTCGTTACGACTCAGGCTCTGCTGGGAACTGTGCGGTCCTCTTCCCAGGCCATTCTAGCAGAGCGATGAGATCTGGACCCAAATTCCAGGATCAAGCACCACTGTGGGTGTGTACACAGGGCTTGGGGAGCAGAGGCCCTGCTGCAGGTGGTTGCCAGTCCACAGTGAGAAAGTTGCTTTCCTTTCTTTCTCCCTCCTCCCCAGCCCTGCAAACATCCTCTTTTTCATCTGTATTTGCACATGTGCCCTCCCCCTGACCTCTCTGGTCCCTTATGACCCTATCTTCCTTTCCAGCCCATGGTTACCTCCATGGGACCCTGGGTTAGCTTTAGTGGCAACACTTTTACAGGGGAGGCATTGTCCTCGCAGAGGAAAACTTGTTTTACTGAAAGCACGAAGTACATTTTCCTGTGTAAGCAGGACTCGGTCAGCCCACCACGCTCAAGGTGTGGCCCCCAACCAGCAGCAGCACTGAGAGTACCTGGGCACTCGCTGGAAAGGCAGACTCTCAGGCTCACTCCAGCACCACCCACCCCATCTCACCCCACCCCCACCCACCCCGGAACCAGATTCAGCTTGTTAACAACATTTCCAGATGGTTCCTGAGTACATTAAAGTTTCAGAAGCACTGGCTAAAACTTATTTATAATTGAGATATTTCTTTTTTCAATATTCAAAGGTAAGGTACACTTTTCCCCTTAATCATTTCATGATGTCTAACCGAACCACAAATGTTATCAGGTCCATGTTTCTGTCTCCATTCTCCTGAAGCACCCAGAGAGCTGCTCTAGTTTCTAAAACACAAACCACGGATGGCCGTCAGTTAATAGACCTGGAGAAAAATGACTAAGTCTCTGGTCTAAAACCAAGAACTACCTTCCAGACTGAATTTAGGCGGCTGAGTAGGTCTGAAGCCTGGTTTCCCCTGGACACAGAAGAAAGATCATTTGGTGAAAGAGTTTATATTTCAAAAGTCTGAGGGAGGGTTTGGAAAAAGCTCTTTCCCTGGTCCAATGGGAGCCCTCTCTCTTAGTTTCCTCACTTTCACCTTGAAAGGCCCCCTCACGGGGCTTCTGGGGCCCCCTGACCTCCTGCTGTCCAGCACTACCCTCTGACATTTCCACAGGTGACTCAACCTGGAAGGGACCAGAAAGAGCATCTTGCCAGAGTTTTCCCTTCTGGCCCTAACTGGACACCTACGTGTATCACCAATAGTGGGGACATCACTACCACTCAAGCAGCCTTGGGTGGCTTTGACTTTGAAAGGTCTTTACAATGTCAACTCCACTTGACTTCTGAGGGAACTATCTTCTGAGAGTTCCACCTGGTTGTTCAGCTGCCAAGTTCTCCACCTAGAAGAGTGTTCCCTACATTGATGCTTCCCAAACTTTGCTGTGTGTCTTCGAAACACCTGGCACCTGTGGTTAAAGAGTGTGGGAGGCTTCTTCCAAATCCTTCCCCAGATCTTTGAAATAGAAACTCTTTCACTAAACTCAGCAGCAGCAGCCTCATCTGGCCCGGGAGGATAGGTACACCTGGGACCACCTGCTGGCGAGGGGAAGACAGATGGACAAAGCCTACCTGTCTCCATCCTGCCTTCCTGGTTCTCCGGGGCTTCCTCGGAGGCACTGGAGCGCCTGGGGAAAGGCTGGTGGCTGAAGAGGTCATCGCACAGGAGGCTGCGGCACAGCTTGGCGAGGAAGCGGAGGACGTACCCCACGCTGTTCACCACAGGCAGGCTCCGCAGGTGCTGTTTCCCGTCAAAGGACGCCGAGACTGGAAAACCAGACAGCGGCTCAGAGCAGGGCCCTGGGGAAAGCCACACACCTCAGGCCCGGAGAGGGGGGTTTTGTTGGCTGAGTTTTGTTTCTAGCTTACCTTCGTTTGGATTCCACCTGTTTATTTTTGTTTTTTTCAAGAATGCCCTGTTTCTGTTCCAGGATGCCATCCAGGAGACCACCTTGGGGGTAGTTGTGGTGTCTCCTTGGACTCCGCTGGTTTGTGACTAGTTCTCAGCTTTTCCTTGCTTTTCATGACCTTGATAGTTTTTAAGCGTAGTGGTCAGATATTTTGTAAAATGTCCCTCAATTTGGGTTTGTCTAATTTTGCCTCATTATTTGACTGGGGTGATGAGTTTGGGGGAGGAAGACCGCAGAGATGAGTGCCTCCTCATTGCAGCAGGTTAGGTGTACATGGCATCACTGGGGTTTAACCTTCCCCTGGCCAAGACAATGTTTGCTGCACTTCTCTATACTCTCCATTTTCTTATTGCCTTACAAAGAAGTCACAAGGTCCTCCCCACTCCAGAGTAGTAGAGGAATTAAGCTCTACCAATCTGGAGGGAGAGAGTCTCTATAGCATTTACAATCCTTGTAGAAGGAAGAAGTCTGTCTCCTCCACTTATTTATTTATTTGTTCAATCATTTGTTATTATCAGTACAGACGCATTGTATTTATTTTGTACTGTGGTTATCCAATACTATGTTACTTACTTTGTTGATCAAATTGTCCAAGCTTTTAGGATGACACCTGTGTCTCTATGACATGCCCTCATTTTTTAGCAACGCTTCAGTTACTGTCACTTCAACATGTTCCAGGTTCATCTTGTCTTTTCTCTGACCCAGCCCTAAACTCAGCCGTTTCTCCAACAGCTCTGGTTCCATTTATTGACAATTGATATTTAGAAACCAAGATAAAGTTGATTGGAAACTCAGCAAGGCTAAGCTTTTGGAAGATAAAAGAGGTGATCAGAGCTAGTTTTTATTTCAAACACAAATAAAAATACCCATTTTAATTAGAAATCAAAATAACCCACTTTTCTTATGTAGTCCTTCATAGTGTGACAAGAGCTTTAATACCCAGGACCTCATTTAGGCCTCCCAACTGTCCTGTGAGGAAAGTGGGAAGGTTGCCCCATGTTACAGATGAGGACACTGCTAAGGGTCTGGTTTTTCCAACTCCTGGGGCCTCTAAGGGGACTTGCCTGTCATTTCCATGCTCCAGGTGGCCCTGATTAAGAGAGGCAGCCAAGGAGCTCCCAAATGCTCACCACAGGGTCATCTTGGCCATTCAGATGCCCTAGCAATTCCTTCCTGGTGTGGGTACTGTTGTCTGCCTCCAATACCATAGGAGACGGGGTGTGTTGGAAACTGAACACACAGTGGGAGGGTCTGGGACATCAGGTCTGGCCCATAAATCACTGTACATACTTTCCTGGAGGAGCCTGGGAGATCAAATAAGTGGGGAAATTCCACCTCCTGGAGGAGGACATGGATTTGTGAGATCAAAAAGTCTGCCCCTGCGGGAGAGGGTGGTAAGGTGAAGCATCCCAGCAGGTGTGCAGGGAGGGGGGGGGGGGCACAGTAGTACTGGTTCCCGAGGCCCAGCAGTTTGATTCCTTTGGCCCATTGTGTCACCATTCTTTATGTATTCTGCCATGAGAATATTTGGAAAGCAGTGCCCCAAGGATCAGGTTCTTGTTGGAGAGTGTGTGGGGGAGGGAGGAGGTAGGGGGCAGGCGGGGGGTATCTGGCTATTTTTCCTTGAGTCCCTCCCTAAATCACCTCAATGCTGTTACTTAGCTTTGCTGAGCTTCCCTAACCTAACCCTAACCCTAACCCTAACCCTAACCATCAGTAACATGAAAGGCCACCTGGACACTTCTTGGCCTCAAAGTGGTGGCACAAGGAGTCCCCTCGGTGCTACTGCGTTCTCCAAGACACTAAGACCAAGCGCTCAGCCCTGGCCTTCCTGGGAATCCTTCAGCCAAGGGAAACTTGGCGAGGCTCTGCCCACATTCACGTTGGTGCCAGGCAGCACCGAAGCTCCTCCCCAGCACCAAGGCCCCTGAGGCCACAGAAAGACTGAGCAAGAAAGCAGGGAAAACGAGGTCAGCTCTCCCAGGTTTGGGGGCAGGAGCCACAAAGAATCAGTCAGGTGGGATTTGCTCAAGAAGGTGGGCACACAGTACAGGAGGGGCTTTCTCTTAGCACCTGTGTCTGGAGCCCTGCTATTTAGCAGGGAAAAGGACAGGCGTTTGATCTCAGGTTGCAGCCCAGGAGAGAGCCTGGCTCTCACACAGAAGCCAGGAGAACGGCCAAGAAGCTCTTGGAAGCTTTTCGCAGCAGGTCTCTCCTCCTGGCCTCTCTCGGTGCAGTGCTTGTACCTCTGCTCACATCTGCTAAAGTCTCTTAAAAGTCACCCTGGGTCAGACACATGCACTTGGACCTAGCCAAGCTCTATTTTAATCCACTACCAGCAAGTCAGACCCAGCTTCCTGCTCAGAGGGAGCTCTAGAAGGTGGGCAGCCCATAGGGATCTGGAGTTACGGACACAGACAATAGGGTGGTGAAGGCCCAGAGCAGGGGGTGGGGGCAGGCTAGAAAGGGTTGGGGGGGCAGGAAGAGGACATATGTAATATTTTCAACAATAAGGAATGAATGAATAAAAGAATAAGTGAATGAAACGTGCTGCTTTGGTTCTTCAGGATGGAGCCATATTGGAGTCCTCTTTCCCCTATTCTTGGCCAGTCAGCAGGGTCACTAGCACGGACCCATTGCTGGGAATCTTATCCCTTTTCCTTGCTGATATGGAGGCTGTGCCCATGATGCTGGGCCAGAAAACACCACGCTGTCCCCTTAGAGTTAAGGGTGACAACCACTGTGTAGACCACCTCCAGTAAGACATCTAAAGGGGGCAGAGCTCCTGATTCTCCTCTCACTTGTGGTGACAACTTCTGCCTCTGGAAGCTAGTGGGTTGGGGCTGAAACTGGAGATGGGCAATGACAGTGAGAGAAGGGATTGACTTTGAAGGCTCTTGTTTAAAAAAAAAACATGCCCTGGGAGATGGAGTTGGCTTGCATGGCGATAGGAGCCATGAAAAAGGCACGGAGAGTAAAGGAGAATAAAGAATGACAGGGGCTGATAAGCTGGTCAAGAAGGAGCTCTTTAACAAGGAGGTATTCAAGTAAAAACCTGAAGGAAGTTCAGGAGCAAGTCACATGGACAGCTGGGGAAGAATATTCCAGAAAGAGAGAATAGCAGGTGCGAAGACCCTGGGGCATGAGCATGGCTGGAGGACACGGGAGGAACAGCAAGGAGGAAGCTGTGGCCAGGGCAGGGTAGGGGACTTTGGAGAAGTGACCAGGAGATCCAAGAGGTGGTCAGAACCAGATCACATGGGGCCAGTAGTCCCTTGTAAGGACGTGGGCTTTTTCTCAGAGTGAAATTGGACCATTGAGGCTCTGAGGCACAGGATGGGCATGATCTGGCTTATATTTCTTAAAGAACCAGAGTGGTTGCTGTGGGTGGTAAAAGGGGCTGGATTCCAAATATATTTTGATTAGAGCAATAGGACTTACTGAGGGTTGGAGGTGGGGGTGGGAGAAAGAGGAGTCAGGGGTGAGGTTTCAGGGGGGACGTCATCTTGTCCAAGTGTGGGAGCATCTTCTCCTTGAGCTCTGAAGGAGGCTTTCAGCACACAGGCTCATGAAGGGCTCTGGAGCCCACCAGATAGAGACCAGACCCCGGCCACAGCCACTGTCCCCCCAGAGAGGGCATGGCTGCTTTGCCCTTCAGAGACACCCATACCCTCCTCATGCACCTGCCCCAGAGCCTTACCCGAGACCATCTCACCGCCATAGCCCTGCTTGACCAGGGAGAAGACCAGCTTCTGCTGGTGCGCACAGTCGATACACGCCTGCACGGCCTGCTGCAGGACCGCCGACGGCCGCTCGGGCCCGAAGTGCTCCGGGAGCTGCTGCAGCTTCCTCCTCTCCAGGTAGGGCCCGGCGTTGGCCTGCTTATTGATGTAGAGGCAGACTGTGGAAACAGACCCAAAGCCCTCAGCACAGTGCACATCAGCTAGGGAGCTGCTCCCTCGGCCCTGGCCTTGGAAAGCTGAAAAGGGGCAAAAGTGGGAGTGATTCTTCCTACCTAGTAAGCAAAAGAGGCAAAGAAGCCCATTGCCCCAACTGCCAGGGCTTGTTCCTAAGAGGGCCTCCTGGTTGGGGACAGATGGACAGGTGGGTCTGCTGTGATGCACTCAGATCTGACAGCTATGGGAGCCCATGTGGACACCATGTATAAATGCACTTTCGTGCTGGGCATGTACCCATACAGTATATTCCCATCTTCTCCAAGGGAGCAGTCAAGCTACACATACTGTCTGCCACTTTTGATGAGTGAAAACATCAATATAATGTTGATTGCTCCAAAAACTATGCATTCAACAGCTGAAAATGAGTGCTATTTACAATTTCAGGGAAAATAATCAGCCACTATTCAGGTGAGCACAATCAATGGGTTTCCACAGATCTGAAGTAAAAATAGTTTGAGCACAAGCCCCCAAATGTGTATCTATTTATTTATAGGGCATATTCAGTCTTGCCTTTAGTGATGGATTGTTTACATTTTAAAACATATCTGAGAAAAATAAATTTTTAAAGGATGAGCTAAAAACATATATGAATAATAGGTATCACATTTTCTTCTGTACATTTACTCTCTTCTTCTTCCTCCTTCCCCTGACCCTTCCCTTCCCCAGCCCTACCCCAGAGCATGAGCATCTTGCCTCGGGGGCCACTGATGCAAAGGAGAGTTGAAGAGGGACTTTAAGAGAACACCAATAGTGTTACTGACCAGTAATAACAAAGGCAAAGAAAATTCGTTTTTATTGACCACTTATCACATTCCAGGCACTTTGTATATTTTATCTTGTTTCATTTTGAAGACAAGCTTGGAATTAGGTGTTATTCCTCCTTTACTACTGAATAAACTGAAGCTTCATGTGGTTAGAGGGATTCGTGTCTGTAATTAGTGGAGCAACAGGGATTTGGACTCAGCCTTTTTGAGGTCTAAGACTATGCCCTTTTCAACCTACCAGGCTGCCTTCTCTTCCACTCATCCCAGGTGATTAAGTAAATATAATTAACAAGAACCTTCATGCCAGACAGCATGCTAGGCCTTACAGAGAAAATGGTGAACCAAGCCAATGAGGTCCCTGGCTTCACAGGTCTCAGTGGGGAGGCAGGCCTTCTCAGAGAGTCATAGGGACTGACATGGGACTGGACTGTGAGAAACACTGGTACTAGGAGAGCCTGAAAGAAGCTTTTGGCACACAGGCTCACAAAGGGCCCTGGAGGTCTACAGATGGAGCATAGCCCCTGGCCAACACCACCATCCCAGGCCTGAGATTCCCTGAGGACCTGGCAAGAGGCCCGTGAAGGAGGCAGATGTGCCTGAGCTGAGATACAAGGGAGACATAGGATGACCGGAGGGAAGATCATTCCAGTTGGAGAGAAGAAACTGTGCTAAGATCCTGTGGTGGGCCCCAGGGACTAAGCAGAGCAGTGGGCTGGATCACAGAGGGAGGGAACTTACAGGGCTTTGTTGGCCATAAATGGGAGGAGAATGAAGGAATTTAGGTGGGAGGGAAGAGGGCAGTGCAGAAGGGTTGTGATGAGGAGAGTGTGTAGGAGGGACTCTGTGTGTGTGTGTGTGTGTGTGTGTGTGTGTGTGTGTGTGTGTGGTGTGTGTGTGTGTGTGTGTGTGTGTGTGTGTGTGTGTGTGTTTGACAAAATCTGATTGCTGCTATTCTTACCATGGCTGGTTGCTGAATGTCCCATGAGAGACACTGAGCTGAGTGCTACCCTGACTGAATTGGAAGGTGCCAGGTGGAATTAAAGGAGATTAGGATCCTTGGGAGATCTGGAAGTACAAATAGGGGTGGAAACTCTTCAAGGTAAGCAGGCTCACCATTGGTGCAAAGTAAACCTGGATCTGGAAAGAAAAATCTAGGCCCCCAGCTACTCCTCCCAGTCCCACCCCAAGGCAACCAGCTGAACCCAAGATACACTGAAAACCAAGTTTCACATCATCCAAACTGTGAGACATTTAAACTCACATGCTCAGAGAATCTGGTCATCCTATCTGCTGTCTAGCTAACAGAGTAAATCCTTTATTTGAGCTATGTCGATGACAGCTCTCTAATTCATAAAGAAACTGTTCGATGATGGTCAGGCCATCACAGCCTTGGAGTTCATTCTCCTGACCTACCTGTGAGAGCCTGAGGGACTCCCACGCTGGGGATGGTGGCTGCATCCTGAGGGATGGAGCTGAGGTCGGGCTCCGGCGTACTCCGTAGAGGTGAGAGGGCCAACGGAGTCAGAAGAACTGGAGACTTGAGCTGTAAGAAAGAGCCCATTTGGTCAATGAAAATCTGGAATGCTCTCTACACCCTACCAGAATAATTCCTGGGTGGCAGTAAACCTTGGCTACTCTATCTCGCTGCCACCCCTTTCTACTCTGCAGCTTTGGGGGCTGAACTTCAGATTCACGTCCATGTCCAAGATTCATGTTTGGGGTCACACTCAGAGGTCAGCTTAAACAGCACTTCATTTGAACCAAGGAAAGTCTAAGAAACTTTCATAGCCCAGGGGAGCCTAAGAAGATACAGTGATTAAGTGCAATGTGGTGTCCTGGATGGATCCTGAAATGGAATAGGAAAAAACCTAATGAATCTGAACAAAATATGGACATTATTTGATAATGATGGTTCAGCAGTTGTGACAAATGTACCACAGTAATATATGATACTAACAATAGGAGATACTAGGTATGGGTATATGAGAATTATCTATCTTGGCAACTCTTTCCTAAATCTAAAATTATTCTCAAAGTGAATTTATTTTGAAATATTAAAAATAGGATCTGAAAGAATAAACTGGGTAAAATGAGGAGGAAGGAGGCAGACATAAAGCTGGAAGAAAGTTTACTGCCCAGGACACCTTACTCTGACATATAGCAGCTGATCCTCGGCCAGCAAAGCCAGGTACAGATGCTGGGCCAGACAGCACACCACAAAGGTATGAATAATTCACCGCCTGGGCTTTGGCCTAAATCTCCCTATGTGCTGGGATCTGCCCTCTCCTCATCCAGCACCGGAAGGAAAGAGAAGCTGTGTCCCACAGCTTTGTCTATGTCCCTGCCTATAGTTTTCATTGGGGATTCCTTCTTTAGGCTTACTCTTTCTTTATACCCTTACCAGCAGGGTTCTGAGGAAGTGCTGTAGGGAGCAGAGTTAGGGGAAATTGAGTACCTCACAGTGTTTAACCTCAGATTTTGGTCTAAAAACCTACTTGTTGAAAATGCAAATCAGCTCCAAAAACAAGAAGTTTGTAGCCGATGATTTAATTCCATTCCTAGGAGTCAGCTTGTTTTGGGGCCTACTCATACCTTTTCCTCCCTGCATTTGGAGGAGAGATTAAACACCAAAGGAAGGAGGAGCCAGTGTTCTTTGGCCTTGAGACCTGCTTGGGCAACATGTCAGACAAATCTAAGATCCTGATTGAGACCTATTTGCACTAAAACTTCCCTAGGAAAACGTATTATCCCAGTCCAATATACTGCTTGCATCACAGTGAAGACAGAGGGGATGCTTGGATGTGGGAAGGGAGTGGTCCAGTGTCCTCGTGCCTTTCAGAGGTGCAAATGGGGTGAGTATATAGGGTGTGAAAGCTGGACCTTTTCCCCACCAGCACCGCATGGGGTTCAAATTCTCCTCTGGGCCCTGAGTGATGCTGGAACTGCTGAGGTACAGCAGGGGTGAAGGGGGGAGGGAGGGAGGGAGGGAGGATGGGGTGCTGAGGCTCTACCTGAGGTGGGCTGGGAGGAACAGTGGTTGCATTTCCTTCTGACAGAAGAACCCAAGTAAGAAGACAATGAAGTGAGTACTCCATGGGCACGCAGAGAAATATGGAGGAAAAAGGGAAACAAAAAACCTCATCACTAGATAAAGTGGAATTCAAAATCCCAGCTTTGTCTGTGAGCATTATATGGTGGTATCCTGTCCACTGTGTCCTGCGACCCCAACAATCTTTAGTAGAGACAACATATTTCAAGGAATGCTTGGTGTGATTGGGTTTCTTACAGAAACTGGTGAGGGGCCAAGTTCTATGTATCATCAGGCATGGGTCAAAGCAGCCAGCCCTGCAGATGAAGAGGGGACATGGGACATCCAGCCTCAGGCATTGTGCACAGCAGAGCTCAGAGCAGGGGACACTGGAGCCAGCTTATCTGGGTCCACAGAGATGATTGTTAGATTTCCAGTCATATTGCAAGTTGAATGTTAAATACAGCCATTATTTAAAATGACTGAATACATTTACTTAGGGTATTAATTAAAGTATATTAAAAACAAGGATAATACAATAGATACTCAAAACTCATCATTTTCCAATTATTCTACAGTTGTATCTGTATGCAAATATGGAAATACAGATGCAAGAGTGGGTTGTTCCACATCTTTTCTCAAAACCATGTTCAGAGATGTCACACTGGTGATTTGAAATTGGCCATATTGGGAATATTTAGACCTTGGAAATTGGCAAATGCTACAAATTAGGACTGGAATTATTACTTTACTGATTTGTAGATTTAAGAAATTGTTAAAAATCCAGGCTAAACTTAAAAGTGTGTCTAGTCCGTAGCTGTTACACTGTAAATAGGACAAGGAATTGAAATATCTTTTGCGTTCAAAACTATATTATCCAGTACAGCAAAGAACTCACATCCTTGACAGATGAAAGAAGTTCCAACATACAACTTCACTTGTTTACGTTTGTTTTACTCCTTAACATCTGCGAAAATATCAACTAACATTCACAGGGAGCTACACTCAGAATGCTGGAAACATCTGCCAGCCTACCACTGCCCCTGACCTATGGCTGAACCCAACACTGACCCCTGCCCCTGCCCTGGGGTGAGGCCTGGGGGCGCTACAGAAGTTCAAAGGAGAGAGCCCCTGCCATCGGTGCTGCATACATACTGTCCAGCGGAGGGAATGGCCCTGCCTTGTGCCTGTGTGATCATTTTCCACCATGAACCACAGGTGGCACTCCATACCTGTCATCAGCAAGAGGTGACCTTAAAAATAGGCACAGGGAGTTATTAAATATCAATTCTTCCCTTGCCTGCTATTAAGCTGCATTTAGTGCTCAAATATATGATTTTCAAGCATATAAGATCTGTATAACCAAAGGAGCATTGAAGCCAATTCAACATTTCTAATGAAAACACATTTTAGAAAGATGCTTCAAAGAAGTGTTGAAACAAACAAAACCCTATTTCCTTAAATTTGAACATTCTCTTAATTGAGATTTTTGTGAATTTGACTTCTTATTACTCAGTGCCAAGAGTATATACTTTGGGGTAGAAAGGAGGAGATGACAATAAGATAAGGGAAACAAAACCAAGTGTTGTGTTGGCCCATATTCATTATAAAATTACTTTCCTTAAAAGTAAAATTTCGAATAAACAGAAGACTGTCCTTTAAGTACTTAGCTACAGCTGCTGATTATTCCCAAATATCCATGCTCCCTATTCCTTTAATAATGGAACCTCTGAATTTTAGCTCATCACCTGGTCACCCAGCACTACATTTTCCCATCTTCCTCGGAGTTAAGTGAGGCCAAGTAACTGAGTCTGGCCAGCTAAAGATGCAAGTATAGGGATGTGACTGGGCCCTTAAAGAGGAAAGACATGCTTCCACTAGCTCTGTCACCATTCTGCTGGCTGGAGGTGTGGGATAGGAACTAGAGGAGTCATTTAAGAGCATGAAGCAGGGACTTTTGTTGAGATGGCAGAGCAACAATATAGAAGGAGCCTGGGTCCCCATTACCATCAAGCCATTGTATCAGTACAAGATGGCCTTCCCAGACTTTAACATGAGAAAGAAAATATTAGCCTCTACTGTCTTTAAGCCACCATTACAACAGCTGACTTTGTATCCGGAATAATATAACTGCCAACACTTAAGAACATTTTAACCATTTGTTTTTAATATTTCAGGAATGAAATTCTTTCTAGAACATGTTACACTTTTCTAACTCATTAAACTGAGCAGACAGAACATAATTTACTCTTTTTTGAATCAGAAAGGGTAATTACTATTCTGAATAATAATACAAAGAGATAGTGAAAAGGTAGAGGGCTGCTACCCTGACAATAAGTGGCCTCAGGCTCTGGGGGTTGGTTGATTCATGACTAATTCATGCCATTTTTCTAACTCCCCTTACTACCAAACCATCAAGGATCAAATAAGAAAATGCACACAAAGTGCTTAGGCTAGAACCACAAACATAGAAGTGCTCAACAAAAGTTACATATCATTGCTATTAGTTTTAGTTATTATTATTATATATCGGAGACAAATGGCTACTTTAAAAGTCCAGGTTTTTTTTTTTTCTGCTTAAATAAGAATTCCAATCATAAAGACACAGAAATGGAAAAATCTTGCTACGTGGAGACATGGAGTCATCCATGTCTACAGAAAGGGAGCTAGGACAATCTACAATAGCCAGAATTTGGAAACAGCCTAGGTGCCTGTCAGCAGATGATTGGGTCCAAAAACTATGGTACATCTACACAATGGAATACTATGCTGCCATAAAAAAGAAGGAATTCTCATCATTTGCAGCAACCTGGATGGAATTGGAGAACATCATGCTGAGTGAAATAAGCCAATCAATGAAAGAGAAATACCACATGACCTCACTCATTTGTGGATGATAAAGAACATTATAAACTGATGAACCAACCAAGCAGTAAAGCAACCAGGCAGACTGTCAAATTACAGTGGGGAGGGGAGGAAGATCTGGGGGAGATAATAGATCAACCAAAGGACTTGTGTACATGCATATAAGTACAACCAATGGACATAAAACTCTGGGGAGGGAGGGTATATATGGGAGGGAGGAAGGGGGGCAAAAAAATTCAATAAAATATATTTTAAAAAAAAGAAAAAGAAAGAAAGAAAGGGAGCTAGGCCTTCCCCTTGGTGCAGACCCTCTCTCTTTATCTCTTAAAAAAAAGTCTTCAATGTGTTTTTGGGGTTTTTTAGTCATGGGGTCTAAAGGTTCAGCAAAGGACCTAAATCAATAGCAGATGCTGCAAATGAGATGTAAAATTCTGTTTAATAAGGAAGATGTCTTTTTGCATGGTAGTCCGGTTACAGCTCTTCAGAGAAAATTAGTGTTAAGAGGTGTTTGCTTCCTTTGACGTGAATGAGAAGGGGACAGTAAAGCCATAATGATCCTCTCACAGCAGTGAGCTTGTCCCAGCAACGTGGCTGTCAGCCAGGGCGGGCGAAGAGAGAGGTGGCCAGATGGGCCCTGGGAGGAGCCACGACGACCTATGAACTCGGGAGCACTGACAGCCAGTTGAACTTTCCCTTTTCTGCCTATAATTCACTCAAGACTCAGAGAAGGGGTTAAATGTCACCACCTGTTATTGGTCTTAAAGGAGAAGCTTGCTCCCTACTTGGGCCAGAGAGAGTTTCCACATGTGCAGGAGCACATGACTGACAGAGCAGCTCGGGAGAGCACCAGGCACAAAGTGACAGACAGCAAGCAGCACAGCCCTGTGATGCAGTCAGCACGGCCAGCTGTTCTCAGAACCTCCTGGGGGCGAGTCTGCCGAGTCTGCTGAAGGCTCAAACACTTCTTATTATGATAGTGTTGGTAGTGTAAATATATCATAAATGTTATTACTGGTGTGACAAAATTATGTTATTTATTATTTTATAATGTCAATATTATTGCATATGTTACTGTTCTATGTTATTAACACATGATCATAGAATTATGATGATAATTATTATTATCCCCTTGATGTCCAGCTGTGTGTGTGTCTTCCCTCCCCAGACATCATCCCCTTCAAATCTAAGGCTATTAATAAACTGCTATAATCGAGCTTGTAAGACATGTCTACAGTAAAAGTAAACAAACTCAGGGAGGGCTCGAAAGCATTTTCTTAGTAATAAAATACGAGATCTTTAAGAGTAGACCAAGTAATATCTTATTTTGCTTGCTCAGCATTTTTTTATTTTTTATTTTATTTTTTTAGCAACTTCTGGCTCCCCAACAGTGTCTCAGATTGTTAAAATTGGGTGGTTATTTGGTAAATATAATGAAACCGTGTCGTTTCCTTGCTAGCTTCTCCACAATTAAAACATTTTTGTTAATAGCAAAAGGGGCCTCGGAGTCTAAGAAACTGCCAACATAAAGCTGGAGAGACTTAATAGTGTGCCAACTTTGTTTCACCAAATAGGACCTTTTTTAAAATTAGCAAATCCTGACAACACGCAACACTTAATAAAATAAAATAAATGTTAACACCAAAATATTAGGAAGCAGATATGTCAGAGTAAAGGATAACCCCTAAAGTGGAATCATTTTGGCTTTATGAAGCCTTTCGGATGGTTCTTATTTTTCTCGTGTCATAAGTGGGTCGGAACTTCATGCAGACGGACACCTGGCTTGGAGCCATTCTTCACTGACACTTGGGGAGCTGTCTGGGAGCTGCTGGCCTGAAATAATTCCCACCCATTTCCCCAAGTATATGGGAGGTGGACTCTAGCAAGAGCTGTGGCCCCATGTTCCCCAGTGAAACTGTGAGGCATGGGCATGAGGCCTGCCTTCTTGGTGCAAGCCTGCGGCGCCTGCTCAGCATCCCAAAGCTTTCTTCCTGCCCTGAGGTGTCTCTGAGTGTTCGGAGCACTGAAAACTGCCCTTTTGTAGGAGACAGAAAAATTGCAAAGTCCGGTTCATTCCATGGAGTGAATTTCCATTTTTCCTGGCTCCAGAAGTGCTGTGTCTGTCAGTAATTTTCATTCTTGGGTCACAGCTCCCAGGGGAGTAGGAGAAAGGCCAAACAGAAGAGAAGGCTTTTCAGTGTGTTTCTTCTTCGGCTCCTGGATTCGCTCCCTGGCTCTATAAACAGAGAGCCTGCCCCGTCCAGCCTTCCAGATGCAATTCCCAGCCACGGGCCACTGGGCAGGTAGTTAAGCGGGAGACCTGCCCTGGGCCAGCTTCAGAGACAGTTCTGAAGCTGAGGTGCCCATGAGGAAAAGGGGGGTCCTTCATTAGAAAAAATAACCAGTGACAGCCCTGGCTGGTTTAGCTCAATGAATCGAGCATTGGTCTGTGGACTGAGGGTTCTGGGTTTGATTCCACTCAAGGGCACATGCCCGGGTTGCAGGCTTGATCCCCAGTTGGTGAGGGAGTGCAGGAGGCAGCCAATCAATGATTCTCTCTCATCGTTGACGTTTCTATCTCTCTCTCCCTCTCCCTTCCTCTCTGAAATCAATAAAAATATATTTTTTTAAAATAACCAGTGACAAAAGACTTTACCTAAAAAGTTTTCGTAAAACCAATGACCCCCAAATAACTTTGAGTCACTTCCCCCCACCTACCGTTTTTCACTGCCAGCAATTGGAAGAAGTGCAGAGAACCAAAGGGATAAAGGCTGAATTCATAACCAGCTCTTCGGAAGCTTCGTCTCTCTGCTCACCTGAAATAATTTCCATACATTTCCCTAAATCTACGAGAGTTAATTGCCAATTTGCATTTTGGTTTGAGCATTCAGATCTCAAGATGGAAACATAAACTCTTTATTTCAAGACAAGTAAATGAAGGGAAACTCCTGAAGCTCATTTTCTGATGCCCAAAGGGTTATGGGGCACAAGCTGGTCTTTCCTCTCTGGCAGGGTCTGCAAACACATCTTAGGGCTGAAGCTCGTCTGCCGGTCTGGGTTGCTCCCTGTGACCGCAGTCACAGTGGGGAATTTACGCTCCACATCTTAATTCGTAAAAGGGTCACAGGATTTTAACTTTGCCTGAGACGCCTCCTTGGAGCCAAATGACGTCAACAGCTTTTATAAGCAGGAAACCATGAATTCACACCCAGCTTTTTCAGGATGAGTCCCCTCCTTGAAGCTCCGCTGGGGAACACTCTCCTGTGTCCTTTGACACTCGCCTGCTCTCGTTATTAGTGTGAGTGACTCGTGGACATCATCTGCTTCTACTAAAATAAATGACGAATGAGTTCTGGGAAGTGGTTTCCAGAGCCGCCCCAAAAGGCACAGTCAGGGGAAAGCTCAGTGTCCGAAACATTATTTTAGAGGTGAGGCTGCCTAATGTGTCTTTCGCTCTGACCCTAAAAATGGCCTCGCCTGACAGCTCCCCCCATCTGGTGTAATTTGCTCTGTCCATTTGTGAAAATGCTCGTGACAGCAACAGCATGCACCGTGTACCCTCGGGGCCACGTCCCTCACAGCTCCACCGACAGATTGGTATGGATCCCGCCTTTCCCCAGCTCCCCACCTTTCCTCACATTCCCCAGCGGAGCTCTGTCCACACACCCATGCCCCAGCCCGGCAGCACCGCGGAGGAAGGGGGTGATGGAGCCGTACCTTGTACCCAGGTTTCCGCCCTCTTTTCTTTGGGATCTTCACTGCTGGCAAAGAACCAGCGGAAGCAGAATAAAGGTTGTGAACTGCCATCGTCACGGGTGTTGAGTGCAGTGGGGGTCGGCCTCGCTTTCGCCCAGGGGTCCTCTGAGACTGCATTTCTGCCGGTGCCAGTCTTGCAGGAGAAGTGACAAATCCTTCACAGGCAGAAGAGGTGCTAAGAGTCAGTCCAGACACAAAGCAAAACAGAAATAGAAGTGTTCGTTTGGTTTGCAAGGCAAACATGGATCCGGTTTGGTGATTTTGGCCATACCACCCCTTATTGGAGGCGAAGACCAAATACAGGAGGGAGCCAGGCACCAGTAGGAGCTTTGATGGTGCTGCTGAGCTCCTGGTCTAATTTCAAGGACAGCACATTTCCATGGGTCTCGAGTGAAGTAGGAAAGGTCCTGGCTAGGTGGAGAGGACAACAGATTCCCATCGCCAAACACAATTGATAGGATTACCAGCAACAAGGCAAGTTTATCTGTCCGTATCTCAGTTTCCACAGTTAGTTCAACTTTGAACTGTTAGAATAATAATATTAAATAGACATAATCATGCTCTCATAGTCACTCCTATCCCTTTGGTTGGGTTGTAAAATGTTACAATCTCCACCCTCCCCCCCCCCCCGTGAATGAAATTTAACAGTGCAAATCAATTGTGATAAAAGTCAATTGTATCCCTCCATCCAATTGTAGACAGAGATTCACATACGGAAATATTTATTTTAACCTGATTTGTAATTGCAATAATAAAACGGACACAGCCCAAATAACAAACAATAGGGGAATAGTTGATTTATCTACAGAATAAAACAATCAACTAGTTAAAAGCCTTTAAAAATATCCTTAATAATATGGTGTTGAGGGAAAAAGTGTCACACAAATGGCACATAAACATGACCTCAATTACACAAAAAGGTATATAGTGAAGAAGCAAAAGGAAACATGCTAAAATGTTACCAATGGCAAAGATGGTAGGACTCGGGGTAACTGTTCACCATATGAAAATCCATTCTTCCAGGTGAATAGTACCCCACATACTATAATATTTTTATAATTAAAAATACCAACAATAAGCTTCTCAAGTACAGTTGGCCAAATTTTTCAGCAAGATCTTGTTGCTTATCCCCAACCCAGAGAACACAACCGATACCATGAGCTCAGGGATCAGAGTTCCTGGAATTTTCAGGAATGTGGTAAATGTGATAGAGCTTTTGACTTTTACCCAGGAATGATGTCAGGTAATAAAATTGGTTTCTGAGAATCTGTGGTACCGAACAGTAGAAATGATAGGCTCTTGCTCAAAAGGCTGCAGGCAGAGTTGGGAAAGATGACAGAAGCAGTCCCTACACTCTGTCTGGGCAGTATGCAGGGACCAGACTGAATTTTCATACTCTTGAGATGGTGATGCACTCTCTTGTTTTGATGGGAAATTTAGGTAATCTAGGTATGATGGAAAGATTGGTAAACATAACTACATAGAACTCAAGTGTTTTCATATAGTAAAAGTAAAATCATGAAAATGATTGAAAATCTGAGGAATCTATTTGTTACATATGGGCCAACAAAAGGTTAACACAAAGAATGTCTTTAAATTATTAAAATGAAAATAAGGACTCTGATTTAAAAATGTGAAAGAGAGAGGATAAACAGAAATAAATGGTCAATTATCACATGAATATATTTTAAACTTTACTGGTAACCTCCTCAAAAAGTGAATTGATATCACTTGTGGCTCTCAGACTGATAAATGTGAATAATCCTGGCAATACTCTATTGGCAAGCGGGGAGAGGAACAGGCACTATTATTTACGGTTGGCAGGGGTAGAAATTAGCTAACCTTTCAAGGAGGATAATTTGAAAACCTCTTTAAAACTCACACATGCACACTTCCTGATCCAGCCATATTATTCCTAAGGATTTCTCCTAAGAAGATAATCTGGGAAGAACACAAAGATATATGAACAAGGATATTTTTTGCATATTAATTGTAATAGTGGAACGCTGGATGCAAGCAGAATATCTTTCCAAACAGCCTGAGTTTAGTATATTATTTCACATTTGTAAAGTATAATACTTAGTAATTTTAAGTATATATGCGTGTATGCATACACTCATGCATATATGAACACTGCAAAATAGTCTATATCGTATGATTCTAGTCATATATTTTATGTATATAGATATAGATAAATCTGCATATGTTTAGGCATAGAAAGAAGTCTTCTCTGATCTTTATGGTGATAAAATCTTCTTTGCCTTTTTGTAACAATTTGGAGTGTTAAAGCAGTGACCAGGGGAGTTCTGTGGATCAAGAGCCAAAACCACTAGAAAACATGAAAGCAAAAAAGGCTGAATAAGAAGCACACGTTTCCAATAGAAACTTCCATAGAACAGAAACTGTTCAATCATTGTTAATTTCTATACTATTTTTATATCCATGGTTTAAAAAATAGTATAAAGAAGAAAGCAAAAACAGAGATAACCACTCTCCTTAATACCACCTCCTTCCAGGTGGGGTCAGGTGGCAGCTGGGTTACTGTCCTTCCCCAAAGATTTCCCATCATCTCCAAAGACCTCAAATGATCTCCAGAGATATCCTAGCCATGGACACACAACTTGATACAGCCAATCATTTCAGAACTATCACAACAATTTTCAGTTGTGCACTTGGAAGCCATCTTGTAGCAAAGAGCTTTAGTATAGTAATCATTAGAAGATTCTGTTCCTAATACAGCCTCATCATTGAGTCTCTGGATCTCCAAGTTTTGCCTCTATGAAGTTGTTAAATGATGACTTGACATATTATATCAAGTGATTTATAGCTGGTTTCCCAGGTCTCCCTTTTCTTATCAAAACAAGGCTTAGCTAGAAATATTACAACTGAAACCAAGACAAACTAAGATTTGGTCTATGAATTTAGGGACGACATTTTACCTGTTAGTCTTGCCAATTTAATGCTTGAAAATTAATGGTAGCTCTATCAAGGTCAAAAACAAGGAATGACCAAATCCAAAAGTATACATCAATTCCCCAGAGTCACCTAAGAGTCAATCCTGAGGCATGGTGCCCAAGAATGAGAGAAAATAGATAGTTTTTTGTTGTTCTTTTGAAATGGCAGTGAAATGTATCCACTCATTCATTCACTCATTCATTTATCAATTGATCCAACAAATATCTGTTGACTACACAGTGAGTGTCAAATACTGTGCTTAGACACTTGGATTACAGATGAGAATAAATAAGGTACATCCCCTAACTTTACTAACTATGAAGAGGCAGACAAGTAGAGAGTAAATAATAATATGTGAGATAGATAGTAGCACAGACCTGTCATATGAAATGCTATGAGAGCACCATGGAGGAAAGAAATCACTTCTCTTAGCAGGTTTGGGAGCAGTGGGGACAGAAAACGCACGAAGGTGATGCCAGAGGTAGGATATTCCCCGGCTAAGCAGGGCAAGTTAAATGCACAGAACTGGTAATGGAACAGGTTTGTGCAGGGGCACTTGGTGGTACATGGAGAAGAATGGGTCAGCCAGACAGGAAGCAGGATCACTGGCCTTCTGTTGTTTCTAAAAGCATTAAGAGATAGAAGTTACAAGGGTCTCTAGACTCCTAATGCACCCTAAAGTATTTCCTTCTATGAACTGCATGGAATGGGTTTCTGACCTTGCTGTAATGCGCTTTCTCACTGTCATTTCAAAAGGACAGCAAAATCCTATCTATTTTCTCTCATTCTTAGGCACCATGTTCAATTCCCCATATGCCAGTGTCTCTATTGTGCTTCGTTTGTCAGCAGCCTCATATACAACCTAACACCATGCTCCACAGGATGCTTAATTCTGTGTGGAAGGTGGTTTCCAGTGATAAGGTACACCTTGCATTTATCTAAAGTTCAACCGTTCTTCAAGGTGGCCCAAGCCCTCTAGCTTCTCCTCACACTCTCATTTCTCTCAACCCCTTCCCCATCTATTGCTTGCACCGCCAGTTTCAGCAAGCACTGGTTAAATGATAGTTGATATAATTTTCTCATTGTTTCACCCACATAAGTGATTTCAGTACATTCTTGGAGGCCAGGGGCCATATTTCATATGTCACCCTGCTTTTCACAGTACCTGGTACATTACTGCACCCACAGAGTGCACCTGGTACCTGTGGCAATGCCATTCACAGGGGAGTTACTCATCTCACCTGGGCTAGCAGCCCACAGCTGGGGTCAGAGGTATTTTAATTTTGGATGTAAATATATCAATATAAAAGAACACTTTGATGGTCAATGGAAACTTCATACCATAGGAAGAGGGACAGCAATATGTTCTGTTAAATTGAGGAAACACATTCTCTTGATACACATTTTTTCCCAGTTCTGACACTAAAATTGGGCCAATACTCATCTTACCTAGTGCTCACATTTTTCTCTCTGATACTGTTTTCTCTAAATAAAATTAGAATAACTGATTCCATATCTTGTAGAGAATGAAAGGTAAGGATTACAATGGAACATCTTATTATTACCAGATCAAGGATGATTTAGGAATATCCAGGATATCATGGATATAGAGAACAGACTGACAGTTATCAGAGGGGAGGGGTTGGGGACTGGGTGAGAAGGGTGAAGGGATTAAGCAAAGAAAAAAGAAAGACTCATGGACACAGGCAGCAGTGTGGTGACTGCCAGAGGGAAGGGGGTAGCAGAAGAAGGTAAAGGGGGGGTGAATGTGTTGGAAGGAGACTTGGCTTGGGGTGGTGAACACACAGAGAATGGACTATATACCTGAAACCTATATAATTTTATTAACCAATGTCACCCCAACAAATTTAATTTTTTTAAAAAAGAATATCAAGCGTAGTGTTAGAAGGACAAAGAAGCAAATTGTAACAATTTATGAATCAACAGCAACAACAACAATGGTAATATAGTGAGTTGAAGTAATTGCTTGTGAAAGGCTAAGAGCTCTTTATGAGTCTCAGAAGACTCTGGTAAGGTCACAAAACTCTAGTTGTGCTCATTTTCATATAAAAGAAGGGTGAATAGAGTAAAATATTAGTTATTTTTGCTGATTTTAATAAGTAGGGAAAAGCTTATCTTCAGGTGTTTTGTTCTATTAAGTCTCTACCTGTCTACATTGACATGAATGAGTATAAAGAAATTCTCAATAAACCAACTTCTCCTAGAAAAACGGGGATTGACTCAGAAAAAAGGAAGCCCCAGTTGTCCCAAACAATAACCAGGTAACAAGTGGGTGCAACAGAATACTCAAAGGTGCTCAGCCATCAGATGTCTTCCGAGGAGGAGTCATGTGTGGACTTGTCCTCTCTCAGCCTAGGAGGTGAAGCTTCCAGGTGTGCCCATAGGCACCCGAGAGTTCAACACGCAGGTGCCTCCTCTGTCCTGGGTAGGACTCTCAGCCCTGTAGTTTGGTGGGGTGCAGGCGCTTCCTGCCTCCTTACAATGGCCTCCTGTTATGAAGGCAGGCATGCTAAAAGCCTGTGGAGTCCTTCCTACTCTTAGCAGGAACTTGTAAGTCTCCCAGTACTGGAACCTGCCCTGCACCCATAAAAGAACACTTTGAGGTGCAGCAGATGGTGACAGAGAGCCGAAACTCATCTATTGAAGGGGGAGGAGGAAACACACATAAACTAAGAGCAGAGAATATGTGCAGTGAAGTGCAAGAAGCACCCATTACCACCTGCAGGGTTTGGGAAAACATTACTGTATCTGAAAGCATGAGAGACAGCACACCACAGAGATATGAATAATTTACCGGCTGAGCTGTTGCCTAAATCTCCCTGTGTGCTGGGATCTGCCCTCTCCTCATCCGGCGTAGGAAGGAGAAAGAAGCTGTGTCCCACTCCAATCCCACCACCTGGGCCAGCCGGACGCAGCTGCTCCTCAGCACGTGGTTTCAGAGAGCAAGAGAAAGCAGGTGGGGCCTGGGAGGGACTGGCTGCCACCTTCCTCCAGCCACCCTGACTGCCACCCTGACAGGCCTTCCCCTTCAGCTGACATCCTTTCAGAAGACAGCCCTTGAGAGACTCCGTGGGCTGGCCCTGGGCCTCTCTCCCTCAGCTCCATCCCTCCTCCTGCCCCTGCAATTCTCTGTGTGAAAGGAGCAACCCCCTACCTCCATCCTCGAGCTGTCTTTCAAGGTTTCTTGACAGCTGCTTGCTGTGTTTTGCCCAAAGGGGGGTGCTGGTCTGAGTTTGGAGGATGCTGTTGGCATGGGTAAGACAAGGGAAACTGTCACCTTTTCTCTTTGCTTTGCCAGCTCCCACTGGAGAGCCTCACAGTGCACACCCTGTTGGATGGCTTGGCCTTGCCTTCTGCTACACCCCTCCTCCCTCTGCACTTCTAGACTAGAGGTGGCTACCACAGCAGGGACTGTGGCTCATGGTACAGTCTCCTGTTGGGGTTTTTTCATCATCATACGACCATTTCCCAGAATTAAATCTCTAGTGTCTTAAATGCTGAAGAGAGTTCCTTGCTAGATCCTGACAGACAGACATGGGAAAGGATGGCAGGTCAGTCACTGATCCGGCAGAATGGGAAGCTTGTAGAAAGCACCCTTTGGAAACGTCCTATCTTTCCTACTTTCCCAAAAGATGGAATCTGCCACCTGTGGCCAGACCTGGGAACCTGCCCGCATGCATGGTTGTGAGGAGGGACCTGGAGGAGGGAGGAGACAGGCTGCCTCTGCCGTGGTGGTGGTCAGCAGAGTCATAGCTAAGGAAAATGAGAGTGATGGTCTTCAAGATCAATGTTTCAGTTTATCTTGTAGCCTGGATGCATGCTACCATATGGTAGGTGAGGAAGATAAACCAGTCAGGGCACATGCCAGGATTGTGGGCTTGATCTCCAGTAGGGGGCTTGTAGGAGACAGTGGACCAATGATTCTCTCATCATTGATGTTTCTCTCTCTCTCCTTTTCCCTTCTTCTCTGAAATCAATTTTTAAAAAAAAAAATTTTTAAGCTACAGTATACCAAGATGGGCCTTCACCTACTTCAAGATGGGCCTTCACCTACTTCATTTCTATTAATTTTCACAACTCTGTGAAATAAGCATTATTGTCCTTGGACTCATCATTGAGGAGCTGAGACCAGAGAGTTTTCATGAGGTCACTCCTTAGAGGGAAGGACTCAGATCCCACCATAGGGCTCTTGGCACAAATCCCTACAGCTGTCTCTTAGAGTCAGGCCTGGGCAGCATGGGGGGGAAGCTGGCAACAGAGCTGGTTAGAAGGACCTAACCCTTCAAGCCACATCTCCCAAGTGTCTATAGGATATGAAGAGATGACAGTAGCAGATGAAAGCTTAGGTGGTATAAGGCAACCCAATCAGTTCGCTGAGCATGTGATGACTGGGTGGACAGAAGAACACCCTTCCGTAAGTCAGGGCCTATGGCATGCAGACTGACCCACATAATTTAAAAGATCATTAGAGGCAGTGCTTGCTGGCAGATGCTTGTTTCTGGTAGGATGTGGAGTCAGAACTCTGTCACTCTGTCTCAGAACTCACCTTCTACACTGTAAGGAAAGGCAGTTTTCCGGCAGCTACAAGTATTTCTTTTTCTTTCTTTCTTCTTTTTTTTTTTTTTTTTTTTTTTTTGCAAACCACTATTTCCTGTTTTGTTCTCTATTTATACTTCACATTTAGTTTTGAGAAAGTACTGGCGGTTTAGTGTTTTGGTTGTTTCTGGCATAATCTTTATCTACAAAGAAAGTCTCTTTTCAAGATGATTTCCTCGTAATATGAACCAATTGTACACCTAGATTTCTTTAAAATACTTTCCTGAGAAAACCTCTTAAAGATTTAACAGTAAAACAATGAGATTCATATGCACAAATCACAGCTCTCTAAGTCAACACCTCACAGTGTGCAAATCCAGCCACCAGTCTTGGGGATTTGTGAATTCCTCAAGGATTTCACACATAGCTTCTTTAGGCAGTGACGTTTCCAACACAAACATTTTCAAACAATCATGATTGTTTAGACTAAAGTAGAGAAATGTATAACTATGATATCTTCATTATGATACTCTTTGCAAAACCTTGAAGTATCTAAGGCACTCTCTAGCGCTATGTAAAGAGACTAGCAACCCAATGTTTGCCCTGGAAGAACTCACTAAGAAAAATGCCACTTAGACTCATGTATACACGATACAGCAGTCAGCAGAAAACAAGTGACAACAACCCAGAAACCAGTGCCCTCGCTTCTTGGGCAAGTCAAGGAGAGATGCATTTTAGAAGTGAAAGTCAAAAGCAAGCGCACAGCTATCTTGAAACTGAGTTTGTTTCTCCATGTTTGGCAGCTGAAATGTTTGCTTCCCCAGTAGACAAGGACCATGTTTCCGTGGTCAAGGGGCCAGTAGGAGGAGAAAGTGACCGGGAGCCAGCAAGCAAGGATCAGGAGAGTGGCTTCGAGTCGCAGTGAGAAGTAGAGTAGAAGCATGATTCCTGGGCATGTGTCCTGACCTATTGAATGAGACGCCAGTACTTGCCAGGGTCACATCACCAGCTGCCTTGAGGGTCCAATGGGAAAATGGCTGTGAGAGCCCATCGTATCTGCCAAGCCTTGTGTGACATAAATTGCCGCCGTTCCTGGACAAGTGATTCTCGTCTTTTGTTCCTTCTGCAAAGAACAGAGAGCTGGTACGAACTCTATTTCCCAACCAACTTGTTCTCAGGGGCCCCAAGACAACATGATACGAAATCACTGATTTCTATTTACCAAGCTAATGAAATATTAATATACCCAAATGCATCCAGAGAACACCACTTTCCTCGGCCCTTCCTGCAGACATCGAAATAGTCCTACCTCCCAACTAGATTATACCTGCCTCAGGGGACCCGGGGGTGCTGTTACTTATACCTGACATGGGGAGGGGGGTTCAGAGGTCTCAAGGAAACTGAGTGGCTAGGAGGAAAGGGGGTACCTGGTGCGTGGCACTGTCACTATCCATCGCCCGTACATACAGTCACTACACACAAGGGTCACGCTCTCCCTTATTTTACAAAGGAAAACTTCAAATATTAGGAATGCGAACTATTGAGGTCAGGGATAGAATGGGTGAAGGGACGGAGGATTTGGGACACGGAGTATGGAAAACTTTCTCACTGGAGGAAGGAAAACCAGATGCAGCGCTGATTAGCTTCTGATCATCAGGATCACAAAGGCTTTGCATTGTCCTGTTGGGTGCGGTCAGGGCATCAGCCACCCAACAATATGGCGGGGGGGGGGGAGGGGGGCTGGCCAGTGATCCCGATGGCCACACAGCTTAGAAGCCCCGTAGCCTTGGAAATACTATAAGACCAGGACCAAAAAGCAACTTCTTAGCCCCAAAAGAGAAGCGCTGGACAGCAACAGACTTTTCTCCTCTTACTCATTCAACGAATGTTTTCTGGGCACCTCTCATGTGCCGGCCCACTGGAGGCATGAAGACGTACCAGACGCTCTCAGAAGGAGTGAAGAGAAGCAGACCACCTACGTGTCATTGTGTCTCCTTGAGTACCACCCACCAGACACACACACACACACACACACACACACACACTGGCGTGTTGTGCAGCTGGATTCTCCATGTAGTATGTCCGTGTTGTCAGCACACGGCTTCTCTGTCTCAGTGTCCCAGGATGGCTCTGAGCTCGGTGACACTAGCAAGTCCCCTGAGAATGAGAAGCAGCCATACCACACATTCAGTCCAGCGGGGAGGGATGGCCAGCCCACAGCAGAGCAGCAAGTTTACCCCTGGGTCCCCAGCACAGCCCTTGAGGCAGGATTCCCAACCCCACCAGCCCTGGTCAGCGACTTCCCTCACACTGTGTCCTTCTGCTTGGGGTACAGTCCTTAGTAAGCAAGTTACACACAGGGCCCAGCTCACAGAGCCAACAAGGCGAAAAATAGTGGCTGAATAACAAATGAACTGATGAAGTACAGACACACATTCATTACTTTGTTCAATTCTCACTACACGCCTCCAAGCAAGTACTATTATGTACCCCCATTTTACAGGTGCAGAGTCTGTCAGCCCTGCTCAGATGATGGCTCCGAAAGGCTAGTGTCTTGCCAGAGGTCACACAGTAATGCCCAGCCTCTATCCACCGGCCCAGCCCAGCCTCTCTCCACCAGCACCTTGTTAGATGTTAGCAGCTGAGACTCCAGGGTGTTGTCCCTCAAGGCCTTTGCTTCTGGCTGGGAGATGTTACATTGTAAAAGCTGACTCCTCAAGACCAGAAAGCCTGGCAGCCTCGCACGCTCCCTGAGACAGTCGGCAATGTCATCACCGCGCAGTACCTGGACCGAGTCAAAGCTGACGTGACTTCCCGGGGCCTCTCGGACAATGAGTCCTCAGCAAATATGATCTGATTGACTCATAAGCGGAAAGGGAGGGAGGGGACGATACCACAATGCAACTGTGGATTCCACTTGTCGGTTACTAAAGCAAAGGTCAAGAAATGGAAAAGAGATGGACTCTGTCTTGCTCCCTCTCCAGTGGGTTAGCAGCCAACAAGCAGAGGCTTCCTGGATAATTTCCCAGATCTCCTCACTTCTCCAAGATTTCCTGAGGCCATGCAACAGCAGGTAGATCCATTCTTAATTAGCTTTCAAAGTTTACCTTTTAAAAATCTATAGCTACATGAATATTTATTGAACACTCACTAGGTGTGAGGCATTTGCACCAGGCCCTGGAGATACAAAGGGGCTCAGGACAAGCACAGACAGAAAAGTGGTGCAGCTGACAGGCACACCTGGTCCAGTGAGAACAAATCTCGCATCCTTCCTGCAGGAGCCAGGGGTGTCTTTGGGTGAACTTTGACTTTTTCAACCAAGAACAAGGACAGCATTAGCCTACTGCTTGAAGTAGACCAGGGTGTTCACAGAATGGCTCAGAGACTATTCCATTCTGTTTAGAGCAGAAAGGGGAAGGATATCAAACTGGAGGCGGCAAAGCACATGATAAGAGAGGGGACAGCTGCCTGAGGTGGGACAGCTGTCACTCACTTCAGTGAGCTTAAACTTCTCCAGGCTCTGACAAAATACCCTTCCTGCCCAGCAGGAGTTTACAGATAGGGTCTCAGAGCTGTTGGAAATTTCTGAGAAATCCTAGGAAGGAGAGAAGTATAGGAAGAACAGATGGGCATATTTTACTCCCAATTTTCAAAATAGATTGGATTCTGAATGGGAATAATTGGATACAGAATTGATTGTCAAACACATTGCTAAGCTCTTGTAAAGGAACTTGGTCCTCACAGATGTTGGAACATTGGCTCTCAGGAACAAATTCCCTTAAAGATTCAGGCTAGCCCTACCTGGTTTGGCTCGGTGGGTAGAGTGTCGGCCTGGAGACTGAAGGGTTCCAGGTTCGATTCCAGTCAAGGACACCTGCCTGGGTTGCAGGCTCAATCCCTAGTAGGGGGAGTCCAAGAGGCAGCTGATCAATGAGTCTCTCTCTTCATTGATGTTTCTATCTCTCTTTCCCTCTCCCTTCCACTCTGAAATCAATAAAAATATATTTTAAAAAAAATATTCAAGCTAAACCTAACTAGATTTACTGGACAGGGGTGGAGGGCCTGGAAATTAGGTTGGAAATCAGAGGAATGCTAGAACTGTGGGCTGTCTTGATTACCACCAAGTATTTGACAAAACTTCCTAAAATAATGTCATGGAGCAGATAGTAAATGTGAGCAGAAGGCTATTACTTTGGGGTAGAATCATAGCTAAAGAGACACTGCCCAGGTCCCAAGCTGCATGACTACGACAGCAGTGATCTGTAGTTGTCCCTGGTGGCCTGCCAGGCATCTTTAGTTTTCCTTATATTCTCCCTGATGATGTGTATGAAGATTTGCAAGGCAAAGGGGGCTATCAAATAAGCAGGTGACACAAGTGTGGGATGGACAGCTCATGTTCCAGATGATAGACTTAAAACTCGAAATTTTTTAGTTGGATAGACCCAATCAATCAAATGAAAGTTCAAAAAGATAGAACATCTGAAATGTCACAACCCAATGTACAGGAAAGGCTTCCTTGGTAGAAAAGATCTAGGACTTTTAGTTAATGACAAGCCTTCCTTAGACTCTGATGTGGGCCATGTTATCAAAAGGCTGGTGGGAACATAGATTGTATAGTGTCCAAATCAAGGAAACAATCACCCTTGTTCTCAGAACATCTGGGGTTTTACACTTGTTTTTGGAGGGCAAGAATTAAAGTAAATATTGAGTTCAAAAGATGGGGAGAAGGCACCTGGGAACTTTTCCTTCATGTGGCAGTTGAAATAACTGAGGGTTTATCCTTCAGAAGTGACAAATCATTCGGCATCACCGGCAGAGCCAGGAGATACAGGCAGCTTCTATGATGGTCCCCAACAACCCCAGCTCCTGTGGGGTCCACTCTCACATTGCGTCAAGAATTTAAATTCAGTTAAAATAAGGGCTCCTCAGAATTCTCAGTATCTAAGATCCTTCTAACCTGAAGGAGAAAAGCAATGGTTCATGGGCTTCCTTTCATCAGCAGTGAGACGAACTGAATGGCATACCACATAATTGCAGCCAAGGGCTATTATCCTACAGGACAGGTAGCCCTGTGTGCACATCAAACACAGCCCCAATTACTGGAAACCACCCTGGCTGGTTTGGCTCAGAGGATAGAGCATCGCTCATGGACTGAAGGGTCCCAAGTTCAATTCCGGTCCAAGGGAGCATACCTGGGTTGCAGGCTCAATCCCTAGCCCTAGTCGGGTGCCTGCAGGAGGCAACCAATTGATGGTTGCCATTCTGTCTCTCCCCCTACCTTCCACTCTCTCTAAAAATCAATGGGAAAATATCCTCAGGGGAGGAGTAACAAAAGAATATAATAAGAATAAGAATAATCAGGAAACCCATGAAAAAGCAAATATTGATACAAGCCAAACAATTGCAGAATAGGCCATTTGGGTTCCTCCTCCCTGCTTCTAGGAGGGTGTCTTTCTCACTGTGAACCAACCAGATGGGATTTCATTCTTTCTGCTTTCATCTCTTTTGTCACTTCTTTACAGGGTGAGTTGCATCCTTCTATCTGGGGAAACCCCAAATTCTAAGCAGCCCAATTTAGTAAAGACATTAGAGCCTGTCAGCATTGCTGGGTCATGGGGTTGTGTTTAACTGTATAAGGAACTGCCAAACAGTATTCCAGTGGTTGCACCGGCTTCATGTCCTCACCAATATTGGTTGCCATATAGGCGGTAGAACTTAATTTGTATTGCCTAGATGAGCAGACAAAGTGATGGGCACCTTTTAATGTGTATTTTGGCCATTTGTGTATCTTCTGTTTGAAGTTTTTGCCCAAATATTTATTGTCTTTTTTACTATTGGGCTATAGGAGTTCATTACATATTTTAGATACAAGTCCTTTGTCTTCTGTACAGTAACTGCAAAACTTCTGTCCCAGTCTGTGGCTTGCCTGTTCACTCTTCAAATAGTGTCTTTTAATAAGCAGGTTTTCATATATACTTTTGTTCCTTTTTTAAAATATATTGTGATTGGTTTCAGAGAGGAAGGGAAAGAGATAGAAACCTCACTGATGAGAGCAAATCATTGACAATAAGCAGAGTTTTTAAAAATTTTATGAAGTCAAAAATAGCAACCTGTTGTTTGATGATTATTAGCTTGTGTGCCCTCTTCTAGAATTTTTTCCCATCCCAAGGTTGTGAAGATATTCTTCTGTTTTCTTCTAATTTAAAAAACTTTGTGGTTTTACCAATAAACAGCTTAAGGTGTATGATTCATTTCAAATTAATTATTGTGTGTGGTGTGAGATAAGGTTTAAAATTCATTTTTCCAACTCAACTTTTTAAAATACTTTTTTCCCCCATTGAAATGCTTTGGCACCTTTGTCAAAATCAATTAATCATATAAATTTGAGTCTATTTCTGGACGATTTATTTTATTTCATTGAAATATTTGACTATATACTTATGCCAATACCAAACTCTTGTTTACTTTATAATAAGTCTTAAAATCAGGTAGTATGAGTCTTCCAAATTTTCCTTTTTCAAGTGTATGTCTTAATTTACATTTAAATTGTTCATGTAAGTGTCATAAACCTGCTGACATTTTTATTGGGAATGCATTGAACCTATAAATTAACTTGGAGAGAATTGAAATTTGGCTAACATTGAGTCTTATAATCCATACACATTGTATATTTCTCCCTTTATTTTTGACTTTTTTAGTTTTTCTCACAAGTGTTTTATCTTATATTTTCCTTTTTAGTTCTAGAATTTCAATTTCTACTCGTTTTTATTTAATTTTAGTTCCTATTTCTCTCCTAAAATATCCATTTTTTCCTTATATTATTTAACATATTTATAATAGTTATTTTAAAATATTTATCTGATCATTCCAATAGCTGGGTCATTTGTAGATAGGTTCCTACTGTCTGTGTATTTTTCTTCATCATAAGTAGCATTTTCTTGCTCCTTGGCACATCTACTTTTAAAATTGTACTCCAGGAATCGTGTGTAGAAGAGCAGTGGAGAATGGAGCATGATTTTTTCCCCTTAGTCTTGTTTATGCCCCAGAGTTGCAAGCCCTTTCTTCTGTCCTATGGTTTTTCGTCTTCCCGGGAGGGAACCGAGCTGCAGCTTTGTTCACGTTGCGTTTGCCTGCGATTTGCCCAGCTCCCAACCACGTTCCTCTGTTTTCTTGTTTACCTTTGACTTCAGCTCTTTCAGGGCCCCAGAAGCTAAAAACTACACATTTTTTCTCTGCAGAACAGCCACCCCCCACTGATGCTGTCTCAGCACGATTCAGAAAGGGAAGATGAATTTACTGGGGTCTTTATGGGTGTGTTTTTGTGCCACTTTATTAAAGTATTGCTTGTCAGCAACAAGCCCGTCTTTCTTTGCCCTCCTCTGTGCTACTGGATCGTACGGACTACGGTTCTCCTTCCGGGGGCGGGCTGTCAGGGCCATCAGGAGGGCCCTGGAGACGCTGCAAATAAGAAGGGCCTTTTCCCCCTTCTCCTGCTTAGCATTCCTGTTGGTGGCAAGTGTCTTTGTCTGCAGGGGTCCTGGCAGTGTTGCTGGGACAGTAGGGCAGTTCTCTAGTTGGGCAGCAGACTCTCCAGTGTGTGTCCACACTGTCCCCGCAGAGGTCTGACTCAGTTTCCTCATACTTCCTTTCCCTTCGTCCTCAGGGATAGTTGCTGTTCTCTGCAGTTACCACGCTAGAGCTCTCCGCTCCACTCTCAGCAACTAACCACCTTTCGCACAGTTAGCAATTCTGTAGAGTAAACCTGCCCGATCCAAATTTCTGGTGTGTTTTTATGTCTTCTGACTGAACCCAAGGGTGTTCCAGGTTCCAGTCCCTCCCTAGCTGCACCCACTGTCACAAACAGGTCCACTCCTCCATCCCAGATCCGGGCCACACTGTCACTGTGCCCAGACAGCTCCCCACTCCTGCAACCCCTGCCCCCTCCCTCTCAGGTCTGGTGCACTCCGCGTCAGCCTTCCAGACGGCTCACCGAGCAGCTGCTTGGGGATCCCCACTCCTGCATCTACCGCTACCTGCCCGTTCCCCAGGTGTGGGGGCGTGACCTCTCCACGGTTCATTTTTCTCGGGGAGATAGTTCATCACGGTTTGTTGATATCCGTCACTTTTGGCCAATGCCATGGAAAAGAACCATTTCTTTTTCCAGCTTATTCTTATCGTTTCCCAGGACCAAACGTCTTTCGCATCCTTCTGTATCCTACCCGGAAGCAGAAGCCTCTAGGTCAGTGGTTCTCAACCTTTCTAAATGCCACGACCCTTTAATACAGTTCCTCATGTTGTGGTAACCCCCAACCATAAAATTATTTTCGTTGCTACTTCATAACTGTAATTTTGCTCCTGTTAGTGAATTGTAATGTGACCCGCAGGTTGAGAACCGCTGCTGTGGAGCCTAAGACCATCGGAAAACACAGATATTTATATTACGATTCATTAACAGTAGCAAAATTACGGTTATGAAGTAGCAAGGAAAATAATTTTATGGTTGGGGGTCACCACAACATGAGGAACTGAATTAAAGGGCCGCGGCATTAGAAAGGTTGAGAACCGCTGCTCTAGGAATTCTTGCAGATGCAAAGAAAAATTTCAGAGGGATACGCTGTTACAGAGTTAAGAACTGAGAAAGGGGGAATGGGAGTGAGAGTGCACATTAAAGGGTGGAGAGAGTTCTTACTTTTTATTACCATCTTCAATGGTTCGCTCGTTTATTCAACAAATATTGGATGTTCAATGCTACCATGGGCCAGTGTTCTGGACACGAAGACTGTAGTATCCACAATAACAGAAAGTCTCTGCTCTCATGGCACACAGATTCCAAGGGGAGAGACAGACAACAAGCAAACACTGGGTAACAAGCCAGGGGGACACTGCTCTAAGATAGATCAGTCTAAGGGGGGTGACGGGGGCAGTGGAGGTGCTCTCTGTGCTGCTGGTGGGAAGGCCTCGCTCCGAGGCAGGGTGGGGGACGCCCAGCCTGCAGGCCGCATGTGAAAGCCCGAGGTCTGGCCCTGCCAAGACAGCCGCGGGCAGGACTCAAAATTCAACAGACCTGGGAGCTTTTCATGGCGACATCAACTTATAGTAAGTGAATTATATTAAGCGAATGATGCTATAAATATCCAAATAGTCCTTGGCAGAAAAACGTTCCCTGTCCCTGCAAAGGATACTTAGCAGAGGCCTGAAGGAAGTTAGAGAGTGAGACATAGAGCTGAGTGAGTGACCGGCAGAGAAAGTGGCAAGGGCGAGAGCCCTGCTGTGGGGTGCGTTTGGTGTGTCCCCAGGCAGGAGGAGGCCAGGAGACTGGGCACAGGGGAGGCCAGGAGACTGGGCACAGGAGAGGCCAGGAGACTGGGCACAGGGGAGGCCAGGAGACTGGGCACAGGGGAGGCCAGGAGACTGGGCACAGGAGAGGCCAGGAGACTGGGCACAGGGGAGGCCAGGAGACTGGGCACAGGGGAGGCCAGGAGACTGGGCACAGGAGAGGCCAGGAGACTGGGCACAGGGAAGGCCAGGAGACTGGGCAAAGGGGAGGCCAGGAGACTGGGCACAGGGGAGGCCAGGAGACTGGGCACAGGGGAGGCCAGGAGACTGGGCACAGGGGAGGCCAGGAGACTGGGCACAGGGAAGGTCAGGAGACTGGGCAAAGGGGAGGCCAGGAGACTGGGCACAGGGGAGGCCAGGAGACTGGGCACAGGGAAGGCCAGGAGACTGGGCACAGGGGAGGCCAGGAGACTGGGCACAGGAGAGGCCAGGAGACTGGGCACAGGGGAGGCCAGGAGACTGGGCACAGGGGAGGCCAGGAGACTGGGCACAGGGGAGGCCAGGAGACTGGGCACAGGGGAGGCCAGGAGACTGGGCACAGGAGAGGCCAGGAGACTGGGCACAGGAGAGGCCAGGAGACTGGACAAAGGGGAGGCCAGGAGACTGGGCACAGGGGAGGCCAGGAGACTGGACACAGGGGAGGCCAGGAGACTGGGCACAGGGGAGGCCAGGAGACTGGGCACAGGAGAGGCCAGGAGACTGGGCACAGGGGAGGCCAGGAGACTGGGCACAGGGGAGGCCAGGAGACTGGGCACAGGAGAGGCCAGGAGACTGGGCACAGGGGAGGCCAGGAGACTGGGCACAGGGGAGGCCAGGAGACTGGGCACAGGAGAGGCCAGGAGACTGGGCACAGGGAAGGCCAGGAGACTGGGCAAAGGGGAGGCCAGGAGACTGGGCACAGGGGAGGCCAGGAGACTGGGCACAGGGGAGGCCAGGAGACTGGGCACAGGGGAGGCCAGGAGACTGGGCACAGGGAAGGTCAGGAGACTGGGCAAAGGGGAGGCCAGGAGACTGGGCACAGGGGAGGGAGAGGAGGTGAGAGAGAGAATGGGGGCTCTTAGAGCCCCATAGGCACTAGGAGCACTGATTCTCCCCCTGAGAGAAGGGCAGGGCCACCACACATTTCTGAGCTGAGCAGAGAAGTGACGTGGCTCACGTGCAAAAGGCTCGCTTTAGCTGCTGTGTTGAGAGCACAGCCACGTGGGTTCTGTACAAATTTGCTCATTTTCATTTTAAACATGCATATGTGTATGTACAACTTGCATAACTCAAAAAGAATAATTTAAAAATAAATAAAATAACCCTCAACAGCTTGCTACAAAATTAAGTCATGGCAGAATGCCCACCTTGTCTGAGTCCAGGCCACACGGAAAGTCAAGGTGGCCCAGGGCTTCGCTTCTCAATTTTCATTTCAGCCTTTCAGATGCAAGACGATGTCCAAAGGGGAGGCCAGAGGGGCCAGAAGAGAACGTGCGCCAGATCCCAATTGCATTGTGTTGCTTGAGCATTCTAAGGAGACCTCATAGTAAAGATCAAAACACAACACGTTATTTCATACCTGTGGATATGTGTACCCACATCCGTTTACTTTTTAAAATTAGCTAGCTCTCCCCTGACTGTCTAACTGCAGGGCCAGGTACGTCATTCCATGTGCCTCGCCCACTAGAGGCGCTCAATAATTACTCGTCAAGTTCACGAACAAATGTCAATAACACCACCACTTGGTTTCCTCACTGACAGAGTGAGCCCCGATAGCTGCCCTCCAGGGCCGCCCCTGGGAGGCTCCACTCCTTGGTGCCGGCCTTATGGAGGCCCACCTCTGCACACGGTCCTCCAAGATGTAGCCAGGCCTCTGAAGCCCGCACTCGCTTTCCTGGAGCGCCGCAGAGATGGCTGGCTTTGAGTATGGAGTCCCCACCCTGGCCTGGCAGTGGGTCCCTTACCTCCAATTACTCCCACCATCTCCTATGAATGCCCAGGCAACCGGTGAAAGAAATGGGGAGGAAGCTCACTGCTGATGGGCTCTGTCATGTCCAACGCCACATCACTGACCTGGGGGCAGTTGCCACTTCTTTCTCTTTGGCTCTTTGTCCAGTGGCATTGGTAGGCGGGCAGAGTTTCCTCTCCACCCCATCACCATCAACCAGCTTGTTCTGTGGTAGAGAGTTGTCCTTGGCCAAAGCTGGTTTGGCTCAGTGGATAGAGCGTTGGCCTTTGGACTGAAGGGTCCCAGGTTCGATACTAGTCAAGGGCACGTACCTTGGTTGGGAGCACATCCCCAGTAGGAGGTGTGCAGGAGGCAGCTGATTGATGTTTCTCTCTCATCGATGTTTCTAACTCTCTATCCCTCTCAATTCCTCTCCGTAAAAAGTCAATAAAATGTATTTAAAAAGAAAGAGTTGTCCCTGCACCCTGGCGCCCAGGTGCTCCTAGGCATGCATAGCCAGCAGCCGGCGATCTTCATTAGCAATCAGGAGGGAGGGGAGGAAACGTAAATGAGTCTTAGGGGATTGGAAAATTACGTGGTGAAGTATTTCTACGCACTTTCTGCCTAATACCCACAAATTTCGGGGGCCACGCGTGCTAACAGCTTTTGATTTATGATGTCTTTATTTTTGCATTGTTTTTAAGCCAAATTGTGAAAAGGTAACAAGAGTAAAAAGAGCCTCTTAAAAATGCCTGGAGATCCATCATGGGGTTAAGCCCTTTCTGTCAAGCTTTGCCACCACTTTGTAAAACAAGGGCTCTGGTGCTGACAGCTGAGGAACTAATTGGTATTGGACGCCAGCCCACCGGGGGCCCTGCTCTTCTAAGGAACATTTTCCTCCCCTCTCCCAGCCCCTGCCTCCAGTAAGACCTTTTAATGGCTGCTGAGGGCAAGGAGGAAAGCACGCCCTGGGTAAATGTTGGGGGGCCAGGTCTCACTCAGCTGCCTTGACACAGAGACATTCCCAGGATCTGTCATTAAAATGCCTGTAGTCCAGCCAATACGCCCCTGTCCCATTGCCCAGGGGTTGCAAAGCTCCCTGCTAATGCTGAACACAAATTAATAAAATGCTGTGTCAGCCCTTCTTGTCCCATTACGATGTTATTGTCATGTTTATTTGCACAGTTCCCTGTACGACACTGGCTGGAAAATCTAACGAGTTAGGCTCTCTCCTCAGCTAGGCTCAGCATCTCCCCAGGTGGCACCCATAAACTTGGCAGTTTGTGCTCATAGCAACTCCCCCCACCCCCAAGACAAGCCATTGGGGTTCTGGCCCTGGATGGAGACATTCTCTCAAACTGTAATTATCTTCCATTTATGCTACCGTAAAATGAGCAGGTTGTTTGTCTCAAAGAACAGTTCCATTATCTTAGTTTACAAAAAAAAAAAAAAAAAAGTTAAGCTATAGCATTTCCATAAATTCAATCCAGTCTGAGGAGAACAGAAACGCAAACTTCACCTGCAGTGATGTTATAAATCACGTTAGCCTAATTAGCCTTGATACCAGAATGAAGTTTCCTTCTGCCGTCTCCCTCAATCATCCCCTTCCCACATTGCGTCAACTTGGCTGCCTGCTTCCACACTCATTGCAGGAGACATGTGTTCCTTAGAGTAATCGAAATTTGAATGAAGACAAAAACAAAACAAAACAAAAAAAACATCTCTTTGGAATGTTTGTCTGGGAAGGGAAGGTATATTAGTGTTGTTCTTGGCAACCACATGGACATACACTGATACCTTCCTTCATCCACAGTCATTCAGCAAGAGAAGGTTAAAGATCTAAATGCCCTACAAGAGGGGGCACAGAGGAAGTCTGTGTGAAGAAGCGGGGTCAGGGGAGTCATGTGTAAGTGATGTCTGGAAAAGCACACAGAATCTTATCACCTGGAGAGCTGAAGGAAGCTCATTCCAGGGCATGGAAATAGAAAGTGGACAAATGCAGACTCTGTGAAGGGCAAAAACCTCCTGTGGCCTCTTCTTATTTCTACTTCTCCCTATGTTTATAATACATATGGTGCACTAATACAGTTGTATGTATGTAATTATGAATATACATGAGTTAGAGATGTGCCCTCAAGGAGTTGTTTATAATGAAGAACACTGTCCAAACATTTGGCATCGGTTGATGTAAGCAATGAAATCTTTCTGAGATATTTAAGCAGTTAAGTGACTAGAGGGGATCTGTGTCTTACAGAGATGACATTGGCGCAGTGCATGAAGTGGGTGTATGGAGGGGGACTGCAGGCCGAGAGGCAGGGCTGAAGGCCATGGCTGTGATCCAGTGAAGGGGCTGTGGACGGCCTGTACAAGGGCAGCAGTTCAGGGGTGGAGGGAGAAAGAAATGAAGTGTAAGAAACGCTTGGAAGTAGCATCTATTAGGACTTGGTTAAAGGCGTGGCGTGAGGAGAACTGAGGATTCTGAGACTGTTGTTTTGGATAACTGAGAACGCAGTTTGCATACAGACAGAATAAAGGAGAACGAGAAGATGTGGGGAAGGGTGCAAATGATGGGCCTGATTTTGAAAATGAGTTTAGGGCGCCTTTGAAACATATACAGTGGTGCATCACATAAAGAACGTCTCGCACAGCGAACGCTGCACACAACGAATTTCATTTCATGATTCATACAACGAACTTCGTTTCACACAACGAAGTCGCCCGAGCTTCCACGACTGCTTCGCCCGAGCTTCCACGATCGCTGCCGATGTATTGCATCCTTCCGCGCAGGCACTGCAGGCAGTCGTTAGTCACTGCGCTTAACTTAAGCACGTATCGCGGCAATCGTTCTTCATTACGAATTAAATCACGCACGTATCACGGCAGTCGTCCTTTTAAGTTAAACTCAATATTTTTTTTATATCATGATGTATCTAAATAAAAATAATAACAAAAAATTTATCTTTTTTTTATGTCATCTTAGCATATTTTATGCTACAGAACGAATTATTTTTTTTTAACATGTATTGTTATGGGAAAACGCGTTTCACATAACGAACTTTTCGCATAACAGACTTGCTCCTGGAACGAATTGAGTTCGTTGTGTGAGGCACCACTGTAGATGGAGATGTCCGTTAAAACAGTTAAAATTTCATCCTGGAACTCGGGTAGCTAGCCAAGCAAGCCTTTGGGTACGTAGCCCCTTCACATAATCACCCGTTTCTGTCCATATATCCCTAATCCATCTAGAAAACCTGGGGAGCTCCTTGCTATGCCAGGCCCCACGCTCACCTGGTTGGGGGGAGGAGCAGTTAACAAGCAGAGGCCATTCCTGGCTAAGGCAGAGCCACCTGGGGCATAGGCTCACACAACAATCTCAATGAGGTCACTATCAGGTGAGGAACCCAAAGCCAAGGGCACTTGCTCTCACAACCTCTCACTGGGGCCTTCCCTACACTGCCTGCCAATCGGGACCCAGAACCCACTGGAAATCTTCAGTCAGGGGCATTGGGTGGGGTTCGGGTAAAGAAAGCCACCAACAAAGGCCCCAAGACAAACTCTGAGAGCTAAGGGGACCCTCCTGGTGCTTTCTCTCAGTGCCTGCGATGTCAACCGAAACTGTGACAGGCCGAAGTCAAAGTCAATTCACACATCCAATATGAGTAAGGGGAAGCGAGTTCTATGTTAGAAGCAATGTTTGTTCAAACTTCTCCATGCCCAAGCCTCACACATTGCCTGTCCCCAAACTGATGGAAAATGTGGCAGGTCAGTAGACAACGGCTTTGGCCAATGAGTCAAGAAGGTGAGGTTTGCCGAGATCGGTTTGGCTCAATGGATAGAGTGTTGGCTTGGGGACTGAAGGGACCCGGGTTCAATTCCGGTCAAGGGCATGTACCTTGGTTGCAGGCATATCCCCAGTAGGGGGTGTGCAAGAGGCAGCTGATCGATGACTCTCTCTCATCGATGTTTCTAGCTTTCTATCTCTCTCCCTTCCTCTCTGTACAAATTCAATAAAATATATATTTTTTTAAAAAGTTAGTGAGGTTTTTGCCTAACCTGATCCTGAAGCAAGATATTTAACTTATGGTACCTCAGTTTCCTTGCAAGGACGTTTGTCAACCACCTCATGGAAATGTAATATAGTGCATCGGAACATCCATTTTAAAACTCAGGCCACAATAATTGTTATTCATTTTCAGAGGTTAATCTCTCGGGACTTAGAGGAAAATTCAAAATTGAAAAATTCAAGAAAATCTAGTTAAAGGATGATAATAAAATTAATATGTTTCACTCAGATAGAATCTGCAGCCTCAAGACTCCCTCTGCCAACTGGTGCACAAAGCATTTTGGGATTTCCCTGACCACCTGGGGGGCGGGGGAAGGAGAGAGGGACATGTCACTGGAGAGGTAAATGCATAGAAGGCACAGGTGAAGCCCTGTCAACAGCATAAGCTCTGGGGTCAAGACTAACTCCACCAGTACAACCTGCTGAGTTTCATCATTTTATGGACTTTGTGAGCTTGCACTGCTGCGGGGAGGAGAGAAGGGGAGACTTCAGTTGCCATTTCTGAAAAGGGATTTGGAGACATCCTGTCACCTCCTCTGCCCCAAGAGGAGAGTTGGAACTTTTGTGAAAAATATCCCTTGGCCATCTGGAGCGAGTCCAGCAGCAATGTGACTGACCTGACATGGAAGGGAAGATAGGTGTTTGCTAAGTCATAGGGGACCATTATGAGGCACATTCGCCACTGATAGTTCACAGGGAAGTGCATGAAGGCTGTTAAATGAAATCTGAAGATAAGCTCTGTTATGCAATAAATTGTGTGCCCCCAAGATTCACATGTTGAAGGCTTGACAAGCAACGTGACTGTATTTGGATATAAGGTCTCTACAGAGGCAATTAAGGTTAAATGAGGTCACAAGGGGCGGGCCCTGGTCCAATAGGTATGAGAGGAAGAGGGAGAGACCAGGGGTGCAAACACACCGAGGAAAGGTCGTGTGAGGATACAGCAAGGTAACCATTTACAAGCTAAGAAGAGAGGCCTCAGGGAAAACCAAATAGCTTGGACTGCTAGCCTCCAGAACGGTTAGAAAATATATTTTTGTTTTTTAAGCCACCCAGCCTCTGGTGTTTTATGATGGTTCCCCTCGCACACGCGGGCAGGCACTAAGAACACATTTTCTCCTCTAGTGCAGGAAACAGATCCCTGCTGTTTTGTTCCTGTAGATGTGTGATCAAAATGAACACAACTTGTTTTGTGAACGTGCTTTTTCTTTGTTGCATTTTTGTGCTTCTTTTTGGGTCTTGCAATACGAGTCCACCTTCCTGCTTCGTCTGAGACCTACACGAGTCCTCCTGTCCCAGGCGGAGGCCTCCATGCCCTCGGACACCTGCAGAGAGGTGAGGGCACACCTGGCCGTGCGGGTTATGTGAACTGCCCCAATCCAAATCCGTTGATTGTGTCTCCGTCAATCCCCCTGAGGCACCCTCGTTGATTTTCTGTTCTGCAATAACACTTCAGGCCAAAAAGGCCAAACAGATAAAACTGTTGTCCTAAAGATGTTTGTCCTACTTCTGGGGGCAGTCTGGACACAAATCCAGAAAGTAGAAAGTGGGTCCGTGAACTCGTGAACTCGATGGTGGCACATCATCCAAACAAGCAGGGCCCCAGGGGCACATGAAGATGTCCCGCTATCTTCACGGCCATGAGACAGGGGCTATCAGTGACGTCATAGCATATACATCACAGCTAAGCTCCTTGCAACCACTGAGCCAGACTTAGCATCAGGGAGACAGGGTGTCGAAGGACCAGACTTCCAGGGCAGACGTTTCCTCACTGGAGGACCAAGCTTGCTGTGACGTGTGATCCTGTGTGGGAGCCAGCAGGGACCTTGACCTGCAGCTGCAGCACTGTGGGCAGCCCGGGCAACAAGCGGCCAGCTGTGGGATGCTGGGGGATGGCCACTCCAGAGGGGCAGCTGGAAATCTGAAAGGTGGCTCAGCCTTCCCCGGAATTAAGAGTCACCCACAGGGACCTGCTCCAAAAGCGGCTCAGAAAGCTGAAGGATAACTCTCTCTGGAGAAATGATGCGAAGGACTCAGAGGATCACAGTCCTGAAGAATGGAGCAATACCAAATCCTCAGGCCAGAGACAGGGACAGTCTAGGGCTCAAAGGAGTGTTTAGAAAATACAGATCCGTAGATACAACCTGTGCAGCATTTTGCTGGACATCACCTCTCATGGTGACTTTAAAAAATATATTTTATTGATTTTTTACAGAGAGGAATGGAGAGGGATAGAGAGTTAGAAACATCGATGAGAGAGAAACATCAATCAACTTTCTCCTGCACACCTCCCACTGGGGATGTGCCCACAACCAAGGTACATGCCCTTGACCGGACACGAACCTGGGACCTTTCAGTCCACAGACCAATGTTCTATCCACTGAGCCAAACCGGTTAGGGCCGATGGTGACTTTGATGTGTCAATTTGCCTGGGCCACAGTTCTGAGTGTGTCTGGGGTGTGTTCCTGTATGAGATAACATTTGCATCGGTAGACTGAGTGAGGCAGTTTCACCTCCCCCAGTGTGGGTGGGCCGCATGTCATCTTTAGAGTCCAATTGTGACATGACACCGATTCTCCTTACGATACAGGTGTGAATGGGTTATGTGATCTGGGAATTTCACTTCAGGATTGGAAGCAGGGAGTTAACAACATCTGTAATAAAAAATGAGGGTGGAGTCTGGCAGGACCCAGGGCCTAACCGCTTTAAAAAAAAGTTTGCTGTGGATCAAACACGTCTTTCCAAATGGAAACACCAGGGAATCATTTCCTCTCTGGAACCGGCGGGGCCTGGGAACAGCCGCGCTGGCCGGCGGGAGCAGCTGGCTCGGCTGGTGGGCATAAAAGAGCTCTTTCTCCTCCGGCCTCGCAGGTGACAGACACGGAAGCCCCGGCGGCGGTTCAAAGCCAAAGGAAAGACTCAGCAAACGTCACCCGGCCAGGTCACCCTTGCCAAGCTGTGTGACGGAGCCTCGGTTTCCCTAGCTGTGCCATGGAGGGAAAACAGCCCCTCCCACCTTGACTTCCTGTTTGGATTAAATCGGATAAACAAGATACAGCCTGTCTAGTGCTTCCCTCAGCAACCCTGAGCCCAGGATGCTCAACAAACGGGAGCATGTGATTCAGTATCACTGTACAGCACGTCACAGTGTGCAGAGCCCCTTTCCATAGACCGTTTCCTCTGTACGTTACAGATGTTACCCGAAGTAACATTCCCAACCACCTCTGAAATGTTAACCCTATGACGTCATAGCACCGAGAGTGTGCCTGCTCTTTCCACAACACTGTGAGGCCTCCACCATGCTGAGATGATCTCTCCTTTAACCATTCATTCCTTCGTTCTTTCATTCATTCAATAAATATATATTCGGCACTTGCTGCATTCAAGGCACTGGGCCTCCGCAGTGGGGACCAACAGGAATAGCATCCCCATGGAGGAGAGGAGAGGAGGGAGCTGGGCCACCATACTTGTCCTGGATCACACTGGTAGGCTCTGAACTGGCTTTGGCCACTGGAAATCCATGCTGCTCTGTTTATGTTTATTCTGTGTAGCTCTCAGGCCAAAAGGACACCCTCAGGGGAGGAAGTCCCCGGAGGAGGAAGCTGAGGGGAGCTCTGCAGGGAAAGGAGGCCCTGCTCACTGCGGGAGAAAGGGGCCGCCTCCTGAGCAGGGAGGCTGTGCTGCCTGCATCCTTTGAAGGGCCTGGGGACACGCCGGAGGCCTGCCCTGGGAGAGAGGCTTCACGGCCCAGAGAGCCTTCATCACTCATTCAGCCTGAGAGCTGGACTCACTCAAAGAACATTTCTCAGCGTAGAGGCTTCCTGCTTTTTATTCTTCCCATCAAATGTCACGCGTTTTTGCTCCACGCTCATTCCTTCAGCTCGAGTTTTCACCTTCCAGCTTTCACTGAGGGGTGAGCCGCTGGAAAACGGTCTGGGGCGTCAGTGGTTCCATGGGCCCAGGGAAAATGCTCCCAACCTGCCCTGAATCTGTAGTTTCAGGAACGAGAAAGAAACCCTGGAAACTGACCAATCTACTAAGTGCACAAGCAGAATACAGAAAAATCTTGGCAAAAGTGTTTCCTTAACTTTGGGTTTTCCTTAGCTTTGTCCAGGAAGTCATGAGACCCACACTGTCCTCTGTTAGAAATCTACGAGGACCAGCCTAGGTCTTTGGCCGCATGGAATTTCTTTTTTTCCTTCTGGAAGGAAAATGCCAAAGAGAGTCGTGAAAACTTATCTTGTGCCCAGAAATATATATATATATATATATATATATATATATATATATATATATATATATATATATATTTAAAATGATTATACTTCTAATTTGTTCCGCATTACTCTAGTTTCAGGCCAATTAATAAGAACTCAACTTCTTAGCACCTGACCTTAGCAGAAATTTGGGCTAATTCCAAGGAAAAAAAGTACAAGACAAACTATTCTGAATGTCCCTTTGCCTAACTCTGCTGTGTCCTTTACTGGGTTCTTGCTTCACAACCTGTAACTAAAAGTGAGGGCAACAGAGAGAGAAGGCCACTCCTCGATGCCACTACCTAGCACTGGCCCCACACATTGCCACATATATCCCACACCAACTTGAGTTTCTAACCCAATTCCCTGGAAAGGGTCTATACTTACCTGGTCTCATTAAGGCAGCACACATGGTACAGCTCCTCACTGTGGGACCAATTACCGGTAACCATTTCCACAGGCACCAAAATGACCCCACCATACAGTGTGCCCTCATTATCGATGTTAAGTACTTAATTATGTTACCGACACTCCGAATGAAAGCTCTATGGTCACGTTGTGGGTGGTGATTTCAGACATTCGAGCAAGCTGGGGTGTGTTTATTTTCGCCATTCCCTGCTTTGTTAGTGATTTGTGCACCAAAATCTAAAGCTATCCACAGCTTTCCACTTGAAGAGTTTTTGCAAATGAGCTGTGAAAGTGACATAATCAGATATGCCTGAGCATCTTCTAGCATCTGAAAGAAAGAGTTCCCCGTATAAGGGGAAATGCACAGATGATTGGCTTGGACCCCCAAATCTCATGGCAGACTCCACAGTACAGGCAACAAGGGCAACAGCACGAACCCGTGACCTTAGGGTCCTGAAGGCTGAACAGTGACAGAAATATATTCCCACAGTGGAGTTGTGTACTGGTCAACAAACCCAATGACATTTTTTGAGGTATGCTCTTTGGGATAAACAGCATATCTTAATGGCTAATTATTTGATTAAGCCTTGATGTCACCCTCATTTCCCAGTAGGGAGGGTACTCAATCCTAAAGGACTGTGAAGGAGAGAGGTCAGCCTCTTTCTTGGAAAGCCGTCAGGAAGGAGCTTGTGATTGGATAGAAACGGTTAGGCCCAGAGATATTGTTTAAGTTACAGGACCTCCAAATCCTGTCTTCCAGAATTGGCTTTCATCTGTGTTTCTCTTTTCAGATCTCCCTTACCTCATTCGCCAAGGCCACCATTGCCTGTCGGAACAGGACTAAAGTCCCAAGGCAGCCCCAGATAGCCTCGAAGGCTGCATCCGTTTACTGCACAACACACCACTGAGGTTACCACCGGTCCGATGGGTGGGCCTGGCTCCTAACACCAGGGAAAAACACACCGCTTGGTGTTCAACCCTGATTTTCTCATCAGTGATGGCCTTGGATGACTTGTCGCAAATGTGAAAAGGGAAACAGAACATCTTTCCTTCAACCCAAAAGAAAAGACCCGTTAGGGCTGAAAGGGGACAGCCTGTGCTACGGTTCGCTCTCACTGAGCCCTCTGTGAGCTGCAGAGGGTCCAGGAAGGAGAGCCATGGCCAGGTCCGCTTTTGGAAGTGGGGGATGGGGGAGACACTCTCTCTCCTCTGGGCTTCATCCCCGCACCTCTTTGTTCAGTGCCGTTGCTCATGGGTTGGACTGGGACCCAACCAGGGTAATTCTTTGCTCTCCCCAGCTTAGCTTTTGTTTCCAGGCTTAGTGCCCATCTTCACTGAAGGGCTGCATGTTTCCTTAGGATTACTTCTGAGTCAAATGTTTTGTCTCGAAAGAATGATTGGATTGAATTTAACATCCAGTAAGTCTGACAGCATTCCAGACAATGACCAGCACAGTTAGAAAAAACGGGCAAAGGCCTTTGCTAACAAATATTTAGCTCCCAAGAGTTGAGTCACCGTCATGGGGCTGACCAGACATCACCCCCTTTCAAAGCATGGCGTTGACGCCGTTTTTCTCTGGCCTGTCATCTTCTCCTCCTGGCCAACGCCGCTCCTGTGCTTCTGTGTCATCATCCTTACAAAGACGGCCAGGCCGCTCCTGATCAGCCGGGCACCGTCCTCCAAGGGCACAGCCGGCTACGGGAGCTTGCCTTCACTTTTGAAAACCAGCCACTCTGGGACTACGTTCCATTTATCTGACCAATCAATGCAGCTGCCAGGAAGGAAATGCACGTGTGCCTCCCCACAAACAAACATGAAGGGGGAATGTGTCTGAGCTGGTGGGAAGGGAGGGAGGGGTTCAATGGTTTTGTGCCACCAGATTCTCCAAAACGCAACTGGTCAAACGTGACAGTGGCAACCCGAGGGAAGCTCGACAGGCAGGTCTCAGAATATATCCCTGTCACCCCAGGGTGTCACACGGGCTCCGTGGAGAGACTTTCCAGCTTGGTACACCCCGAGCACAGCCACAGGGAAACACATTCCTGTCTGTCCTAATCTGGAGTCCACGGGGTAACAGCTGTGAGAAGTGGGAGGTGCTTTATCTCCTCTATGACGGACACATTCTCATTTATTCCAGAACACACACATCCTGCCTGCTGCTCCTCTCCATCCCACCCTCCTGAGGCAGGGATGTTCTTGACGGTCAGAACTGCCAGCTCACCCGGCAAAGCCTTGTCACCAGCACCCCAGCCTGGCCAGGTCTCTTGGCTGAGAGAAGCAAGAGCCACCAAGGCTAGCATTTGAAAACCCAGGGGGAGGGGAGGAGAGAGCTCTGACTTCTGAAGACTGACTGCACTCCATCACCACTCGCCTTCCAGACACTGTGCACTGTGCCAATAGCAGTGCCCCTCATCAGGCTGCCCCTGAATGCCACCCACCAGTGACAGAGAGAGAGAGAGAGAGAGAGAGAGAGAGGATTGTGAAGCAGGCTGCTCTGAAATGCCCAATGCTCCTGTACTCCTCCGGACATTAGGATGTGGAGGTCAGAATAAGCCAAATTTCAAACAGTCTGATATGGCCCTTCTGCCCTGCAGCTCCTCTGCTTTGAGTCGCCATTTCAATCTTGGCATCAGACAAACTGCCATGAGAGTGTGCAGAAATGTTAAGGAGTGAACCTTTGCCAGAACCAAAACCGAGTCAAATGCAACAACAATAAAAACACACTTAGGACCTCGTGGGCTTGCAGCCAAGGCGCTGGAACTTGGTGTACGCGTATCCACAAACTCAGGACTCGCCACGGCGACACGGCAGAGATCCTAGCAGAAATTTATAGCCCAGACTGGAGCCGGGCGCTCTTGCAAATGCAAAGCTTTGTTGTCGCTGTGTTTCGTTTTGTTGAGGGGAGGCGGGGGAAGAGAAGGAAAATAAAGAAAGAGAAAGCAACAGATTTAAATGCAATCCTAGCATTTTGGAAATTCTGCGGTGACTTGGGCGATGCCAAGGTCTTTGAACCTCGTTGGAAAATGTCACAATCGATGTTTGAATTAAAAGCCAGTGAGTTTGCCAGGAGACCAATTGTTTAAAATTGGCAGCGTTCCAGACAACTTACGAGGCTGCGCGCTGCCCCGGGCTGAGAGAAAGGCTAATTCCAGGGCAAGTTCATTATCACCGTATTGATAAAGGGGTGATTTTTAAAGCTCATGGTGTGGTTTCTGCGACGTATTAATTAAAATTTAGAGTAATTTACTAGACACAGTCATGGCTTCTGTTGCATTATTTATGCCCCATACTATTTGTGTTTTCTCTGGGGGCTGTGCTTAATCCCCGGTTCCTCCTCACCTGTCTGCCCTTGAAGGCAACAGAAATAAAAACAGGCAAAGCTCACACTAGCCTTTTGGGAAATCACAGAATTAAGAAGCTGTCCAAGGAGGCACTTCACCAAAACTCATTCCTAGACGAGTCCAGTGTGCCCACCCAAACGAAGAAACACGTGTGCTCACGGCCACTGGCCCGGCTTTCACAAACCACTTCTCCGAAGTGCTGGGCCGAGTTTTATGCTCTTTGATAATTAGATGGGAAAAGTCTTCCTCGTCTTCCCCCTCCTCCCCCCCACCCCCCTGTCTTTCCCACGGCATCCCTGAACAAAAGCAGAAAGCAGGGCAAAGAGGAGCAGCTGGGGATAAAACTGGGGGCCGCTGGCATCTGAAGCCCCCAGCCCCACAAGGGCGTGATGCTGAGGCTCCCAGGCGTGCGGGCTGGGTAAGGCCCCCAGTGCTGGCTCTCCCAGGTCCTAAGAGGCAAGCTTGTAGAGGCGTGGTGTGTCCACCCGGCACACCAACAGTAAAAGCACCTGCAAAACACTCCTGTCTAGCTCCCCGCATGTTGGGACAGGGTGCTTCTCTCCGAGCATCCCTCGTTTTGATGTAAGGGAACTTCCGCCATGTATGTCTTGAAGAATTTGAGATCGAAAACGGAGACGAACCAAATAAAAGCCACCACTCCCTGGGAGCGTGGGTGCAGCCTGATGCTCACACACCACTTAAAAGTTGACACATTTTCTACCCTTGCACCTGGAGGCGTCGCTTCGTTTCCATAGTGAACGTGCTATTGAACATCTGTGAACATCTGTAAACATCGTCTTTTTTCGAGTTCTCGTCGGCCAGCAGCGGGTTTGCGGGCCTCACCTGCTGCTGGGAGTGGGGTGGGGGGGGTAGGACAGGACTGGCACCAGGAACTAGGAAGTGACATTGCACCCCCAAAACAGACCGGCACCAGCTGAGGAAATCACTCTCCTCTTGCTTTCCTCACTGTTTTCTTTCCCCTCACCCCACATCCATTTTTACTTATTTGTTTATTTTTACTTTTTCCAGCAACGTGGAAGTCATTTTGGAGGCCCAGGAAAGAAATGTAAACACGTACGGTTAAAACATCAAAGAACTGCGTTTTTGTGGGGTTTGCCATGTTCTTCTAATTCCACAGAGCAAGCAGATGAACAAACTCACCAACATAGCAGAGTCTCTCCACAGGCACAATGTAGAAGAGCTAAACACGTCCGCAATGTAGAAGAGCTAAACACGTCCGATTTTTTAAACTACGTCGCAAATATGTTTTTTAAAAGTAACGCTTTTGAAACAAAACCGAAGCACTTCCCTGGCGGTCTTAGACTAGCCTCCTCTCCGGCTGCTCCGCCTCAGCCCCGCCTGGCTGCCCCAGGCTGCCTCACCCCCAGCTCCCCAACAGGACGGAGCTCGGCGCAGGCAGCCGCGCCGGGGTAGTCCATGGCCAGCTCCCTCACAGTTACTTTCAATGCTTTCGCTCCAAATATTGTTTCCTTTAAAAAGAAACGAGCCCTAACCGGTTTGGCTCATTAGATAGAGTGTTGACCTGCAGACTGAAAGGTCCCAGGTTCGATTCCGGTCAAGGGCATGTACCTTGGTTGCGAGCACATACCCAGTGGGGGGTGTGCAGGAGGCAGCTGATTGGTGTTTCTAACTCTCTCTCCTTCTCCCTTCCTCTCTGTAAAAAAAAACAAACAAACAATAAAATATATTTTTTAAATTATTTTTAAAAAACAAAAAGAAAAAGAAATAAGAGTCATGGGAAAGAAAAGAACTGCGTCTCGCTTTAAAAATGGTCCCTCTGGTTGCAAAGGAAGAAAAAACAGAGTAGACAACCAGCATCTCCGTCCGGAAGGACCTGGATTCCTTCCTCAAGCCAGAGAGGCTGAGCTCCGCCAGCAGCCACTGTCTCGGAACGCCACCGATGGCCTCACCTCTTTTTTATTTTTATTTTTTTGATATATTTTATTGACTTTCTACAGAGAGGAATTGAGAGGGATAGAGAGTTAGAAACATCGATGAGAGAGAAACATCAACCAGCTGCCTCCTGCACACCTCCCACTGGGGATGTGCCCGCAACCAAGGTACATGCCCTTGACCGGAATCGAATCTGGGACCTTTCAGTCCGCAGGCCGATGCTCTATCCACTGAGCCAAACCGGTTTCGGCTGGCCTCACCTCTTGAGGACCAGCCCAGAGCACAGCCTTGCCGGGCCGCCCCGCGCTGACGGTACAGGGAGTGGAGAGAACTCGGGCTGTCACCTCACATATCGGCCCCGTGACTTCCATGCAGCCGGCACCTCACCCTCCTCCCAGTCCTCTCCTGTCAGCACGAAACCCGGAGAGGGAGCCTCGTGCCAACAGGAGGGACATATGGAATCGGGTTCAAGTCACACCGGGCCCCCACCTGGGACAGAGGTGGCTCTGTGTACTTGAATTTGGGAAAACTGCTTCTGACATGCCATAGTCACCTGTGTGTGTTTTTTCTCCAAGAAAAAAAAAACAACTAACCAGCACCAGCAACTAGCAATAAATAGTATTCTCATCCATCCTGGGAAATCAGGAAACACCAGAACTAAACCCGTAAAATATTCCATCGGGTATACAAAAAAAATAAAATTCCATTTAAAACACCACTCTCGCCTTTTTCACAACAGGCTGATTTCAAACATTACATATTAGGTAAATATTTTTATCCCAAGACATGCTAAACATGTCTTTATTTAAAAAAAAAAAAAAAAAGCAAAATCATCATTTTAAAAATAGCTAACCATTTATTTGAGTTCACATTTCAGGGGGAGAAAAACAACTTTCTACAGATTTCAATGCAGAGTTAAAGAGCAGTGACCACGTATATCCCTAAATGTATCCACTCTATGATTCTCTGCTCCGTCTTCCCCCTGAGACCTGATGGAGAAATCACACATTGTATCTGGAGTAGAAGGTGCTAAAGTTACCTGCTGCCCCTGCGGTCTGAGTGCAGGACATTCATGCAGCGCCCGAGCGGGAGGGAGGGAGGGAGGGAGGGAGGAGGGAGGCATGCCCCCCGCCGAGCTGAGCCCTGAGCCAGGGAACCTGTCATGCTGGCAGCGGCCAGAGCCAGACCCCGTGCCCGCGGCACACCCTCCGCCTGTGTGTCTCCCTTACCTACAGCGGGTGCACCAGAGCCTGGTCGGGTTCGTTCCCAGGCCGGGAAGGTCCGCTCAGGAGGCAGAAGACTTTCGCTACCTGCACACCGCGTCCTGCAAAAAGCTACGCGTCCGCCGGGGTGTCAGTGGCTCACAGTTAGTCTCCAGCAGCCCCGCGCTCCGGCTGCACACATCTCATTAGATTAATGCATTCAGCACAGGCAGAAAACTCGATTTACCATAGCTACAGCAATGAATTTCCATTACGATGACAGCTCCAACCACATCATGTCCGGAAAACCAGCCAACCACTGGCTTTTAAAGAACACACACATTTTACATGCAGAAAACGCGAGGTGTGTGTGTGTCTGTGTGTGTGTGTGTGTGTGTGTGTGTTTTCCGTGTTTCCTTCCTCTTAGCAGCCCAACTAAGAGAAATGTGTGCAGTGTAGCTTTTCGACGACATGAGCTGCAAGGTAATGACACTTCTGCTTCTGTGGTAGTTGCGTCCTTGTAATAAACTGAATTATGTCACAATTGTCAGAAGGGGTGTTTCCAACATTTCGGGGTTTCATTACCCCTCCTCTGTTGCCATAGAAACCAGACTGTAACATCATCTCTTTGTCCCAGCCCTGCAGCAGTGTGGGCTAGCATCGGGCTCACGAGATACTGGTGAGCTGGAGGAGTAAATATTTGGCTTTAGACAAATAAAAAAAAAAGGGGGGGGAGGAATATGCTCATGCCGTCGCTGTTCAGGAGAGAACATGTGTGTGTGTCTGTGTGTGTGTGTTGCGCAGAGGTGTGTGCACACACAGGTCAATGCCCGTGGTCAGACGTAGTAACTCCACTGCCGCAGGCAACACCTTTGTCATGGCCTTGAATCAGCTCCTGGACTCGGGTTCCAGGTCTGAGTGTGTACGTGCGGAAGTGTTTCCGCACCATGGACCGGGTCAGGGCCCGCCGGGGCTGGAACAGTCCTGACATAGGAAAAAGGTTGCTATGTATCCTCCGTGCCCTATGGTATGGCTTGTAATAAACAAACTTATCCTGGAAAAGTGACTTTTTCTCCCCTTTTTTTTTTTCTTTTTTTTTTTAAATAAAGTGGAGCCTTGCCCATTTCATTTGCCCCATTCTGGACATTATTCCCAGTGTTTTCTACAAGAAGAAACGTTTATCCAACAAACATGTGGCCACCCACAGCTTTCCTCCTGGGGCTGAGCAACAAGCAAGTTTAGCCAGGAGGGGACACCACGCGGAGCTAGTTGAGGCTTAGGCCACAACCTGGATGGGTCCTGTGAGTGAAAACAATAAAATCCCAACATAGAATTTATATCAATACATAAAATCCCCTACAGATTTTCTGAATCTATAGGCAGCATCACATTAGAAAGAAAAAGAACTCTCTCTCCAAAAATTATGACCATAAGGAAAAAATTAAACTTTTTGAAGTCAAAGCATTGTACATGTTGAGCAAGAAGTAGATTCACTATTTAGTTCACTTAATTATCTAATTTTATGGTCTGGTTTGGTTTTGTGTGGGAAAAAGGCAAGTTTGGTAGTTTTTCATTTTGGTCATTGAATGTAAGTTGGTTTCATTAGAGGAGGGGGAGAGAGAGGAGGGGAGAACGAGCAGAAGAAAAGGAAACAGGACCCAATGGGTGATTTCAGTTCCGCCAACATCTCTCTCGGCCGCAGTGGCCGTGTGCACGCGGGGCCTCGAGCACAGCCCCACACTCGGCTCCACAGCACGTGGGGTGGTCTGAGATGCTAAACCCGTCGACACTTTGAAGGGTTTCTTCAGGTAAAAAATAACAAGGCTTCCTCAGATAATGAAAAACATTTCCCAAACCCTATAAAAGAAGAAGACAACGTGACAGAATCTGTCTGGAAAAAAAGGAGTTTTTGGTTTTCCTCCCCATTTCGAGAATTCGTGATTCTGATTCTCGGTGCCCGAACCTCTGAACCTCCTCCCAGGTGTCTGTTGTTGGCGTCTGTCCTTCAGTGGATGTGGCTGGGGTGCGGGCAGTGACATCACAAGTCAACCACAAAATGAGCCTGAACCTAGAAATTAACCAAAGCTGGTTTGCTTAATACATAGATGATAGATAACTCAATAGATTGATTGATAGATGCCAAATAGATATGCCTTAAGATAGCAAATCCATGTTTTTAAAAATCCTAAATGTTTTTGATTGCAAGAAACACTTTAAGTGAAACATGTAAGAGAAAAGGAATTTGGTGGGATGTACACACGCTAAGGGGTCTGTTAAGAAGAAAGGGGCCCTTCTGAATGAATGCGTGTCTCTCAGCCTTGTCCTCCCTGGGCGGAGATCAGGCGGCTTCATTGTGCCACGTTGCTAGTTTTCTTTCGCTCTGTGGTTACGTCTCTGTCTCAGACAGGCTCCACTCTTTCCACACGAATGCCTCTGGGAAAGAGTTGTTAGCAAAACGTGCAGTGGGAGCAAGCAGGTTACTATGAGGGCGTCCCAAACACAGACTTACTCAGAGGAGTCTCCCCTGGAAGAGTAGTCAGTTCTGTGAGCTGCTGATAATGAGTTATGGTGGCAGCCCAAGCATCAGCTGGACAGGGCTGTGTCCCGGACCGGAGAGTCAGTGCTACTGCAAAAACAACCCTTGTTATCATAACCCTTGTTAACATCTACTGGGGAACTGCTATGTATACATCCTGTTCATGTTATCTCATTTACCACAACCCTATGATGTCAGTAAGGTAAGTGCCATCTCCGTTTTACAGATAAAGAAACAGACTCAGAGATATTAACTAAGTTGCCCAAGGTCACACAGCTTAGAAGTGTTGGCTACAGGCTTGACCCAAGGCAGCCCGTTCACCAAGGCACAGTAATTAATCACATGGCTACGTGGCTCCCTGGCACTGCCCTTGTTCCAGCTCTGTCATTAACCCAATAACATTGGTCAGATCACTGTTCTTCTATAACAGTGGAGGGATGGGGGGGACTAGGTCGTTTTTGTGGTCCCTTATGGCTCTGACATTCTAGAGTGAGATGAGTCGCTTTACCTGCAGGCTGGAACAAACCACGCTGGCGTTGGAGGAGAACTCAGCTGTGGTGGTGGCTACGGCCATGACTACTCACAGGCAAACAGACTTACTCAGAGGAGACTCCCCTGGAAGAGTAGTCAGTTCTGTGAGCTGCTGATAATGAGTTATCATTATCTGCCAATAGACTAAGACCTGGCAAACTAGTGCTTTGGACTGTCAAGTTGTGATGGAGATGCGGGGAAGAGAGCATGGAGAAAGACAGGGAAGTTTTAAGGCCAGGACTCCATTCCTGAAGCAGCAAAGGAGACCATTCCCCCACGCTCATGTAGCCCCTGACTTTGCTTCCACATCAGTCGGCACTAACTTTTCCTCAAGTGTTCCTGGAAGTTTGAGACGTTTCGTGGTTATGGAAGGTCTGAGGCTTAGGGTCCCCATTTGGCCAAAGGGGAACCTCTTTAGTCAGACTAGAGGGTGGAAGGGAGTGATAAATGGCAGACGGCTGGGCTCCCCCTTCCTGCCGCTTCTTCAGCTCAAAACCCCAATTTCCATGGGGCCAGAGCTCAGTGTATGCAACCAGGGATCTTTCTAAATTAAAACCAAGACTGTTCTTTGTAGTGAAAATAAACAGGAACAACCTTTCAACTTCCAATAAAAATATAAAAGAATATACATGAGGGGGGTGGCAATAGAGGAATAAGGACACATATGTAATACCTTAATCAATTAAAAAAAGAAGAAGACTATACAATATATCTAGAAAACTATGAAAGTAAGGGGGAAATCTTCTCAATATATACTTGCTTTAAAAATCACAGGTTAGAAATCTTATTTTGAAAAAATACAATGGTTTGTAAAATACTAGAAATAGAATCTCTTGGTAATAAGACTATGTATAATTTTTATCTTCTTAATCTTTTTTTTAAACATATTCTACAAAGGAAGACTTTCTTTTTATGATAGATAATACAAAGTCATACAAATTAAATGATTGATTAGTAACAGAATTTTTCCTTTTAACATCTGCAAACACATTTGCTTATAATTCTCATAAATCGTAAGTCTTAAATTTGTTTGTCATCAATGAAGTAAAAATAAGACCTCTGCCCAGTGGTTGTAGGCTACCTTGAGCCACAGCCTTAGCCAATGCTTCAAGAGCAAAAGTCTGTCCCCCACTCACTCAGGTCATCCTGCCGTCCTCCACGCTGGGCTTCCCCAATCATCTCATGCCTTTGAGCCCACGCAGGGTGCTCAGCAGAGCCAACGCACAATCAAGGCAGACCCTCTGTCCTTCCCCACCGGAGGGCTCCCACAGTCTGTGGGGACCTCTCAGAGCTTATAACAGTCTTGTTTTAGTAAAGCTGTGTACTACAGACCTAGGCTATTGGGAGAAGGAAAAGTGATCACATGCAGTGAAAAACACTCCTGTCCAAGGAAAGGAAGACTCAGTCCAGTTCTCGTGAACCTCAGCCATGACTCCTCTCAGATGGGCCTCCTCTCCTTGTGGCTAGGAGTCAAGGGTTGACTTAGTGGGAATATCTGTGTCCTGGTCTGGCAGCTTTAGTGGTAGCAAGCCCAGAGACCCTCATCCCAGGGCAGTGCCTGGTGACAGACTGAAAGGGCCAGGGCACGTGCTGACAGCCAGGACAGCTGAGGGGCAAACAGGAGGGACTTCCTCTTTGGCCACTCAGGTGTAAACTCCAAGATGGCTGGGTGCTCCCCGCTGTATCCCCAGCATGTAGCACAGCATCTGCTCTGTGATAGGAAACCCACAAATAATTATTGATGAATGAATAAAAGAAACTAGGGGTTAAGGAAGGTGACCAATAAATATTAGTATAGATTTTTAGACTTGATTCCTTCCCAGCCCCCCCCAAAAAAAATATTGACTTTATATGTTTGTCATCAGAAAAAAAATCTTAATTTGTAAAAATGGAAAAGATGATTTCTATTTCCTATCTCTCTCCTCTGTTATGTTCTTAAAATGTCAGCTCCTTAGGATTGTTTCTGCTTGAGCTGTGTGAAACTAGTAAACATGTATTCAACATTTATACAGGTGATCGCCAAGCACTTTGGTTTATTTGCTATGTTTCCCTTTTCCTCCTAAAATATTTTCCCCAAGTTAAATATAAGAGATCAATCTTTGAGTGCTGAGAAACTCTTGGAATTAGAGAAAGGGAACCTCAGCCAGACTTGTATGAGCACTCCAAAGAGGCAGAAAAAGAGACTCAGAATAAGTAAGGAGTATATTCAATTTCAGCTGACAGCTGTCACTGCTTCTGGGTGTGTGTGTTGAGGAGGAGGAGGAGAAGGAGGAGGAAGAGGAGGAGGAGGAGGAGGAGGAGGAGGAGGAGGAGGGGGAGGAGTAGGGGGAGGAGGAAGAGGAATATAGCATTCTAACAGGGGCATGCTAAGAGAAATTCTACCTTTTTAAAAATTTCATTTAGAAAACAGCCTGTTGGGTTGCTTGCAGTTTCAGTTTTTAGAATAAAGTCACTGATGACTGGGGCTCCATCTCCCTGTATTTGAGGGAACATCTCCAATATGGGCTCCTTAGTTCCCAAAGGAACGGAGATTACCATTGTCCTTGGAACACAACTTGCATCTGAATGCAAATGATGCAGTCTAAAAATGTTCACTCTCTTTAAAAAGAGAGAGAGAGAAATAGAGAGAAAGCTGCTGGTTGGTGATTAACTGGTTGATGAATTTCCATTCAGGATAACCAACTCCGCTGTGGACCATGTCTTTGAGAAGCCCACTTGGGGTAGAAACTGAACCAAGAAAACTGGGTCTGTGGCCAACATGAAGGATGAGGGAATTATGGTGGCAAGTAACTAATTGAAAAAGAAAGAGCACTGCCCAGTGGTTGAGCTTTATGTGGGCATGACCCGGCAGCTCAGCGATGCCACCAAAGACCCGATCTGAGTCATCCTAATCCTGGCTTCCCTCAGGGTCACATTAGGGCTGCCGATAGCTTCTTCCAAGCCTCATACTTGGCCGTCATACCCACCGCAGTGACTGCCTCTCCAGGACCTTGCACTTACTTGGGGAGCTAAGCAATGTCTTTCCTAGAGCCTCCTACCAACCTCTCTCTCATCTCATTGGCTAAAATTAGGCCACGCCCATTCTCGCACCAATAATGAGTCCTCCTTTGAAGGAAGGGGTGGAGGGCGGAGAGGCTTTGCTTGCTCCCTGGAGCAGAGCTGCCCGAGGAGGGATGGATACCTGAATAATGTCAGTGCTCTCAGTAAAAAGGAAGAGGGATGAGTGCTGAAGGAGGGGGGTCTGGGAGAAGAGAAGAGAAGATTGGGGGCGGGGGGGGAGCTGGGAGGATGCTGTGCGCTGCTCCTGACCCTCAACCCACGCAGCCTCTCCCCCACTGATCTCCAGGAAAGACCACAGAAAGTGCTCAGGGCTTGATGTGGTTGAATTTCTTGTAGAAACTGGTGAAGAGACTGAGTTTTGTTTCCTGGGTCAATGCAAGTGAAACCAAGATAGCGCAGGAGAAGTCAGGGGCCAAGACCAGAGGGATTCAGAAGCTGCTAAGCGTGGGGGGTGGGGGGGAGTAGGCAGCTGTGCTGGGGGCTTCCTGGCTGCGTGGCATCCTGTAATAGAGGCCGGGAACTCTGGAGAGGAAGGCGGCTGGAACTGCTACTCTCCCAACGCGCTGGTTAAGATGAAATAGTTTGCATATTGAGAGGAGTGTGTGGAGGCCTGGGGTTACCTTAATCCGGCTGCGCACTGTGTGTGTGTATGTGTGTGTGTGTGGGTGTGTGTGTGTGTGTGTGTGTGTGTGTGTTGGGGGGGGGGGGGCGAAGGTAATAGCCAGGAAGGGGATTGGTGGGAGGGTCAGTTCTGTCCTCTTGAATCATGTGAAGGCTGGAGGCAGGCCTTGGGGAATGGCCAGGTGAGAATTGAAGGAGCAGATTTGGGGCCGAGGGGACACTATGGGGACTCAGGGACTGCCTGCTTTCAGCAGCCACATGGCAGCACCCTCTGGGAATGGGCACCTGACTGACCTTCCAGGAATCTCTACCATGAATGACCACTTTGGGCTAAGCACAAGGGGACTCTGTAGAGAGGAATGCCCGCCTCCCCCCATTTTGTGGGAAGGAGTCCAGCCCAGATGTTAAGCTGTTTAAAAAAATTTTTTTAATTAAAATATTATATATATATAATATATATTTGTGTATATATATATATATATATATTACATATATATATATATATATATATATATATATATAGAGAGAGAGAGAGAGAGAGAGAGAGAGAGAGAGAGAGAAAAGCCAAGTGACTGGAATGACCAGTCACTATGACGTGCACTGTGGCAGCCAACCAGTCCAATTAGGGCCCCGATCAGCACCCCCAAACCTGCCAGCCAACCTCCCAGGTTCCCTCCCCCTAGCCAGTCCAGTCCCAATCAGCCCCCATCAGGGCAGGCAGCTGGACTCCACCCATGCACAAATTCATGCACTGGGTCTCTGATAGTGTTATAATAAAGAAGAGGGGATCTAAATGGCATCAACATAGGGTTGGGCAAAAGTAGGTTTACAGTTGTTCATATGGAAAATAATACAATAATTAACAAATAATACAAGAATAAACTGTGTTTCACATACAACTGTAAACCTACTTTTGCCCCACACTGTACATGATGAGAAACAAAAGGAAAAGGGGTTGATAAAGCAACAAAATTGTGAAAGCTGCAAAGCAGATGGACACAAGAGGGAACTGGCCTGGTGGACCCAAGCAATCTGACCCTTTCATCAAGTGGGAGGTCCCAAGAAGCACATGGTTCACACCATAAAGGGCACTGGGAACTTCAAAAGTCCAAGTGAGGGGGAGCCAAGAACAAGAAGGCCAGACCCTCTCACCCTGTGCTGTGGGTGTTGGCCCCTCAACCTGACCCAACAAAGCTTATTCTGTTCTCAGGGACACAAGCACCACTGAGGGCAGAGGTGCTGAACAAGAGCAGCACTCGGAGAACATTCTCCCCCTGGACGGTGAGACCCACAGCACCACCCACATTGTCTGCAGCCAGGCTGACACCCCCAGGCAGCAGGGGCAGATTCCTCTGGGGAAACTGACCTACACACACTGACAGACAGATGGGGTTCATGTGGGTCGGCCCAGCAAAACTTCCTTCAGTGGAGCTCAGCAGGGATGTGCCTGCCCACACACTCACACCGTGAGGGCTTCGCTAACCTTGAGCCTTTGACATAAAAGACAGAGACCAAAGCCAACCAGAGGAACAAAAGGGATCTGGTGAAAACAGGCAAGCCTCAGGGAGAAAAAATAAATTTAAAAAAATTACGATTAGCCGAAACCAGTTTGGCTCAGTGGATAGAGCGTCGGCCTGTAGACTGAAAGGTCCCAGGTTTGATTCCAGTCAAGGGCATGAACCTTGGTTGCGGGCACATCCCCAGTAGGGGGCGTGCAAGAGGCAGCTGCTGGATGATTCTCTCTCATTGATGTTTCTAACTTTCTATCCCTCTCTCTTCCTCTCTGTAAAAAATCAATAAAATATATTTAAAAAATAAAAAAAATAATAAAAATCAATGAAAAAATATTCTCAGGTGAGGATTAAAAAAATTTAGAAAAATATTACAATTAAGTCATGGCCAGGTTGCTCAGTTGGTTAGAGCATTGTCCCACACACTAAAAAGGTTGTGGGTTCAATTCCCAGTTGGGGCACATATCTGGGTTGTACATTCAATCCCTGGTTGGGGTGCATACAGGAGGCAACTGATCGATATTTCTTTCTCACATCAATGTTTCTCTCTCTCTCTCTCTCTCTCTCTCTCTCTCTCTCTCTCTCAAATCAATAAAAAGCATAATCCTCAGGAGAGGATTTTTTTAAAATTATGATTAATATTCTGGACGACATCATATAATATATCACATCAATAATATGTGAACTGACTGCTATTTTTTTTAAAAAAACAAGACATTAAACCCCTTTTGTGATATTATCAGAGAAAGGACAAAAGAGTGTTCTTGGAATTAAAAATATGGGAGTAGAAATGGAAATTTTAATAGTAATATCAAAGGAGAGTGTCAAGGAAACTCCTAAGATAATAGAGAAAAAAGCTAAAAGCAGGAAAACAGAAGAAATTAGAGGATCAGTGTAGAAGAGGCATGGGCGGCCAGTGCCCCTTTAAGGGTTCACAGAAGTGAGACCCAGGACCCTCCTGGCCCCACTCCTACACGTTTATCTCGGCCAGCCTTGGGTTGTATTTAGATGTCTTGGTAAAACAAGGATTTTGGAGAGCTTCCTAGTGCATTTTGCTGATGTGAATAATCTTAAGTAAATTTTGATTGCAGCCGTTTTTGCTCCTGTGCTTTAATATGTATATTAGAAGCATAGAACAAGTTTCTTAAAGCTAATTTACACCTCCTGCTAAGAAACAACGCTGCTTGCGGAACGCATGCTAATGGGAATATTGTTGCTCTCTCCTTTAAGAAATCTTCAGTAGGGAAACACTCTGAAGACTTACACATGGGTTTGGAGCTGACACGGGGACGAGGCCCACAGGTCCAAGAGCACCACCTCCTTACTCTCAGAACTTCATCCCTCAGCAGCCCAGAGGCCACCTCATCAACATCGTAACTTATAAAACTACACCTTCGGCACCACATTACTTCTCACTTCCAGATACTGAGCCTCCAACCACATCGCAAGGCCTAGGGACTCTGCAACACAGGGCTTCCCAACCCGAGGGGCACTCGCACTGTGTCTGGGCCCCCAAGCAGTACCCTGGTCACCACACACATCATTACCCATGAAGTTTTAGAGGAGCAAGGAGTCTCCCGGGCATAAAGGTGTGTTAAAACCTGAAGGCAGACTGCCCAGTGTGACTCAGTGGATAGAGTGTTGGCCTGTGGACTGAAGAGTCCCAGGTCCAATTCCAGATCAGGGCACATGTCCAGGTTTTGGGCTCATTCCCCAGTGGTGGGGAGAAAGGGTTGCAGGAGGCAGCCTATCAGTGATTCTCTCTCATCATTGATGTTTCTGTCTCTCTCTCTCTCCCTCTCCCTCCCTCTCTGAAATCAATAAAAATGTGGGGGTTTTTTGTTTTGTTTTGTTTTTTAAACCTGAAGGCACTGAGTGGGGAGCCATCTGAGCCTCAGCTCCTCTACTGGAATCCAGTACATAACGGTGACAAAGGAGTGGGGAGAGGGGTAGGGGGGAATCAGTCTGCTCTGGTGGACCCCTTACCCACTGCATGTTGACAGAGCAGCCTTGGACAAGTTACCTAGCCTCTGTCTGGGCTCCTCAGAGTGAACATAATGACAGTTAACACACAGAACGGCTATGAAGATTCTAGAGACCGAGCAGGATCTCTTCTGTGACTTTTGTGATATTATCAGAGAAAGTTCCCTCCCCACCTTCTCAGCTCAGTCCCCAAACACATCATCTCTCTCCCATCACTCATTATATCACATCATACCATATAAAGGGAAGGCTCCTCCATATTGTCCAACATCAGAAACTTATAAGTAATTTAAAATGTAGAGTTGTCATCCTCCTTTATTTTGATTTGTAAGATTAAGGTATAAGTTTAAGGTATACAGCATGTTGCTTTGATCCATTTATGAACTGCAAAATGATGACCACTGTAGACTTAGCTAAGGCCTGTCACATCACATAATTATCATTTCCTTTGTGTGTGTGTATGCACATGTGTGGTAAGTAGTCTCTTAGTAACTTTGAAGTCACCTTTCTAATAGGCCAAGATTCTTTCCATTTTTATTCCAAAGTGGCCTCAAGTTGTAAATCACCCAATTAACACTCATCCAGAGTTATGTATTCCAGACACTGTGCTAGGCATATAACACAGAGCAATTAAATGATGGGAAACATGAATGTCTCTGCTACAGGGAGGAGGGGGGAAATGCATGTGTTGAGAGGGTGGGTGTCTCCTGGGACCAGGTTGACACACAAAAGCTTAAGCTGTATGTCCAGAAGGAGGGCCCCAAGGAGGGAGTCTTCTCCACAATCTCTTTCTACCTGAAACATATTGAGAAAATGTTATGAGTGTGCTCACAGTGCTGACAAGAATAACTTGCAGGCACTGGTTAGCGAACACAAACCTCAAATGTTCTCGCATGTACACAGAAGGCGTTAGGCCCCAGCTGTTCCTGAGGCTCAGCTGGATCAAGGCTTCCTCAGTTTACCAAACAACTTTCTTTTTAAGGACAGGATCCAATTCACTTTCCAAACAGCTACCTCGGAAGCCCCCAGTTACAGTAGGGAGACTCCCTCCCTGCAGTCAATTCCCCGTCCCATTTGTTCACTTGCCAGTTTTGCACACTATGTATTTTAGAGAGGGGGGAAAAATCATATCCCCAATATAGTGACTGTAGAGGGTGCACTGGGAAGGCATATGGGCATTCCTTAAATTATTGTCAGCTGAAACCAAGGCAACAGGCAAAACCATACCCTGGGAACAGGCTTTGCCAAAAAAGGCAAGGGTATGATCAGCACTGACTCTTACTTTTGCCCAGGTGTCAGGGAGTGTGACTTTGATATGTAAATCCAGTCAAGCACCAGGAATGCTCAGGGCCTACTCAAGAATGCAAATAATCTCCTTTGATCCTAAGTTTTTGGTGAAACCCCCTGGTACTTGGAATATAAATAAACATGCTGCCTCAGCTCTGGGTCCCTGTCCCTCCATCAGAAAGGACAGCGGTCCCACCCAGCTCCCAGTTTTTTCCTTCTATCTTCATGTTTGGTCTCTTTCTTTTATTTCTCAATCCCCAGCTCCTCTATTCGGGAACCGGACCCACTCTTTTTCCATGCTGGACACCGAGAGAAACACCTGCAAGTGACACAAGGATCTTACTTTGGCAAAAAGAACCATCTGAAATTAGGCTTGGGGGTCAACAAAACCTGCCCTACTGCAGCAGGACACGATGGCCCTGCCTACCAAGTTAGCATTGCTGGAGCCTGAGAAGCTCCAACGTGACGGGTAATGGTGGGAGATGGCGCCAGCTATTAGCTTGTTTTCACACTGGCCTTGGCCACTACGAGAAAGGTGATGGTTCTGTGGAGATTACAGGGTGATGGACTGGATTCCTTTTCTCCAAGAACCAAAGGAGGAACTGGGGTTGTCTCACTTGCTTGCAAGGCTTCCCGTTACTAATTAGAGTATTCAAATCTTGTGAGGATAAGGTGACCAAAATCAGAATTTGAAACTCATCAGTGACTAAGCTCCCTTAGGAAGAAGTAGGCAAAGTATTACTTTGACTCCTCAGATTTCAACTGTGTGTGACAGAACACGGAGCAGCATTGCAGTTCTATCGTCCGAGTGAGGGGAGACGGCGTGGAGGTGGGGTTTTGTGAGTCCCAAATTACCATGAACATTTACTACACAGGTTCTTAAATGTTCACCTCGAATCCCCACAATGCCGGCCCTTGTTTTTCTTTCCTGGACCTGCTCCCAGCTCGCCGTTGAACTCGGTGCCACATTGTTGGACAAACCCATGGGGATGCTCTGCTCACAGTCCTGGTCCCACCGGTGATGTGAAGACACACCAGCCCTGCCTGGGAAAGAGAAGGGTCCTCCCGAGGGGAGAGGGAAGGCCCACCTTGGGAAGGAAAGTGCCTCGCAGACCAAGCCTAGGTGCCCAACAGGAAAGCAAGTTCTCCCATGAAGCCGACACCGCCCGCTTCCAGGAGCTTCCTGACAAAAGCTCAGACCGTGCAGCCAAGGCCTTCATCCAGGTGCTGCTGGGAACCCTGAGAGCGTCTTCTTTCAGGCACCAATGAATTGCACCTTCACTCATCAGGGTTTCCTTGGTGTCACATAGTACACTTCATCTCCCCAAGAAAGACATGTTGAACTCCTTACCCCCGGGACCTCAGAGCATGACCTTATTTGACATGGAGGTCATCAGAGGAAAGTGAGGCCATTAGGGTGGGCTCTACGACAACATGACTGGTGTCCTTACGAAAAGGAGAAATTCAGACGGAGACAGACGTGCATAGAGGGAAGACGATGTAAAGACACAAACCAAGGAGAGAGGCCTGGGACAGGTCCTCCCTCGCAGCCCTCGGAGGGAACCAGTGCTGCTGACACCTGCGTCTCAGACATCCAGCCTCCAGAGCTGTGAGACAGCACATTTCCATCCTGTAGGCCACCCAGCTGGTTAGAGCAGCCCTAGGAAACCCATGCACACGGCTTTCTCTCCCCCGAGACCAAGCAGGTCTGGGCCAGGGGAGCCAGTCTCCGTTCGAGCCCGTCTGATTCTGGGTGGGATTCCACAGGGGAGAGAGGGACATGGGCTCACCAAGGGCCACGCAGTGTTATTAGGGTCATAGGGGATCGAGTCCCTTGACCCCATATCTAAATGGAATAATGGGATGGACACAGCCTGTGTGTGTGTGTGTGTCTGTGTGTGTGTGATGGTTACCCAGAAGTGAGGGCCCAGCAGGAGCCCATGGCCTTGTTCAGGGAGGTGTACAGGTAGTATCATGACTTCCATGTTTCTGCCCCACAGGACAGTTCCTATTTATAATATATTTTTTAATTAAATTATTATTTTTGTGACAGTTCCTATTTAGCTTGGACTCCCGTCAGAAAGTAAACCTCCCTGCCAAAAAGTCAAATCCATATGTGCCCATAAAAATAAACCAATATAAAAAGATTCCCTGCCTTTACTTCAAATGGATAAAAGAAGTCTCAAGCCCTAATCGGTTTGGCTCAGTGGATAGAACGTCGGCCGGTGGACTCAAGGGTCCCAGGTTCGATTCCAGTCAAGAACATGTACCTTGGTTTTGGGCACATCCCCAGTAAGGAGTATGCAGGAGGCAGCTGATTGATGTTTCTCTCTCATCGATGTTTCTAACTCTCTATCTCTCTCCCTTCCTCTCTGTAAAAAAATCAATAATATATATTTAAAAAAAAAAAAAGAAGAAGTCTCAAAACTGTTATTCTCGAGAGCATTTAAGATCTCACTCCCCTGGCACATGTCATCAGTTTAGCTCAAATAAACTCATAAAAAATCAAAATATATTGACTAAGCTCCACGGAAGGAAAGGCTCCCCAGATGTAAAGGGCAGCTGTGTTAGCCGACGGCCATGATTGACATGATCCATTGCTTCTTTTAACTCTATTAAGAAAACTGATGGGCCCTACCTGGTTTGGCTCAGGGGATAGAGTTTCAGCTTTCGGAATGAAGGGTCCCGGGTTCAATTCCAATCAAGGGCACATGCCCAGGGGATTAAGCTGCAACCCAGGCATGTGCCCTTGATTGGATCTGCAGGAGACAGCTGATCAATGATTCTCTCTCATCATTGATGTTTCTATCTCTCTCTCCTTCTCCTCTAAAAATAAAAAAATATTAAAAAAAAAAATAAAACTGATGGCTTGGTTGTACATGAGTTTAACTAAAACAAAACAGAGAGACGTTGGATTTTTTTGTTAACGAGCTGGGTATTTATGAACGGAATTTAGGTAGATAGGAAGCCATCCAAAAGGCCCAACAGAACTGACTCTCTTATAAGGAGAGCTTCCTCCTCACTCCATAGAGTGTATCCATTCCTGGCTAGAGTTGCCAGAAAAAAATACAGGACCCTCAAGTCCAACTTGAATTTCAGATAAACAAGGAATATTTTGATTTCCCAAAATATATTTTCATATTTATATTTGATGTAAATATTGCATGGGGCGCACTCACACACTAAAACATAATTTGTTGTCTATCTGAAATTCACATTTCCCTCCGCATCCTTTTGTATGTGCTGCGTCTGGCAGCCCTGTTGTGCCTGGGACAGTGGCCGGAGGGGCTTGGGAGGCTGGGTCCTAGCCGATCCTTCAGACGGATGAACCCATTGAAATGGCAGGGCAGCCCCGGGGGCCGTGAAGAAGGCGCCAGTACTGACTGGGCGAGGGCCAAGGGGGCCTGGTCAGACTCGGGGTCGGTGAATCAGCGGGTGCCCGGGCCGCCCTGGCTCTAAGTGTCTGGGCCCGGTGAGCGGCAGAGGAGGGGGAAGGCGCCCCAGCCACACCCGCCAGGCAGCCGCCTGTCCTGTTCGCCGCCGGCCTGGTCCAGGCCCCCTCACGCCCCCTGGTGGTCACAACTGGAGACGCATCTGCCTCATTCAGTTCCAGGTTAGAATCCAGACACCGGGTCTGAGGGCTAGGACTTGGAGGAGAGGATGCGGGAGGGAGAGGGGTCCTGGGGGAACTAGTACTCACCTAAGACACCTCATTCACTATCTTCATGGACAAGAGAATCACAGGGATACACAGATGATGATGATGATAGATGACAGATAATAGATAGATAAATTGATAGATAGATAGATAGATAGATAGATAGATAGATGATAGATAGATAGATGATAGATAGATAGGTATAGGTAGATGATACCCTGTTTCCCCAAAACTAAGACAATGTTTTATATTAATTTTTTCTACCAAAGTTGCATTAGGTCTTATTTTCAGGGGATATCTTATCTTTCCATGCGCTAGGTCTTATTTTCAGAGGATGTCTTATTTTTGGGGAAACACGGTAGATGTAAAGGATAGACAGACAGATATAGGCTTAATAATCGGTTGTATAAATATAGATACAGCCCATTGATTCTGTTTCTCTGCAGAAACCTGAGTAACTCAGTAACCCTGGGGCCTGGGGCCCAACTCAGCCCAGACCCATCCTCCTCACTTACTCCAGAATCTGGCTCCGTCAATACAAACTCCTGTCTTGTCAGTCTTTCTTATCCAATACATGATTTCCTTCCACATAAGACACATTGCTGTTTCCTCCCATCTTAAAAAAAATAATAAAATCTTGATTTCAATGCTCATCCAGCTATCGCTAGGGTTTCTGGTCCTCTTTGCAGCAACATTCCTCTGAAGAGTTACCTATGCGATCTGTCTCCCAGTTCTCTCCTCCCGTTCTTTGTTTGCCTTTTTCTTGTGAAATGTAACACATATACAAAAAATAAAAAAATAAAAAAATAAAATAGGGGAGGAGCGTAAAAATAGAAGCAGGCAGCTTAATGATTTATCTCAAAAATACCTGTGCTACAACCATCCAGGTTGAGAAACAGCAGGTTAGCAAGAGCACAGAACCTTCTCCATGCCCCTCCCACTGCCTGCCCCTGTCTGCTCCAAAGGTAACCACCACCTTTTACAAAAATCACCTTCTGTCTTTATTGTTTTACCATCTAGGCATGCATTTCTAAAAAACAACAAGAAAACAAACAAAAAAACAAAACAAAAAGCAAAAAACAAACACTGTACTTTAATTTAACCTGTGTGGGGTTGTGTGTTTTTTTTTTAACTTAACTGGGATAACAAAAAACATTTTCTGTGGTTGGTTTATTTCACTGAATATTGTGTTGATAAAATCCACCCATGTTGACATACATAACTGCATTTCATTTATTTTCATTGCTTTATAGAATCGCATCCCAGCACTTGTTATCTAATTGCTGTGTAACAAATTATCCCAAAAGTTAGCAACTTAAAAATTACATTCATTTATTTTAATATATATTTTTATTGATTTCAGAAAGGAAGGGAGGAGAGATAGAAACATCAATGAGAAGAGAGAATCATTGATTGACTGCACACCCCACCCTGGGAATCAAGCCCGCAACCCCGAGCATGTGCCCTTACTGGGAATCGAACCTATTACCTCCTGGTTTATAGGTATATACTCAGCTACTGAACCATGCCAGCTGGGCAACACTGACATTTATTATATCACCTATACTCTGACAGTCAGGTGTCATTTGTGGCTTAGCTGCGTGTTCTGGCTTAGGATCTCTCATTGTAGTTGCAGTCAAGCTGTTGCCTGAGGTTGTCATCTCTGAAGATCTATCTAGGGCTGTAGAATCTACTTCCAAATTCACTCACACAGCTGTTCACAAGAAACTCGTTGCTCACCACATGGGCCACTCCATAGGGCTGCTCATGTCATAGAGTCCCCAGAGCCAATAGTCCAAGAGACAAAAAGAGAGAGCCCTCTCTCTTGTGACAGAGCTCCCCAGATGGAAGCTGCAATGCCTTTTGTATTTTACACTCACTTAATCTCAGAAGTGACACGCCATCCCTGGCTATCTGCGATTGATCACACAGACCTCCCTGGTCCAGTGTGGAAGGGAACCAGCCAAGGATGAGAGCACCAGGAGAAAGGGTTCATTGGAGACCATCTTGGAGGCTGCCAACCACACCCTTTGCATAAAGACAGAAGAAGGTATTTATCCATTGTCTTATCAGTCCACATTAGGTTGCTTCTAGTTTGGGGCTGTTATGAATACAACATCTGTGGACAGTATTGTACATGTCTATTGGTACACATGTGCATGCATTTCTGATGGATAAATACCTAGACGTGTCATTGCTAGGTCACTGACTATGCATTATGTCAACTTTAGTACCTAATGGCAAACTGTGTAACAAGTTAATATATAAATTGATAGCCCTCCCCGGAGTAGATGAAATTTCCAGAGGCTACGAATCCTCAGTACCATTTGGTATAGTCAATCTTTTCAACTTCTGCCACTCTGGTGAGCATGCAGTGATAACTCACTGTGATTTTAATTTGCATGTCCCTGATGAAGAACAAGCTTGAACAGCTTTTCATATTTTTTTTTTTTTTGCGGGGGGGGGGGGGGGGGGGCGGGCAGCTTAAGATATGTTTTGTGAAGTAGTAGACCTGGAAACACAGCAGTCAGATCCTCCTTCAAAGAAGTGGTCAGCGACAGCCTTAGGCAGCAGCTCCTTAGGGTCGGCCAGAGAACCACCTTGTTCAAGGTAACGCTGTTCCTAGGAGCCCCTGTCCCTTGCTCATGTCAGCCTGACACGGGGCATGTTAACAGCAGTATCACTCCTGAGCCACAGACTGGCCCAGACTTTGCTAGGCCTACATCAAAGTTCAACTCCTTCCTCGGCCCAATCCTGCTTCCTCCCCTCTTTGTTCAGAATTAATATCGTGCATCACAAACTCCTTCTCGGGGTCTGCTTCTGAATGACCCAGCCTATTGTTCATTTTCCTATCCAGTTGTCTTTTTTTTTTTTCTTCTTACCAATTTGTAGGTTATACTTAATATGGATTCAAGTGCTTTGTCAATTACATGTGTGGCAAATAGCTCCTGCTCTGGGGCTTGCCTTGCTCATTGCTTTATTATGTCTCTGAAAACCAGAAGCCCTTCATTTGGACGTAATTTAATTAATCACATTATTTTTTTTCCTTTTGAGACATGCCCTTTGTATCCTACTCTAAGCTCATGAAGAGATTGTCCTGTATTATATTCTAACGGCTTTTATTGTTTTGTCTTTTAAGCTTAGACTTACAAGCCACCTGGAATTAACTGTTGTGTAAGGCATGGGATGGGGCCATATGTCATTTCCCCCCAGATGGATACCCCATTGTCCCAGCACATTCTTCCCCCAACTGTTCTGTGTGCCAACGTGTCACATATATCAATATGTGCGTCTGTCCCCACGTGTGCGTTGGTTTCTGGATTCCCATTGGCCCCTTTGTCTGCTCTTGTCCCAACATCAGTCATAATTCCCATTCTCTTTCAAGCCCACCTGGAGTGGGAGTGGAGCTTTGTCTCCAGTTGTTCCACTAAAATTGCTCTTAGCAACACCTCCTCCTGGCAAATCCACTGGTCGATTCTCAGTTCCCAGATCGCTTGCCTTCTCAGCTGCAGGTAACACTTATACTCACTTCACGCTGTCACAGCGTCTTTTGGAACACCATTGGTTTTCCTCTGTGGGTGCAACTGGGAGTGCAATTCACTTCAAATCAGTTCTACACACACATACACACACACACACACACACACACACACACACACACACACTTAACTTCCCACAACAATTCTACCCAATGGAGATGTCTTACAGACTAAAACCCAGGAATTTTGTTACTGTCCCTACATTCCAGCTCTGCTGATACTAGACTGCGGAGCGGGGAGAGAGGCAGGCACTTGGTTCAATGGGATTGAAAGTACCTACTAGCAAAAGATTTCGTTCTCACTCTAAAAACTATTCTTTTTTTTTTTTTAAGCACACTAACACATTCACCACCTCGGTTTTGGTATGAGCAAACCGAAACGCCATCTGAAATGCACTGCGCTCGCAATGTCACTCCTGACATTTCGTGAGATACCCCGTCATTAAAAGTCAATGCCCTAGAGAAGGATGTGGGGGTTTCCGTGTGTAAAGAGATGATGCTCTGAATCCTAACACGACTGTCTCACTTCCAAGTCTCAAAAGCACTTCGCTGAAAAATCACATCAATCCTTATAATTTCCATGACAATAGGCCCAGATCAGTGTGCTGTGAAGAGGGCTGGGGGAGATGGGGCAAGATCCTCGGGATCCTGAGATGAGGAGGAAGTGCAGCATCTGAACCAAGAGTTGGGGGAGCTGCATCTTCACGACGCCAGGAAGGGTGTCTTGCCTCCCTTCAGCTCGGGACCCCTCCAGATGCTCCCCATCTCTCTCTCTCTAATGTGTCAAGAAGAGGAGTTGTAAGCTTTGGGAGAATTTGCAAAGTGAGGCACATCATAGCCAGTGGCTGGAGTCCCAAGGATGTGGCACAAAATAAATGAAGTTGGAGAAATTTGGGTGTGACTAGTAAAGGAAGCAGGCTACTTTTGCAAAGACACAGATGCAGACTGATGTAGAAATGAGAGAGGCTATTGTATTCCAGAAATATTAGTGAATATTACCTTGAGGATCTGCAATATGGCTTAGAGGTCGCGATTTTTATTTTTTTTTAATATATTTTATTGATTTCTTACAGAGAGGAAGAGAGAGTGATAGTTAGAAATATCGATGAGAGAGAATCATCAATCAGCTGCCTCTTGCACACCCCCTACCGGGGATATGCCCGCAACCAAGGTACATACCCTTGACTGGAATCAAACCTGGGACCTTCAATCCACAAGCCGATGCTCTGTCCACTGAGCCAAACCAATTTTGGCTCGAGGTCATGATTTTTAAAATCTCATTGAATTTTAGTCACATGCCTAATTGTTTATCAAAATATCAGCAAATTTGATTGTCTTCTCTATTCACCTGCATCATCTCTAAGTAAATAAATTAACACAGCTAGAAACAAATTTCCCCTCAGAGGATGGTCAGTTGCCAGCAAGACTGTTCAGAAAAAATATTTCAGAGGGTCCTCAATTATTTCAACCAATGGGGGTTCCAAACACTCCCTGGCTTGGCAGCGTCTCAGGAAGGACGGCGACTTTCCGACCAGGACTCAGACTCACTGGAGGCAGACAATCGGTTTGTTGGGAAGAGGGTGGAGGGTTGTTGTTTGGGGGAAGGACAGGCTTTGGGGTTGAGGTTTTGGGGAGAGATGCAGAGCAATAACAATAATCTTTTATGGTTACAATATACAACAGTGTTGACTTTTTAGACACCCTTTTTCCACTGTTATGCTGGACCAGTTTCAACTTGGAAAGTTCTGGGTATTTTTCAGTTGGTGAACTATCTTCATTTGTAATATAAAACTGTATTGACAACAAGGTAAAACATTCATAAGAGGCATTATTTTCCAGGACAATGACCTCGCTGGTCCTCATTTTCGCTAAAAAGAACTCACACCCTTTGAGAATAATAGCTTTGTAAATAGAGGTTCTATTTATTTTGAACACCAACTTTTGAGAGACAATTTCCCGTGGATAGCTCATGTTTCTGCACACAGCTTTGCCTGCAGATCCTTTAAAAGATTAGGTTTTTCTGAGCTCAAAATTCCTCAGCTGTGACACACACACACTGCATGTGCAGCACCCACCTGGACTAATCCACACACACACACCCCCATTGGAACCTGGGGACTAGAGGAGCAGATGGGGAATGAAGCTCCTCAACCTTCAGTGCCTCTGACCTGAGAGTCCCGTCTTCTGCCAGTGTCAATGGCCCTGCATTGGGTTAACTCATTAGCTTGCACAGTAAAAATCTCAAACCTCTCATAGCTCTTAAAAACATCCAAAAATTTAAATTTGTAGGAAAAAAAAAAAGATTTCTTTGTCCCACCTGACTTCCTACCTCTCTCAAGAAAACAATCTACGACAGTTCTGAGACAATGAACAAATATGGAGAGTCTCCTGTGGTTTGTGCAAAGGGACTTAATGTTTCCAGCCAGAAAACCGGGAAGTGAATTGAATGTATTAAAGGACACAAGTAGGAAATGGTTAGATAGGAATAACAGTTTAAAGGAAAAGGAAATAATCCCAGAATTCAGAAATATAAATTCACTAGAAAGCATGTCTTAATTGTGGTTCTTAGTCCCCAAAGTGCAAAGTGCAGGCATATCGCCCTCTACTGGAACCACACTTAGAACTACAGGTAACAATTTGCAATTGTTTTGTGGACTCTGTGACATCCATTGCTGCCATCAACCAGATTTAACCTCATGTAGCCAGACCTCGGAACCTTGGGCATTCAGAGGTGAGAGGAACATGGCTCTCTTTGCAGACCCAGCTTGACAGGATTTGCTGAACCACCTAGTGCTGAAGAGAGCGGATAGCCCTTACCACACTCACCTTTAATTTGTACCAATCACTGACTCTAGGGACCACTAACAGAGCTGCAGCCTTTGCTGGAAATCAACCCACCAGCCTTCTGCCCCCACCTGCCCCACTTCCATCCCATGGGCCCCTCCCCTCTTCCAGTAACCCCCATCACCAAACCGACTCAGTGCCATCTCCAGAAGCATCACTTTGATCCTGGGGCTACTGTAGGGCTTGACACAGTGAATGCCAACCCTTCAACTTCAGCCGAGTAGCACAACTGTGAACTCAAATGGTGATTTGCCAAAGGTCCAAACCTTAATTTTAGCTTAGATGTCACCCTACCAGTACTTTAAACACAGCGTTTCCAAATGTTTTTATCATGCATTGACATCAGAAGGAATATATAATACATCAATAAAATTTATTATTTATTTATAAATTATATAAGTGTACAATTGAACAATATATTGTGTACATTATAAAACACACAAAAATAGAAACTTTAAAGGATGAGATTAAATACAAATAGCCACTTGAACATTTCCCCAGTGGACTGACCATCCCATGCCCTGCAATGTGCACCCCCATCTGAGACCACCGCCCTCCAGCCTGCCAATGACCGCTGCATTTGGATTTTTAGCTCAGGTTACAAAAATGTACAAGATCACAGCTTTTACTTTATTTTTTAAGTTTTGCAAAATAGCCCTAGCATCAAGTTTCAATATGTGAAGATGCTTAATGCAAATTTCGTAAGATGTATTTGAATTAATCACAACACAGCTGGCAAAATGTCACATTATGGTTCACTGTTAGGCTGTTTCACTTTAAGGCAGAATATAATAGGGGATTTCAAAGAGTTGAGTACGAATATTTGGGAAGAAAAATGCTTTAAAGAAACACACACAAAAAAAGGTCAAGGATTTTCTTTCTTTTTTAAGCCAATAAATAGCTAGCACCTAAAAATATAACCCCTCTGCCTACAGTGGAAAGACTGAAGAAGAAAAAAAAGGAAAAAAAAAAAAAAGACATTCCAAACAGATATTAGCTAATGCTAAAGGATTAAAATAGATTGCCACACATCTGCTCCGATACTAGTGAGTCCTTAGGAACACAAATTCTTGCCCTGACTGGTTAGAGCTTTGTCCTACACACCAAGGTCGAGGGTTTGATCCCTGGTTACGGGATATACTGGAATCAACCAATGAATACATCAGTGGAATAACAAATCAATGTTTCTCTTTCTCTCTAAAATCAATCAATAAATAATGTTTTTAAAAAAAGAAAATATAAATTATCTTCTTTTCATAGCCCCAGTATCCAATCACAGACCCAGGAACACAGACACTCAGTAAACAGACAATGAATGACGATCAACAATCCTCAAAAACTATTTGAAGTGAATTACATTTGAAAGAAAAATTGTTTCTAAAGAACATTCCAGTATCTGGTTTTGGGTGGCTAAAGCAAATAACTGGGAAAAGATTGTGGTCAAGAATAATATGCTCAGCCCCGACTGAGTGGCTGTACACCAAAAAGGTTGTGGGTTTGATGCCTGATCAGGGCATATTCCGAGGCTACCAGTTAAAACCCTGAAAGGGGTTTGTACGGGAGCCAGCTGATTGATGTTTCTCTCTCAAATCAATGCACATATCCTGGGATGAGGAATAAGAATAATAATATGCTGAGCCTCATTACATTCAACACCTTCCTTCCCTTCCCCTCACTCTTCCTGCTCTGCTTCCTCCCAGGGCCTGAGCTTCCCACCACACTGACAGGCTGATCCTTCACCCCTCAGTGCAAGCAGGAGAAATATAACAGAATATTTGTTCTATACAACCTCATTCAATGTGCCCCTTCATTTTTAAAAATTGATCCAAAAATTTAAAGGACATGAACATCTGACTTTGAGATTGAGTTATACACAGAGGAGACAGCGTGGGGCCTCGAGTTTTATAATCCAAACATTTACAACTGCTAGACTTTTGTGGTTTCCTCCTGGGAGAGTTTAATAGGTACTTCACCAATTACAAAGATAAGAATATTATGCAACTTAATTTTGTAATGTTTCACTTTGTATACACACACTGAGTGCTTTCATCTGTAAGTTTATGTATCCTGATGACAAAAGGTCACTTTGACGGGAACTACACTCAATAAGGGTTTTCATTAGATTAAATGCAAACCAGGGTAAGTTTAAGTTGGTTCTTAAATCTCAGTCAAGAGAAAGAAAAATGGGAAGCAGTTTCCAGACTTGCTGGGAAGATGAGAACCATAACCCGAAGGCTCAAGCCTTTCATTACTGTGGTATGGACTCATTAGAGGAAAATGTACTTATTTTATTGGGAAGTACAAATACAGGGTGGGGCAAAAGCAGGTTTATAGCCGTGAGAACATGGAACAGAGTTATTGTTGTATTATTTATTAATTATTGCATTATTTTCCACATGAACAACTGTAAGCCTACTTTTGCCCCATCAGAAGGGCAAAGGAATACCGAGTGGTGGGTTGAGGTGATGATGCTGTTTTGGTAAGCACTGTGGGGAGTTACTGGGTTGTGAAATCATCCTTACTAGAGTCAAACAGAAAGAAGCCAGTTATTTAAATAAACTGATAAAGCCTCTTTAAGAGAAAATAGCCACTGGAATAGAAATCCCTTTCTCGGAAAGAATTTTTCAAGAGAACCATGACATACGCATGTTACGGTTTGGTGCGCTCGCTTTGCCTTCATGCCACAGGCCTTCTCTGGCCTCCCCTTCATTGCTCACTCCCTCCCACCCCACCAGCTGCCTCCCCTGACACCGGAGCTCCCCAGGAAAACCTGACTCAAAAAGAAACAAATCCTCAATGGCACTCCTGCCTGCCAAGGAAGGGTCTCACACCTTTTTCTTTAAAAAGAAAAACAGGTGATGGAAGTTCCAATGGGAAAGCTACTTTCACTGTATCTCAGTTTAGAACCCAAAATAACATTCATGTTTCTGGTAATTTTCAAGTTTTATTTCCAATTACTCAAGTAACAAAATACCAGTACTAATTCTGCATGAAAGTGGCAAACTTTTAAATACACAAGGTTGCAAATTAGTATCCTGATAGTACTTTGGCCTATGAAGATTTTTGATAGGAGAGTATTATTACAATCAGTACTGTAATATCAGGAACTTAAGCTGCCTCCATACCTAGTCATAAAAATATTCGTCTTCCTTCAACGATTCATCACATATATATTCATACTCTTTATAAGCACTCTCCTTCTAGGATGCAGTGTGAGAGGAAAAATCCTCCCATTCATGGTTTTTTCTATGGTCTATAGAAAGAGCAGTCACTTCAGCAGTAATGTACAATATTAAATTTTTAGTTAGAAAATAAAAGAATTATCCTATCATATCCTTTCTCTGGGAGTAAAAAGACACACACCATTACAAACGTAAAACGAGTCAAACTTCTATTTTATTGACAGGAGTCCAAAATGAATACAAAAAATGCCTCCTTTGCATTTATATATTTTTTTTCCTTAAAAGGCTTGTGATAGAATCAGGTAGATTAAAAGCTAAGAATGTGTTTCAGCTTTTATAATGAACCTTTTAAAAAAAGGTTTATTAACGTAAGTCACCACATCAGAGAACATATGGTCCCACATCATTTTTAGATCTATAGCTTACAAAAAGAACTAGATCCTGCATTGATCTGCTCAGAGGCTTAAAAATGTTTTAAGCCATTAAAAGCCATTTTTATAATCTGTCTGTTAACTCTGGGAAATTAAGAAAGGAAAATCCCAAAATGTAGCCCTCTATTTAATGTGGAATGTGAGCGAATGCCAACTTATGATGACAGCTAAAAATAAAAAGTTTAAAGCTATAAATGGAACTGTGATAAATAATCTTGTATCACTGCAAAATGTCAATAAATGAATGATAGTGCTTACCAAGATTAAAATTTGAGCAGATGTTACTTAAAACATAGTTGTGATGTTTATCATACTTTAATGTTTGCTAAAACTAAAACTGAACAAAGAAGTTGCTCATTTATAGACTGTTTTTCATGTACTTTTTCTTTTACTGGGACCATAAATTGATCAGATAATACATAGCCCACACTTCTGGACGTTACAACAAAGGGTTTATTATCGTTTGCAGATGAAGTAAATGCACCCTCCCATACTTGAAAGGCTTCACAAGCCTTACGCATTTTTCAGACTGTACCAAGGCACCAGCACTGCCTAAGTTATATTATGCACCCATTTCTAGGAAAGAATACCTCCCTCAACATCAGTTCTGCACTGTTTCTGGTTTATTATACACTTCCAAAACAGCAAAAATTTGCAAACATGTGCAAATATGGTCCATTTGTAGTCCTGCTTAGTCATCATCTTCCTCTTCTTCTTCCTCTTCCTCAAAGCTATCTTCAAAGCCCTCGCTGTCCTCCTGGTCTTCATCCCCCTCTATTGCTGTATCCCACTGTGGGTGATTTTCTGGCACAGGCTTAGCCTCATGAACTTCCAACTATAAAGAAGAATTAAATGTAGTCAACAGAAATGTTGATAGGCATAACTGGTAAAAAGAAATCTTTGACCAAAGCATTTATAAATAACTAGAAGCCCAATGCATGAATTCATGCACCACTGGGGTCCCTTGGCCTAGCCTGAGAGACAGGGCCAAACCAAGCTATTCAACATCCCCCAAGGGGTCTCGGATTGCAAGAGGGTATAGGCCTGGCCAAGGGACCCCACCGATGCATGATCAGAGCTGGAGAGGGACACAAGAAGTTGGCCAAACAGGGAGGGACCACAAGAGGACTCCAGGGCATGTCCAGCCCATCTCGCTCAATCCCAATCGACTGGACCCCAGCAGCAAGCTATCCTACCAGTCAAGAGCATCTGCCCCCTGGTGGTCAGTGTACATCATACTGACTGGTTGACAAGTCAACTATCTGCCCTCTGGTGGTCATAGATCATAGCCAGTGGTTGAGCAGCCTCAGCATATTATTAGCATATCACATTAAGATTGGTTGAATGGACCAATATATTTAACATATTAGGCTTTTATTATATAGGACTAGATTTTATGGTCATAGCTCTAAATTTGAAGTATTCATTTAGAACATTCATTCATCCCAAAAATAAGAAGGTAAGTCCACTAACATGTAAATGTAGTTAAATTTCTAACTGTTTGATAGTTTGATTTTATAAAAGCTATACTATTTATTCTGTGGCATGAAAGATTAATAATTGTGATTCCTGAGCAAGAACAATGCGTGATGTCTTCATGTTTTTTGCTGAGAGGAAAAAACTCAAATGTGACTTTCAAAGATGTATTTTGTAGCCGCCAGACTCATGAAGTTAAAGTCTACAGCCAATGGAAAGACATATGGTACCCTGTGGGAAAAGAAGCGTGCCTTTACTGGCTCCCTGTACTCTGGGACTCTAGTCCATATGAAATGATATGCAGCACAATCTTCCTAAGCCAACAGAATGCTTTCAAAAAAACCTGCAGTGAAATAGTAAAGACTAAGGGGAGTGTGGTTCAAATGACACTTACACAGAGTGTACGCTCTAAAATGCTAAAGAATAAATTACTTTCAAAATTAATAAACACCATTTTTATATAACAATTATGAATCATCAGAAAGGGAAACTAAGGAAACAATTCCATTTACAATTGCATAAAAAAATAAAAAAAAATAAAAAAACACCTAGGAATAAATTTAACCAAGGATGTAAAAGACCTGACTCAGAAAATTAATAAGAAACTAAAGATACAAATTAAGTGGAAGCATATACTATGTTCATAAATAGGAAGAATTAACATCATTAAAATGTCCATACAAAAAAAATCTATAGAATCAATGCAATTCCTATCAAGATATCAATGGCATATTTCACAGAACTAGAATATTCAAAAAATGGATATGGAACAGCTGTCCATGAGGAAACTCCTAGTGATGGAGTCTTTAAAGGGTAGCTTTTACTGTTCTGTTTATTCCTCACAATTGCTGTCACTTAGAAGTTGCCACTATGAGCTCTAAGTCTCTGTGCTAAATGTTTTACATACTTTATTTTGACAATGTTGAACTTTATCTGAGCAACCCAGTTGAGAAATTTCCCTTCTTTTGTGTTCTGGGAGATGGCTAAGTGTAAAGGATCTGCTGCCCTCTCAGAGCCAAGGTAGGACTATCTCCACCTCTCCTCATCACCTCCATAAAACTCAAGGATGACACCCTTGTGTATTGAGATCCCCTTCCTTTTGATAAAATGAGCATTTTCCCTATTACAGTAACCTAAATAACCTTTAAAACAAAGAAAATTAATAAACAGGCCAAGAGAATCTGCAGGAAAACACATACCATTTTTCTAAAGAAAACAGAACCCCTATAAAGTTACAGCACATTAAAAGGTATCACTTAAGTAATTTATAGTCAAGATTCTAAATTACTACAGTAAATAATATCTAACTTCTAAATCATTAACATCCCTTTAACTCATCAAATTCGGTTTATTACTGAAAAAATAGTCCATCAAATGTATCATATATAAAGTATGAGATGAACTCTTTTTCCATTACTCTAAATTTTAAAACTAGAAATGCTTCCCTAGTATATTAAGCACTTCTTCAAATAAACAACCACATTTACTGAAGAGTCACTATTCTTACCTTCAAAGGTTTTATCTGATCCAAACCCATATAGGAGTCTGATCTCAAAAACACTGTATACTGATAATTTCCAGGCTTGCCTGGTGCGGGAAACTTCAGTTCCACCTGGAAGAAAAATTAGCACTTAAAATCTGTATCTTGAGGAATGGAAAAAACACCACGGCACTCCTAAAATTCCTTCACCAGAGTATTTAATAGCTAGGTGTGTACTCACATGACAGCCTAAAAAATGCTACAAAAGTTCTAATAGCAAATATATATATACTTATGTCATACATTATATATACACTATATAAAAGGAAATAAAATTAGACAAATAGGGTTAATTTGTATCGCCATAATTTAAGAAAGTATATTTAAAGCAACAAAGTTCTTTGTTGACCATCACACCCTGACAACTTGAAGAAATGAAGTAGGTAGGATATAAAAGTAAAATTAATGAAATGCTGAAATAAAGACTTCACCAGAAAGGTAATAATTCTTGCCAAATTTACTTATTTCTAAGATAAATGTTGTAAAATAATAGAATATATAAATATATTGGTCCCTGCTGTTGGTTCCTAGCACAGAGCTCCTCAAATCCCTATAATTTACTAAGTGACAAGCATAGTAGGAATATCTTTTGTTCTAATATTTGCTCTCTGATCCTGGATCGTAAATCCCTTGGAATTTCCTGGGTGATCACAATGTTTTGTTCTAATGAGGTGACTTCTGGCGGACTCCTAGGTAAGAAGTGGTCACCGGAAAGACAAGCCATGATTAGAGAAGCTTGAAACTTTCAGTCCTCCACCCCATTCTCCAGAGAAGGGCTGGAAATGGAGTTAATGATCAATCACACATACATGATATGAAGCCTACATAAAAATTCCCAAACAAGAAGTTCAGAGACCTTCCGAGATTGTCAACACATGGAGGTGCTGGGAGAGTGTATACTCAGAAAGAGCTTGAAAGCTCCTTTCTTCCCACAAACCTTTCTTATGTAACTCTTGCATATGGACGTCCATTTATATTCTTTATCATATTTTTTTATAACAAAATGGTCCACGTGTTTCCTTGAGTTCTGTGAGCCATTCTGGAAAATTACTGAACCTAGGGAGGGAGTAATGCGACCCTGATTTTTAGCCATTTGGTGAGAAGTGCAGGTGACAACTTGGGACTTATGAGTGGCACCTGAAGTGGGAAAGTGGGGGGCAGCAGTCTTGTGGGACTGAGCTTAGCCTGTGAGATCTGACACTATCCAGCTAGATAGTGTCAGCATTTAGTTAAACTATAGGACACTTAGCAGCTATGACAAAGAATTGTTTGGTGTTGGGGGCAAACCAACACATCTGTGTCAGAAGTGTTGTGAGGTTGTTAGTAAAGTGATTGAGTAAAGTAGAAACACAGAAGTTGTGTTTTTCCTTTACAAATGCTCAATGCCTTAAAAGTCAAGAAGATATTTTATTTCCTATCAAATCATAAACTTCAAAAACAGAGTTACAAAGTCTTAGAAGTTTCAATTCTATTTGGACAAAGGAAGTATATTTAAAATAACATTTGGGATTTCTGGCTATCTGCCTCCAATCTCCAAAATTCAGATTTTGTAGGCAAGATTATATATGAAATGTGCCATCAAGCCCCAACTGGGTAGCTCAGTTGGTTAGAACATCATGAGGATACATCAAGGTTGTGGGTTCGATCTCTTGTTAGCGCACATACAAGAATCGACCAATGAATGCTTAAATAAATGAAACAACAAACTGATGTCTATGTCTCCCTTTCCCTCTCTCTCTCTAAAAATCTACTTAAAAATTATTTTTAAAATCTTTAACAATATGCCATTAATACAAACTAGAAAAATATGATGGGAGAATCTTTTATTTTTATTTTTTTATTGACCTCACAGTTAGGTCTTCCTAGCAACTAAAATACAAAAACCTAAAAAGAAAAATTATTCAATCTCATTATTTAAAAATTCCAAATAAATAAATGGGTAAGCAAATATGTATAATTTTGCTTGGTAAAAACAATCGTAAAAGTAAAACAAACTGGGGAGAAACATTTGCAATACATATAAAAAGAGCTGTTTTCATAACATTAAAAAAAAAATCTAAAACCAATTAAAAGACCAATAACCTGACAAAAAAGAATAGTCACAAACAGATACAAAATGAAATACAATTCAAACACCCTGATTTTCAATCTTCAGATTCACTCATTAAAACTACACTGAATACAACCAGCATAGTAAAAATTGATGCATGCAAGAATCATCAATGTATGTTGGAGAACAGGATAGTAACATGGTACCCAAGTATCACGCCCCCAGGTTAAAGAAAGGAAAAAAAAAAAAAATAGCTTTCACAAGAGAGAAAAACCTTAACTAAATGATCAACCATAATATCAGCAGTATGGGAAGTACTGATACATTTGTGCCCCTAATGTGATGCACTAAGATTACAGCATCTGAGTACTAGTATTTTGGCCAAAAATATTTAAAATGAATATAACCATGAGTAATTAATGAGACAAATTCAACGAAGGGATAGTATACAAAATGCCTTGTCTAAACTCTTCAAAAATATCAATGGCAAAAAAAACTGAAAAAGAAAAAGGCCAAGGAAGTGTTCTAAAGAAGAATGACAACCAAACATATTACATGATCCTTGACTATATCCTGAATTTAAAAACAAAACTAGCCCTAGCCCACGTGGTTCAGTAGTTAGAACTCCAGCCTGCATACCATAGGGCCTCAGGCTCAATTCCCAGTCAAGGGCATGTACCCGAGTTGCAGGTTTCATTCCAGACCCCAGTTAAGGTGTGTGCAGGAGGCAACCAATCAATGTGTCTTTCTCACATCGATGTTACTCTTTACTCTCTCTATTCCCTCTGCCCTCCCTTCTACTCTCTAAAAAGCAATGGAAAAATATTCTCACTCCATGGGTGAGGAGTAGAGGGGAAAAATGAAGAATAAAAAAGAAAAGCATTCCCAAGAGGTAAAACAGGTTCATCACAACATTGGCCAATGCTATATAATCAAAAATTCCACACTAAAAATCTAATCACCCATTCTTACATTTGTTTCAAGGAAAGGTATATATCTTAGCACTAATCCAATGAGAATAAAAAAAATCATACATTTTTGTACAATACAATGAAATCTAGAGAGAAGAAAAAGTATACATTCTTAGACACAGTGAAAACTTCCAAAAATAAGTTGAAAACAAGTTTTTTCAAAGACTGACCAAGTTGTCTACCTTAGCCATTCAAACTTTATACATTTTAAATGACCTTCCCTCAGTAGACATCAGAGAATAGTTTAAAATATCTTAAAATGCAATAAGCCAAATATGATAAACTGTTTTCTAAAAACAAGTTTTATGAAGCAGCATGATGATGAGATGCTGTACATTTATAAAAACTAAAATACTATTGTTGGATTGTTACCTCTTCTGTATCTTTTAGTGTACACACATGATATGGCATAGATATTAATGTCTGCTCCTTCCTATCTGCAATATAAAGCCACCACCATTCTTGTTTTTCCTGCAGAACAAAAAAAAAAGAATATAAATAATCAGAAAGAACTAGAGTTTTGCCTTGTTTCAATTAAGAGGCATTATCCTTATTTTATTCATTGCTGTACTGTACAAAATAGATGTATAACAAATATTTACTGAACAAAAAAATTTTTTATTATTCATTTGTAGATCTGCTCTCCAAAAGAATTATGTATCGAAGTTTGGGATTTCCAATGGCCCCTTATGCCCTATCAATGGGCCTCTGTATTAAAAACCCCTGATTAATCTTAAGAAAACTAAAAAAAGAAAATATTCTAAAAAAGGAAACAGTATAAACTATTACAAAAGCATCTAGCAAATAATCTTAGAAATCTCAGCTAATAATAAGCAAAAGTCAGAAAGTAGGAGTGAAAGAGACTTTGGCAACCAAATGAGAAATCAATAAATTGAAATACGTTACTCATAAGAGACCACCTTGAAATCTAAGAGTCTACTTATACCTTTCACTGCACATGACTTCATATTAATAAGTTCAGCATTTTTAGTGTACTTCATAAAAGATTAGGAACAGAAAAGGAACTGGGGGGGAAAAAAAACACCTGGCACCAGAAAGCATAGCAGGGACATCAGAGAGAACCAACAGAGATAGAAAAACTTAAAAAAAAAAAGGACGACAAAGCAGCCTGGAAGTACTGAACTCCAGTCTGCTCAGTTACCATCACTATATTACAGTACATCAGTGATTGTTTAGTCATCTGCTTAGGAAAGATATCTTTATAAAATAGCTTTAAACATTTTGGAGCCAACAATAAAATAAATTATAGAATATTCTAAATATATAACCAAAACAACAACAGACTATTCTAAATTCTCAATCATCCAAAGGAAGGCTAAAAAAATAACCTTTGACTAGTACTGAAGTATCATAGGAAAAATGTTTGTGTTTAAGCCAAAATCACTTGCACTTTCCATTTTATTTTAACCATGAGGCATTAAAATTAAAAGCTCTTTTGTTTAAATGATTTTAACAACAAAGTAATTCAACATTAGTAAGCAGAATAAATAAATCACAAGTACATGATTAACCCATCCTCAGCTTAACCTGAGGGTTAGGATGACCACAACAGGTAGATGTGTATGTATAAAGGTTTGTCTGTGTGTTCTGCACACACAAAGTGGGTAAAAACATAATTGCCTGAAAGTGGAGTGTTAATTCCTGGGCTTTGTGGGCCACAGAGTCTGTTTTAACTACTCAACTCTTCCATTGTAGCAGGACAAGAATGAACGTGGTTGTGTTCCAGTAAAACATTTAAAATAAAATTTCATTCACAAGAGTGGGAGGGAAGTAGATCTGTCTGCACACTGCAGTTTGTCAATTATATTTTAAAGCCACACAGACCTGAATTATTTCTTCTCTAACCATTGCCTTTCTCTTCTGTTAAATGATGAGTGCCTACCTCAGGCTGTGTAGTCAAGATGAACTGAGATTATACAAGTAAAATATGTTAGAATGTCTAGCATTAAGACTGCAATAAATAAGTTATGATTATTAATGAAGTGAAGTAAAGGCCTCTGTTATTTAGGTAGTTGTGACAATTCACTGTCAGAACATGCATGTAACATAAGAAGCACAGAGATATGTTCAAGAACATGCATTTCTTCTTTACTTCTCCACTTGGAGAATGCCTATCCAAGGCTACTTATTAAAACGAGACTCATTTCAGAATATTTATTAAGAAGTAAGGGAATGTCAATCTGTGGCAAGGCACCTGTGCCTAAACTCTGATGCTCAAGGTGAAAGTGGAAAAGATACTCTACTCAGAGTTATTTGCATCTTAAACAAAATTGTTGTATGTGATTCCCAACCATTCTTAACATATTAAATATAGGAAATGAGTTTCAATAACATGTAAGTCAATTACTAATATAAATCTTTCAGTGGGTAGTGTGGTAGTTAGGGTAGTTGGGTAGATACTTGGGAAGTAGACAGGTAAACATTAGAAAAGTCCTAAATAAATTTTATTTGATAAATGGTACTTTGAGGTGCTTAACATGCAGATGCAGATTAAATTGGGAAAAAGGTATTTTTACTGCTAAAATGTTCTAAGAAAGTGAAATGAATATTTTGCTTGTTAACTAAGCATGGTCTAAAATGAAACTGTTACAAGGATAAAAATTATGCAGCTTATAGAATCCCATGAAAAATGAATCACTGAGTGAATTTATTCACTTGATTTCAGGAGCCTTGTGGTTGGCAGACGACCAGTGCAATGGGAAAAATGCCCTAACAGTTCAGGACATGCCATGGATCAGCGTGCCCATTAAAATGGAATCCTGGGCTGACATCTCACCAAGCCATAAGAAAAGTCTGTCCGAGCGACAAGTTTATTACTTAGGAATTTGCTTTCAGCAGCCCCCAGCAACTCTGCATTGACATTCTAGAGCAGAAAGCAAAGTTAACATGCTTCTGCTGTTAATCACCTGCCAAACATGGTTGGTAAATCAAAGGCTCTGTGGCAAAGCTGTGAGGCAGTCTGTGGAACAGCCTTCATGACTGAGGCAACTAGTTCTTGACCTCAAGCCACAGACAGAATCATCCACAGCAGTGAAATGTCAAGCACATTTGAAAGGCAAATATAGCCTATTAAGGAGATCAAAAGTTGAGCAAGCCTCAAGCACAAAGTAAACAAGAACAAGGGAACAAGCTGCACTGCAATGACCTGTCCAGAGCCAGGGGCTCAGCCACACTCACAATTACTGACCTTTAGCTGGTCCCACAACTGCCAAAGACTGAGGCAATTACTGGGACCACAGCAAATCTAGTAGCTCCAGGTGGCCAGTAAAGGACTGACAGAGAAAGCCCATGAGAAAACTTTAAGAACCTTCATCCTACTTAAAACTTGATAGAAGCGAAAGATTTACAATAGCCACATAGTTAGAGCCAAAATTTGAATTTGTATTAGTAGCTGCCTGAACTGCTAATGAGAAATCATCATAAAGCACAACCCTTAGTAATCTGCACACATGCACAGTAAACCACAAAAATTCTTAAAAAGTTAACAATCCTGTTTTTAAATACAGAATTCATATAGAGATATATCCTTCATAGTTCAATACCCTGTCAGGGCATATGCCTGGGGTCCAGGTTTGATCCCCAATAGGAGGTGTGCAGGAGGTGGCCGATCAATGGTTCTCTCATCACTGATGTTTCTCTCTCTCTCTCCCTCTCCCATCCTCTCTCTGTAATCAATAAAAACATACCTAAAAAAAAGAAATATATGCCTCAGAAATGAGGCCTATCAAGAATAGACTGCATTTAGCACATCTGACTATTACCCACCACAAAAGGATAAATGGCAACTGAAAAATATATGAAGAGTAAGTGAATGGAGTAAGGAGCATTAGACCATGTGTAACTCACCTCAGGAAAGTAAAGACTATAAACAGGATGTGTTATCTTTGATTTGGTTTCCAGTAGAGCTCTCTCCTTTCGCTGTATACTTTGTTGTAATTCTTGCCACTCCTAGTAAAATAAAAATTAAATGAAATCAAGTATGTTTTCAATCATTTTGAGGAGCTTCCATCTTATTCTAAACTAGAGGCCCGGTGCATGAATTCATGCACAAGTGGTGTCTGGACATCTGCCCCAATCAGGGCCAAGATCGGGCCGGGCTGGCCGAGGAAAGGGCCACAGGGGGTTGGCTAGCCAGCTTCACCCCCTGGTTGAACTCCTGGTTGAGGGGACAATTTACATGTTAGCCTTTTATTACATAGGATTATTCCTGAAAACACTAACTACTGCTAAGTTCAATCAGACAAATCTGATCATTTCCATGCTCAAAACTTACAATACTATTTTTCATGCAACAAATCTAACCCATTTAGCTTTTGACTACAGTTCCGTTCACAATCTGGCCTGGCCCATCTCTACAGTCTCCTATCACTGCCTTCCCCCTGGCACTCTTTATTACAGTCATTTCAAACTACCTAGACTTCTCTGAACTCACAAAGCTACTTCACGTCTCCTACACCGTTTCCATTTTTGTTTTCCCCTTTCTCTACCTGGCAAATCCCTACTCGTTATTCTTTCAGGAGCATCTAAAGCCTAAAGTATGAGTCCCTGAATTTCACAAATTTCTCTCTGCTCTCTCCTTGCTGCTATAACTGCACCCTGCTCTAAATGTGCATAATCTCTTTTGCACTCTAATGTCTGTTTACCTGCCTTGCCCACTACCCTACTCTCATTCAAGGGCAGAAACTTTCACATTTGACTTTGCCCTCCTGTCATCTAATGTAGTGCTTGGAATATGACATAATAAATAATTATTTATTTGTATCATTTTTGTCAAGTAAATGAATGTATTTTTGGTCATCTGAAGAGACTCGAATCCTAAGAATTAACTCTTCTAACCTTTATAGACTCAGAAAGGAATATATAAACTCTTTCTCAAAGCAAGGCTAGGGATAATTTCTTTGCTAGGTTTTAATTTTCTGACCATCAGCTTAATTCCCTAAGTATGGCCCGTCCTGTGTTGTTCAGTGATTGAGTGTCGACCTGTGAACTAGGGGGTCACAGTTTGATTCCCTATCAGGGCACATGTTTGAGTTGCAGGCTCCGTCACCAGTGGGGGGCGTGCAGGAGGCAGCCCATCCTCTCTGATATCAATAAAAATATGTGTTTTTTAAAAAACAAAAAACAATCATCCTTATTTTTTTCCACCACTCCCAAGAGCAAATACATTATTTCCGTTACTTTTACCCTTGCCCTTTATTTTTGCCTTCAGGGAATCTCTTTTTCTCTCCTAAACCACTTATTTTAGATAAATGGCCAGATCAAAAAGAACAACACAAACATAAAGAAAACAGCTGATCTGTTAGAGATCATTTAAAGGCAACTTGTAATGACCATTATGTGTCCACCAAATATTCTTTCCTATTGTCCTCCCATAAATTAAGTGGAACTTAATGCCATGCCATGAGATTTTGTTTTCTGTTCTCTATAACCTCACAATCTTAATAAATTGCTTAGAAACTCCCCTTTCCTTAATGCCTAATATACCTCTTCAAATAAAGTGGCTTTCTATAAATGTTAGCATTTCCCTTAACCAACCTCTTGACTTTAGAGTTCACAGTAATGTTTCTTTACCCTAAACATTACATTGAACTTCTGAGAGACTCTTCCAAGTAAGCTACCTATTTTATAACCCACTTTTCTTTACTCACACTTGTAGTCATCTCCAGCACTGAAAATTGCTTTAAGAGAAAAAACTAAAGTCACTTCAGACTCAGATCCTAATCTACTTAGCAATCTAAGCTTTAAGAAAATTAGCCAGCTGGTATGGCTCAGCTGGTTGAGCATCATGCCACAGAAGGTCGCTGGTTCTATTCCTGGTCAGGGCACATGCCTGGGTTGCAAACTCAATCCCCAGTGTGGGGTGTGCAGGAGGCAGCCGAGATGTTTCTATCTATCCCTCTCCTTTTCTCTTTGATATCTTTATAATTCTGATCACTATTCCTCAAATACATTCCTACAAAACAATACAGGATTATAAAATATACTGGAAGCAAACTGACAAGTAAAGAAGCAAGCAAATAAACAATAACAAAAACCAAAATTATCATCTGAATTATAATTCCAATTATTTAAACCCCTAAGTCTTACTGCTTCATCATCTTTGTTTTGTTTTTCATCTTGCTCTCTATCAGAGTCTCTGTCACTACCATCCTCTTTTTCACTCTGGGAGTCTCTATTTTCTTCTTCTTCAGAATCACTGCCTTTGTCAGAAACTTCTTCTTCATCTTCCTTTACTGCAGCTTCCTAAAGGGAAAAAGCAAACACAAAAATCCTGAGTGTCTCAATGTCACTTATTTAAATTAGCTCAAAACACAATTTCACTACTTATAAAATTTTAGAGAATTATAAACATTCTTATTTATAAGTATGTGGGAGTCAGACTGAAAGGCTTTAACATTTGGCTTATCTATTGTTAGACATTTTATTCATTCTTCATACTTAGTAAAATAAAAATATTTTATTCCTATTTGCAAAGCATACCACCACAATGGCTAAGAAGGATCATACTTCAAAAACATATATTATGCAATATATTTATTTGAAGAGGGGAAATAGGAAGTTCATAGAAAAGTACTGTTTTAGTAGTTCAATATTATCTTCTATAACTGATAAAGTATCATGTAGTAAAAAAAGCTAATGTCCCAAACAAAATACTTACTAGTCTATTTCAAGAAGCAAAAGAAAGAACAGCAAAATTAAATGCAAAAAAGTAGAAATAAAACAGATTAGAAATCAATTAAAGAGGAAGCAGATATACAGAAGGGGAACCCAAACAAAACCAAGTTAGCTCTTTGAAAATATTAATAAAATTGATAGGTGGGAAGAGGGGGTGTGCTTAGAAGGGGGCAACGGGAAACTATGGGGGATATATGTAATATTTTCAATAATAAAAATTTTTTTAAAAAAGAAAAGACTTACAAAAAAAAATTTCCTTGGATAATCTGTAACATGAATAAGTCAAATACAGATAAACAAGAGTTGGCAATATATATCAGTGATAATTTTTTATTTTTCAAAAAGAAAGGAAAGTTCTCTTAAAAATAATAGTAAATAAATAAAATTGATAGGTGTTATTAGGCAAGACTGACCAGAGGGAAAAAAAGATAAAGAATACAAATTACCAATATTAGGAACAAGAGACATAACTACAGGTCAAAAAGACATTAAAAATAAAGGATATTATTAGCTTTATGTCAATAAAGTTGATAACTCAAGAAGAAATGGACAAATTCCTTGAAAAAACTATTTTTTCATAAAAACAGATTTAGGAATCCTAAACAAATATTATCAAATCCAGATAAATATTTTAAAAAGATACTATGTTATGACAAATGAGATTTGTTCCAGTAATGCAATGATGGCTTAAATTTTTTTAATACATCAATATAATTCACCATAATAACAGGAAGGAGAAAAATCATAAAATTGTCTCATTAGATGGAGTTTAAAAAGCATTTAATAAAGTTCAGTATCTGTTTATAAAAATTCTCAGCATGGGAAGAGAGGGGAACACTTTCTTAAACTGATAAAGAATTATCTACAAAAACCCTAGAGCTAATATCACACTTAATAGTGAAATAATGCTTGCTTTCTCCCCGAGATTGTAAGACATGGATAACCAACCATCTTCACATCTAATTAACATTATACTGAAAGTTCTAGCCAGTATATTAAGAGAAAAAGGAAGAGAATACAGATTTAAAAAGAAAAAAAAAAGCTAAACTATTTTTATTTCCAGGTGGCATAATTGTGTACGTAGAAAATCTTTTTAAAAACATCTACAAATGGTGAGAATTGTTGTCAATTCATCAAGACTCCTTAATATAAGGTCAATATTTAGAAAGCAACTATATTTCTATACATCAACAATTAAACATTGCAGAATAACTTTTTTAATGTTATGTGAAGCAATAGAACCAGAAAGCCTCAGATGCATCAGAGTAAATCTAATGAAAAATGTGCTATATCTCTGACACTGGCAGTTACTAAAAAACTGCTGAGAAAAATTAAGGAAGATCCAAATTAATAAAGTTAAACCATGATTATGAATAAAAAGACTCACTATTGTTAACAAGTGAATTCTCCACATATTAAATCATAGATTCAATGCAATAACAGTCTAAATCCCAGCAGCTTTGTGTGTGTGTGTGTGTGTGTGTGTGTGTGAAAATTGTTTCAGCTTAAAATGCAAAGGATCTAAATAGTCAAAAACATTTTGAAGAAGTGAAGAGTTTGAGGACTTATTAGGTCTAGTAATAATTAATGTCGTTTTCTAATACTTTAAATCGAATTTATTTAAACAATACAACAAAATTTTAATCAACAATATAGTTGCCGTTGTTTTCTACTACTTGTGCCCAACGCTCAGGAAGCATTTTAATCCCTCTGTTGTAAAATTCTTGTGATTTTGATGCAAAAAATTCGGTCAATGCATTTTTGAGGCATTCTTCATTATTAAATTTTTTTCCAAGAAGAAAGTTTTGCAAAGAACGAAACAAATGGTAATCGGAAGGGGCAATATCAGGAGAATATGCAGGTTGAGGGAGAACTTCCCATTCCAACTGGCGCAGTTTTTCAGCAGTGATTCTTGCAGTATGCGGTCGTGCGTTATCGTGGTGAAGAATTACGCTCTTCCGATTAATCAGCGCGGGTTCTTTTTCTCTTAAAGCTTGGGCTAACCTTTCCAATTGGGCACTATACACTGCACTTGTAATGGTTTGGTTAGATGGTAAAAGTTCATAATGAAGAATTCCTTTAAAATTCCACCAAACACACAACATAACTTTTTTCCCATGCAAGTCAGGTTTTGGCGTGGGCTGTGGAGCCTCACTTTTGTCCAACCATTGAGGCCGCCTTTTCAAATTAACATACAGTACCCATTCTTGCCGGGACCGGTTTGGCTCAGTGGACAGAGCGTCGGCTTGGGGACTGAAGGGTCCCGGGTTCGATTCCGGTCAAGGGCATGTACCTTGGTTGCGGGCATATCCCCAGTGGGGGGTGTGCAAGAGGCAGCTGATCGATGACACTCTCTCATCGATGTTTCTAACTTTCTATCTCTCTCCCTTCCTCTCTGTATAAAATCAATAAAATATATTTAAAAAAAAAAAAAAAAAAAAAAAAAAAAAAAAAAAAACATACAGTACCCATTCTTCATCTCCGGTAACAATTTGCTCTAAAAACAGCAAACGGTTTTGATGAGAGAGGAGCGAACTGCAAATTGTGACTCTTTGATTACGGTTGTCAACTCATGAGGAACCCATTTTCCAAACTTTTGGACTTTGCCAAGTACACGCAATTGATTGGAAATTGTTTTTTGTGAACAATTTAAAGTTGTCACAAGCTCTTGTTGGGTAATTTGAGGATTTTGCACCAAAAGAGCTTGAAGAGCTTCTTGATCAAAATTGGACACACGGCCTCGACCACTCTTGTCATCTAACAAAAAATTTCCCTCGCGAAATTTCTCAAACCAACGCTGGCATTTTGTGGCGCTAACTGCATCTTGACCAAGAGCACTACAGATGTTTTTTGCAGCCTCACTTGCTTTTCTTCCTAATTGGAACTCGTAAAGCATGCAGTGCCGAATATGCTCTTCATCCGCCATCTTCTTAGTCCTAGTTTTGCAACAAAAACCAAACCAAACACAAACTTTTTCAAGCAAAACTTGTTAATTGCACTTCACACATTCTGTAGATATCACGTGTTTGAAGGTTATGTCAATACAAGTCAACGCCAAGCAAGATTTTAAACGAATGTTTAAAAACGACATTAATTATTACTAGACCCGATACAATACCATATTTCAAGACTTAACATAAAGCCACCATAATTAATTAATTGATAGTGTGGCACTGGCACAAGAATAGACAAATAACTAATGAAATTATTTGAGAGTCCATAAATAGATCTGCACATACATTGTTACAACCCTTTGTTCTACAATAAATCACCATTGCAATTCAGACAAGAAAGGACGATCTTTTTAACAGATGGTGCTAGAATAACTGGTCCATAATCCTATCTCACTCTACTCACAAAAAATTAAGATGTATCACAGTGCTAAATATAACAAGTAAAATAATAATACTTTTAAAAGAGAACAAAGATGTTTCCATATTCTTTGGATAGGCAGAAATGTCTTAAACAAGACACAAAAGAACTAACCCTAAAAGACCGATGAAAATAGACTTCATTAGTTCTTAAGCTACCATGAAGGGTAAAAAATGACTAATATCTAGAATATAGAAAGGAATCCTACAAATCCATAAGAAGACAAACAACCCACTAGAAAAAGGATATCCAAAATGACCAGTAAGCATATGAACAGGTGCTCATTATCATTAATCAAATAAATACAAATATAATAAAAACCGCACACAAGGATACTACAACAGATCTACCACAGGTGGTTAAATTTTTTCAAAAGACTGGTAAAGCCAAATACTGGTGAGGATGTGAAAGAACTGGACTCATTATTTGCTGGCAGTAGCATAAAATGGTACAGCTTTGGAAGACAGGTTCTTTCAACGAGTTAAAACACACACCAATTTTATGGTCCAATAATTCCACCACTAGGTACATATCCAAGAAAAATGAATGCCCACAAAATGAAATGTATAAGAATAAGCATACCACCTTTATTCATAATAAGCAAATACAGAAACAATCAATATGTCTACCAACTAGAGAAGAGATAAATTGTAGTATATCCATGCAATGGAATAACACACAGATACATACATGAATGAACTACTGCTACACACAATACAAATGAGTATCACAACTATGATGTTAAATCAAAGCAACCAAACATAAGTCCACTTACATGAAGTTTAAGTATAGGCAAAACTGATCGATAGTAATAGAATAGGGGGGAAGAGTGCGGAGGTGGGTGGAAGGGTCATTGATTGAAAATGGGCACAAGGGAGCTTTCTAGGATGGTGGTTAAGATTTTATATCTTGATGTGGGTATCAGGAATACATACATATGTAAAATTTCAGGAGTTGCTCATATAAGATTTGAACATTTTAGTTTATACCTCAATAATTATATAATAACAATAATAAACTTACATTCCCAATGACTCCATTCGCTTGCTTTTGTTTCTGTTGCTTTGATTGTGATAAGGGAGGAATAGGTATAGGTTTTTTTTTTACAGTTTTCTTTTTTTTTGATTTAGTGGTTTTCTTGGGTCCTTTACTCTTCTGTTGCCATCCTCCTTTTGTCCTGTTCTTGTTAGGATCGCCTTGCTGTAAATCACATACACACTCAGAAATTATAGCTAGCAATAGCTTCATTTGGGAGTCATGATAATTTTTAAATGGGAATGGCTAAAGTAAAGTTTTCGTAAACTGAATGATTCTTCCACAGAAATGTAAATCAGTCAGAAAACTAAATAAAACATTTCTATCAACAGGAAAAAAAAACCTGAAGTTTTTACCACATCTTCTGCTGGCTGTTCCTCTGCAGCACAGATGGATTGCTCCTTTTCAAATACTTCCTAGAGGTAGCGAGAAGAAAAATATAATATGTCAACCTGCATTCATCTTTCAGATAAGCAAAACAATCTTTCAAAATATATTACCAGTAAGTTTTTAAACTGGTGACACTGGAGCAGAGGAAAGAACAGGAAAATTAGCAATCACTAAATAATACTTCATACATTACCTTCTGAAATATCTCACACATCTATCTGACTTGAATATTTTTTTAAAGTACACTGTACTGAAATTTATAAATGCAATGACTTAAGATATGTAAACTCATTATAAACTCAAAAATATTTTAGTTTAAATTTTCATTTTTATTCTAATAGTAATCAGACATGACTATTTTAATGTTATGAAAATTTTAATATATTACATTATTTTCCAACATGAAAACTTTATGAGACTACTAGTGATATTAGTTTATTCTTTGTCAGTGATACTGCTCATTGGGTCCATAACCAAGAAAATCCACATACCCTAAAGACATCCATCCACCATACAATCCATTTAGAATCAGTACATTTAGCATTTAAATTCCAGTAAGAATCTACATGAGATGACAAGTGATGTGGGTTGTATTTAATAAAGTCCTTGAAATTATTAAAGCTGACAATTGTTAGGCTCAAACTGTTTGCCTTATTTAGGGGTCTGCTTTTTAAACAAAGTTTATTGGAACACAATCAATGCCCATTTGTGAGTTCAGTAGTTGCTACAGAGACTACATAGGCTATATCACCAAAAATATTTACTAACGGGACCTTTATAGAAAGATTTGCCAACTTCTTATCTAATTCTATCATCTCTGGTTAATTTCATTTCTTCTCTTACTACTGGGTTCTAATAATTACTCTGAGGTACAGTTCACACAAAAACTGAACAATAAATACTTGAGACTTTCCTTCCTCCGAGGCAGACTTGTTTTTTCTTCTACCAATTACTCCAGGTTATCAACAACCCAAGGCCAATATTTTGTTTATTCTCAAGCTTGGAATTCCAAAGTATGTAGGTAGTATAAATTTGGATTCTAAAACCAATCCTGACCACTGGCTTAGTTTCCTCTTCTCCCAGAAGGCACCTCTTATCGAGAATATATAACACAAATACTTCCTTACCACTTGCTACTATAAAATCCACATATTTTGATTTGATATATACTACTACAAAAGATGATTCTCCTACCAGAGGTTTTAGACAGAGTTTAAATGCAGCAAATGTTTCCTACAGATGCTCACAGACCCCAGAGCAAAACAGGCTAAAATCTACCACTAGTTGAATAAACTGAGTTGAAATACTATAGTCTATTAAAAACAAATTACAACTAAAGTTATAACTTGGGTAGTAACATAAATGTAATAGAAAATGAGAAAAACAAGATGCAGGAAACATATAATATGATCAGATTTAATAAAAAAGAATGAGAAAAAATACTAGTGTATTTTTGAAATACACACGCTCGCACTGTAAAGATCCAAATAGTAAATACAAATGCAACCAATAAAGAAGCATATGAAAGGATAGGCACAAGACTGAATTCTGGTCATTGGAGACGAACAAGGGGTTTCCTGAGAAAAGTAAGTGAGAGAAGGGATCTGTGATAAAATATCACTTAAGCCCTGGCCAGTGACTCTCAAAGGTTAGAACATCAGCCTGCACACCAAGGGGTAGCAGGTTAAATTCCCAGTCAAAGGCATATACCTGGGTTGCAGGTTTAATCTCTGGCCCCGATCAGGGTGCCTGTAGGAGGCAACCAATAGATGTGTGTCTCTCACATTGTTGTTTCTCTCTCTCCCTCTCCCTCTCTCTCTCTCTCTCTCTCTCTCTCTCTCTCTCTCTCTCTCAAAATCAATGGGAAAAATATCCTCGGGTGAGGATTATAAAAAATACTTTAACTTTACAGATACTCATGCATTAGGATACCTAAAGGGGTGAACTTCAAAACCGATACTATCAGATGGGTAGGATTTTAGGTAATATTCACTTCTTCCTAAACTTCTTGCAGTGCCTGAACTTTTTCTCAGACAGCATGACTTTTTCACATGTAAAATCGAGTATTTTCATTATAATTTTTAAAAATTTTTATTTAAAAAATTTAAAGGGAATAAATTCTCTAAAGCAGCAGTCACCAACTGGTGGTCCGTGGACTACTGGTGGTCTGTGAGTTCCAAAAGGTTGGCGACTGCTGGTTTAAGAAAACCTTTGGAGCAGTGGTCGCCAGCCAGTAGTTGGCGGACCAGTAGTGGTCCAAAAGGTTGGCGACCACTGCTCTAAAGAATGGGCTGAAAAAGAATAGGTGACAAAATTCTCAACAATAATCAATAGTAAACTCTGTATAGCACTGAAAAATTCAAGAATTATACCCATATTACCGTTATTATGTTTTATAAGGAATTAAACCATCACATACATAATTAATTTATTTTCCAAAGTTTTCTTATGTGAAAACTAATATGAAAAACCAAGAGTTAATTTAATATTTCAAAACAGCTAACATAATTTGCAAAGTTAGATTTTGCTACTCAATAGATTTGATTTGAGAATATATAACTTAAAAAGAGAAATTAAGTGGAAAAACATTAACACATAACTTTTTTTTTCTTTTTTTATTATATTTATTAGGGTGATATAACATAACTTAAAGCATAAAAATACAAATAGATTACTTACTGCCATTGTTTGTCTTGTCAATTTAACCAACACTGTAACTAGGGATCCTACTGTGATGTTGTTGCTGTCTTCATCATCCAATACTGTAAGATGAAAGGAAAAATTTGAGTAAAAAATGAAAATTAAGCTTTATGTCAATATAAACAACAGAACTTAAATACCTACCCAAATGAAGTTGATACTTCAATATTTCAAATATGTTACATTTTAAACTTGCTCAAAAAAAATAATTTGACTGTCTACTTTGTATAAGGCTCCCCAATAGATGCCTTCAACAATGTGCTCATTTAAATCCTTGAACTAGCTCTATGATGGATTATTGTTACTTCTACTTTAAAGAAACTGAGGTTCAGAAATAAAGTAAAATGCTTAAGGTCACATAATGCCTAAACTGGTACTGCTACATTTCAAAGCCAGGTTTTTTTTAAAACAAAGTATAATGTGAGGACTACCATACCATAGCTTTCTCTCACAGTAATATTAAAAATAGTTATGTTACTCTACTGAATTGTGCAAACCTTGTAGTCACAAGATTTTACCAGTATGATCAGTGCCTGCCTATCAGGATAAATTAAAACTAGTATTATAAACCACATAAAAAGAATTAATTTTTAAGGGAAGAACTTCAAGATATTTAAAAATACAGTTTGCAATTTAATTTTTTATTTATTTTTTTATTTCAGAGAAGAAGGGAGAGGAAGGGAGGGAGGGACGGATAGAAACATCAATGATGAGAGAGAAACATCCATCAGCTCCCTCCTGCCCAACCCATACTAGGGATCGAGCCCCACCACCCGGCATGTGTCCTAACTGGACTCACAGCATAATGTTCTGCAGTGAGACAGAATAATCGTACCTTACACATCTAATAAAGAGTTTCTCCCATTGGCCCATGGAACAGAGAGCCACGGGTTTGATTCCTGGTTGAGGGCATGTACCTCAGCTGCAGGCTCGATTCCCAGCCTGGGTTAGGGTGGATGTGGGAGGCAACCAATCAATGTGTCTCTGTCACATCAATGTTTCTCTCTCTCCCATTCCTCCCTCTCTTTCACTCTCTCTAAAAATCAATGGAAAAATATCCTTGAGTGAAGATGAAAAAAAAAAATCTCTCCAACATTCATTTTTTTTAAAGCAGGATGTACTTTTTATCACACTTGATTATTATCAAAGAGTATCTCTTCAGTCTCAAACTAGATTAATAGCTTCTAATTAAATTATTATGGTCCTGAATGAAGCTTTATATTTTTAATGTTTGAAAAGTCATGGGCCCACAAGGAAATCTTAACACCCCCTCCCAATCAAAGCAGCACTAGTCTTCACTATATGTATCCTATATGCCAGCCAAATTGAAACCAGATTGCAATTTTGCTTCCTTTCTCAAACACCCAATCTTTGAGAGCCTTCTACCTCAATTCCAATTAGAATGTAAACTCAGTAAGGCAGAGGCTTTGTATTACCACTGCTTCCCCAGCACCCAGTAGTAGTGTTATTCAATATTTGTTGAGAGAATAAATATACTAAGTCTGTGCCATTCACTTAATACCCCATGATTCCTTATTTTAGCCCATGATTCCTTATTTTAATCCTATGTTTATGACCTATTTCCCCCAATCCTATATAATAAAAGTATAGTATGCAAACTGTCCCCTTGACCAGGAGTTTGTCCCAGGGCCGGCCAGGGGAAGGGAGGGAGGGAGTACCTGGCTGGCAGCCAGCAGCCGCTAGAGATTCCACCAATGCACCAATTTTGTGCACTGGGCCTCTAGTTAGACTAAAAGCCCTTTAAAGGCAGAAACCATTCCTAATGCATGTTTGTATTCTTGGCCCAAAAAGAATGTTACCACAACAGTAGCTTACTAAATGTCAAAGCTCAGAACAATGTCATAATGAAGGAATGGAGCAGATAATCTCTAATTCGGTAATTCCACTATATTATTCAGCTATTGAAATGGGAACAAACAAGGCAATCAGGTAGCTGAAATAAACAATCTCTATTTTTTTCACTCCAAGCAAACACAGAGTTTAAGTCAAGAAAAACACGTGCAATGTGGCACAGAATATGGTAATTTTCAAGGATTCATGAACATAAATAAGTTGGGGTTTTTAAATTAATTTTTGAACTAAGCAGCTATGTTTTTCACACTAATGGATACATTTTAAGTTTCTTTCATTACATCTGGAACTCTTTCATTTCCATTACAAGGATAAAACCAGGACTCTATTAGTGTTCTCAAAACTATAAAGTGTACATCATTTGCCATCATAGTAAATCTGACAGGTAAAAAGGAAATTAGACTCGGTAAGTCTAATTACAAGTTACATTATTAAATGAAGTATTTGGAGAATCCTGAGTCAAGCAAACAAGAGCCATTCTAACAAAAGGAAAGCAATATTCCACAAAGAAACCTCCCACTTACCCTGTGATTTTATATCCATAGTTATATGTGGAAAACTCCCAAGGACAGCCATAACCTCCTCATATTTTTCATCTTCTAGGAAGTGCAATAGATAGTGACGATCTGTTTCTTTTAAACTCACCAAATCCTGAATAGTCTTAATTTTGTACTGAATTTTAAAAAAAGAAAATCCTAAAGTCATAAAACTTTTCATAAAAGAAAACTATAAGCATGTTAACTAAAACACAATCCAAGAACTTGTAGAAAAATGTTAAGATTATATATACTTCAAAGCAGCAAATAACAGCTTTACAGCATTTCATGGCCTTTTGCTCCAAGGAAATTTAAATTTAGGATTTTTTTTATTACAGAGTTAATATAGGGTTATATTTTTTAATTAGAAAAAATAAAATTATAGGGGAAAATTAGTATTCATATAGAATCTTGACCCACAAGAACTGTCATTTCATGTGCTGTTTTTTTACCTTTATTCAATTTTAATGCTAAGAATATGACTTTACCTCCAAGCACAGCTGTATCCTATGGAATATTCTCATTTTTTGTTATTGCCTAAATATAGTTATCTGTTATTACAGTAATATCTATCTTATCTAAATGAATACATAGGAGAGTGTTCTTTAATTTTCAAGTATTTGGTGTTAGTTATTAATTTTTATTTTCACAGACATGGATTAGATCACGAGGTATGTGAAATGCCTGCTTTTGGATTCTGAAATCTTCAATTGAAACCTAAAATGTGACAGAATTTATAAGCATAATAACACAATTACTTAAAAGGAGAACTCTAATGCAAATTTCTAATATATATTAGTTTTACCTTACTATACTATCAATCTAATATCCATCTTCTGCCTACTTTGTCTAATGCAAAGTAATCTTTAAAATGTACAAAATTAAGATTTTGTTCAGTATTTTCTTGTGTTTCCTCAAGTTTTTCATTTATCTTAAGATTTATTATCATGTCTTTACTATAAACCATGTTTTCTAAATAAGAATTATCTTGCTCAGCTTGTGTGTCTCAATGATTTAGCGTTGACTTATGAACCAGGAGTTCATGGTCAGGGCACATGCCCAGGTTTCGGGCTCAATCCCCAGTAGAGGGTGTGCAGTAGGCAGCCAATCAATGCTTCTCTCTCATCACTGATGTTTCTATCTCTCTCTCCCTATTTCTTCCTCTCTGAAATCAATAAATATATTTAAAATACATATATATGTACATGTTTTTAAAGCATTATCTTCATTTGATCTACTTATTTTTTAATATTTACTCTGTTCATACTAAACTAATAAACCACTGTCAACATTTAACCCACAAATAAAATTATTAGAAAGTATACAGTGCATTTTTACTTAGTGCATTTATTTTTAGTAATGTAATATAAAGAACAATGTGTTAACTGCTAAAAATGCACCATCCCTTACTAAAATCACTTACACTAGTAAGATATTAAACAGCTGGGGGAATAAGAACACATGTAACACCTTAATCAATAAAGAATTTTTTTAAAAAAGATATTAAGCAGCTACCTAACAGAACCACTTAAGGGAGTTTTAGAATGTTTAAGATATTTTAAATCTAAGAAATTAATAGTAACAATTTCTAGAAAACTTTCATTCATGTTATCTTTAAGTGACATGACTAACTGCTTAAAACTGGTGTTTTAAAGTACCAAAGAATTACCTTTTTATGATTAGAAACCCTTCTAAGATTGTCCTCTTCAATATGAGGGAGCTGCAGAAGGGGAGACTTAAACTGCTGAAGGCCTTGCACAGCCATCTGAGAAAGCTTCATGCAGTTTTCTAGGGATGCCAAAGTTGGAGCACGGAACTCCCTTTCTTAGAAAGAATAGGAGGAAAAGAAAAGACAGAGCTGGACTTTTTACATGTTCAGGAGCATACAATTTATGACAAACACAAGATTCTCATGACTATCTCTAGCCCCTCAAATTTTAGAATCAGTATTGATTTTCCTTTAAAAGTTATTGGATAAAATACTACACACACACACACACACACACACACACACACACACACGTCAAATGCATATTATCTAGCAACAACCATTGATTTAATAGAAAAATCCTTTACATTACCTCCAAATACAGCAAATTAATCAGTATCAAAAACATACTAACACCATGTCAATAACTGATATCCATAATAACAAATAATAACCACTACCTCCTTTTTTAAGGCTTCTCTCTCTCCCTTCCTATTTCTGACCACAAACTCCCTCATTCTTTTTCCCTTCATGCAAAAAAAGCAGTACATATCAGATAAATCATCATTACATCACTTAAAGAATTATTTTAAACTCATTGTTAAAATACCGAATAACCTAACTTTAACAAAATCAGAAGGATATTTTAAAACTTTGCAAACAGCTGAAACCGGTTTGGCTCAGTGGATAGAGCGTCGGTCTGCGGACTGAAAGGTCCCAGGTTCGATTCCGGTCAAGGGCATGTATGTATATTGGTTGCGGGCACATCCCCGGTAGGGGGTGTGCAAGAGGCAGCTGGTCGATGTTTCTCATCGACGTTTCTAGCTCTCTATCCCTCTCTCCTCCTCTCTGTAAAAAAATCAATAAAACATATATTTAAAAAATAATAATAATAAATAAATAAATAAATAAAACTTTGCAAACAATAAATAACAATAAAACATAAAAAAAAGTTTCAAATTTAAACAAAGTTGTGATAAACACTTTACATAGTGGAAAATATAAGGGGGAAAAATAAGAAAAACCATAAATAAATGTGGGAAAGTTCATTTAATTTATAGACAGAATTACGGTAAGTACCCATAAAATCTTAAAACTATGAAGAATAATCTGCATATGCTTGCAAGAAAAAGTACGACATAATTAATTACATCTCCTCCTCACCTTCACGGCTCCGGGCCATTATTATTAGTTGGCAGATTACATTAACCATTTCTTGAAGTAGAGCAGGGCATTTTTTCAGCATAAATTGCTGATCTGCAAAACAATAAAAAACCTGAAAAATCATTCTATCTTTATAATTAAAACATCTTTATCACCTATAGTCCAACACTGATACAAATTTAAGGTATTCTACGAATATTTCCCATAACTTCAGAATTTTACAGGTTGAACCCAATAGTACCTACTCAATATATTATCACCATCAGTCAGAAAACCCTAACTCAGCTTAGAGGTTTCAAAGGCTAAATTTTAATATTATGGTATTAGTCTTTATCAATCAACTCCCTACCCAGTTAATCTTTAGCTTAATCTTACTATATTTAAGAACTTTAAGAATTTTGTTCTTGTGCATTAAAGTTTCTATATGTAGAATTATGATAAATCCAAAGGCTAAGATTGAGAATAAATGCAGAGAGAAAGAGGAGGAATGAGGGGGGGACACTTTCATTTATCCTATATAAACCTAATATGCAAACAGACTGAACAGTGTAATGACCAGTGGCTATGATATGCACTGACCATCAGGGAGCAGATGCTCACACAGGAGCTACCCCCAGCCCAGAGACCTCTACCTGCAACAGCTGCAGGGGGTGGGGCCAGTAAGTGGGTGGGGCCAGGCCAGCCAAGGCGGGTGCTAGCAGGGGCCCTCCCAATCACCCAGCCAGTCACTCTGCAGAAGATGATTGGCAGCATCAGTGGAGGGCGGAGCCAATGAGCAGGCAGCATCAGGGCAGCCAAGGTGTGTCCCCTCCCCCCATCATCCCGCTGGTCACCCCACAGATTGGCCCTAATCACTGGCCAGGCCTAGGGATCCTATCCATGCATGACTATCGTGCACTAGACTTCTAGTACTGCATATAAGAGTTAACCATTAAGATCATCCATTGGATTAATACTCAACATAAAAAACTTTTGTTCCCTACTTCTTAGGTATTTTGTAAAAATGAAGATGGTTTCATATCTGTACAAAACATTAGAAACATAATTATTATTTAAATTGCAACTCTAATAACAATGCTTAAATAGTGCTCCATCATTCCATCATAAGTAAACTATCCTATCACCAATCACTGAACATCAACTGGCCTTGTTTTCAGAGGCATTTGATTGCATTACTGGCTTAAAAGAGTCATTCAGAAAGAACATATATTCCCTGAGAATAACTTTCTTTTAAAACTTCAACTGAAATGATACAAGTAAAAAAGAAATGACACTCTAGTCCATGACAGCCCTGGAAACACAACTGTTTCAATCTATTGCTTTTCTTTTAAATAGAATAGATGGCTTCAAGTACTTATGAAGTTTTAACTAGAGATTAAACATTTTTTTGGTAACCATGCCTAAAGAGTGGTGGGTGGAGTATGGAGTTGAGATATTTGTTGTGAAATCGATGTTTTTCTCACCCCCTCCCTGCAAAACCTTACAAAATCTTTTTTTTTTTTAAGTCATTAGGAATTATTACAGTCTGCAACTGACTAAACATTTCTCATAAGAGTATTCTCTCACTTTCACATTTTAACATTTGCTATAACATCTGACTTACTTAAACCTTCAAAGTATTTATAGTTATTATGCAGCATATAGATTTCTTTTTAAAAAGCCCTTGAACAATTATTTGAGCAAAAAAATAACAGTGACTAAAACAGTGCACCATGAAGTCTAATTAAATCCACATATCACTAAAACCCTGCAGAGAGTAGAATCACAAATACCTTCTTCAAGGGTCTCAGGAATTTTCATTCTAGCAAGATGACATAGTAAAAGAACTCTCGCCTTCAGGCTATATGGACATGTAAGTGGAGGTTCATTCTTCTTTAAATTAATGCTGCCAATTTCTCTGATTAGCTAGAGTAAATAAAATAATTATTCAAAAATACACATCTAAAAAAATCATTAACTTTAATATGTAAATAAATATTGCCTATCAGGGGATGTTGGCGATAGGACTAACCTGAGGTATTAGAATATTGTCTGTTGGTCTGCTTGTGGCATCTTTATTATACTGAGGATCAAATTCAGAGGCTCCAGCCAAAACCATGATAAGACCTAAGGAAACAAAAGAAATATGAAGGTAAGTACACATATTTGTTCACCTATTAATTTTCCTGCCATGATATCTCATTAATCCTAGGGTGAGGCAATTTTCCAACCACACACAATGCTTAAAAGCCGCGTGAACTCCACTACTAACAAGTATTAATTTATTCCATAAAATAGCCTCACTTTTTAAAAAATGCACAATGTTACCTATAGCAAGTGAATAAAAATATAAATCAAGGGCCCCAAAGCAACTAGATGCATTAAAATCACTTCAAATAATACCTGTTTCTATACCTAAACATGTGTTCCACAGAAATTTTCTATAGAGCATTAAATATTTCATGTGATATTAATGAACATTATGTGAAAAAAAGGGGGCTCTATGGTTAAATAAAATATGGCTGAGAAACTGAGTTAAAAAAAAGTTATAGGTTTCTTTGCTTTATAACTTCTCAGAGTTCAATTAACTAAAATATACTGTCATTTACAGAAACATCTATTGTATTATAGAACTCTGGAGGGTTTGGGGTAATAGTGTTCCTTGAAATACACATGATTTGCAACCTCATACAGGGTGGGGCAAAAGTAGGTTTACTGTTGTGAGTAGGTGGAACATTATTAATTATTGTATTTTCCATGCAAACAACTATAAACCTACTTTTGCCCTATCCGTATATTAGCATTATTCTTGTTAGCATTATATACAAGCTCTTTCATGACTGGCACTAGAGTTATGAATCTCACCTTACAGCAGAAAACACATGCAACGTGTACATAAAAAGCAGTACAACACAGAGGTTAAGCATAAAACCCTAGAGTTTCCGCTTCTTAGCTAAATGTCCTAAATAATAGTCTTCACCTCTATGGACCCTAGACCCTAGCTTCTTCACATGAGCCTGACCCAAAAATAAACACAGTAATATGTGAACTATTAACCTTACTACCTCCAAATTTTTTCATGAAATTGTTCCTAAGATGGCCGTATAAACGGTGCCAATGATAAAGTCACAAAAGATATATAACCAAACCCACCAGCTAAATAATGCTTTTTTTAAAAAAATATATATTTTATTGATATTTCACAGAGAGGAGGAAGGGAGAGAGATAGAGAGTTAGAAACGTTGATGAGAGAGAAACATCGACCAGCGGCCTCTTGCACACCCCCTACCGGGGAGGTGCCCGCAACCAATGTACATGCCCTTGACAGGAATCGAACCCGGCACCTTTCAGTCCGCAGACCAACGCTCTACCACTGAGCCAAACCGGCTTCGGCTAAATAATGCTTTTTAACAGAACTAATTGTATAAGTTTAAATACCACCCTCAGAAATGAAACAGAAATAAGATCACTGATGCAAAAACAAATTAAAATAGATAAAACATGAAACATCGACATAAGGAAATAGTTCTATATTAATATTTCAAGCCAGCATAAGGAAGAGTGGCATGTGTGCATAACAGAGAGTAATGTTCACCTGCTCCTCAGAAATAAAAGATCTGCTCTGTGATTAGATTCAGGAATATAATCACACAGTCACATGAGGAGTCTCTTTCTGATTATCAAGAACAGACAGTAAAATGGCAAACCCAAAATACAGAAAAGTCCACTTAGGTTTGAAACAAACTAACAAACAAAAAATGCATTTTCCAGTGAGGCACAATTTAAAACTTTTATCTCCTTTTTCCTTTTTAAGAAGGGGAAGCAGGATGCCTATGACTTCTGCATAGCAGTGATTGTGAAAGACAGCACTACATATTGCAGGGATAAAATTTACAATGTTAATTTTATGAGATCACAGAAAGTATTTTGAATAGTATTTCTTTTTTTTTCTTTTTTTTTTAATATAAGAAACTAGAGGCCAGGTGCATGAAATTCATGCACTCAAGCGGGGGAGGGGTCCCCTCAGCCCGGCCTACGTCCTCTTGCAGTGCGGGAAATGTCCCATGGGAAGCAGGCTAAGCCATCAGTCGGACATCCTTAGTGCTGCCTGGGAGGCGGAAGAAGTTCCCACCACTGCTGATGCTGCGCTCACCAGCCATTAGCCCAGCTTCTGGCTGAGCAGAACGCCCCTGTGCACTGACGACCAAAGGGCAGCTCCTGCATTGAGCATCTACCCCCCGGTGGACAGTGCACATCACAGCAACCGGTTGTTCTGCAGTTCAGTCAATTTGCATATTAGCCTTTTATTATATAGGATTATTATATAGGACTAGAGGCCCAGTGCACAAAATTCGTGCATTGGGGGGTGTCCTCAGCCCAGCCTGCACCCTCGTCAACCTGGGACCCCTTAGGGGATGTCTAACTGCTGGTTTAGGCCCGATCCCTAAACCAGCAGTTGGGCATTCCTATCACAATCCAGGACTACTGGCTCCTAACCGCTCACCGGCCTGCCAGCCTGATCACCCCCTAACCACTCCCCTGCCAGGCTGATCGACGCCTAAATGCTCCCCTACCAGCCTGATTGCCCCTGACTGCCTTCCCTTGCCAGCCCAGGAACCCCCAACTGCCCTCCCCTGCCAGCCAGGTAGCCCCCAACTGCTGTCCTCTGCTGACCCAGTCGCCTCCAACTGCCCTCTCCTGCCAGCCTGGTCACCCCTAACTATCCTCCCCTACAGGCCCGGTTGTCCCCAATTGCCCTTCACTGCTAATCTGGTTGCCCCTAACTGCCCTCCCCTGCTGGCCTCATCACCCCCAAATGCCCTCCTCTGCCAACCTGGTGACTCCCAACTGCCCTTCCCTGCAGGCCTGGTTGCCCCCAACTGCCCTCCCTTGCTGGCCTGGTCATTCCTAACTGCCCTCCCCTGCCAACCATCTTGTGTGACCATCTTTAACCACATGGGGGTGGCCGCGTGGGGGGTGGGGGTCAATTTGCATATTACCTCTTTTTTTATATAGAATTTTAAAGTAAGACTCTGAGAATGAACTATCCTGACAGTTTTCTTTCAACACATCCAAGATCTCTACTTATTTTATTATAATTAATACAGGATAATGTAATGGTTTATGGCTCAGAAACAAGATTGCCTGGGTTCGATGCTGACTCTGTCATCTACTGTTCATCCTTGGGTTCAGTTTCCTCATCTATAAAATGTGCTTAGAAACAGCACACACTTACAGAGGCACAGCAAATACTAAATGAGTTAATACATGCCTGGCACTTAACAAATACTCAAAAAAATGTTAGCTGGTATTATTACAAAATTAGTCCACAAGAAGCTTTAACATAAAATTTCTAAGAAAAAAAAATACATATATAGCAGAATAGATGGAAATAATAGCAATAGATCAAGAAATGTGGTAAGATGTTAACATTTCCTCCAGCTTTAGGTACACGAACTAAATATCTATAAATATAAAATAGAATTTCTCCAGTAGAATGTATATCAATTCCACATAAGTGACTCAGAAAATAATCTACTGTCATGGTTACTTAAATTTACTTACGTTTCATATCCATATTTCGGGTTTTATAAACAAAATATGTATAAATCTGTGTGGTGCGTATTAGAATCTGGTCTCCACTATAGCGTATTGAGCGATACCACCAAGATCCCTAAAACACAAATAAAATTAAATAAGAAATAAAGCATAAAAATTATAATGAATGCTAGTTTAATAAGGAATATGTTTGTGGTCAAATTTTCTAAATGCTCATAAATCAATAAAAACTCCTCAGCTTTAGAATACCCTCAATACATATTTTAAATTAGCTATTTTGCAAACATTTATACTGCCTGATGACTACCTCACTACAATTATACCATTAAGACATTTAATTTTTAGCTCGGAATTGTTTGAAGACAAAATAGAAATAAACCAACCCACTACTATAAAATATAAGCTGGTTCCTGATACATAGTATGTCTTTAATAAATAAATGAAGAAGCAATTTTACTATTTTAATTCACATTATTCTACACAATTTTATCTCACACAAAAATCCTATGAAGGCACACAGGATAATTATTAGCCTCACATAGGACTCAAGAACTATAAGAGCAAATAAAACACCAGACATAAAAGTAATAAACAGTAAAATCATAAACTTTATGGTATCTACATATTGAAGTACCATATGGAGCCGTTTTAAAAATGAGATCGCTCTAAATCTCATGCCCCTAATATTTAAAGCAAAAATATCATAGAACAATACATATATTTTGTAATGTGTGTACAGAAAAATACAGGCTGGGGCAAAAGTAGATTTATAGATGTTTGTATGGAAAATAATACAATTAATAAATAATAAATCAAGAATAAATTATGTTACTGTAAACCTACTTTTGCCTGACACTGTATTTAAAAGGGAAGTCACCAAACTTAAGTAGCGATTATCTCTAACAGAGAAATGGAGGGAGGTAGTGAAGGAAGACTCATTTTAAACTCTATAAATAGTACTGTAGTATTATCAGTTGTGTCTAACTTTTGAATTGGGAGAAAATATACTTTAGCATACTCAAGTGATGTCACCTTCAGAAGAACTTTAAAATATAGTTGAATATAAGATTCTTAGAATTCAAGGATCAATGGATTATATTCTAATACAAATTACAATCTAATAAGGAGACTCCAAAGCATACCAACAATTCCCTTTCCAAAAATATGTTCATAAAAAAGAGCTAGAACTTACCACAACAACTGGAAGGATGACCATGAATGCCAATCCATATACAAGTAAAACCTAGAATTAAAGAGAAAAAAATTATGGTCTTCATCAGGCAAATTATAATATCCATGAATACTTATTTTGAGGAGGCAAAATAAGTGCCTTACATGGAGGAGGCACTATTAAAAGCACTCCTCGTGAATTATTTTGCTTAATTCTTATTTTCAAGTCCTCTGAGGAAGGTACCATATTATTTTCCTTTTGCAGATAACCTGCAGCATATATATGTTTCATAGCTTGTCCTAGGTCACACAGCTAGTAAGTAGGTGGGAACCAGGATTGGCATTCCACCTGCAGAAACTGTTCTTTGCCACTACAATAAATTACCTTTTCATTTGTCTATAGAAAACACCAGCAAAACAGAAATTATATTTCCCTTCCAGTCAAGTACTTATATATCCACAACTTGACAACAGATTAATGCCTTGGAAATAAATAATAATAGAACCCTGTTTGGTTCTTTTGTCTATATATTGAGGAGTAACTTCATAATGTTCTGTTTGAAGTCTATTGGCCTCAGATTTTTCTCCTACTGCTTGATCCCTAATCTCGTAGCTAACTATGTTTCTCTTCTTTAGTATTCCCAGAATAAGCCTAAGCATGATAAACATACTTACATACAGCAATTATATATCATTGAAAAAAACAAATGTTAATATGCCATAAAATAACATTAAATAGCCATTTCAAAACAAATTACAGACTACATGGATTTTGGTTTTTATTACTTCAAAGATAGCTCCTAGATAATTATTTTCAAGAAATCATCTGTTTCTAAACAATAGGAATTCCTGACATTTTAGAGTTCAGCATCTATGGGATTGAAGTCATATCCTACGACCTCCTGAAGTCCCATATGGAATATATACCACTAATGTAGCATATATTATAATTAATTTAACCTGGGTAAATGTGAAATGAAGGGTAATTTAACACTGAGTACAACTTGGGATAAACACAGAGACCATAAAAAAAGAGTAGTTCCAGGACCTCAGTTAAGGCAGCGGCATAGATAAAGGCAGTATTTGAATCCTCCAACTAAACTACAGAATAACCATCATTCAGAACCACCTAAAATCTAGCTGAATCGAAGTCCTAAAACTAGGGACTTAAAGAAGCTACATAGAGACTGGTTAGAGGGGCCGAAACTTGAAATGGGCTAGTCCCACACCCACGTGTGCTAGACAAAAATCAGGACTATCTCAGCCTTGGTGGTCTCCCTAAGGAGCAAGGAATCTCAGCCCCATACCAGGTCCCCCAGCCCAAGTTTCCAATGTCAGGAGGATAAGTCTCCCATAACTTCTGTCTGTAAAAAATAGTGGGGATTATGGTTGAGTGATAATGAGGGCCACTGGAGTCCCATGCAGTTCCTCTTAAAGGGCCTGCACATGGATTTATGTGGACTCACTCCCTCAGAGCTCCAGCAGCCCAAAAGGCACCAGGGACATACAGGGAGGAACTGAATTACCTGGCATCAGAGCAAAAGCTGGAGGAACAGAGAAATGTGTTGGCCAAAGCCACTGTTCTTTTTCTGAGACCCCCTCCAACCTCAAAGAGCCAGCAAGTGGGTGTCATATCTGAATCTCCATCACCTGGCTCACACTGTTCACCATACTCTGATAATTGCCTAAGACCCCATTCCACCCAACTTGAGGGCCCACCCAAGCTGTTTCCAGTGGTTTTTTCCACACAAACTGCCTTTCTTGGCACCTGCTACAGACTTTCCTAAAATCTCTCAAACAAGCAGCATCTGGTCTTAGCATGTCCCTAGCACTAGTGGCAGCTGGCCTTGGTTTGCAGCATGGCCTCTCCTGGGCACCTCCAAACTTAGCACAAGGAGGACAATTTCTTCCTTCTTTTCAGTTGGGTCAAATTTCTAAGCTTTCTAAATCTGTTTTCTGGCTAATGAAAAGAAAACAGGATTCCACTGAGTCTCTTATCTACCTACTCCAGGACTTCTGTGAGGATCAAATGAGATAAGGCCTGGAAAAATGCTTCACAGACATTTGGTTAAAGTATAAAATGTTTCCACCTGGCTATAAAGCAAGTCGTGTTCCTAAGCTGAAAAAACTCCAAGAGGGCTAGTCACTAGGGAGAGGAAGCCAGATGTTGCTACATGACATTATTACCCAGCGCCCATAGCCACCGATTCCGGGCCGGGCTGGGCTATGGGTCGCATTTTGCACCATGGGGTCTCAGAAGCGTCAACTGCAATTTGGTGGGGTGTAGCTCCAGCGTGGTGGCAAGGCCCGTGTCACACTTGGTAGAAGCCAAGTGTTGCTTTGTGGGCACCAGGTCCAAGGTGTCATTTCTCTGTAAATGGCCAGTGCATATCACGACAGCTCCTGCATTGAGCAGCTGCCTCCTGGTGGTCAGTGCACATCATAGCGACTGGTCAGAGGGACATTTAGTATATTAGCCTTTTATATAGAGAGATATTAAAGGGTCTTCTTTAAGGAGGGATAAAAAAGATTAAAAATATGAACAATAAATTGGCAATTAATGCATACCTATCAACAACTGGATATAAAAACCAAAATAAGCGAACAAGCAGAACAGAAATAGACTCATAGATGCAGAGAATATTTTGACGGCTGCCAGATAGGAAGGGGTTGACGGAATGGGTGAAAAAGGTGAAGGGATTAAGAAGTACAAATGGGTTGTTACAGAATAATCATGGGGATGTAAAGCACAGCACAGGGAATATAGTCAATAGTATCCTAATAACTCTAACGTCAGATTGGTATGAGTTTTACTGGATGAGGTCTAAGTTATATGTCTAATCACTGGGTGTACACTTGAAACTAGTATAATATTGTATGTCAACTGAACCGGAATATAAAAAAATGATTAATGGTAAATAAAACTTAAAAAGCAGTAGTTCCTCAGACCAAGGGTATGACTTGATCTGAAACTACCTCCAAAAGAAAATCACAACTTTGTTGTAAGACTACATTTAGAACACACTACCCCAAACCAGCAACCTAACCATGGGAAAGAATTCTTTTCTCCATCACATAAAAAGTTTCATAATACACAGTTAAATTAAAAATAGCATTCCAGTATTTCATTGTAATAGCTCTCTTTATGTCAAACATATTATAATGTGATTTAAATAGACTCACCAAAATTGAATTTTTCTGGTCAACTATCCAAGCTGGCAGGGCTATTCCGAAGCTTGTGGCTAAAATAGAAAGAACATTTCTGTATTTCCAGAATTTATATCCCAAAATTCTGACTCTCATCCCCATCCCCCCTTCCAAAAAAAAAAAAATCATCTTATTACATGTGTTCTCATAACACAAATTAATGGAAATAGTCTATATCTGAAACTAAATCTTTCCAGAAAGGAAAAAAAAAATTGCAAAGTACATGAATTTCTTCCTTAAAAATATCTAAATCCTTTTATATTTCCTGAGTTTATGTAAACACTGTGAATATGTGAGAAAATAAAGTCAGAAAAGAAAATGTTTTTGTCACTCAATTTTTATAAACTACTAACTGGAAATATGAATAACAGTGACTACTCTTCTCATCAAATCAATCTAAGTTTTATCTTCCAAACTATTCTCAAGAAAGAAAAATAAAGTTAAAAATGAATTAAAGGGAACTCATTTTACATCCCTGTGGATGTGATTTTTCTACTAGTAAACTAAGATAATCAAAATATTTTTTCTATCTAATTAATATTTTACTAATATATACCATATCCCCAGTATTTTTTAATAATTATTTACCCCACCTTGAGGTCCATCTGGATTTCCAAACTCTTCCCAATTTTTCCGGGACTCTTCATCAGTTAAACTAGCATCAAAAGAACAAAGTTTAATAGTTAGAAAGCCCCACCTGAAAAAAGTACTCATATATACTATAGAGAGCATCTGGGAAGGCACATGAGCATTTCTTTAATTATTGTCAGCTGAATCCAGTGGCGTTGGCAGAGTCCTGGAAACATGCTTTGCCAAAAGGCAGGAGTGTTGTCAGCTGGACCATCAGCCCCCCGTGCCAGGGGGGTAGGTTTTGTTATTTAAATCCAGCCAAGCACCAGGAATGAATAAGACTCAGGCCCACCCAAGAATGCACATAATCTCCTTTGTCTTGACTTTTAGTAAAAGTTCCTGTTTCTTTGCTGTGTAAAATAAACACACTGTATTGACTCTGTCCCTTTCCCTGTCAAAGGACAGTGGTCCCACCTGGCCCCAGCTTTTTCCTTCTATCTCTGTGTCTGTCTTTCTTTCATTTTCTCAATCCCCAGCAGACCCTACTCAGGAACCAGACCGCTCTCTAGCTGCGTTGGAGGCGGAAAAGAGAAATATCCACATATACAAATTCCATTAACCAACCAACTAATTTTTTAAAGATATTAATTTCAGAGATTCAAGAAAGCCTCTTTAAATCAGAAAAACAGGAAAGCAGGAAATTCTGGATTAACAGAAAATGTCAACTATTGAGCCTTGATACTAATTCCTGGTTCCCCATGGGTCTTCAAGTTTAGCTACTTTAAGCCAGGAAGTGAAACTTTAAAAGCGAAAACATTTTCTGTGAGAAGGCAAGGAGGATTATAGGTGTCTTTTTTTTTCTTATATGCTCATACACTTCCAAAATTTCTTCAATGAGCATGCTCACACTTCAATAATAATATAACCTATTTTCTAAATATAAAATTAATTCATAATAATCCCTCAAAACTGGTACCATATTCTCAACAACAAAAAAAAGAAAAAGAAAAGAAAAACACCTATAAAACTCCATTGCTGTGAAAAAGGTCATTTGCACTGTGCTGAGATCACAATTTTCTTCCTAAACCAGGCAATATGAAGTGACAGTGAATATATTTTTTAACACCTAAATATAAATATTACCTATGACCTGGGCTATAACTAAAGGCACAGAGTGAGAGTGGTTTTATTCCAGGTCCCAGCATAGATGGTAAGAAAACATTAAAATAAAAATTTATTTCCTTCAAACACTTCACAATGTTGTTAAGGGGAGAAGGCAGAAATGCACCAAAAAATAATAATAATTATTATTAATAATAAAATAAGAAAGGCTTTCTTGTAGATTAGTTGGCAAAAGATTGTTTATGTCCAAATCCAATTTTGGTCATATTTCTATTTCCCAGAATATATGTACTTAAGATACAATGTAAGTTCTATTCAACCACATTCCAAGTTGAAAGAGAGAATGCAAAAGTACCTTTATAAAATGGCAAAAATTTCAACCATTTGAAAAATATTTTAAAACTTATCAATTTGATAATTTATAAAAATAAGTATCTTGACATCTCTAATCCTTATTTAACTGTATCTCTACTTTACACTAATTGAACTAAGGTCACAGTAAAATACAGGAGCCAATGGAAAGCATAATTAGAGAGATTTCAAGTTAATAAGAAAATGTATGCTAAGATTCTTTTCTGTTGAGGGATGTTTCTCAGGAGTTTGCACTATTTTCCTTGTACAACTGTACACCCCACCCAAAGCTTCAACTATTATTTCTCTCAATATTCTGACTTCTAACTAGATTCTTTTCCACAAAATAATTCTCTCGGTCCCTTCTGCCTTTCTGTTGATGGCAGCACAATAAACTGCTCTGTTCTCTATATGATGCCCTCAGATTTTGCAAAATAAAGCACAACTCACAACATAGAAGCACTTGATTTTTAACCTGCAACCATACCTGATTGTAATTCTATTAACTCATTCACTAAATCAATTTGTACAACCACTGTGTGATAGGCGCCAAGCTGGATACTCAAATGAAAGGATTCACCAACTTTTCAAAAACTCAGGATTTCTTTGCCATTTACTAGTGCTTTAGTATACCATTCCTAAAACTTAAAGTACTTAAAATCTAGGTGATTTATTAATTCATATATAAGTTTAAACAAGTCCAATAATCCTATACAATAGAGCACATGTGTCAAACACAAGGCCCGCGGGCCAAATCCATCCCGCCAGGCCTTGCAATGAGGCCCGCACCGCGCTGTCATCACTGCACTCCGCTGCGTTTCCATCACAATGACAGTTTATGACTGTTCAGTAAACCATTCGGCCCGCGATTTAGGCTGGATTTTAGATTTTGGCCCCTTCTCTGATTGAGTTCGACACCCCTACAATAGAGGTAATACACAAATTGACCATCACAACCTTGCATCACAAGATGGCCACCCCCACATCCTCACAAGATGGGCACCCTCATGTCATCACAAGATGGCTTCCCCCACATCAACATAATATGGCCACCAGAAGATGGCCACCCCCATACTGTCACAAGATGGCTGGCAGGAGAGGGCAGTTGGGAGTGACCAGGCCTACAGAGGAGGACAGTTGGGGGTGACCAGGCCTGCAGAGGAGGGCAATTGGGGACAATAGGGCCAGGAAGAGAGCAGCTCCAGGCCAGAGCGAAAAGGCAGCTCTGGCCGGAGCAAAGGCAGTTCCGGCAGCCAGGGGAAGAAAGGACCATTCTTGCAGAATCTTTGTGCATTGGGCCTCGTGTGTGTGTGTGTGTGTGTGTGTGTGTGTGTGTGTGTGTGTGTGATTCTGTATACAATTGCAAGGACCCCAGATTATAAACCTGATCTAGAGGATGCTTTCACTAAATTATATATTCGTGACCCTGACTTGGCTATGTAAATCTAAGTTACATACTCATGTGTACAAACACATGAAAAAATATTTTTAAAAATTGAAATAGCTTGAAGGTTACATCTCTGCTGCCCACTTGTTAGAAAGTAGCTTGAGCCTAGGTTTTATACCTGAAAGTCAAACCCCAACTGTATCAGAAGAACCAGAAAATTGAATAGTTGCTGAAACCGGTTTGGCTCAGTGGATAGAGCGTCAGACTGCAGACCGAAAGGTCCCAGGTTCGATTCCGGTCAAGGGCATGTACATTGGTTGCGGGCACATCCCCAGTGAGGGGTGTGCAGGAGGCAGCTGGTCGATGTATCTCTCTCATCAATGTTTCTAGCTCTCTATCTCTCTCCTTTCCTCTCTGTGAAAAATCAATAAAATATATATTTTTTTAAAAGAAAATTGAATAGTTGATCTAACTCCTCAAAAATAACCAGACCTCCTTTTTTCCTCTAAGTTAAAAATCTGATATGAAGAAATAGGAATGACCCAACCAGTTTATTATAATGGGCAGAAAAGGAAGAGAAAATATCCTGAATAACCAAAGCAAATTCTAAAAAGCTTTAGAGGTCAAAAGCTGTTTGAGTTACATTTAGGCTGCTAGAGTTACACATAAGATGGGAGCTTCAATTAAATCATTCAGAACTTATATTTAGTAAAATGTGCAATTTTATCAAATCTAGTTATACTAGTACAAGTCACAGATCTCAAAGTCTGGGTCCCATAATCATTTACTTCTCAATTTGTGTGATATAGACCATCAACTAAGACATCTTACGTACATACAAAACATTCTATATCTCGATCATGTAACTGAGTTAAAATGAAAGGCTACATTATATTCTTCTGTACTTTTTAGAAAAGTGATACATCCTAAAGAGTCAGATTTCCAGTAACCTCAGAACAAACTTGTAAATTTGAACATGTTACAATGCCTGAACACTAGGACAGAAAAAAATAACTGGACTAAAATTAGAACTACCAATTAAGTAACATTGTCTATCTGATTTCCTCTGAAATCTTCAGTTCTTCTTAAATTACCTGAAAACAGCAACTAAAGTACTGCAATACTTGTACAATTAGAGTAAATTCTTGGAGACACATTAAAAGGGGGGGGGAAAGAAGACACCATTAGAAAGACAGTAATTTGAAAGGCATCAGCTATACAGAAAAAAAAAAAAGTGGTATGGATTTCAGATGCTCCTGAATTACAAAATCATATTCATTTAGATAATAAGCAATCCACAGGAAAGGGAGAAGAGGAGACACAGTCACTGTATTTTTATTAAAAACATAATAAGATAGTTATTTCCCCAACTTTTGTCATTCAGTTTGTTATTATATCTAAGTATCCTATTATTACTTATATTTTTAAATTAACTCACAAATTTATCATTAAATCCTCAAATAACAAACATCTTGTTTGTTTTATTCTTTAACTCAACATAAGAGCGATGTAGAGATATACCTATCACAAATCCTAAAGAATCTAGCTAGCCTTTATTTCTTGTAATAGTAATGCTCAAGGAATAACTACTTCTAATTTATATACTCTATCCTGTTTCCCCAATATTAAACTGGTCTTGTAAAGAATTTAAATGAGACAAGCTACACTGCCAAAACAAGAGAAATGGATCTTGCCTAATTAGAAAAAAAAAAAAATTAGAAATGAAAATGGTAATAAATATATCCTCTTCTAATTAGGATGAGGATGCTTAGAAAAAGCTCAATTAACATCACTAAATCTAACCAACTTCATATGGCAAATACTCTACCCTAAGTTACTTAAATTAAGGTTTTAGTTAGATGACCATTTTAGGTCTGCCAGGCAGTTCTAGAAATGACAGACTCTGCATGTGAGGTCAACATTTAATAAAAGTGTATGACAACTATTTTACTTCCTATTTTATTCAAATAGAAAACTATCTTTACCAGTCTTAAAAATATGTAATGAGTCCTATGATACTTACGCTGCATAAGCTTTTGCTATCCTCATGAACATAACTTCATCACCCCCTTTATCTGGATGATATTTAAGTGACAGCAAACGATATTGTTTCTTAATTTCTGTTACTGTTGCTCCCTAAAAGGAAAAGGTTTATTTTAGTAAAAATAAGCACAATGCTCTAACAAAACCCATCCCATTTTGAACTCAATTTTCAGAAAGAGAAAATGAATATTTATCCTATATATTTTGTGCCATAAATTCCACCCCATGTACTTTTTAAATAAAAATATACTTATTTTGTCCAATATATTTATTTTATTGAGCACCTAGGCACTGATGATATGAGAAAGAAACCATGAACCTCACAGGTTTGAACTATACAAGTCCATTTATTTATACATGGATTTTTTTTTTTTTATATTCACAGATTTCGCATCATGGAATCAATTAACCGCAGACTGAAAATCCTGTGATGTGAAGGACTAGAGTCCAAAGCTATACTAGAATTTTTGACCAGGCAAGAGCAGAACCTCAACCCCCTGCTGTCAGGCATCAACTGTAATGATGTACTTAAATAAAATAAAAGTATAGTCACATTTAAATATCAAAGAATTGCCCTGACTGGTTTGGCTCAGTGGATAGAGCATTGGCCTGCAGACTGAAGGGTCCCAGATTCGATCCCAGTCAAGGGCATGTACCGATGTTTCTAACTCTACCCCTTTCCCTTTCTCTCTTTAAAAAATCAATAAAATATATTTAAAAATAAATAAACATCAAAGAATGATCACTATAAATTAAGTCTGGCTGAAAAAGACCTCCAATCAAAGCTTAACTTACTAAGAAATAATCTAAAGCACATGTGTCAAACACAAGGCCCACGGGCCAAATCCGTCCCGCCAGGCCTTGCAATGTGGCCCGCACCGCGCTGTCATCACTGCACTCCGCTGCGTTTCCATCACAATGACAGTTTATGACTGTTCAGTAAACCATTCGGCCCGCAATTTAGGCTGGATTTTAGATTTTGGCCCCTTCTCTGATTGAGTTTGACACCCCTAATCTAAAGAATATCTAGTTTTATCTGTTTGTCAATATTTTAAAATTAAGTAATTACTTAATAAGCTTACTTTAGTCATTTCCTGTTAGACTCACTTTCTATTAATAAGTTTTTCAAGACTCTCATGGCATCAAATTGCCCCCAAACATTTTAATTTTTAAAACTTCTTGATGACCATAATCATTACAATGAAAGAAAAACAAATTCTAGGAATATTTTCTTCTAACAAAGCAGAAAACCAGAAGATAAACACATTCCTTACTTTGTATTATATGATTCTCGGGGTTAAGTCATCTACTGAGCAGAGACTTGAAATAAAAGAATTGGTTTGGGGGAAACATTGGAAAGAGCACTAGATTTAGCTAGACTACTAAGAAGTTATGGGGCCCTGGCTGGTTTTGGCTCAGTGGATAGAACGTGGTCTGCAGACAGAAAGGTCTCAGGTTTGATTCTGATCAGGGGCACATGCCTGGGTTGCAGGCTCGATCCCCAGTGGGGGGCATTCGGGAGGCACTGATTGGTGATTCTCTATCATTGATGTTTCTCTCTCTCTCCCTTCCTCTCTGAAATTAATAAAAATATATTTAAAAAAAGAAGTTATGGGATCCAGGACAAATTACAAATTTTCCAGGTCTCATTTTCACCATCAGGAAAAAAGACTAGCTGACCTCTAGCATTGATTTCAGTTCTAACTTTCCACTGGGATACCTAAAGACTAATTTTCTGGGTCACCCAAGGTTAATGTGAATTTCTATGACAATGATACCAGTTCTTTAAAATATATAATGTTAACACTCTATCTTAGTGTCAACTAACACAGGGACATAAGATTTTAATCATCCAACCAACATATATAAATTTCCTGGTTTTAATTTTGCATTAAACCCATCTTATACATGTCTTTTAAAAATATACCCACTCACTAACTTTCCATTTGATATTCAAATATTCTTACATTTTAGTAATTATAAATCAATTCTTAATAGGGTGGCAATCATCTGTAGCTTAAAAAACATATGTACATTAGAATAATAATGGATTAAATAAGTCATTTTAATAAAAATTTTAACTGATCAGTTTTATTTTTAGGCACAGTCTAATTTCTTTTAGAACGTGGACTTACAGTGTTTTCATGGGATCATTAAACTAATGTGCATTATATAAAAACTAGAGGCCCAGTGCATGAAATTCATGCATGGAGAGGGGTGTCCCTCAGTGCTCCCTCTCCAATCTGCTGGCTCCCACTGCTTGCCTGCCTGATCATCCCCTAACCACTCCCCTGCCAGCCTAACTGATGCCTAACTGCTCCCCTGCCAGCCCGATTGCACCTAACTGCCCTCCCCTGCCAGCCTGGTTCCCCTCACAATTGCTCTTCTCTGCAGGCCTGGGTCCCCAACAACTACCTTTCCCTGCAGGCCTGGTCGCCCCAACTTCCCTCCTCTGCCAACCTGGTCACCCCTAACTGCCCACCCCTGCCAGCTTGATCGTCCCCAACTGCCCTCCTTTGCAGGCCTGGTCCCTCCCAACTATTCTTCCCTGATGGCTATCTTGTGGCAGCCATCTTGTGTGTTGAAGTGACAGTCAATTTTCATATTACTCTTTTATTAGATAGCATACTACTTACAGGATCCAAATTTAATACTTCATAAGGATTGTATTCCTGATATTCTCGGTCAGTTTTGGAAACTTTGTACGCAAGGAATAAAAATAATGCCCATCCTGCAAGCAGAATTATTTTCCTGTTTAGAAAAAAGATAAGTGAAAGTATAAATAAATACACCTATATGGTTTTCCTTTAAGAGTCATTATGGCAAGATCAAGGCATAAAACAATCTAAAGTGGTCTCATATCACTATGCCACTGACTCAAATTCTAAACTCCAGTTATTTTTCACCTTTGAATTCTCTAGAATATTGTATAATGCCTGGCATTTCATATTCTCAATTACTACTTGCAAAACTATAGTAATTCTGCAATTACTATAATAATTCTGCAATTACTAATAATAAACTTATTAGTTTATTGGACTATTACATTCAATGAAAATATATTAATATTCAAGAATTCAGTAAACCATTTAATGTAAAAGAGAATTGTTTTGACCTTACAATAACACTTTTAGAAAGGCAAACTACAGAAATTAATGGGCCAATTGTGCAAAGATGAATAAATAGCCATGTTTATAATAGTAAAACTCTGGAAACAATTTAAGTGTCCTTTTATAGGAAACTAATTAAATAAACAAAGATAGAACTACACAATGGAACATTTTTTAGCCAATAAAGATATAAAAAAGATGTACATACTAGTTTTTAAAAAGATATAAAGTAACATTTAATTTGGGGAAAAAAACTAATTTATTCTCTCCAATATGTTCTGTTTAGTAAAAATATTTTAAAGATTATCACCTGTGTTGGAGAGACTAAAGAAAAAAGGAACTCTCACACACTCTATACTCTGAAGGAATATGTAGCAATAAGGTATCAAAAGACCTAAAGAAGTATATATTGTAGTAACACTTTTAACTATCCATCTACTTTACTTCAAGAAACTTAAAAGGAAATAAACTAGAATTACATATATAAAGTATAAAAGGGTGGCTACAGATATAAATAACAGCAGAAAACATATATGCACATAAATGTCTATCAACAGAGTACTAGACAAATAAATTAATATTATATCCATACAGTGAAACACTACCTGGCCACTAAAAATTTGTGCACTTTAAGATTATCTACCTTGTGTTATTAAATTTAAAAAAACCAGCAACACAAAGCTGTATGTACATGTAATATAATCCTATTTTTGTAAATAAGTTTATTGTAAATAAAAATATAGAAAGGTAAATAATCTTAATAGTGGTTGTCTTTAAGTGAAGAAATTGAAAGATTTATGAAATATCACTACCTGTTGCACTGAATAGAAATTTTTAAACAAAAACAAAAGAATCATAGGAGGTTTAAACAAAAAAAATTGGGGCGGCCTGTCTTCAAAGACAAAGAAAATGTCCCATTTCTATTGTTAGGAACCTAGCTTTGGAATGAGACTCTAGAATCTAGTTCCAACCCACCTGCTTACCTCTATCATGCTGATTTTTCAAACAAAGTCCCGTAAGCTTGTCCCACCATTATTATGCTTATGTTCTCTTGGATCTTTTTACCCAGAATTCCCATTTCACATCTCAGCCTATCCAAACTCTATTTCATCCTTCAAAGCTCAGCCAAAGGGAGGAGAGCAGAGGCTCAAGACAGAACCCCCCATGCTGATGAAAAAAATTACTACAACCAATAAAACCATGGTCTAATTTCCCGAGAGCCAAAGCAAAGGTGGAAATAATAAATTGCATCATGCTCTATGACCAATTTTTTTTTTTAGAAACATGTTTGGTTCCTCTAAAAAGATAAGCATTTTCACTAAACATAGAGTCAGTAATTAGTTAACTTGTTAAGTCCTGTATTTTTCTTAAGCACACTTTAAAAGTTATTTTGGAAGCAACTTTCAGAAATTAAAGTATTACACAATGATTGCTTAATTTTGAAAGAATATTTCAGGGTTAAGTAGCCAAAAAGGTTTTGTTTCTAACCTTATCTAAATTGTTACCAGTATCAATGTAACCCTTCCTTACTTGGATATCCTTTAATCTGTACTGCCAGTTAAGTAAATCAGTTTATTATTCACTGAAGAGAACTTCAGAGTTAGTCTACTGGTTTGTTTGGTTTTTTTTTTTTAATTGATTTTTCACAGAGAGGAAGAGAGAGGGATAGAGAGTCAGAAACATCGATGAGCGAGAATCATCGATCAGCTGCCTCTTGCACACCCCCTACTGGGGATGTGCCCGCAACCACGGTACATGCCCTTGACCGGAATCGAACCCGGGACCCTTCAGTCCGCAGGCCGACACTCTATCCACTGAGCCAAACCGGTCCCGGCAGTCTACTGGTTTTTTTTTCTTGAAAACTAAGGTTCAAATACCTACAAAGTGTTGACCAAAGTCCAGAAAAGAGATTGGTAGGTTAAAAATATCTGCCTTTTAGTTTCACATCATTGAAGAATTCAACACCAAAGCCAAGATTTCCGTCCCTCTACAAAGGAACTAAACCAGGCAAAGTTTTAAAAAACAAAATTTATTTAAACCTCCTGAAGTTACACAAGTAAAAATTATCATCATCATTTTAAACAAGATTAAAACCTGGCCAGCATGGCTCAGTGGGTGAGCGTAGACCTACGAACCAGGAGGTCAAGGTTCAATTCCCTGTCAGAACACTTGCCCAGTTTGCAGTCTCCATCCCCAGCGTGAGGGGTGCAGGAGGCAGCTGATCAATGATTCTCTCTCATCATTAATGTTTCTCTTTCTCTCTTTCTCTCTCTCTTCTTCCCTCCCTTCCTCTCCCTTACTCTATGAAATCAATAAAAACATATTTATTTAAAAAGAAATAACTGATTCGACTTTTACTTATTTTCTCTTAGGTTTTCCCCTCCTATCTACTGGATAGATAAATGTAGGCAATTTACAAGATACAGTCTCCAACAATGGCAACTCTTTCACCTCCTATCAGTTTCATGTATTATTACCTCTAAATTAATGACTTAGGGTGAAGATCCAAAGCCTGTGCTCTAAACCAGCATATACCATAGCCTCACAAAATCAAATAAACCAACTCCAATTAAACATGGTAATGGCCTGTTTAAGCAGATGGGCCTGCCAAAACAAAAGGTAACTAGGTCTCCAATCCTCCTCTTCTAGATGTATGATCTCATTCAAGTTACCTCATTTTCTTAGTCTTAGTTTCCTCATCTGAGAAAAAGCAAAACCATCTACCCTGAAGTTAATATAAAACTAATGAGATAACTTATAAAGCCTTACACAGTACCTGACATACAGTATGTGCTCAATAAACTTTATCACATGAAATTCAAACTTGATCATGTCCCCTCCCTGCTTTTTTTTTTTTACAATCTTTTAAAGATTTCTCTGTCTTTAAGACAAAAATTCAAATACTGACAAAATGCACAAGGTTTTTGTTTAAGATCTGACTTCTATTTCTCCCCTTCTCCTTTGAGTGAGAAGCACACTCTCTCCTTTGAATTTGTAAAACACTGTTCAGACAGCTCTCAACTTTATTATTCACAGCTTAACCATCCTAAGATCATAATTTCTTTACAGATAAATGTTTTATTCATTATTATACACCTATTTTACATGATACCTAGCAAAAAATAAACACTAAATTTTTTTTATTAAAACCAATTACTTACTTTATTGTAGGAATAATATTTGGCTGGGGCTTTAATAATCGTAAACGATACCACATACATCTTCCATATACTTTTCTGATATTCTTTAATCGAATTTGCTCTGTCAAAAAAATAATAAGTTAAACTATTTTTCACAGTAAAGGCAAAACCAGAGTTAATAACATACTAACCTTCATTACCATGCTAATACTTTATTGGCAAATGAAAGCACAGCCTACTAAAATAACGTTTAAAAAAATTTCACAAGATAAGGTAAATTTTTGCAACTTGAACAAATGATCTATTTGGGAAATTTTATTCAACTACCAGGGAAGCATTTTGCATATGAGACTTAAACACTTCTAACTGAAATATGTAAAAACTAACTTGAACCCAAATACTTAGTCATATAATCAGTAACTTCTAAGACATTCTCTCCTCCTTTCCTTCTACTATAAAAACAATAAAAAGTATAAAGTAGTTGAAGTATGTGGTTTATTAAAGAAGCTAAGCACAAATTATATTCTTCAAACATGAAAATAATTGTATTAAATTAGAAAAGCCACTCAAATCCATAAAATGTTAAAATGAGTTCATGCATATAAGTACAACCAATGGACATAAAACTCTGGAGAAGGAGGGGGGCAAAAAAAAAAATCAATAAAATATATTAAAAAAATAATAATAATAAAAAATAAAATGAGTTCATATAAGTTATGACAAAAGGCATTATTTTAGTCCCCAGGGGAAAAAAAATCAATTGAAAAGAAATTAAACCAAGGCCAAAATATCATATAGAGTTTTACTATAATCCTATATATAAAAGTTTAATGTGCTAAGTGTACGATTGTCTGTTTAACCAATCAAAGCATAAAATGCTAATGACATGCTAAGGCCACTCAACTGCTCGCTATGACATGCACCGACCACCAGAGGACAGATAGTCAACTGATTGGCCAGTTGCTATGACATGCACTGACTACCAGGGGGCAGACACTCAGACCAGTAGGCTAGCTTGCTGCTGGGGTACAGCCAATCAGGACTGAGCGAGATGGGCCCAACATGCCCTGAAGCCCTCCCCAGCCCCGATCGTGCACTGGTGGGGTCCCTCAGCCTGGCCTCCACCCTCTTGTAATCCAGGACCTTGGGGAATGTTAGAGAGCTGGTTTCAGTCTGATCCTGCTCAAAGCAGGAGCTGCAACCTGGTGGTCAGTGCATTCCCACAAGGACAGTGCCTCTCAGCCAGAAGCTGGGCTCACAGCTGGCAAGCACAGCAGTGGTAGTGGGAGCCTCTCCTGCCTCCACGGCAGCACTAAGGATGTCCAACTGCCCTGGGGGGGGTGAGCCTAAGCCATCAGTCGAACATCCACCAAGGGCTCCCGGACTGCGAGAGGGAGCAGGCCAGGCTAAGGGACCCTCCCCGAGTGCATGAATTTCGTGCACCAGGCCTCTAGTAAAACTATAATCACTTTGAATAATGCTCCCAACTTAAAAAAAAAAGTTTTAAATTTTAAAATAAAATACCCTTTCACAAAGATGGCAAGCAGAAAGCAAAGAAAGAAGCCAAGGCCAAGAAGGCAGGTGCTAGAAGGCATCCACAGCCACACACAAAACAATGATCCACATGTTATTCACCTTCTGGTAGCTAGCCCAAGACATTCTAAAGGCAGCCCAAATATCCTCAAAAGAGGAACAAGCTTGACCACTATGTCATCACTGAGTTCCCTCTTAGTACTGAAGTCAACTATGAAAATAGAAGACAAAAATACACTTGGGTTCATTGCCAATGCCAAGGCCAACAAGCACCAGACCAAACAGACTGTGAAGAAGCTCTATGACAGTCCTGGCTGGGTGGCTCATAAAGTTAGTTGGTTGGAGCATCATCTCACACATCAAAAGGTTGCAGGTTCAATTGCCGATTGGGGCACATATAAGAGTCAAACAGTAGATGTTTCTCAGTAGATGTTTCTCTCTCACATTGATATTTCTCCCTCTCTCTGCCTTCCTCTCTCTCTAAAATCAATAAAAACATCCTCGAGGATTTAAAAAAAAAAATTTAAAGCTCTATGACAATGACATGGCTAACGTCACACACTACTCAGGTCTATTAGAGAGAAGGCATATGTTCAACTGGGTCCTAACTATTTATGATGCTTTGGATGTTGCCAATAAAACCAAGGTCATTTAAACTAAGTCCATTGGCTAATGCTAAATATTTTTTTTCATAATACTAGGAAAGTACAAAACCACAGCCCTTAAATGAGATGTCAAATAAGTAAAAGAACAATAGATAATAGAACGCTTCAAAGCCACCATGTAAGAAGTCCAACTATCCTGTTAGCACCATGCTTTTTTTTTTTAATATATATTTTATTGATTTTTTACAGAGAGAAACATCAATGAGATAGAATCATCAATCAGCTGCCTCTTTGCACACCCCCTACTGGGGATGTGCCCACAACAAAGGTACGTGCCTTTGACCGGAATCAAACCTGGGACCTTTCAGTCTACAGGCCGATGCTCTATCCCCTGAGCCAAACCAGTTTTGGCCGCACCATGCTTTGAGAAAAGTATTCACAAGGCAGCTATATGGGAGGAGCTACCAGAACCAGAAACGGTAAAGAAGGATTCACGTAGGGGAAAGGGAGGTGGCAGAAAGGGAGACTGATCAAATAATACAGGGTTAAGCAAAAGTAGGTTTACAGCTGCTAGTATACAAAACAGTTTATCCTTGTACTAGAGGCCCGGTACATGAAATTCGTGCAAGGAGGTGTGTGTCCCTCAGGCCAGCCTGCACCCTCTCACAATCCAGGACTCCTGGCTCCCAACTGCTCACCTGCCTGCCTTCCTGATTGCCCCTAACTGCTTCTGCCTGCCAGCCTGATCACCTCCTAACCACTCCCCTGCCAGCCTGATTGATGCCTAACTGCTCCCCTGTCAGTCTGTTTGCCCCTAACTGCCCACCCCTCCAGGCGTGGTCACTTCTAATTGCCCTCCCCTGCAGGCCTGGTCCCCCACAACTGCTCTCCCCTGCAGGCCTGGGTCCCCTGCAACTACCCTTTCCTGCAGACCCAGTCACCCCCAACTTCCCTCCTCTGCCAGCTGGTCACCCCTTACTGCCCTCCCCTGCACCAGCCCTCTAGTAAAACTATAATCACTTTGTTTGAATAATGTTCCCAACTTAATCACAGACATCAAGACATTACACCTGTAAATCACTGTAAAAACTGTAGGTGCACAGATTCATACACCAGTGGGATCCCTCAGTCTAGCCTGCGGGAATCAGTGGACCTCCGTGCTGGCGCAGCCCAGCCTTACCCGCCAGCTCATTGGGCTCCAGCCCACTGTCCACGTTGATTCCACACAGCACAAAGTAGTATGCACCTCAGTGACAGGTGACTGGGGAGGAGCCCAAGCCCAGGCTGGCCACTGGTCATGCTCATCCCGGCCCGCTGTGCCTGCCTCCACTACTGCTCAGGCACACAGGGAGTGTCTGCGGGAGACGCTAGCAACTCCCCAGCTGCACTCACCAGCCATCTGCCCAGGTTAGCCCAGCGTCTAGCACCCATCTGAGTGGCAGTCCCAGTGGGAGAGCACTGACCACCAGGGGGCAGATGCTCAATGCAGGAGTTGCCCCCTGGTGGTCAGCTACCAGCTGGTCATCTGATCACTTAGACTTTTATATATAAAGATATACTGTGTAACCTAACTGGCAAAAGCAATTTTATAGGAATAAAACTACTTTAAAGTACTATATCTGATCGTATGTAATTTTTAGATATGCAACTAAAATTTATAAGTTAAATATTTCAAGTAGATAGGACTTCGTTCTTAAAACAATATATGTTCAAGCTGGCCAAAGAATGTTTTCATCTCATTAAGAAATAGAGTAGTAAGTCAGACCTTGTCACTTCTCTGCTTATAAACCTTCAATAGTTTCCTATTGCATCTAAAATAAAATCCAAGCCTCTTACCCTGGCTTACAGATATGATGCTTCCCAGCTCCCTCTCTGACTTTATCCCAGATTATTCTTCTCACCTGCCACATTCCTTCTACTTTGGTCTCCTTTGTTCCTGGAATATGTACTGTTTTTTTCTTTACTAGTAAAAGTTTTGTCCAGTCTGAAATAAGCTTTTCCCATCCAATTCATGTCTTTGAATGGCTGACTCTCCTTTGTCACTCAGCTTGAAGACATGTTCTCAGGAAGATTCTCTGAAAACTCTACTTCTCTACATATTATTTATCACTATTTGATATTTTTTATTATTTATATGTAGTATGTCTCCCCCACATTAAGATGTAAGCTTCAAGAGAACAGGAATCTCATCTATATTGTTCATCCCATATTCCAGTGCCTAACACAATATCTGGCAAATAGGAGGTGCTAATTTGTTAAATGTATGAATTTTCTCATTTAGAACACTCCCCTATCATGTATTATACTTTTTTTTAGTATTATACTAAAAAAAGTATGTATTATACTTTTTTTTAAATGCTCCAAGAGGTTCAATAACTTAGCAAAGTTACAGATGGTATCAGAAGAATAGCAAATAACCACTAAAGAAAAAAGACTGGAATTGTGCCTAGGTTTAAACTCATAGGCCTTTATGATTAATCACTTATTTTAACTGCCTTCCTCTATTAAAAGAATAACTAGATTGCCTAAAATACAGTGTCCCTGTTCTCATTAATTTAATTATACCTATCCTAACTGTATACCCAAAGCAAAAAATGTAATATGTAAGAAATCCAAGTCAAAAATTTTAAGAATGAGATGTAACTAAAAACAACTTATCAGATGATACCTCTAATAAAAAGTCTGGTAAAATAGAATTTTACAAAAAATAATGTGCAACAAATAAAACTGCTGCAAAGACTTCAATTCTACATGTGTAGGACAAGGCAACACAGCACATAAATTTGAGGGAGGGATGATGGTGGTGGTGGTGGTGGTGGAGTGGGAGAGGGGACACCCAAAAAGAATTTTTAAAAAGTATTAAAAAGAAATGAAAAAAATAAAAATTAAAAATAAAATAAATTGGGGGGGGGGGGGTGGCGGCAAACAAATTCATTTTTGTTTCTTTTTTCTCAATTTGCTATAAAATGTCAAAGTCCAAAAGAAAACCAAACACTCAGTTTATTACAAAAGGACTGTATCCTCAGAAGAGTTCCAGAAGTAGAATTAAGTTTAAATTTTAAAATATTTTTATAGCTTACTAAAAAAAAAGAACTATACATTCTGTTATGCTCTGAATATAATAATTTGTGTACTTAGCTAATTATAATCCTACCACTCCACCCAGATTGCAGACTTATCAAAACAGGACTATACTGCATTCATCTCTGTAGGTGTCTGCTGCTCCTAGTGCAGGCAAACAGTGAAATGTTCAACCAATAACTTATAGATTTAACTAAACAGGCAAAAATCTAAAGTCAAATGATCTGAAATCTATATGAGAAAATTCTTCCATCCATATTGACACAAACAAATCCCACAATGTTAAGAGAATGAACATCACTTTTCAAAAAAGCAATGTGATGGTGAAATGGTAACATTTCTTATCAATAGTCTGTTAATAGGGAACATTTTTAAAAAGGAAGTCCAAGTACAATAAGGATATATTTGTTATTACCTTTATGTCTGAATAAAAAGTATGATTAAGAGAACATCTGCAAAAACAAAAATAAGCTATCTTTGTTTTTTAGATTCTCCAAGATCAAGCAAGTATGCAATATGACCTTTAAATATATTTTATTGATTTTTTTACAGAGAGGAAGGAGAGAGATAGTTAGAAACATTGATGGGAGAGAAACATCGACCAGCTGCCTCCTGCATGCCCCCTACTGGGGATGTGCCCACAGCCAAGGTACATGCCCTTGACCGGAATTGAACCTGGGACTTTTCAGTCCACAGGCTGACATTCTATCCACTGAGCCAAACCGGTTTTGACACAATATGACCTTTAAATAAAAACAATTTTATACAATGCATTTTACAAATCCAATGTTTGTCACCACATCTATAAAGCCTAAATGCTGTAATGTAATTCATACTGCCAAGTACCCAGCTGGTTTCCTCTACTGTGTAGGACTTAAGTGTGTCTATGCTACCAGTCTAATACATACTCATTTCTATCAAGATGGAACACAGTGGGAATGACTTTATTTTAGAACAACTCAAACTTCTCAGATCTCTAATATCCTTTTGAGATCTAAAGTCTTAGGAAAACTATATGCTCTAAATCAGTGGTCGCCAACTGGTGGTCCATGGACCACTGGTGGTCTGTGAGGTCTGAAAGGTTGGCAACTGCTGCTCTAAATTAAATATGCACACTCATAAAATATATTTCTTTGAACATAAAGCTGATACTAGCCAGTTTTTTCCCTTTGTTTGCAAAGTCCCATTTTCCTTCATCCAGTCCTGAAAGGGGTGCAGCTGGAGATTCAACAGAGATAGAAACAAAACTAGTGTCCAATTTCCAGTCCATGGTAGTGCTGGGTCAGGTTAGTTACATTCCATCAGTCCATGGTGGAGGGGTATACATGGCAGTGGACCATGTGGGCAAATGCAGGAGCATGAGAGTTCCACAAACCAGGAGAGGAGCAAGCAGGAGAGAGAACTCCGCTGTCTAGGAGCTTAAGTATCTTAAATCGTCCCACACTTGCAGGAGCCACACCTACTCTAGCCAATGAGCTGTTCCTAGGTGTGACTAACAGACAAGTACCTTCCCTATTTCACCCAGACTGTATTGGGCATGCCTATAATATTTGGCCTTCCCTTTGCTCCTTCCCAATTATTAATAACAGGGTTCATTACAATATTGTCACCTTCAACTAGTAAAAGGGGTACTAATTATAAGCCCACTTAACCCAAAATGATATTAGACAAAACATCAAGGCAAAAGGATCCTACTGATAATGTTTTGGATAACAGACTAATTTCAATTAACATGCCAAATATGTCAATGACTAAGCTATTTCTATTTCTCAAACCCTAGATTTTACAATCTGTGAAATGGTGCCATATTTTCTGAGAGCCCAATAATTCCAAATGACCTACACTAAAACAACTATTAACCATGAAACTGAGAGCCCCAAATATGTCATCTTTTAAAAAATAAGTAAATAAACAAAGATTACTTAAACTAAACTTTATGGTTGTATAATTGCTGGCAAATCTTTTCATGCTTTCATACAGAGGATATCCCTGAAAAGTCAAGACTGACATAAGAACTCTGAAACTCTAGTCTAAAGATACACACCAATTTTAATGATGATTAGAATAGCATTTAAGTATCCACCTTAATTTTTATAATGCAATTTTAGGCAAAACCAAACAAATACATCAACATATGCACACTTACTGGCTAAGGCAAATCTGAAGCAGAGAGCCATGTGTGAAGAAGGGGCAGATAAACACCTAACTTTGTATCTAGCAATATGAAAGTAACAGAGGGATTGGAAGCTAAACTGACTTGACTCCACCACACCACATAGGAAAGTTACTTAAGCTCTCTAAATTCCAGTTCCTTCATGGACAAATAAAGGTGATAATAATAGTACCTACTTCTTTGTATATTTTTGAGGATTAAATAAAGTAACATTTGAAGTATGTATTGACCACTTCCAAAGACCAAACTATATGAAGGGGCTCAAGTGTGACCTGCCTATGATACTCATCAGGCAAATTTTATCACATGAAACCCATCATGAAAATATAACTTTCAAGCCCTAGCTAGTTTGGCTCAGTATCAGCCTGGGGACTGAAGGGCACCAGGTTCGATTCCAGTCAAGGACACATGCGAGGCAGCCATTCAATGATTTTCTCTCTCATCATTGATGTTTATATCTCTCTCTCCCTCTTCCTTCCTCTGAAATCAATAAAAATATATTTTAAAAATAACGATTTTAATATATGTAACTTTCAAATTTCAAAAATTCAGTGTAGACTAAAATGACTAATTTCTGAAATCAGGGCAGCTTCTTGCAACACTCAAACCAAACCTACCTAATCTCCCAATACCCTTTTGTCTTCCACACAACCAACTATACATACAAATGGTTGATAAGTAAAAATAAACTCTATATGAAAAATGTACTCTTTCTAACTGAAACAAAATTACCAAAATGGCCTAGGATTTGCAGATAAAGGGAAGCAATAGACTTTATCACTTATACACAACTACTATCCAAAGAACCCAGACAATTTAAATAAACTTAGGAAAGAAAAAGGCACAAAAGATCAAAATCCAATTTTCATAAACTATAATACCCACTGTATGAGAAAACTGGTAACTCTGATCACTATTCTGCACCTAATGGGTATTTTAACTCTGCTAAATGTGCAAAAAAAAAAAAAATGGAATCCTTTATTTATCCTACATTCAATTTTAGCTTATATAACTCTCCCTCTTCCTTTGATCTTGCAAAGCAATAATCAGTTTTAAAGCATGAAGTTCTGAACATATTCAAATGTTTGTGTTAACATTTACCCCAAAGTACAGTATAGAACCTGGACAATCTAGACCTCCCACACCCAACTTACGAGTAAATTTAATCAAAAAGGCAAAGCTGCCGAAACCGATTTGGCTCAGTAGATAGAGCGTCGTCTGCGGACTGAAAGGTCCCAGGTTCAATTCTGGTCAAGGGCATGTACCTTGGTTGTGGGCACATCCCCAATAGGGGGTGTGCAGGAGGCAGCTGATGGATGATTCTCTCTCATCGATGTTTCTAACTCTCTATCCCTCTCCTTTCCTCTCTGTAAAAAAGTCAATAAAATATATATATTTTTAAAAAAAGGAAAAGCTCTTGTGAAGTAGAAACTTCCCCTAAATGTTAATACTCAAAACCTACTAGTCACTGTTAACGCCTCCACAAATAACCTATTAGGGCCTTACAGTTCCATCTGCAGGAAGAACAGCACCTGCCATATGTCCTAGGAAGAGTGCAACAAATGGAATCCAAGCATTACCCACGCATGAAATCCCTTGACAAGAATCTATATTCTGTGTTCTAGCCCACTGTTATTTCATGTGGAAAGATTTGGGACTAACAGCAAATGAACCAGCTACCTCATCACTACCTCCTCCAAGATGAACTACCTTCAAGACTTAATCCTTCGCACTCGCACTTTTTCCGTCATAAACAGGATACGCCAAAGAAAAGGAAATAGAGAAAAAGAAAAAAAGAAAAAAAGCCTATTTTTGCTAAGGGGAATGAATAACCACCACAAGTACGAGTTAACAAATGGAAAAGCGAGGGGGGGCATGGGCCGGCTGGTGAGCTCAGTTGGAATCCTAAACACGCCACCCAGCTCCGACGGCACCTATCGATAAAACATCTGTAACGACAGCTGCCACTGGGAACCGGGGGGTGGGAGTGGAGGAATATGGCTTAGGGACTGAGAGTTGTGCCTGCACCTTCAGCTGCCTCCTCCTTGCCAACTCTCCTCTCACTCCCAATCCCCACCCTCTCATCCCACCCTGCTCCCTCCGTAAAGCCAGAGGCAGAGGAGACAAAGAGACAGGGGGAGGCTGCAGAGTGCCCAGAACAATGGGGAGAGAGGGGGTGAGAAGCCACACTCCCCAAGGCAGGAGGAGACAATGAAGGCTGGAGGAGAGGAGCCCGGAGCCGCACCGAGATGAGCACCGCCGCGCCCGGGGCCCGCCGCCGGCGGACGCCTGGACGCAAGACCGGGCCGCGCGGTGCTATCACCGGGACGCAGGGAGCCGGGCCGGGCCCGATCGTGGCGGGAGCCGGAGCGGCGGGGCCCGGCCCGGCCCGGAGGGGCCCCGGGGGGGAAGCCAGAGCAGGTCCGCCGGCAGCTGCAAGAGGAACTTACCGGCATTCTGGTCTCGGGGCCAGAGGTAGTAGGTGGCCGGGATCACGATGAGCCCCACGAAGGAGGTGAGGAAGTAGAAGAAGGTGTTCCCGCTGTCATCGTACTGGAACTGCTGCCCCGCCATGGCCCACCTTCCTCTGCCTCCCTCTTCTCCCCGCCGCCCCCCACGACCCCGCTCGGCGCTCGGACTCCCAGCGCTCCGGCCCGGTGTGGCGTAGCTCAGACGCCGCCGCCGCCGCCGCCGCTCCTCCCCGCCCCCACGCTACTTTCACGGACACGCCGCCGCCGCTGCCGCCGCTGCCGCCGCCGGGGCCGTCGCCTACTCTCGCGAGAAGAGATAGTTCCTGCCCCACTCGGCTTTCCCCGCCCCCTGGCTCGGCTTCTCACGCTCTCTAAGGGAGACGTGGCGCGCGCAGCCGTGGAATTCCGCGAGGCCCCGCCCCCGAAGCTACAAGCCCCGCCCCTCGAGCTCCCGAAGGCCCGCCCCTAGGCCCCGGCTGGCTCCCGGTCCTAGAGTGCCTTTTCCGGGCTCCTCCGTGACCTCCTGTCCCGGTGACCCACTCCCGGCCTGGGGGGGTCGGTGAGCGGAGCCCCGGCAAAGGCTTCCGCGCCGAGCAGTGGGTGCGGGCTTTTCCCGTGGCTGGGATTGGGGGCACGGAACTTTCTTGTCTCTCCCTCTCTCCTATCCCTACCCCACCTGTTCTGCCTTCTCGCTTTTCAATTTCCGTGGCTGGTGATAATGTCCTTTAGGTTCCGGATCCGCTCCTCCAAGCCCCAACATTTTGGAAACAAAGGTCACCCAGAACAGGGCGACACAAGGTTGTGTTTGCAGCGCAATGTTTGTTACTAAGAGGCTGATGAGGTCTACGGTGCGCCCGTTTGACAGCTGGACAGTCCCCAAGCCGGTGGAGAGGGTGACCTTCCCATCCCAGTGCCAATGGGCGCAGCCGCCGCGCCAACAGCGTCTGCTCTGCTTCCACCCAGGCAGTGGGCTAATACCGCAATTACTTTATGTCATGTTACATATTACACTGAATTTTTATTTTTTAAAATATATTTTATTGATTTTTTTACAGAGAGGAAGGGAGAAGGATAGAGAGCTAGAAACATCGACCAGCTGCCTCTTGCACACCCCCTACCGGGGATGTGCCCGCAACCAAGGTACATGCCCTTGACCGGAATCAAACCTGGAACCTTTCACTCCGCAGGCCGACGCTCTATCCATTGAGCCAAACTAGTTTCGGCTTACACTGCATTTTTAGAAAGACATTTTAAGACTTTATATTCTATTTACTAAGCTCCTTTCAATATATTTTCCGTTGTTGGAAGAGAAATCTACTCATAGGTCATCTTTTATATCATGTCCTCAAAAGTAGTATTATCATCAGTCATGCTTTCCTTTGTAATAAACTATGTTCACAGGTATTCTGGCTTCCCTTTGAAATGCCCTATTTTGAAAGGAAATGTCAGAAAATCAGTTTCTTTGTGTTTCCCTCCTCACTTTTGTCTGTATAAAGTGATCAAAGATTCTATTAGATGGGGGCAGTCGAGGGGGGGTTGAGGGGTGGGGAGAGAAACAGACATGCGAGGAAGAGGACTGGACTATGAAGTCAGAACAGTATTGTGATCACCCAGTGCTGAGATGCTCAGAACTATTTGCCTTGCTTCAGAAACAAAAGTTGGCTCAGCTGATATAGGTAGGATCCCAGTTTCTTTTGATTATGTTGAATTTGTTATTAAGTCTTCCCATATATTAATAATGCTGAACTGGTTATTTTTTATCACTCTGATTACATGTTTTACTCAGCATTTACATAAAGCTAACACATCAGTTTTATAATCTCGTGGCAACATAAATTGTTGATAAATATTTCACTTCTGACTTTTTTTCTGCAGTAGTAATCTTTTCATTGCGGCTTTGGGGTCATGTATAAGCGTGGCTTGAATAAAACTGAACCATGAAACAACATTTTGAACAAATCAAATTTATTTACTAGCATCCAGACCAGTCTAAAATATGATTTTTTTTTACCAAAGCAGATTAAAGATTTGAAAATGTATTCTATTTCCAAAAGTATAAACACTTTCACCCTAACACTTAACCTTATTGAACTTAGATAAACTCAAATCATCCAAATATTCTCCAAAGAAAATCTGAGTTATACCTTTAATTAGTCACAATTTCTGATTCATTGTGATGCTTTTAAGCCAACACAATAGTTTCTTTCAAGAGATCATTTTAATGAAATACAATATTTAAAAGTAAATGAGTATGGTAGAACCAGAGCTACAACCACATTTTCTTCTCATTCTAATGGAACATGTTAAAAGGCATTTTTGCGTTGTCTATATACGTGTCTATAAATGAATATTTAATTGCTAGGTAGATACTTCCTCTCAAGTGTAGAAAGCCTAACTATTTTTAGGTTCCTTTTAATAATTTGCTTTTTCTTTAGACTGACTCTTCGTTGCAAGTCATCCTTGTAGTACTGGTATTGACTTACATTTATACCTACCAAAATTCATTTGTGTAGCCATAATCAACATTATTTAATTTTCTACTTAATGGAATTAGCCTCAAAAAGACTGGAAAGATTGGAATTACTAAGTAGATACATACAGTATTTCCAGCCCTTTCCCCCTTCCCCAACCTTATAATAACCTTCACTGCCAAAGCCTAGCAAATCACCCTTATTATTTTGTTTCAGAGTCAGGATTTTTTCCCATTAAAAGCTAAATCTGCCCAGCTGGTATTGCTCAGTGGTTGAGCATCGACCCATGAACCAAGAGGTTATGGGTCAGGGCACACACCTCCCAGTTGCAAGCTTGGTCCCCAGTAGGAGGTGTGCAGGAAGTAGCCATTCAATGTCATTGATGTTTCTATCTCTCTATCCCTCTCTTTTCCTCTCACTCTAAAATTAATAAAAAACAATAATTTATAAAAGAGCTAAATTTCTTCATATGTAAATTAACCAACTTCTTTTATTTGTCTCTAATAAAAATGAAAAGTAACCTCCATCATGACAATAGTAACATCAACAAAGTAACATTTCTATAACACTTATGATTGACAGAAAGCTTTCACAGCGCTATTTCAGTTGAAATTTCAAATTGTAGCCTACATGTGGAAACTTTGACTAGGTAAAAGCTACTAAACAATTGCAATTCTTTCATTCCCTAACCCCCTAAGGCCCTTAGGACCCAATGGAATCCCAATCTCAGACTTGGAGAGAATGTGAAGGGAGGTGTGAGTTGGAAAGACATTAGAACTTGTTTATGCTCTACTCTAAAACCATGAAAACCTTAAAAGAGGAGTTGAGGTCTATGTGTTTTCTTTAGTATTGGGAGCAGGTTTGTATTTTGGCTCCTCAGTTTTCATTAGTATGTTGGGCTTGTCAATATTGTGATTACAAAGCTGAAAATTTATTGTAAAGCAAGTTGTCGATGAAGTATCAACAAACTCAGGTCATTTCTTTATGAATTAACTTTATGCATCACCAACACAGCTAAATTGCATGGTGAAAAAAGTAATGATTGGCATTGCAAAGTAAGCCATAAAATAGCACTTAGTAAAATTTCCCATCCAGATTTAATTATAACCTGGAAGAATGCTATAACTCAACAGAAGAGTTCACTCTGGTCAATTTCAAAGATATAGATATTTGAATAAAAATTAAAAAATACTCAATAGAAATTAGAACTTCAGGAAAAACATAAATCATCTTGTTTAAAAGCAAATATTTCTGGGTCCTGAAGCTTATAAAATTGAGGTTGTCTAATTAAGAAAAATATAAAATTGAGTACAAAAGTTAATACTTACGATGGACTTTGGGTGATAATGATGTGTAATGTGGGTTCATCAGTCGTAACACATGTACCACTCTGGTGAGGGATGGTGATGCGGGGGCAGAAAATATGAGAAACCTCTGTCCTTTCTACTTGATTTTTCAGTGACCCTAAATCTGCTCTAAAAAATAAAGGTCTAATGAAAAAGTTAATATCTATATCATAAAAGCCTAAGTGACCAATGAGGTGAAACAACCAGAAGAACTGGTTGATATTATGTGCACTGACCATCAGGGGGCAGACACTCAATGCAGGAATTGCCCCCTGATGGTCAGTATGCTCCCACAGGGGGAGCGCCATTCAGCCAGATGCCTGGCTCATATCTGGCAAGCGCAGCAGTGGTGGTAGGAGCCTTTGCCACCTCCAGGGCAGCACTAAGGAGCAGAGAGGTGAGTGGTAAGGAACAGTGAGTAGGCAGGTGGTAAGGAGTAAGGGGTCCCAGACTGTGAGAGGGCTCAGGCCAGGCTGAGGGACCACCACCACCCCCAAGTGCATGAATTTCGTGCACCAGGCCTCTAACTTATAATAATTGTAATTGCTGTAAGTTTGTATTCTACAAACAGAAAAATTCTGGTAAGTTCTATTTTGCATGATTCCCATCAGAATTTTTTTTTAAATATGATGCATTTATAATTGTATGCACTGCATATTGAGCACATTCCTACTAAAATAGATTTTCCTTTTTGACAAGGCTCAATGACAATCAAATCCTCTGCTTAACAAATTTAACATCTAATGAGTAGAAGAATTTTCCACAGAATAGTTTCTGACTCCATACATTTTAAGCAATGCTTCTCCACTACCTAAAAACTTAAGGTGCTACTCTGCTGAAACCGGTTTGGCTCAGTGGATAGAGCGTTGACCTGTGGACTGAAAGGTCCCAGGTTCGATTCCAGTCAAAGGCATGTACCTTGGTTGTGGGCACATCCCCAGTGTGTGTGGGGTGGGGGAGGTGTGCAGGAGGAAGCTGATCAGTGATTCTCTCTCATCGATGTTTCTGACTCTCTGTCCCTCTCTCTTCCTCTCTGTAAAAATCAATTTAAAAAAAAAAAAAAAAAAAAAAAGATGTATCACTCTTGTCCTAGCCAGTTTGGCTCGGTGGTTAGAGTGTCAGCCTGAGGACTGGAGAGTGTCAGGTTTGATTCCGGTCAAGGGCACATACCTTGGTTGCAGGCTTGATATTCAATCCCTGTTGGGGCATGTGTGGGAGACAACCAATTGATGTCTCTCTCTCACTTCGATGTCTGTCTCTCTGTCTCTCTGTCTCTCTCTGTCTCTCTCTCTCTCTCTCTCTGTTTCTCTCTCTCTCTCTCTGTCTCTCTCACTTTCTCTCTCTCTCTCTCTCATTGCTCTCACCCTCCCTCGCTCACTCCCTCTCCCTTTCATTCTCTGAAAAATCAATGGGGTGAAAATTTATATATATATATACACACACACACACAATATATCTCCTCTGGTGAGAATTAACAACAAAAATATCTATCTTTCATGTGTAAAGCTGGGTGAGTTTGTTGCAGGGGGTGGAGATGGAAGGGGCATTCCTGGAAGTGGTAGCAACTATACATGAAGTAACTATAAACCACATAAAAACATCATCAACTCCAGAATGAATGAACCTCCCAACCTCCAAATATACAGATATTTATAAATTCAGTCACTCAACATTCAACATTCTCAGAGCTCACACACACGATTAGCCAGTGTGGGGAGTAAAAGAATGTTTAAGACAGGGTCTCTGACCTCCAGAAACTCACAATCTAATAAGGAGAATAAAGTATTTCAGTAAGTGGAAAAAAAACAAAAAAGAAATTGTAAATGTTATAAGAGATATACAAATAAATCATTTATAAGTTCATAGGAAAGGGTCATTTCTTTTTTTTTTTTTTGGCAGAGAGAATCAGAAGGTCTCAAAGAAGAGAGAAGGCAATCGAGCTAGGTCTTGGAACTTAACTAGAAATGAAAGAAAAAAATCCAGGTGGAATTATCTCAGAGCACATTTGGAAAATAGTATGAAGTCCAGTCTGGCTGTGAACAGGAGTAACAGGTGGGAAAATACTTTTAAGTCCAGCTTCAAGGTTACAGTCTACACATTAGCAATACTTCCTTTAAAATGAACTTCATTGAAGGAGTTCATGAGTGAGAAACATTGCAATCTCCTTTGGGTGCCAAGAGAGAGAAAGAGAGAGAGAGAGAGAGAGAGAGAGAGGTGGTTTTTAACTAGTATGGTTTTTAACTAGTATGGTTCCTGCAGTTAACAAGAGGGTGAACTAGGTCACCATTTCTACCATTTCCTTCTTTCCTCTACTCAGAATATAGTTTTTACTCTTGAATATCAGCCAAACCTTTTAAAGATCTACCATGTTTCCCCGAAAATAAGACATCCTCCGAAAATAAGACCTAGCGCATGGAAAGATAAGACATCCCCTGAAAATAAGACCTAGCGCAACTTTGGGAGAAAAAATTAATATAAGACACTGTCTTATTTTTCGGGCAAACAGGGTAGTACATGCCCGGCCAGTGTGGCTCAGTGATTAAACATCGGCCTATGAACCTGGAGGTCACGGTTTGATTCCCAGTCAGGGCATATGTCCAGGTTGCAGCCCGATCCCCAGTGTGGGTCAATAATTCTCTCTCATCTATTCCTCTCTTCCTCTCCCTTCTCTGAAATCAAGAAAAATATATTTTTAAAAATAATAAAATAAAAAGGCCACGTATGATTGGATTCCAACTACATTACATTCTGGAAAAGGCAAAACTATGGAGAGTGTAAAGCCAGAGTTTAGGGAGGGATGAACAGAACACGAAGGATTTTTAGGGCAGTGAAACTATTCTTTATTGTAGATACACATCATTATACATTTGTCAAAGCCCACAGAATATATTATACAACATCAAGAGTTAACCACAATGCAAACTGTGCATGTGTGGAGGCAGGGGGTATATGGGAACTCTCAATTTTGCTGTGAACCTAAAACTGCTCTAAAAAATAAAGTCTACTTAAAAAAAAAAAAAAAAAAAAGTGAGCAACTGGCCCTGCAGAGTGATGCTTAGGAGCTGTGCAACCATCCTCCCAGGAAACAACTGCCCACGGTATGTTTCTGAGACGCCTGTTCTCTGGAACTGTGGCATGATGCTCTGATATCATCATGGGCATTAGAATACTGTTCTCTCTGAGGTTGCAAGAACTACTTAAGCATTAGCCAGGGAGTTGCTATCTTCCTGGGAATTTTTATTTTCTAGTATGGAGAACCACCAGCAGATGGCAATCAAAGAATACAAAACCCGGGTTAATCCTATTCAAAAAGATTCTGATAAACAAAGTTAAGAATAAGATGATAAATTTAAGGTAAGCAGAATTGTGGTTCTTCACAGAGCCATAATTTCTCATGCTCAAAACAGGCAATTCTTCCACCGGTGACTGAAATAAATGTCTAGCCTCAAAAAAGGCACCAGGGACAAATTCTTTGATTTTTTTCCCCTCAAATGAGAACTTTAGCTACTGTGTGAAAATATATGAGAAGAGATTGTTGTTTTTATTTAGACATTTATGCCTTTTAGATTTTCTGTTTATATCATAAATGTTCTTTGGTATATAAAAATGAACAGTTGTGCCGAAACCCGTTTGGCTCAGTGGTAGAGCGTCAGTCTGCGGACTGAGGGATCCCGGGTTCGATTCCGGTCAAGGGCATGTACGTTGGTTGTGGGCACATCCCCCATGGGGGGTGTGCAGGAGGCGGCTGGTGCATCCCTGGTGGGGAGTGTGCAGGAAGCGGCTGGTCGATGTTTCTCTCTCATCGACGTTTCTGGCTCTCTATCTCTCTACCTTCCACTCTGTAAAAAAAATCAATAAAATATATATATTAAAAAAAAATGACCAGTTGTGTTAGTGATTTTCCAATGGCAGACAACATGCAACTGTTGTAGAATAGGGCTGCAAAATCACCAGAGGGAAGGAATGTGCCCAAAACAACCAAGTGTGTGTGCATGGGGGAGGAGAGAAGGAGGGGTTTCCACAGAGGGAGCTACAGTGTAGTAGAGCCTGCAAAATATGAATATTGCTATTTTGTTGAGACAAAGAAATTCCAGCATATTTGTTGACATAACAAAACTCCTTTACACATGGATGGTGGAGCCTTGTAGAAAATGATTAACCTTTTTTGTTTTTTTCAATGACAACATTTTTATGGAGGTCAGGGGGGTGGGGAAAGCCTCATAAGGCATTTTTAAGAAAACAACATTGGAGCTGGAAAGTTTTGGAAATACTCAATGTTCCAAAAGGAGCTAGGGCCAGTGAGTATTTTTTGGACCCCTACTAAGCACTGGGCAATATTACCTCAAATCAGGTGAATTATTTAGCCCCGCAGTTATATATGAAGGCATCCAGGTTCAGAGGGATTCATAATTTGTCAAGGTTACATAACTAGTAAGTTATTGGGCTGGGATTTGAACCCAAGCCTATTTGGGTAAATATAAGCACTGCGCTGTTATTGTTGGTCTTATTCTAATCGGTGATGTTAAACAATTGAAACCTCAGAAATTTAACCACATCACCTGGGGAAGAAGTTGTGAAAGATTCCGAGTTCCAGGTCACACCACTAGAGATTCTGATAAAAAGATTGGGGGGGCGGGGGGACCAGAATCTGAGTGTTGAACAAGCTCCCCCAGTGGTTCTGCTGGAGGGTATCGTCCCTCAAACACTTGGAGAAAGCAGGCCCAACCCGGTGAACCTTAACCTTTCCTGAGCAAAGAAGCCTTTGAAGACCTGATGAAAGCTCTGGACCTTTTCTTACTTTTTGTTTAAAAAAAAAAAAAAATGCGTATTTTACACACCAAATTTTGCATACACCTTAGGGGTTTCACGGGCCCTCTGAAGCCACAGACACTGGTCTCGGGCATGTCGCACTTAAAAGTGATCTACTTAGAAGGCCCTTCCATCTCTCCACCAAGAGATGTCACGTTTCAGCTCCAAACAGCCTCCCACAAGACCAGTTATTTTTTTTCTTTCTCATCAAATACAAAGGGGAGAGTTTTCCAGGAAGACGAGTTCACTGTTTGGAAAGGAGCTCCCCCTTGTAAATGGAGCCCACTCTGGCATGGGGCTTCAAAACGTGAAGCCGAAGCTGAATAATCGTGTAATCTACCCTCACAACGAGAGTCCCTCTGGAAATAAAGGTGCTGTGACTCAAACCGACTGTGGGGACCACAGGTTCACTGGGCACAGCCAGAGCAAAGGAGCATGAAATTGCCTTCCCCCAAACCCCTTCTCCAAGTTCCATTTCAATCCCTAGTCTTTCTCTTAGGTCTCCGCTAGAAAGCCAGCACTTGCATTGTTAACTCAAGACTCCTGCAGCACATTGTTTGAAACATGAACAGAGAGAAATAACGTGGACACAGAGTCCTCCAACACATCCCTTTAATAAGTTCTGGATTCTGTAAGCAGGAAAGGCGTAAGAGAACATGCAGTTCTCTCTGCAGATCTTGGGTCAGGATAACCAGGTGGTGAGGAGTCAGGGGAGGAGAGCCTCGCACACCGCTGTTATGCATAAATGTCATATGTTCATGTCGTTTTTTTCTCAGAAAAGAGTCCAAGGCTCTCATCAAATTCTTAAAGGAATCTTTGGCTAGAATTTAAAAAGTACTTATTTATAGGAAGAATCCTGTCTCACATGGGCTGACTAGACAGACAAGGTGAGCAGGGCCCAGCCAGCGTGGCTCAGTGGTTTAGCATCTACCTATGAACCAGGAGGTCACGGTTCGATTCTGGTCAGGGCACATGCCCGGGTTGCAGGCTCGATCCCCAGTGTGGGGCATGCAGGCGGCAGCCGATCAATGATTCTCTCTTCTCATTGATGTTTCTATCTTTCCCTCTCCCTTCTTCTCCGAAATCAATAACAAAAATATATTTAAAAAAGAAGAAGAAGAAGAAGAAGAAGAAGAAGAAGAAGAAGAAGAAGAAGAAGAAGAAGAAGAAGAAGAAGAAGAAACAGGGTGAGCAGGATTGTGTGGGGCAGACAGGCTTGGAGCGCCTTCCTCAGACATAAAGTGGGAGGCAACACTGTGTATGTTGTGTATGTGTTGTGTGGATACAGCATTGTCAGCCTTGGGTTTAGATCTGGAGCACTGTGCCAGAAGGTCCACTCCCCCTACATGTCCTTCCTGGTGTGAGAAGAGAAGCACTGTAAGGGATCTGCAAGACCTCTGTCAGTGAGAGGGCCAATTATACACACTGCTCTGACTCCTGAAGTGCTTGTAAATTAAGAATAATCTCACCTATCTCATCAGGTTTGGGCTGGGGGAGAACAGGGGCATGGACATGAAATAACAACTGTGAAGCTCCAAGCACAGGGCCTGGCACAGAGCGGGCACTCAGGTTTGTTGTTGTCCCTCGTCTTCACCACCACACTGAGATTCCCCCTCTCCGCCCGGGGCAGCGATGTGAGCACTAACTGCCGCTCAGCTGGGCTGCCCCTGTCAGACTGCCTGGAGTCTGGGCTGGGCAACCTGAAGGAAAACAGGTTTCCTTTAGGAATTCTCACTTTCCAGTCCTCCTTCCATCTCTGTTGCAAAGGTGAGCAAGGACCTCAGGTACAGAACATGCTTGAGGATCTCAGGGAGTCAGTCCCAAGGGATGAAAAAACACAGTCCCTTGTCCTTGGCGTTGCTGGACCCTAACAGGGCAGATGATACCAAAACTCAAGTAGCAGGAGACACCGGCTCTGAGGCACTAACATATAAGCCCAGACATCCTGCATACCAGAAAACAGGTTATAATTCAAAGGACAAAGCCACACGAAACTGATTTAGGAAACAGTTAACTTACCTTTACAGTTGTGAGTATGCAAAATTGTTTATTCTTGTATCATTATTTATTCATTGTTGTACTATTTTCCATATGAACGACTGTAAGCCTACTTTTGCCCTTGCCTGTATTTCTAGGGGGAAGAGATATGACTTGGGAGAGAGAGGAAGGAGCGAGCCAGGAAAGGAGAGCGACGCCCCAGGTACTGGCTCCGGAGGGAGGTGGGTGGACAGGGCGCAGGTTTTCAGGGCAGCAGGGGAAGCCCTGCTTGAGGGCCTGTGAGAAGATGACAGCCGTTAGATGTGGGGGGAGGGAGGCAGCTAATTGGTAGAGACCCTTGAAACCCATGATTAACAGTTTTAATTTAATTCAAGAGGCAATTGGAACCCTTGTAGGCTTCTAAGAAGGGCAGCGATATGATCAAAGTGCTTGAGGACAGTGGCTCCTGCTGCTGTGAGCAGGGCGCATTGTGTGAAGGCAGGGAGGCTGGTCTGAGGCTATGTCATGATCCAGGGTGACAGGGCCATGGCCTGGCCCAGGGCTCTGGGGCTGGGATGGAGGAGCAGAACTGGGATAGTCATTCGTTTGTTCTTTTTAGAACCAGACACTGGGTTAGGTGCTGGAACTCCACGGGGAACAGGCACGGAGGTTGGGGCAGAGACAATTCAGCATTTATAATGTGGTGAAATAAGTGCTGTGACCGTTGAATCCGAGAAATAGGCAAGTGCAGAGCAGGAGCAGCGCCCAACCAAGTCATGGGGCGGGACACAGGGAAACCTTCCTTGAGGACCTGGTGCTGAAACTAGGAATTTGACGAAGAATCAGAAACTGAGTGAAAAAAAAAAATCATCTGGCGATACATTCTAGGCAGGAAGCTCCCAGGTGAAAGGGCGGGAGTGGAGCCGTGAGGGAAACAGAAGAATGGTTTCCGGAGAGGCTCAAGGGAGCTAGCAGGGTGGGACCAGACCAAGAGGAGTCTTGAGCCTCAAGATGGACTTTATCGTAAGGGCAGTGGAAGGCCGGAAGAGAGGCATGGTTTACTGTTCATTTCAGAAAAATCTCTCTGGCTATGTTGTGGGAGAAAGGCATTGGGTATGGCAGTTTTTAGAGTGGGAGACTTGCCATAGTCCAGGGGAGAGCTGACTGGGAGGTAGAGATGGGGACATGCAGTTAGTAGGATATAGAACTCAGGGGATGAGAAAGGGGTTGAAAGGAAGAGTATTAGCAGGGACGTCACTCGCCCACAGAGGGAGAGGTATTCCCCCGGATCACACAGCCAGCTTATGGAAGCATCAATACTAGGATCCAAGTCTCTGGTTCTTTATAAAATAAAGAACTTCCATATCTCTCAACATCCTCACAATTTACAATATGTGTTTTAAGTTCTTCGTCTGCTAATTCCATCACCTCTGTCATTTCTGGATCTGTCTCTACTGGTTGATTTTTCTCCTGGGTGTGGGTCATCTTTTCCTGCTTCTTCGTATGCCTGGTAATTTTTCCTAGATGACAGACATTGTGAATTTTACATTGCTGGACACTGGATTTGTTATATTCTAACATGCAGCTAAGTTACTTGAGTTTGATCTTCCCAACGCTTTCGTTTAAGCTTTTGTAGAGCAGATTTGAGGAGCCTTTAGGACTTTTGCCTTCAGCCATGATGGAGTAAGAGAGACTTGATTTACCTCCGACCTGCAACAGCAACATGGCCAGATTAAATGTGTGAGACAGCCGTGATCAGGCAATGGAGGACAGCGGTCTCTGAGAGACAGGAAACAAATGAGGTGAGTCCTATGATCTCCTTAGCTTTCTGTCTTGAGTGGTTTATAGGCCACAGCAAAGTGGAACTCTGGTGGAACTCTGGTGGCTCTGGTTGGACTCCCTGAATGGAGGAGACGGTGCTGAGAGCGTGGGAGACCAAGGCAGGTAAAGTTCTCAGGACAGAGTGTCAGAGAAGAGAGAACTGCACATGGGGAGAAGCCTAGAGACTGCAGAAAACCACCTTCAAATAGTCTATAGAATATTTATCAGCGTGAATATGGGGATGGGGAGGGGAGTAACCCAAAGTTGGAAAGATAACTATCTAAATGGGTCAGAGAGAGTAATGCCTGGTACTTGCACAGACCTAAGAATAGTGTCTGTGTCCACCAGCCAGACCAGAAAATCCCAGATTCATGGAGGGTTGGTAGTCCTCAGAAGGGTCTTGCCTCAATAATGGGGAATGGTTATTAGCCCTAGACTAAACACTGCTCTAGTTTTCTCTAAAATATCTTAAACAAAAGGCCCAAAAGGATCAAGTGATTCTCAAGTACCTTAACTTCATTTCAGAAAAATGTTGAAGAATAGTTATAAAAATTGGAAAATATAAATTATCCAACAAAGTACAATGTCTGCCATCAAATCAAAGATTACCAGATATTCAAAGAAGCAAGAAAATATGCCTATTATGAGTGTGTGTGAGAGAGAGGGGAGGGGGGCAGAAAGGGAGAAGGGGCAGGATTTGGAAGTCTTGAAGGAGGAAGAGGAGTTCACCTTGTAGACAAATGGCCATACGTTGGCAACCCAGTAGGAGGGATTGTTATGAGCAAAGATTTGGGCATGAGAAAGAATGTGAGTATGGGACATGGAGGAGGTAGGTGTGAGTAGTGGCCCACCTTTGTCCAGGTGACTGCCATCTCTCTGACGGATTGCTACAATAGCCTCTGAACAGGTCTCCCTACCTCTGACCTTATCCAGCCCTCCCTAGCATTCTACTCACCACAGTAGCCAGAGTAACCTTTTAAAAACTGAAACATTTTAAACTCCCCATATCGCTCACAGTAAAATCCAGTCCTTATAATGCCCACAAAGTCCAACACAACTCCCCGCTTCCACCTCTCACCCTCACTCTGTCCCAAACACACTGACTTGCTCCTTCCTATCACAGGACCTCCTTCCACTGCTGTTCCCTCCAGCTGGTGAGCTCTTCCCCCAGGTTTCCCCTGCTTCTCTCCCTCACTCCCCAGGCCCTGCTCAAAGTCACCTTTGCACAGAAGCCTCTCCTTCCTGCTCAGCCCAGGATGCGCTGGCCTTTCCTTTCTTTTTCTTTTTTTAAAATATATTTTATTGATTTCAAAGAAGAAGGGAGAGGGAGAGAGTGATAGAAACATCAATGATGAGAGAGAATCGTGGATTAGCCACCTCTTGCATGCTCCCCATTGGGTGACCAGGAATTGAACCTTGACCTCCTGGTTCATAGGTCAATGTTGCACCATTGAGCCATGCTGGCAGGGCCTTCCCATTCTTCACTCCAGATCCCTTTTGCTGGTGTTTTTTCCTCCCATAGCACTTATATACTTACTTATTTATGTATTGTTTGTCTCCCTGCCCCCCATCCCCCACCAGAATATCAGCTCCATGAGCGCAGGATTTTGGATTGTCTTGTTCACTGCTGAAGTCCCCACTCCCATCACAGTACCTGGCACACAGTCTGTGCTCTGTAAATATGTGGGGAATGAATGAGTAACTGTGGGAGAGTTTTAAAGAGAGGAGTCCCACAGTCATATTTTTGTCTTTGAGATATTCCTCTCAGGGGGGTTGAGGCTGAAACAGGAAGATGGGCAAGAGGTATTAAAGGTCTTGGCACAGAGGAGGACTAGATTCTAGAGATAGTTATAAAAAGCACAGAGGTCAAAAGACTGTTTACAGACTGACTGACTGAGATGAGAGATACCACTGAAAGGTAAATGGCATTTGACCTAGTGAATATTTAGTATTTGCTGTGGGCAAAAGGGATCGTGGGAGGGAAGATGAGAGCATAAATGGGACAGACTGTGCCCCAAGGTGAGGCAAGGGCACAAGAGAAGTTTAGTGCAAGTGCTGGGACAGTAGAAGAGGAACATACTTGATTTCCACCAGAGGAGGAAATGAAAGAAGATTCGGGAAGTATGTAAGCTGGGTCTTGAAAAATGGGTGGGCCAGAACAAGTGAATCAGGACAATAAGATTTTAAGAAAACAGAACAAAAATCAATTCTTTGTTGATATGCATCACAGAAGGAACAAGAAAAATTCCTCCAAGTGAGTAACTCTGCTGATTCTTGGACTTTGACGAGGGAGAACAATTTTCTGCTGGTGGGGTATTGTTTCACAGGCCATGTTAAGATCCTTGCTAAGCAGGATTCCTGCCTAAAGCTGACAGTCATGCTGGCTTGCAAAGCTTGCCTACATTTTTAATAAAACTGTCAGATTAAGCAATGCCTGGCTACAGTATATTATTAATACAAGTTCTTAACTGTCAATTAGTTAACTGGGTGGTAAAAAGAACTGGTTTGTACGTAAGATTGCTGCTAATGAATACAATGTTTTGTTCTCCAGGAAACCATCTGCTTTGGATATGATTTAGAAAAAGTACCCCCTCTCCACTCCCCACAGGGAGAACATGTGCAGCTGAAAAAAAAAGGAGCTTATTATACCTGTGAGGGGTCAAGGCCTGTGGATCCGTGGCTTATGGTATTATGACAGATTACGAAATTACTCCATTATGTTAGTCAGCCTGTTCCCAAGCACCTCGCCAAGAGCTAGCTGGGCACTGGCGGCTCCAAAACAAGAGTCCCATTGGTTTTCATCCTCAGGGCTTGTGACAGGTCAGCTGTTGTTGAGGACAAGCTCACTCGGCTCAGTCATGCAAGAGCTTATCTCTCTGACCTCTAGGAGTCCACAGGAAATCAATTATGAGTCAACCGGATTGAAATCTAAGAAATACTAGCAAATTGTGGGCAAATCAAGGTTGTTTAGCAGAATGTTGAGGAAACTGGTTTTGCTCATTTTTGTTTTCCTTCTTATGCTAGTAATTTTTGCTTTTATAATTGTAAAAGGAAGAAAAACAGTAAGAGGAGTCAGTCAAGGCAGAAGAAATAGACTGAGAGAACAGAGGGTTGAAAAGAGAATGTGAGCGATAACAGAGCATATTAAAGAACCCCAGTCTAGGAGTCAGGGGACCTGCACACAGCGCTGGCTCTGCCTGTTTGGATAAACCTCTTTGACTCATAATTTCTACACCTGAGAAATAAGGAGGCCTGGAATAAAGGATGATTGAGTTCTAACAGCCTATCATTCTAGCACATCCTGTTTCTAGTAGGAAAATGAAGGAAGCTGGGGAGTAGGGTGCATCATTCTTGGATTCACAGCTGTCAAGAGAGTGCCCTCAGGTTTCCCAAGAGGCCCAGCTCCAATGGCAGCTGCTCCAACACTCCCGAAGCAGCATAGATCATCCCATGGGCAACTAAGGTCTGACTTTTCTCTGGAGGAGTTAAAACATGGTCAGTGGTTATTGTGCTAGAGATGAGGGCAGACCCAAGACAGGGCTTCTTGTTTGTAATTTATAAAATAAGTTATCTAATCCCCTACACCAGTGGTCGGCAAACTCATTAGTCAATAGAGCCAAATATCAACAGTATGATTAAAATTTCTTCTGAGAGCCAAATTTTTCAAACTTAACTTCTTCTAACGCCACTTCTTCAAAATAGACTCGCCCAGGCCATGGTATTTTGTGGAAGAGCCACACTCAAGGAGCCAAAGAGCCGCAGTTTGTTGACCACGGCCCTAGGCAGAGAGAGCAGAGCCAACTTAATCTTCCTCTTCCCTCCCAACCCACTTCCTGCCCTTGGAGGAATCCTGACCCACACTAAATCCCATCCAGAGGAGCATAGCTGGAACCCATCCAACCTAGCGAGGGCAGCCTGCCCAGCAGAGACCTGAGCAAACCAGTTTCACACAGGAAATGCAATAGCCTGTTATTATCACTGCCAGGGAGGCCAGGGAGGAGCGGTTCCACCTATCAGGGCAGTGATTTTAGCAGAAGAGGTGAGGCTGGGGGAAAGTGGTGAATAAACGCACCAAGAAAGGAAGCTGTACCCAGGCGTTGGGGTTGGGGTTGAAGGGAAGTGTGTGAGAAGAAAGTTTTCTTCTAGCTCTTTTCAACCGTTTTTCCCATTTCAACCAAAATGGTCAGCAAGGATTTTCTCAGTTCTTAGAGTTCTGAGGAAGGAGATTTGGCACACAGTAGGTGCTTAATATGTACTGAATGATTAAACCAATGAATGGATGGGCAAATCTGTTGGTCACCATGAGAACTCCCTTTCACAAACAAAATGGAATCTGATCCATAGAAGAGAATGCGTAATAAGGTTTAGGAGCTCCCTGCAGGCTGCTGTTCCACACTGCAGACTATCTAGGCAGAGTCCTAAAGGGTCAAATCACACAGAGGGTATGTCCTTCAGTCAGGTGCTATTACTGGGCCCTTTTTATGGGCCCAGAATCATGTAGATGTTAGTCCCCGACTTCTGAGAGCTTGCAGTCTAACTGAAGAGACTAGTGGTAGCCCATACAGAACAACAATATGATTCAGATAAATCAATAATCAGCCTTAATGGAGGGAGAACTATAATTGCAACTAGAGGTGGGTAGGGAAGAGAGAGAGAGAGAGAGAGAGAGAGAGAGATGTGTGGGGCTGGAACAGTCTAAAAAGCTCCACTGAAGTGGGATTTGACCTTGATGCAGAGAACAGGTGAATGAATGTTTGTTCATTTGGGGGGAACTTGGATTGATTTTCTGAACTTTGATCCCACCTGAGTCATCACAAGGCCATTTTCCAGATGCAAAGCCAACCCCCTCCCAATTTTCCTTGCACAGTCTGCGTGGCAAGCGAGCTTCATCACCATTAGAGCAGAGGGGGCTCACCAAGAGCAGTGCAATTGAGTGCTGATGAGGCAGCAGGTTTGATTCAGAATGTTGTCATTGCTGCCAGGCTGTAACCTACACTTAGAAATTTGCTGCTTCAAATGTTCTATCGGGAGAATCGGCTGGGGAGCCCTAATCCTAAGTGAAAGGTCTTGATTACAAAGGAAGAAACAACAACACTGTTAACTAGCTCTTTTCAACCGTTTTTCCCATTTCAACCAAAATGGTCAGCAAGGATTTTCTCAGTTCTTAGAGTTCTGAGGAAGGAGATTTGGCACACAGTAGGTGCTTAATATGTACTGAATGATTAAACCAATGAATGGATGGGCAAATCTGTTGGTCACCATGAGAACTCCCTTTCACAAACAAACAATGGAACACAAAGCGGCATTAAAGTTCCCTGCCTGTGACACCACGGTTTGAGCAGTTACATTTTATTTTAGCTGAAATGGTTTGTTCATTATAGCAAAAAAATAGGTAATGTGTGTGTTACTGGAAGATTAAACCAGTTATGGGCATTCTGTTGAGATATATATATATATATATATATATATATATATATATATATATTATTATTTTTTTTTTAACTGTCTGATTTAGCTTGGTATTTTTCAACAGTCAGATCTAATATACACTCATTTAGCAGAGATTAAGCAGTTGGGATTCTTGCCCAGGAAAGGTATTATATATGATTCGAGATGCTGGTTTTAAGGGCAGCAATCCATGATACTCAGCACCGGCCTTGCTGGATTCTTCGGTGCCTCAGCTAGAGGGTTTCTGAATGGTAAAACAGCACTTCTCTCTTTTCACTAATTAGTGACGCTCTCACCGTTTATGCTTTTCGTGGGCAGCTGAAGAACCTAAATTCAAGGTTGCAAACATCCCTCTACAATGGCAGCTATGAAGACACAGTCCAACACAATGTGTGGTTCAGGAGTGTATTTTATCTCATGTACACGTTTTCTCCAAACAAGTATTACTCTTGCCTCCAAAAACCATTCATTGAATTAGGGATACAAGAGGAAAAGGAGATGTAGTCCCTGACCTGGAGAAGACTGCAATCTGGTCAGAAGGGGAGGGATAATCATCACAAACATAGGAACCTGGAAGGCAGTTGGGAGGTGAACTGCCGAACTGCACGGGACAGTTTGTGCGCACTGCAGCCCCTGAGGAAGACGGCTACTTCTCATGGAGCAGCTCGGAATGGGCCATGACACTGCAGGCTCTTCGTATACTTAATCTCATTTAATTTGCACAATAATCCTGAGAGGCTGGTGTTATTGCCTTCGATGTCACGGGTGTGAAAAGGGAAAGCTCCAGTAAATTGCTTGTCCAAGTAAAGGGACAAGTGGGAGTGTAAACCCAGGTCTGACTCCAAAGCCCTGGCTTTGTCCTTTATAGTAAGTTGCTTCTTTAAGAAATGTGTAGTCAAAAGCAGAAGAAAGTCATTTTAAAAATGTCATGAAAGAAGTGGAATTGGATCTGAGGGAGAATGTTCCTTCAATCCAATTTAAAAATAACCAAAGTCGCCAGGACCGGTTTGGCTCAATGGATAGAGCGTCGGCTTGGGGACTGAAGGGTCCCGGGTTCGGTTCCAGTCAAGGAAATGTACCTTGGTTGCGGGCATATCCCCAGTGGGAGATGTGCAAGAGGCAGCTGATTGATGACTCTCCCTCATCGATGTTTCTAGCTCTCTATCTCTCTCCCTTCCTCTCTGTACAAAATCAATAAAATATATTTTAAAAAATAAATAAAATAACCAAAGTCTTTAGCAGTATCCATTTGACAGTCAATTCAAGTTCCAGGAACAGCACAAAAGAACCCTTTTTTTTTCCAGACAGTGCAACGATCTTAAAACATTTTAACTCCAAGAATCTCCTCTTGACTTTCATGCCATTGTTGTGTGTTTTCATTTTCTCTACACACGTTTTAAACCCCATAGTGCATTATTGTTATATGCTGTCAATATTTATTTAGATTTGTCCACAGATTTTATCCTTCTCATCAATCTTTTCTTCTTGCCCCTCTGATTTTCCATCTCGGTTCATTTTACTTCTGCTTGAACACCTGTCTTATCTCCATTAATGCAGGCCTGTTTGTGATAATTGCCTTGATGTCCAGAGATGCTTTTATTGCTCTTTTAATTTTGAAGAACATTTTTTGTTGTTTTTTTGTTGGCATAGATTTCTAGATTGTTTATACTTTCTTTTAGCACTGTGAAAATTTCCCATTTGCCTTTTGGCGTTCATTATTTCTTTTGAGAAACCAGCAATAAGCTTGACTATTGTTCTTTGGAAGATAATGTCTTTTTTCTTTATGTTTTGTAAGGTTTTTTTTTTTTTTCTTTGCTGTTCATTTATTGTGAATGTGACTACGTTTTTTGGGGGTTGTTGTTTTTAAATATGTATTTTATTGATTTTTTACAGGGTGAGGAATAGAGAATTAGAAACATTGATGAGAAACATTGATCAGCTGCCTCTTGCACACCTCCTATCGGGGATGTGCCTGCAACCAAGGTACATGCCCTTGACCTGAATTGAACCTGGGACTCTTCAGTCTGCAGGCCGACGCTCTTAGGACATGGGGGTTGTTTTAAGTTTGGCTTAGGCTACATAATTTGTGACTTTATTACCAGTTTCTGAAAGTTGTCAGCTATTAGCTTTTTAAAAAATTGCTTCTGTCCCATTTTTCTCTCTTCTTTGCTTCAGGGATTCTAAATACATTTAAACCATCTTACTGCATTCTCTATTTCTCTTATACTTCATCTGTACTTTAAAATTATTTTCCTAAGTGTAGCCCACTAGAGATATTCTAATATGGTCTTAAATATCTCTATGTCTTATTTGCTACAAAACCCATTGAGTTCATTTCACTACCCCCTACCCCTTGGGGACTTGGATCATTTTTTACGTTTTCCAAAGTTATCAATCTCATGGTGCTGTTGTTGTTTTTTGTTGTTTTCTCTCTTAACATTTAGAAGAATGGCACAAAATCTTCCTGTCCCCTGGTGCCAGGAGAAGGTTGGCTGTGATGGTGGAGGGGACAGAAGTTACCACACTGGTGACCAGGATTCCTGCACCGACACTGTTCCACTGCCTGTGAGGGGAACAGGAAACTCACACTCACTCAGGACCCTCATTATAATGCAGTCTAACTGCTGCAAGGAGAGGCAGGCCCACACTTAGTTTAACCCATTGTATGCCATAAGCATCTGTAGATGCAAGTGGCGGACCTTTCCCTGCACGCCATGTTTTCCCTAAGTGGCAGCCCTGACCAACTTTAAAATCATTTTTCGTGAGAATTTTCAGCTGAAAATATTCAAGAACACCCAAAATGTAATAGATTTATTTTTATAATATTCATTGTAAATTAATTTTTTAAATTCAAAATATCATGGCTTGTGGAGATGGTTTCCATTTTGGAGATGTAGCAGTTAACTAGTTAAGAGCACAGGGCCTGCATGAGACTTGCACAAAGAAACAAGCAACAGCTCTCTACAGCTAGGAGCTCAGTAGGATAAGTGAGCATTCCTTCTTTTTTATAACAGCATAGTATTCCATCTACACAATGGAATACTTACAGCAGCATGGATAGACCTGGAGAGCATTATACTAAGTGAAATAAGCCAGTCGGAGAAAGATAAATACCACATGATCTTACTCATTTGTGGCATATAATGAACAACATAAACTGATGAACAAAAATAGATCCAGACACAGAGAAGCATTGAACTAACTGTCAAACCTCAGAGGGAAGGCAGGGAGGGAGAGGGTGGGGTTAAGATATCAACCAAAGGACTTGTATGCATGCATATAAGCATTACCAATGTACACAGACACTAGCAGATGAGGGCATGTGCTGGGGGTGGGAGTGGCCCGGGAGAAGTCAATGGGGGGAAAAATAATATTAATAGCTATGCACGGGAAGGGGGGAGGGCAGGGGTACTTGAAATATCAGGAAGACCACTCTGTAAAGTGTATGATTGTCTAACCACTATGTTGTACACCTGAAACTAATAAAGAATAATAAGGAATGTGAAAAAATAATAAACAAAATGCTACAAAGGTTACTAGTACTATGTTTTTGCATTCACAATTCATTGCTGGAAATGCCTATTATATACCTGTAGTTAGTCAGAAATGCAACCCAACTGCAATGTTGCTTTGGGAAAAATTTCATTTTATAAGGAGTATATTGCAGCAAAAAGTAGAGCTCATCCATGAAACATTACAAAATACTGGTCCCACCTGGCCAGTGTTGCTCAGTGGTTGAGCATCAATTCATGTACCAGGAGGTCCCAGTTCTCCCAATCAAGGCACATGCCTGGATTTCAGCCTCAATCCCCAGCAAGAGGGGTGCAGGAGGCAGCCAATTGATTTTGATGTTTCTCATTAATGTTTTCCTCTCCCCCTCCCTCTTCCTTCCTCTCTCTCTAAAATCAATAAAAACATTTTTAAAAACAATCAAAATACTGGTCCCATTGGAAGTAATATTTACCAACTATGCCCTGGTGTTATTTCTTGCTTTAGAGTTATACTTTAAGGTAGTGGGTGCTACTTCCCAAATCCAACAAAAACAAGTAAATCCAAAAGTACATTTTTATTTGTAGCAAAATTATAAGACAGGTGGCACTTTAAAGTAGATATTTAAACTCAATACCTAAAAAACTGAAATGTGATGTTTAATTACAGCTCAAAATTTAAAAAGGAATTTTAAAAAATCAAATATGGCACTGCAATTTCCTTAAGCTACTTTCTTTATTTCAAAGTGTCAAAAAACCTAAAGATGTTGTTGTACACACACATGTGCTGTGTCTAAGAATTCAGAACTATGCAAAGAATTTTTCAATATGACTTAAAAAATGAAATATTTACACCCTTTAGTATAGTACTTAATACTTAATACATCTCTTTCTGATGCTACTTCTAAAGAGCAATGACTCAACCAGAAAAATAGTAAAGGCTGCCTTTTCTTTTATAAAGTGCTTATTAGCAAACATTTCCAAAAGCGATGGTTTTTAGAAATACATAATATTCAAAAGTGCTCAGAGTCACTACTTATAGAATCGAATCTGCCATTCTGTACCTTTGCACATGTAAACCGGCTTTATCTGCATTGATGAAAGATTGCTTTCAATGGCCCTCAACTGTATGCTTCAAATCATAACAGTGCTATTAGTATCAGCAGCGGGAACAGTAACAACAGAACAAACCCAGCACATTCTTCATGGATCACAGCAGAACAGAAAAACTGTTCAGCTTGTGGATATGTTACATGTCCGAGGATGAGCCTTTTTTTCACTCCTACATGGTAAACATTTAAAAACAAAAACACCTTCTGTCTCTCTATAGAGTATTTTACAGTACACGAAGATATTCAAATTCTTGTAACATTTAACCAAACTCATTTTAATACAAAGCCTGTTTCCACCAAGAACGTAAGTAGGAATTAAATGAAATACCTAACACTAAAAACCTGAGGGGGAAAATTGTAAACAATTCAGAAATGAAGCTTTTTAAAAAAGACAGAAACATTCCAAATAGAATGTTTTGAGAGTGAAATATTTGACTTCATATCAATCATATCATTTTTATCTGATTTACATAATTTAGAAAAAATAAGCATCATCCTAACTGCTTTCTATATCATTCTGATTCATGTCCCTAGTATACTAGTAAACCATTTAGTGGTCTTACTGTGAGCATCCCCTCAGCTCCCTGTCTACTGTCTGAATCCTAAGCTTCTTTTCACTCCTTCTGTATCTCCCTTCCAAAAATCCCCATATATCATTAATAAAATCTCCATTAAAAAGTCACAATTTAAATACAGTGTGATAATCCTACATTTGACTTAAAGTAGAAATAAATTATAAATTGCCAAATAACTTAATGTAATTCACAATGCAAAATCCCTGGTATAAAAAGAATTCATCTTGCCCTGGATATAATAAAGCAGTCCAATGATTTCAAATTACTTATGAAATAAAGGCAAAAAATAAGGTGTAAAATAGTATTTATAAAAGTCAAGTAAGAAACCAGTTACCATAAATCTTTTTACAAAGATAAATGTAATGGGTCTTCCCACTTTTAAAAATTATTAGGGAGGTCTATAATTAGTGGTTTCAAAAATGACTTTAAGAAAACTAGAGAATGAATTACTTATTATTTATAACGTATGACATATTTTATATGTAACAATAATACTGCCATGGTAATGTAAATTAATCTTTGGATCTGCTACTTTTTGGCAAGTATATTTTCTTTTTCAAAGTCTTTGCTATAACTGATTAATTTTTAAATGTTGGTTTTCAAAAACTTTGCTACTTGAGATATTGTTAATAAGATACCAGAAGTCTCAAATAATAATATGCCTACAAAATAAAACAAAGATTGTTCTTGCATCTTTTGTTATTATAATAAATACACTTTAAAATAGACAACATTGCTATGCCTGTAAATTAAAAATACCCAAAACCTTAAAAAGGGGATGAAAAAGGAAAGAAAAATCGAAAATTCTTATTTTTAAAAATAAATCGTAAGTCCTTGAATTTCTTAAGAACTTTATCTTCCTTTGGACCAAGCTGTATCTTTCATCATTCATCCATGGGATATGATGTTAAATCTCCATTTTGTAAGTTTCAGTTTAAATTTTCTTGAAAGTTTGCAAAGCTGGTACTGGACTTGAGACGTTTGGCTATATAAATAAAAAATATTAAATTTAACTTAAACTTAATTCTCTAAACATGATTATTCATTGTTTTAATGAATAAACTATAGTATTTAATGAGTAAACTATAGTATTTTAAAATATATAGTACTCATCTATTAATTTATATTTGAATCAGAATAGGTTCAATCTTCTAAGAATTAAAACCTATGTCTATTTTTTTCTATCAAACTCAAAAAACATAACTTTGTTAGAAGCAGTACCAAGTAAAACAGACATAATTTATATCATATTGAGCATCACAATCTTAAATATGTAATACAGGTGAAAGTACTCACAAATGGAAGTGCTATAAAGTATAATAAAATTACATATTCAAAAGTCTAAGTTAGAAATCCAAATATAAATTTCTCTTAAAAGAATTCAGTTCAGCCCTGGCCGGTTTGGCTCAGTAGTTGAGAGAGTCAGCCCAAAGGGTCAAGGATTAGATTTTTCAGTCAAGGACACGTACCTCAGTTGCAGGTTCGATTCCCCAGCCCTGGTGGGAGAGCTTGCGGGAGGCAACCAATTGATGTCTCTCACCTCCATGCTTTTCTTCCTCTTCCTTTCCCCCCACCCCCCCCTCTCTCTCTCCTTTCCTCTTTCCCTCCCTCCCTCACTCCATTCCACTCTCTCTAAATATTAATGGGGAAAAAAATACCCTCAAGTGAGGATTTAAAAGTAATAATTCAGACAATAGTATGGAGATTACCAGAGGGAAAGGGAGGATAGGGGGTGGTAGAATAGTGTAAAGAGGGGGGAGGCGGGAGCCTAACTTTTTTCTCTAAAAAACATTTTCTTTTTATAAACTAAAATTACTAAAAGAGAAGCTCTTACTTTCATTCTGATAGTAATCAAGCATCTCAAGAGACTTAGAGGCACTTTCTTCAGCTAAAATGGGATCTTCTAGCTAGTGCCTTTTCTGCTCTGCCCTATTTGATGGGAACAAAGGAAAAGTTTTATTTGTATTTAGCACATGTTATATGTCAAGTAATGTTCTTGCAACTGCAATTTCAATTTGTTCAAAAACGAACTGTGCATAAGCTATCATTTATCCTATGCAGGTGCTTCTGCCATGGCTCCAGTGGGCCTAAGAGCTGTCTATCTCCCCACTGTGGCCATTTAGGTCTTCAACATCTTAGCTGCTTATTCCTCCACTGTTGCCAACCTTATTCCAGGGATTCTAGCTTTTTCAATTAAAGCATCTGAAAGATACTGTATGTTGACTTTTGATCATCTGCATTTACAAATTTCTTAATACATCTCTTTCATTAGTAAGCATAATTGTGAAATTGGAAGTAAAGAATTGTCTAAGGCTAGTAAACTTTTGAGTTCTCAGAGTATGTATCATTTTTAAAACAGGCCTAAATTTTTATTTTTTTTTTAATTTATTTTTTTAAATATATTTTATTGATTTTTTACAGAGAGGAGGAGAGAGGGATAGAGAGCTAGAAATGTTGATGAGAGAGAAATATCGACCAGCTGCCTCTTGCACATCCCCTACTGGGGATGTGCCCGCAACCAACGTACATGCCCTTGACCGGAATCGAACCTGGGGCCTTTCAGTCTGCAGACCGATGCTCTACCACTGAGCCAAACCTGTTTCAGCTAAATTTTTATTTTTAAAATATATTTTTATTGACTTCATAGAGGAAAGGAGAGGAAGAGAGAAATAGCAACGATGAGAGAGAATAATTTATTGGCTGCCTCCTGCATGCCCCCTACTGGGGATCAAACACACAACCTCGGTATGTGTCCTGATTGGAAATCAAGATGTGACCACTTGGTTCATAGGTCAATGCTCAACCACTGAGCCATGCTGGCCAGGCCAGGACTAAATTTTTTAAATACAGGTTTTTAACTAAATAAATAAAAAGATACTTACGTAGAATGAGTTTTCGTTTCTTTTGTTCTGAATGAAGAAAGCTACTAAGGTAAAAGACCACAGGTAGAAAAAGGATGAACACAGAAACAGCGATTACAGGCACAGTATCACTGCAAGGAACTGAACAATTGAAAGTTCGACTCCAAAGTTTTCGAGTAATGTTCATCTGGAAAAATAACAAATAATATAACTCTATTTTATATTTGGTTTGTCTTCAATTTCATACAATTATTTTGTTAATAACTAAACCAACACTTAGAATTTAAACTAAATATACATGGTAAAAAAAATCTATGGATTGTTGAGTATAGTATGTTTTGCCAGGAAATAAGGTGGTTCACAATTAGTCATTGTACAAATTTATATCCATACAAAAATTTCATATTCTAAGTTTAAAATAATGTCTTAATGTCCAAATAATGCTGACCTTTCATAGAGTTGAAACAGAGAACTTTTATCAATAAGAATATCAAAAAAGATTTAAAAGGGTAACTAAATGATGTGATAGATGTGTTAATTAACTCGACTATGGGAATCCTTTCACAGTGTATACATGTCAAATCATAACGTTATACACTTTAATTATATTATAATTTTGTCAATTATACTTCAATAAAATTCGGGGAGTGGACCAGGAAAAATTTTTTTCCTGTTAACATATGTAATCTCTAATCTTGTTGCAATATTTTTAGATGAACATAAAAATATCAACTTTATAGGGCTTCTCTGTTTATGAAATGCTTAATATTTTATTTGAGATATATAAAAGATTCATACTCATGGCAAATATATTTGTTTAAGTACATAATACCCAATGAGTCAAGGAAACTTTCTTAGACAATAATAATATCTTATTTAGTAGCATGCAATAGATACAAGTTAGGGGCAGCAATATCTTACTTTCACTGAGCTCTTGATTTCTGTCAGTCTGATAATATAAGGAAACTATCAAATTTAATGTAGAAAACTGTTGTCTGGATTTTGTTTACTTGAGGTACAGTTTACAAATAATACATTATATGTTTACTATAAGTTTTGCTTATTACAAGAAGGATGTTCTTAAGTAGGTGGTCATGTTGATTTCTTGTGTAATTCCATTTATGTCACAGAACCAATATTCATTTTTCTTCTTTATTTTAAAAACAATGAAATAAACTATTGTTTTAAAAACACACATTTATTACTTATTGAGAGGCTACAAGAAACCAGGCACTGCCCTAGCCACTTTTGCTCAGTGAATAGAGCACAGGCCTGAGGGACTAAAGGGTCCTGGATTCGATTTTGGCCAAGGGCACATGCCTTGGTTGCAGGCTCGATCCCCAGTAGGGAGCATGCAGGAGGTAGCCAATCAATGATTCTCTCTCATCACTAACGTTCCTATCTCTCTTTCCCTCTCCCTTCCTCTCTGAAATCAATAAAAATATATATTAAAAAAAAGAAAAAAACCAGGTACTATTCCAGACATTGGTAATAAAGCAGTAAAAAACAAAAACAAAAATCCACAGGGTACATCTTCTTGAAATACTTTTGCCATCCTGAATATTTTTTTTATAAGATAATTCTTTTTTTTTTATTTTATTTTATATTTTATTGATTTTGTACAGACAGGAAGGGAGAGAGATAGAGAGTTAGAAACATCGATGAGAGTGAGTCATCAATCAGCTGCCTCTTGCACACCCCCTACTGGGGATACACCAGCAACCAAGGTACATGCCCTTGACCGGAACCGAACCCGGGACCCTTCAGTCCCCAAGCCGACGCTCTATCCATTGAACCAAACCGGTCTTGGCGATCCTGAATATTATTGATCCACTATAGTTAACTCTGAGCTGCTATGGTAATTCATATCATTCTCAACCATTAAGTTTATCAGTTTTGACCCTGAGTTCTCTACATTTAGCCAGTAATTACTCACTTTCCTCTAATTCCTTAATGCTCAAGACATCATATTCCCATAAAAAGGCAGGCTATACAATGGAGAAAAAGCTTTTTTGTTGATTATTCATTCCATCGATACATATTACTCAGACCCTGTTCTAAATACTAAACAGAAAACAAAAAGGGGCATGAGGTCCTTTTATCCTCAATGTGGCTTGTATTTTAGTGGAGGGAAGACAGACTATAAATAAGAAAATTTTCAGATAGTAATAGATATAAAGAAATAAAGCAATGGGATAAGAAGTAATTGAGGAATGGCTTCAGAAACACATAATAGCAAAAGTTCTTGAATCAGCAACACATGAATAAGAAACTGAAATGTAAACACATAACAAAGTCCACACAACTCAAAATGATACACATTATCAAACTTAAAAATCAAAATGTATCAAAGTATCAACTCAGTTCTGAAGACCTGATTGATTTCCATTTTAGTTTGACAGATAAGAATATTCTAAAACTTTACTATTTTATAATTAGTTATTTCTGGTTGAAGACAGAATATGAAGATTCCAATATACCTCTGAAAGGGATAATAATACTGAAGGCATATTCAACAATACTGTAAAATATGTATCTTATTAAAAGCAAAGTACTTACTGCATCTTCCACATCAATGCATAAATGTGTTCCAGGTTCAGCCTTATTCTCATGTTCGTTCCTTTTTTGCATTTCACTGTACATACTACTCAGAGTTTTGTATGCATTGAGACAGTTTTTGCATACTTCTGAATAATTTTTTAACTGAAGAAGACTGTGCATGCTCTCCTAAAATGTCAAAGGTACATGTAATACATACAATAAACATTACATCTCTTTAATGTGAGCTATTTGTCCTCCTAGAAAACAGGAAATAACAGAGTATGTTAAGTGCTGAGCTATGATGTGGAGCAGGTCACTAAATCACTCCGAGCCTCCGTTTTATCATCTTCAATGGAGGACTACACTACCTGGTCCCAATTATTAGAAACCTGGCATATAAAGCACATGGCAAAATATTTTGGCACTTTCCAGTTACCTCTAAATTCTGAAAACCACTGCACTACCCTCTGTTAACTGAGGACAACAAAACTTTCCTAAATTATCTTAATCATTTTACATTTGCGCTTACTTTCACCACATAAATAAAACATGAGCTTGCCTGTGCCGACTTCAACAGAGAGGACTTCATTAATGGGAAAGAAAAAGTCACTAAAACTACATCCCACATGATCCTCTTACCCCAAGGTTTATAATCCAGGCCCTTCTACTCAACAAAAAGGGACTAACACCAAAGAATTCTTTAACCTAAAATGAAGGTAATGGATATAACATACAAGATAGTATGTTAGTGAATCTCAGTCTTTTCTACTTAGGACTAATGCTGTGTTTTCTAAAGAGTCGGTTCACTTTATTCTTCACCTTGTGGCCTGGAGAAATGCTATGTTAACTGAATATCAGAATAAAAGAGAAAGAAATAATAAGAGAATCTAACACAATACAGTCCCCGTAACGCTAGCCTTACCATCTGTTTGACAGAGAAACTAAGACTCTAGTTCTGTCACAAGAAATGGCTCACTGCCTCTTTTTCACAGAACTGTGCATTTAGCTAAAAGTGTTCCATCAAAAACTGAGCACAGACCCTTGACAGGAGAGTGTAATTTAGGCATTTATATTAAAATTTTAAATGCACATATATTTTAACAGCAATAAAAACCACGAAGGTACTAAAGGAAATCATAAAAGAATTTTAAAAAATAATCTCAAAGTGGGAAAAGACCTAGTGTGACACAAAATCTGCAAACCATTAAAAAAAAATTTTATAAATCTAACATTAAAATTTATTTATAACAAAAAGCAGAATAAAAAGACAAAAAACAGGGGAACCTTTTCCTCTTCCCATGTGAGAGTCTGTTCTGTGAGACTCTCTTCCTCCCCCCATGTGGGAGTCTGAATACTTGTTCTTCAATAAATCTCCATCTTTGCTAAAAAAAAAAAAAAAAAAAAAAAAAAAAAAAAAAAAAAAAAAAAAAAAAAAAAACCTAGGAAAAATATTTGCAACTAACATTCCAGGAGAAATGCTAATTTCCCTAAAATGCATTCATCAGAATACTAATCTCTTAAAACAAAGAGTTTCTGGGTAAATAGGTTTGATATACAAAATTTACGGTTTCGAGTTTTACAACACACATTACTCCACTATAATTGTGAAGTCCTGTAGTAAAGCATTTCCCAACCATATTAGTAAAAAAGCATCTACTAACATCTTTCAGAACACAGTTTTTATTATTGTCAGGAAAATTCATAATTCTGTGTTATCATTAGGAAATCATACATATCTATATCCTAAATATGTTTACATCTACTTGTGGGGATTATATACTTGTTAAGGGAGTTTCAAAACTATAATTTTATCAGAGTTCCGATCTCATCCTCCCTCACCACCACCAAGGAGGTTCCAACACCAACATTCAGGGATCAGAGAAGGACAAACTGAAAACCACGAGGGCAGGTTTCTTGAAGGCTACCTTTTATATTATTAATTCAATACTCAAAGTTACCAACTAAACAGTGCCTTTTTAAGAAGGTAAAATATATGTGAACACAGACACACAGAATCGTATGCATTGCAAAATACCATACTGCACAAAGTCAAAGTCAATTACTGTCCCACAGAACAATGTTACATTTAAGTTAAACAATCACACGCCTCAGTTAATGTGTTTATGTTCATTATCTCACTGGGTCCTCACTACGGAACACTTAAAGGTAGGCTGGGTAGATCTTGCTATCCTCGAGGTACAAAAAAGAAAATGAAAGTTTCTGTGATTTGCCTAAGGGCTAGTAATGGAAGAACTTAGCAAACATCCAGGTCCACTAACTTCTCTATATTGTGTTTATAGACTAATGCAATAAGAGTTGGAATTATTTTTTATTCATTTTAATTTCAAGTATCAGATATAAAATACCTGAAGGTTATTCTCAAAGCAGGTCAAGGTGTTATTGAATTGATTGAGGAAGTTTAACGTGCTAATTGATAATTCTTCACTTTTGTTCGTTAAACAATCTGTCAAAAAAATGCAAAAAAGTATATTAATATATCTCAAGCGACAATTATATATTGCCATTTCTCTCCCTCAAGCTATCATCTTGTTTCACACCACAGTAATTCTTTATTTAAACAAGCTTAAAGTGTTCCACATAAGGAAATTTCTCATATACATAAAGTTTACCCCTTTTAGTTTCCAAAAGTTATTTTTTATATAATAACCATTTTAATGAAAATCTCAAAATAATCCCATATACTTTCTTTATAAAATACAATATACCAATCAGTTTTTGTCAGCTCAACGTCTTAATCATGAGCATCCGATGTCAAATGCTGCCTTAGTAGGAGGATTTAGTGCTGTTTAGGCATAAGACTGTTTATCCTGCATTAATTTTACCTAAATTCACCTCCTTTTTTATCCTTTTCTGTATCTAATTTAGTAGGTCTTTCTCTCATCATCACTAATGGGTCATTTGTTGCATCTAACATGGTAACATTTTTTCATATACCTTTTGGGAGAACAGAAAAGAAGCTCGTGGGAATTTTGCCTGAAATACTGATAAAGAGTCTTCAAGTAAAACATGGGGGAGAAAAAATATAACTGTTTACAGGTTTTAAAAAATCTCACACAAATGATATTCCTCTGCAACTGGCTTCTCTTGCTTAGCATTACTCAAGTTCATTCCTTTTAATTGTTTTCTATGTTGAATTTAGCCCAATTTACCTATTCTCCCTTCTTCAATAAACCTATTCTTTTTCCTCACTTTGCTTTTACCTCTCCGTGTTCTCAGTTTACCCTCTCGTCTGGTCGGTTCAAGTGCCTAGCTTCACATCCTAGAACTCATGGTCAGCAGTTTCAATTTCACCCTCCTAGAACCCTGATCCTCTGTGTTCCACATACAAACATTTTCAACCTTGGTCAGACTCCATTCCTTTTCATTGTTTTCTTAATTCCAATTCTAGTTGTAGAATATTATTTTAGAAAATTCTGAAGTTACAGTAAACTTCTAATTCACAATTCAAATTCTAATTCACAAAACTATCCTTATAGATGCCCTGCCAATTACTCTACAAAGGATGTTCCCACTGTTTTCCATTCTGTAGCAACCAACCCCACTCTTGTTCGCCTTAATTTTAACTGGTAGCTGTACTATATACCCCCACAGGGCCACCTATTATGATAGCTCTCAACTGGGAATGGAGAGACAGGATAGGAGGCTATTGCAATTATCCAAGAGAAAGGTGGCAATGCAAATGAAAGAATTCAATGGATAATAGAGACTGAGTAGGCAGCAAAGGGGACCTCAAAATAAGCCTCGATAGCATATGAATTATTTTGAGCTAAAGGCCATTGATAACCAGCAGACTCAAGAAAACTCTAAAAGCAGGGCACAAGTTCTTATTTTGTAAATATTTACAAAGGAAATTTCCATTTGCAAAGATGTTTGCCTATCGTGTAAAAGGAAAAAGAGGACTCAACAACTCTTACCAATGGAGAGGCATCAACTTCAACCTCTGTCACGAGCCTTACTATACAATCCTTGTTTACCATACCTTTCCTGGTCACCCTCCCTAACCTGTCTCCTCCACCCAGAAGCCCCAAGTCCCTTTTCTTTCATTAGAGTAAGATGGCATATAAACCCAAACTCTAACCATCCCTTTGAGTTACTCGTCATTGGGGGCTCCCAAGTATACAAGTGCAATACATATGTTAAAAACTTGTTTGCTTTTCTCTTGTTAACCTGTCTTTGGCCAGTCTAATTTACAGAGTCTCAACCAGAAAACCTAAAACAGAGGAAAAAGATGTTTTTCTTCCCTACAGCAGACACTAGGATATGACACACTATGAGACAGGCATGTAGCATGATAAACAACAACCATTAAAATGAAAGCTAACACTAACTGAGTACTTGTGCTCTGCTTGTTCTTTAAACACTTTTCCTCCCGTTTCATTCTTACAACAAGCCCAGGAGGCAAGAACTATCTCCATTTCCTAAATAAGGAACTGGGGCTTAGAGGAATTAAGGAAGTTGCTCAAAGTCACAAAACTGTTAAGTGAAAACTTGAAATTTCTACTCAGTCTGATTCCTGAGCCTGCACCTTCAAACACTAAAAAATAATTAAATATTTACATATAAGTTCTAACCATTAAAGTTTAATACTTGGAGTCAAAAAATACCTGTCACCACTCCTCCCTCCCCATAGATGTATTAAACAATGCAGAGATTCAGTCACTACCAAATGATCAGTGTTGGTGCCTGAGATACAAACCTAAACCTGGTGAATGGGGCAGCAATAGCAATTAAGACTTCTTTATGCAAATTTTAAAGACTTCCCCTGTGGGCAAACTAACTACCAAACACACACACACACACACACACACACACACACACACACACTCCTGCTTCCAGAGGCTGAGCTGGGCCCCGTTCACACCTCATACAATCCCTCAGGTGCACGGGTTGGTCTGCACCTTGTATACATAAGGCCCTGCTAGTGAACCTATTTCTACAATCTTTCCTTCTCTCAACTCACTTTATCTATATTCCCTATAGCTTTTTCTTCTCAAGAATGTGATTCCTTTCTAACTGTTCACATTATCATTTAAAAATCTGAGGGATCACTTCATAAATTAGCAAATAGCCAGAGAAACAAAGTGGCACACAGGGGAATCATACATCAAATTAGTAAGGCATTGAAATATAAAATATATCCTCCAGATCTTCAATTAAGTATCTCCTTAATTATTCCACATTTTCTTTACTATTTAAAAATTTTACTCCACCCGTCAGCTTTCAGAAAGTTCACATACTGAATTCTTTAAAATATAACATAAGCACCCTCCACTTAATCCTGGTTTAACGTCATCACAAAGTTGCCTTGAATCATTTTAATGAGGCAGAGTACATATAAATAAAAAGAAACACAATAACAAATATGCAGAATATTAGTATATTGGGCAAACCAGACTGAATAGGTTTTCCTGTACAGGGAATACAATTGCATACATGGTAATTATATATCTGTGTTATAATGAGCCATGTCATGGCAACTGACATACATAATATAGGGATAGATGAATGTGTGTCCATCCCTGTGTTGCCTATAAAATTAGTACATAATAATTGAGAGCAATGCTAATTTCTTCCATACAAAGTATATAAATTTCTTTATAAAAAAGTAATTTGTAGAATTAAAAAAGGCAAACAAAAAAAAAGTGATTTACAAAGGAAGGTCTCTGAACAAAGAAGTTAATCTCTTCTATTTCACTGACAGCCATTCCTCTTCCCTTAAAATAACTGGAACATTAAATTAAAAGCTAGTCATATAGACTGAACATCTTGTTATATATTGTATTAATGCAGTATCATCAAATTTTTCAGTAATCATTAAACAGTGGCATTATACAGCATAAAGAAATTAATTTATATTATATAATGAGGCTAAAAATGTCTTCATTATTAAAGAGCTCTGACTTTCTGATTTAAAATAAAGGAACGCCAGTAAAATTCCTTTTATCGTTTTATAGGAACTGGGAATATGAAATTATAAACAGTGAGAGGCTATATATTTTAATTATTAAGTTAAGGAATATTAATGATAATAAAGCTTCCTCTAAGCACTAAATGAAGTGGTCATTATAAATTTTCCTCATCTCAGATAATCAATGCAGCAGCATCAAGGTCACATTAGCATAGCTTCTTTCTCAGTGAGGGATGAAGCATCAGCTCAAAAGGCATTCTTAAGGGTGTTAACAATTCAAGTGAAGACCTTCGTGGAAACCTACTGATATAATAGTAGGAATTACACATTTTTCCGTAAAGTATTTGGCATCTAATAGGAATTTGTATAAAGATATCTGCTTTTTTTTCAAAACTAGTTTTATAGAAAACGATAGAGACAATCACCAATTTCTGAAAAATAGGGCAAGCTTCAGAAAATATAGTATAAACTAAGAAAACTTTGACCCTGGACAACATAAGTTTGATAAGTATGAAAACTAAGACATTTTAAATTATAAGATACAAATGAGTGAGTCTAGTGCTTAGTATATTATCATATAGTTAAAATATGGGAAAAAGAGGTCCTGATTAATTGACCTTTGGGTTAACCATTAAGTTTTATTATTGATTTTTAAAGAATCAAGATATAATAAGTGAAGGGTATCAGAATATACCTTTCTAAAATATACCTCTTTGCCATAAGAATTATTCTGAGCTGAAGGCACTTGAAACAGCAGATGCAGAGAGAAGCTTTTTGTGATTCCTCTTATATGCCTAAAGACAGATCCTCCAAAAGAAATTCAGTTGTCATAAATCCCTTCCCTGAGAGTTTGATCACCTAAGATTGACATTTATCACCAGAAAGGAAATCAATGGAAGAGAATCAAGAGTCCAGGAATAAACCCTGACATAAGTCAACTGTGAGCTGAACACATAAAAACAGAGAGGGGAATGGTGATTGCCAGGGTTGGGGGTAGGAGAAATGGGAGATGTTGGTCAAAGGATACAAGCTTCCAGTTATGAAAAAGTTTTGGGAATCTCATGTAATAATTATAGTTAACAATACTGAATTAAGTACTTGAAAGTTGCTAAGAGATTAAATCTTAAATGTTCTCACCCCAAAAAAGAAATGGTAATTATGTCATGTGATGGAGGTGTTACCTAACATAAAACTATAGTGGTAACCATTTGCAACATATAAGTGTATCAAATCAACACATTATATACCTTAAACTTTTACAATGTTATATGTCAATTATATCTCAATAAAGTTGAAAGAGAAAAAAAACAAAGAACGAAAACACTTAACCATGAAACAATCCATAGTCTCATCAAATCTGGTCATTTTGCTACTTATTCAACTGTCACATGCATAAGACAACCAAAAAGCACCTCAACAACAAATTTATCCTTAGGTCCACAATGCACTTCTGGTAACAGCTTCGAAGTTCTGCACAGGAGAATTAGTATATATATTTTCTTTACTTCTTAGCAGTCATTCTCCACAAGAACTAGATTTCATATTATTTGTAATGTGAATTGAAAGAGCTGAGCTCTTCCTGGAATATATAGAAACACTCTCACAAATTAAGATTTTATAAATACAAATTTCCCTGACAAAACCTACTATTTTCGGAGCTTCTCCTGTTTCTGCTGTTTCTCAAAATAATTAGCTCAAAATAATCCTTATGCCAAAGAGGCTTATTTTGGGGTGGCATGATCTGGTCTCTTATAGTCATATTTTGGGGTAGTATATTTTGGTCTCCTACAATACAAAATGACAACATCCTAGAAAAACTTCTGATTGGGCACAATTTGTTTAAAATTAGTGTGATCTGACTGCCTTCTTCCATTTTATTAAAAGAGTAAATATCCCTTGTATTCTTTTTTCCCCTATTTTTTATTATTTAAAGTATTACAAATAGTAGTACATATGTTTCCTTATTTTTTTTTTTCCCCAATTGACCTTCCCCCAGCCTCCCCTACCCCTGGCTCATGCCCTTACCCCCCTCCCAGTGTCTTATGTCCATTGGTTATGCTTATATGCATGCATACAAGTCCTTTAGTTGATCTCTTACCCCTGCCCTCAAACCCCCCTTGTATTCTTTTACATATTTCTTTTTCAAACACTTTTCAATTATAGTTGACATACATTATACTTTCAGGTGTTCACCCTAATGATTAGACATTACATAACTTTCTAAGTGATTGATCAACCTAATAAATCTCATACCCATCTAACACCATATATAGTTACTAGAATATTATTGACTATATTCCCTATGCTATACTTCATATCCCAATGACTATTCTGTAACAACCAATTTGTTCATCTTAATCCCTTCACCTTTTCACCTATCTCCTCCAATGTTAAAATGTTCTCTGTATCTTTAAGTCTGTTTCTGTACTGCTTCTTCATTTATTTTGTTTTTTTAGATTTGTTTGTTAATAAAAATGTATTTATTGCCATTTTATTGTTCATATTTTTATTTTTTCTTCTTCTTCTTAAATAATACCCTTTAATATTTTATGTAATAATGGTTTTATGGTGATGAACTCCAGCTTTTCCTTGTTGGGTTATTCTTTTACATATTTCTATAGTCAAATGATTTCATAAACAATGGCTAGCTATGTAAAAATGGGTTTTCTTTTATGTGCAAAGGTAAAGAGAAGACTTTAGCATCTTTCAGTAATATCATAATTATTACTAAACAGTTAACATTTCTTGAACATTAACTGTGTGTCAGGTACTGAGTTAGTTAAGTACTTTACACAAATTATCTCATTTAATCCTCAAGACAATGATATAATGTAGGTTCCATTATTACCATCAACTTAAAGATAAGGAAACTAAAATCCCAAGAGCAAAAGTTACATGCCCAAGGTCTGGCAGCTATTATGTTATAGCTAATAAGTGCCAAAATTTCAAATCAAATCCAGATCTCTCTGACTGCAAAGCTCATGCTGGTAACTGCTACTTTTCTACCTTTCAGTAAGTGCCCAAGTGGTTCCCACTAATAAACTCCGATGCCAGGCACAGTTCATTAAACATAGTAATAAAAAGTATTCCATAGATTCAAAGATTTCAAGGTTCATTAAAATTTGAATTGAACCGCGACTGCAACATGAACATGAAATAATTACTTACTTGCACAATTTGCCTTCTGCCATGTGGAATTAAAGAACTCAGACAGAATCACAACTATTTGCATTCTATCTTCCATTAAGAGACTTCTGGCACAACTATGACTCTCTGAAGTATTCTGTAACAAAAAAGAAAAGAAAAAATACAATGTGAGTATTTTTAGGAGCTTCCAAACAATTTGTGCACATTAAAAGGGGATTAATTAGAGGAAATAATTTAATATTGCTATTTGCCCTTTCTCTATAATAGAAGTGTCAGAGATGAAAGAAAATTAGTAAAATGTATATGAAAACCTCCCTCCTGTCAGAGTCTGGGGCGCACCACGGGACCCAGAGTCAAGTCTCTGCCCACCCACATGGGTCTCAAAATCGCATGAGACCCAGACCTGGTCGCCACCCCCTCCCCCCCAATTGGGCTAGATCCAGACCCGGCCAGTCCCACCCTTGTCAAGCCCCACCAGGCAGGGGGCGTAGCCTCAGGTCCCCTGGTCTGGCACCAGGACAGGGGGCGTGGCCTGAGGTCCCCCAGCCCAGGGGGGGGGGGGCATGCCTTGAGGTCCTCCATCAAGCCCTGGATGGGGGGCATAGCCTCAGGTCCCCCAGCCCAGCACCAGGAAGGAGGCGTGGCCTGAGGTCCCCTGTCAAGCCCCACCTGATGGGGGGGGGGGGGGGGCATGGCCTGAGGTCCCCTGGTCTGTCACCCGGTCAGGGGGAGCAGCCTGAGGTCCCCTAGCCCAGAACCAGGATGGGAAGCACACTCTGAGGTCCCCCACCAAGCCCCACTGGGTGGGGAGTGCAGCCTGAGGTCCCCCTGCCTGATACCAGGGCAAGGGGTGTGGCCTAAGGTCCCCTGTCAAGCCCCAGGGAGGGTGTAGCCTTAGGTCCCTGCTGATTGCTCCTTAAGGTTCCTTATGGGAACTGGACTCAGCTGTGGGTGCAGCCATCTTTGCGATGGAGTGATGGTCAATTAGCATATTCCCTCTTTATTAGATAGGATCATAGTGAGATGTATATATCTCCCCCTTGCCATGCCCAGTAGAAGTATGCCTGAAAAATATTGCATGTAAACCTAAATTTATTTAAAACTACTTTGAAAACTAGCTCTTTACAGAAAGATTGACCACAGGGTTTATTTAATGCAATAAGTCCCCTCTTTATATATAAAAAAAAAAAAAGATTTATGTTAATTGATATCAGGTTGACTTAAAACAAGATGTAACTACATACAAGTCTGTATTTTGCCAAACCAATTATGATTTATGAAATAATTCCAACCACATTTTCATGAGACTTCTGTGCTCTCGATGCCAGAGAAACTTCCCCACTCCACAATGCCAGTTATTCATGCTTTCCCTTTACAAGACATATCCAGCCCACACCTCCTGACTCCCACCAGCCCTGCCACTCTAATCTTTTCCTATTCTAGACCCTATAAGGTTCCTAGGAACAGGAAGGTATCTTCTGTGTCTTTTTGTTATTATTAATCCCCAAGCGAGGATATTTTCCCCATTGATTCTTAGAGAGAGTGGAAGGGAGGGAGGAGGGGTTGAGAGATAAGAGACATGGATGGGTTGCCTCCTCTGCATGCCTCGACCTCAGGTTGGGATCGGGCCTGCAACTCAGGTACATGCCCTTGACAGGGAATCGAACCCGGATCCTTTGATCAGCGGGCCAAGGCTCTACCAACCGCTCTAACCATCGAGCAAACAAGCCAGGGCTTTCTTTTTCTTTGTTCAAGTCCTTTATAGCCCCTACCCACATGACCAGAAAAGCTCTAAGGGTACCAAGAATGGAAGGTAAATTTTACTGTTTTCTAAAATGTTAGCTCCCATTTACTAAGAACAATTACTAGGTGCCGATCTTCTAAGAGTCATTTTTATCCCCATTTTACAGATGAGAAAACAAGCACAAAGAATGCAACTTGCGGGGAGGATAGAGCTAATAAGAGGAAGAAACTAAGACTCCAAAGTAATACGAGGACAAACTTCTATAAAGTGGGGGGAGTCTGAACATTTTCTGGCTACAAACTTCAAGGTCCTAACCACTACAGCTTCCCCAGTCCACTTAGGATTTCAGGGGAGGCGGGGTCCTTCCTGGGGCCTCCAGGTGCAAATGGGAAGCTGTGGAGGAGTTTGGAGAAGGGAGTAGAGGAGGAGATGGAAAGGGAAAGGCTAGGGTGAGGGGTGGACGGGCCTCAAGAGAACCAGTCATACCTATCTGTATACAGTATGTACCAAGAGAATGACCAACAGCAGCTACGAAGGAAAAAAAAAAAAAAAAAAAAAAAAAAAAAATCAAGCCCAAGCCCCAAAACGCCATCCACTTTCTTGATGCTCAAACTCCACAAGTCCTAGTCCAACCCCTTTTTCTTACAGATGGGAAGACTGAGTCCCGCCCCCCAACCCCAGAGGCAGCCTCCTCTCGCCCTCCTTTCCAGCCCTCACGCCAGGGATTCCGAGTGTGCTCCTCCGCGTACCCCCACAGCTCGGCTGATGTTGTCCATCTTGCTGGCGACCTGTTGGAAGAGGGGGTAGCAGGTCTGGCAGAGGCGCACCGGCCGGGCGCCGCGCACCAGGCACCCGGTCAGCTCCGCGCTGCTGTTGGCAAAGTCCAGCAGCAGGTCCCGGCACTCGGGATCCAGGTCCGGCAGGTCCGGGGGCAGGGACTGTGGCCCCAGTCTTCCTCCCCGCAGCAGGGCCAGGGACAAGTCTTCCACGTCCAGCCACTGCTGCTCTGACAGCAGGTCGTCCAGGACCCTGCGGGGGCTGCCGTCCACGGCGAGCGTGCCCAGCGCCAGCCCCGGCCACAGCAGCGGCGCCAGCAGCAGCCCCGGCAGCAGCCACGAACTCCGCGGCGGAGGCGTCACGCCGGGATCCATCGCGGGGTTCCCACACCCCAGGGCGCTCGCCGCCGCAGACTCTCCTCTACTCCGAGCCGGCGCCGCCGACCGCCACTGCTTCCGGTTTCCCCGGGCGCAGGCCGCGAGTTGGGGTCACGAGGTGCGCGCGTCATAGCCCCGCCCCCGGCGCGCGGCGCCCCGCCCCATTGGCTGCCCGGAACCTCTCGCGGCCCGCAGGCCGGCGCGCGAGCTGCGCTGCGCACGCTCCGGAGGCCTCGCGCCCCCTGCAGGCGTCGCGCGGCTGACGGAGGGGTGTGCAAGGCCCGGAGCCGAACTCTGCCGCCCTGAGAAGGCGGGTTTCCACCGCTTTGAAAACAATTAAATCTCGGGGGGCGGCCTGGGGAAAGAAGGGTCGAGGCCCTGGATCGCCCACTGCATTGGGCGTTCCCTGCTCTCCAGAGCTCACACCGCAGAAAGATGGACGCGGGGGAATTACGAATTACCCTAAGGCCGCTGGCAGGTGCCTGTGCAGATTTGTTTACTTGGTGTTTCTTAACATGATCTTACCCGTCATGTTCGGAAAGAGTGAAAACGGCTGGTGAGTATTTTTGGTAGTGGAGCCTCGTGGCTTCCAAGCTTTAAAAACAAAAAACAACAACAACAAAACAAAAAACGCGGACCCGCCAGAGCCGCCACTGCCAACGAGGACATGTGCAAAGTAAGTCAGAGGTCCGTGGGGCCGGCCAGCCTGAGTCTGCTCACCTCCAAAGTCTATGCATCACAGAAGGACTCGCCTCACAAAACTCCATGAAGGCTAATGAGCTGGCACTCCACTCGGTTCCCGAGAGTCAACTAAATAGGTGGAGGAGCCAAAGACCCAACTTGAAGAAAGTGTCTCATATCTCCAGCATATATAAAAGTTGGTGTCGGGAACTGTACTCCCACACTGAACTCAAGATGCGAAGTTGGGTTCAGTGGGGTTTACACAGCTATGAATATCTCCAAAATGCACCGCCTGCATTTGTTCCAAGACTTGGTATTTCTGGTTTTGCTGGCATTGTTGGACTCCTTTTGGCTAGTTCAAAAACACAGATGCTGGTGTATCTGTCCACCTGCTTTCATGGAATTAGTTGCCTCTCTTTAATATCCATGACAAGCTATCATATTTGTCCAGGTCAGTGGGGGCAGGAACTTTGATCACATGGGGGCAGCCATATTGTGTATTAGAGTGATGGTCAATCTGCATATTACTCTTTTATTAGATAGGATAGAGGCCTGGTGCATTTCAGGTGATTCATGCCTAAGACTTGAAAGGTTTCATATAGCATGGCCTGAAAGTTGAGAATTGGCATTTTAAAATCCTATTCTACCCATCTTATTTTTAAAAAATACTATATTTTTATTGATTTCAAGAGGAAGGAAGAAGGAGAAAGAGTTAGAAACATCAATAATGAAAGAGAATCATTGATCGGCTGCCTCCTGCATGTCCCCTACTGAGGATCGAGCCTGCAATGCCAGCATGTGCCCTTGATCAGAATGAAACCTGGTACCCTTCAGTCCACAGGCTGACGCTCTGTCCACTGAGCCAAACTGGTTAGGGCATGAACTGCCTGAAATCCAGTTGGGAGCAAAGCCACTCCTCTTCCTATAGACATGTCAATAGGTCATGTCAGCAGCCTTGAACTCTCTCACCTGAAACTTGTCAGAGACAGGAGAAGGGCCAGGAATGTGCCCTAATGGTTGCTTGCATCTGGGAACTTGCATAGCCAGATTGGAGATTCGTGCAGAGGGTAGTGGCGCGTAGTATGAGATTTTAGCAGGAAGCCAAGAGACATTTAATAATGGCGGTGCATCAGGTGCTCCAGAATGGCCCCAGGAATGTTCTAGGGACAACATGCAACATTCAGAAGCAAGGGGCTCTTAGAAGCAAGGTGGCTGGAGTTCCCACAAAGAAATGCAAATTCTGACCGTTATTGGGATGCACTTATTACGACCTGTTTGAAAACATGTTTTTCTGGCCCATACTAATCTTTCTAAGTCATTTCTACATTGTAGCTCCCCCGTACTTCTCATTCAGATGATCCTTCTCTGCTTAGAAGAGCTAATATTGGCCCTAGTATGAATATACATTTCCACTCTACCCTCAACCCAGACATGATTCTGTGTCCCAGCTATGTATGAATTTTGGGAGGGGCTGATAGTTTCTATTCTAATATGAATAGCCTGCTGAGGCCTGCAAGACTCAGAGTCAGACCCCAATCTTATGAATACCCTTGTCACCTGAAGAGGGAGGTCATTTGGGGCATTGGTCATTTGAGTGAGGGATAAAGTTCAGATGTCTAACTAGAACGTGGGTCAGAATCTAAGGAGGGAGACTCAGCCTCTCTCTTTCAATTTAGATTCCTGGGGCTTTAAGCAGTATTAAGTGCATGCTTAGCTGATGGAGATGAAGGTCAAAATGGCATCCACAATGTGGAGAAAGAATAACTATGCAAAATATTTATCTATGGGGTTCTCTGACTAATGGTATTCTTGCCCAAACAATAAAAAAATAAAAATAAAACCTGAATTTATTAAAATCATTAGATCTTTTAGACTTCAGGAAGTACTGCAAGAGAAAGAAAAACAATTTAAATCTCTGCTTCATTGACACATGAAATCTTTGCTGAATGATACCATGAGGAAACAAGCAGGCATGTTCAGAATGTGAAATATTCCTCAGGGGAAAAAAAATGATCTGATTTCTGAAAAAAAGTCAATGTCATGTGACATTAGCGTAGAGACTATAGCAAATAAACATTTCTGAAGACTTAAAAGGTATAACAGCAACATTCAAAAATATTTTTAAAAATTTTAAGAGCTATACAACCAAATATAAGTGTACCTTGTTTTGGATCCTGATTTGAACAAACCAATTGCAAAAATAAATGTTTCTTAGACAATTAGGGAAACTTTAAAATCATACTATATGATATTAAAGAATATTATTTTTCATTAGATGTGATATTGCCATGTGACTATGAAATGTCATTTTGTTCTATGTATAATGAAGTATTTAGGGGTGAAATGATATGTAATATTTGGGATAAACTTTAAAAAATCCATAGCCAAACCAAGAAGATAGGAGCCAAGAAAGCAAAACGTGGTACTTATTGGAGTTGGGTGATGGGTGCATCAGAGATTATTACTCTACTTTTGTGTATGGTGGAAATTTTTCACACAAAAAAAACTATTTTAAAAGTATGATATGATATATAATGTGACATATAATTCAGGTTTAATATTTTTCACTAAATATCAATTGGTATTCATTTTTTTTTCTTTTTATCTAGATACACTGTAAGCAGATTTTCAATTTTTCACTAAAGGAATTATGGAATTTAAAAAAAAAAAAAAAGCAGTTCAAATACAAAGTTCTTCCTCAAACACCCTGAGCATGTCCAAGAAGCTTCTTCTAAGGAACAAGCTCATGTCTACAGAACACAAAGCAAGGCAAAATCATGCAATCACCTGGTGACAGAGAGTGGGGTACACAATTCAGATATTTCCATCTTTAAGAGTACATTCTGACCTGAATTGTGCAGTTTGGCTGCCTTGAATCTTCAAGTGCTTTAATAGTTACATATTCCTCTCTGCCTTATACTGTTTAGACTCAGTGTGAATTGGAAAAAGTAAATCATTTTTTAAATTGGCCAGTGGTTACAGTATGAGGATGAGCTGAGTGTGTCGTGATGCTCTGCTAAACAGGAGAGAGTGAAGAGATGCAGCTGCTGAGAGTTCATGAAAGCTTTAAAGACGACATGGAGTGGTCTGAGGAAAGGGCCCTGTGCCAACTGGGGTCACCACAGCCCTGCCTCAAGGGTGGACACAGGAATTAGGATTCATTTGCCAGAGCTCCCTTTATTGACTTCATCCCTCATCTCATGCCTAGGTCACCTTTTAGGTCAGAGGTCAAGGCTCTACTGGAGCTGATGATGGCTCTACCAGGAGGCAAAGTGGAGAAACTCCAAAAGGGGCATATACTGTCACTGACACAACTCTGTGGGCATAAGACATAACACTGTCTACTCTCACCGGAACATGGACTCACCTCTTAATAATATTTACTGCAGCCCGTATCTTGGATAAATATGAGCTATAACTACTTCACTAATTTTTTTTTTAACTTCATTGATTTTTATTGAGAGAAGCTATTTGTCCTCTATCGAGGACACCAATCTGATCCTCCTGACCTGCTTCACTCAAAACAGTTTTCAGAACTCCAGTGCTCTCTGAGTGTCTGCCCACCCTTCCTCTTTCTCTCCCCGTCTTTGACACTTGCATTGGAGAGCCACAGCACAGCATATGGGTTTTCTTTCTTACCATACACTCAAACACTACCTCCTGTAACAGCAATAATTGTTCTTAGTTGCCAAGGAGTGGCAATACCAGATTCATACCAGGTTCCAGAAAGACCAGCCCAGAATTACCCTGCTCACAGTCCTGGCTTGTATGCCCAAACTCTGAATCTCAGAGATAGTCAACAATTCAACAAATATTTCCTGAGAACTGACACTAGGCAGAGTTCTGGATAAATGGATAATGAGGGAGGGGTGGGCTTCTGGGAAAAGAAAATGCTCCTGGTGTGTCATAGGCACAGGAGAAATGGGTGTGTAAATAAACCCCTGTATAATATCAGGACACATAGAAGAATATGAAGATAAGGTAGGAAGATGAGGAGGGAGCAACAAGGAAGCAAATCTTGATAGTGGGTTAAAAAAAAAATAAAGCTTTAAAAAGAGCTGAAGCACATAAATGCCACCCTTTGCTCTCCCTTGATTAAACTGAAGTGCTCACTCTGGGTAAACAGTGGCTTGCTCATCAATGAGATCTTTATCTTTGATGTCACCTTTTCTTTCTTCTTTTATTTTTAACTGTTTGGCCCTGGACACCAGTAGAAGCTTTAGTAAAGTGGTTCTCTCATCACTGATTTCCTCTAGTGCCTGAGATACTGCTTAGACACACAAACTCATGCCCCAGATGGTCCCCATTAAAATTTAACAATTAGATAACAGCCCTAGCTGGTTTGGTTCAGTAGATAGAGCGGCAGCCTGCAGACTGAAGGGTTCCAGGTTTGATTCAGGTCAAGGGCACATACCTGGGTTGTGGGCTTAATCCCAGGGGGCAGGGGAGATTTCCTGGAGGCAGCCAATCAATGCTTCTCTTTCATCATTGATGTTACTATCTCTTTCTCCCTCTCGCCCTTCCTCTCTGAAATCAATACAAATATATTTTTAAAAAAAACAATCCTATATAATAAAAAGTTAATATGCAAATGGTCATCATGCCCTCATGGGTGGGGCCGGGGACCTGAGGCTATGCCAGGGAACCTGAACTCCCTCCCCTTGCCCCCCCCACCTGGAGGGACTTGATGGGGGACCTGAGGCTGTCCTGCCCCCTGCCCTGCAGGGCTTAATGGGAGTGGGGCCGGCTGGGTTTGGGTCTTGCTGAATTTTGAGGCGTGGGTGGGCAGGAACTTGACTCTGAGTCCTGTAGCGTGCTCCAAACTCTGACAGGAGGTAGATTTTCATATTTTATTAATTTTTCTTTTATCTCTGACACTTCTATTATAGAGAAAGGGCAAATAGCAATATTAAAATATTTCCTCTAATTCCCTTTTAATGTGCACGAATTTTGTGCACTGGGCCACTAGTTAAACAATAGAGAGGAATGAGGCTTGCATTCTCAGCCTATGTTTTCCCTTGAAAGGTTGGATTTTTGCCTTACCATCATCTAGCTAAGACTGAGAGGTCAGGATGGTGGGAGGCAGAAGTTTGTTTAGAGAAAAGCGGAGTTTTCTGGAATCTGGATGTTTTCTGGGTCAGGCAGCCAGTGTCTAGCAGAAGCCCCCAGCTGCCCTCTGCAATCATAGAACTTCCAGACCTTCCCTGGGTAGAAAGAAAAGAAATCAGATGGCCCCACCTGACCTTTGATACTGGCCAGGCCACACACAGTTGATAGATACTTGGTCCCAGCGCCCCCAAAAATAAGCTCATTCTGTCCAGCTTTGTCCACCTGAGTTCCACCTGCTGCTACGTAATCACCTGTTTTCTGCCGCTTTTAATTTTCCTTTCCATTATTTATCCATTTCCGCACTCTCTGTCTTCCTTCTGCCATCCTTCTCTGTACAGAAGTTTGGGCCTGCGGCTCCCCCAAACCTTCCTCATCTTCTTAAATTTACATTTTCTTCCACCAGGGGTCGGCTTTGTTTCTTTTTTTCAGAGGCGGATGCAGATAGGCACAGAGCAAGAGATCTTAGTCCAGACACAGCCTGTTTTGGGATTGTGGTGAGGCCACAGGCCAGATGCGCCCCGGTGGAAGTTACAGGAGTGAAGCAGGAGCTCGCCAAGGGCGAGCCCTCTCCACCCCCCCTCTCCCTTCCCCCCCCCCCCCCACACACACAAAAAAACACACAAAACTGTCCGTTCCTCGCCCCGTTTGAGGCATTTGAGTTGGATCAAGTTTACGGGTTGGGGATACCATCAAGTGCTGGGGGATGGGTGCAGTCAGGACCCGAGACTGCAATGCAAATACCTGGGCGGTGCGTCAGGCCGCCACGTTGGTGGATCTGGATCCTGCCAGAAAAAAAGGGCCTCGGGTCGCCGCCCATTTCCCTTTGGGCCTGGGGAGTGGAGAGACTGAGCTCCGAGAGCGCCCCAGCCCGGGAGGCGGGTGGGGTGGAGGGTGCTGGGGCTGAACGCCTGGACCCTGACAAGCTCCGCCAGACCTTCGAGGCCTCCCAGCCCGCTGGGTGGTAGAAAGCCCAATTCTCTTAAAACCCGGAATGATTCATTCATCTCCAAAGAACCGTTTTCTTCTTGTTTTTCCTCCTGTTTTTTCCTTCCCATGTGTATCCCTTTGGCTGTAAACCAACAGAGGCGCCCAAACATTGCGCGTCAAGTTGAATTGAAAGCGTGTGGCTTACCGAGACTGGTTTGGCTCAATGGATAGAGCGTCGGCTTGGGGACTGAGGGACCCAGGTTCGATTCCGGTCAAGGTCATGTACCTTGGCTGCGGGCATATCCCCGGTAGGGGGTGTGCAAGAGGCAGCTGATCGATGACTCTAGCTCTCTATCTCTCTCCCTTCCTCTCTGTACAAAATCAATAAAATATACTTTAAAAAAATAATTGTGCGCTCCCGGCTCTCCTCCTCCCTCAAATTGTGTTTCAAAACAACACGGTGACTCTGGGACAAGACTTTCCTATTTCACCCGCACCACAATGGAGACGCGATGAAAGCGGCTGCGAGATGTTTGGCTGTGTCAGATCCAGTCCCAAACGGGCTGGTTTGGGCCAGCAGTGAGGCCCCGCTTTGTGTTATGTTCACGGAGAAGATATTAATTAAAAGAAATACATGATTAAAAAGTAATGAGTTGAATAAAAATTATCGCAGCTCATTTTCTGATTATGTTAATTGTTAAAAACCCTTCAATCACGTCGTTGCAGTCAATGGGCTTTAATGTGAAATTAGTGGGCTCTTGATAACTTACAGTCCAGAATAATCCTGGCGGTTTAGTCATCATTCCTAATAACAAGGATGCTGCTAAGAACAGAAATTTTACATGATTTGGATACATTCAGCCCTTCCCCCCAAGTGTCATTTAAAAAAAAAAAAAAAAAAAAAAGGCTTAGCCTGCCCGCAGTTTCCAACTTCTCCTTCCCCGGATCCACCGCGGCCTGGGCGAACCCAAGTTTGTATTCGTGCCCCTTTCGCTCCCCGCGAGCTGCCTCCCGCGGAGACCTCCTCCCGTTGCGGGTTTCTGGGCGCGGTGCGCCCTGGAGAGACTGGGCGCGCAACCGACTCCCCCTCCCCACCCGCCCTTGAGGGCCCGAAGCGCGGCCGGGAGCCCAGGGCCGCCAGGGAGGGACGGGGCGTGCAGAATTCGCAGTTACAGGAGCTGGAGGGGCTGCGCGCCGCGCCCAAGGCGCAAGGCTTCTGGGCAGCTGGGGGCCGCCCGCCCGCGGGTTTGCTGAGCCGGGAGGGCCGAGCTGCGGCGACAGTGTGTGCGCGCCGACCGCAGGTGCGTTTTCGGAGCTTTGGAAGCCGCTGTCCAAAGAGCCTGGGCTGGTGCAGAGTAGGCTCCCCATAGGTGGCACTGGCTCTAACGAAAATAGCAAATCAGTGCTTGATTATGATGGATGACGACGGCCAGGGTCCCCAGAAAACGCCCACACTGCCCGCGGCCGAACTCCGAGCCAAGACTGGGGATAGGGGAGTGTTAAGCTGGTCCAGGGCGGGGAGAGAGATTTCTCTCACACCATGAACACTTCCCTCTGAAGGAGCCAAGGAAAGAAGAGCTCTGCTCCCTCTGTTTGGGCTTTTTGGGAAGCAGACGGTGCTTAGCAGACTGAGCTTGTGAGGGAGGTGCGGACCCGTAGAGTCCTGCGTCCTGGACCTTGGACGGGTGTAGGAGGTGGGTCGCCCGAGGCGGGTGGGACAGGGTGCCGGACATCTAAAAACCAAAAACTTATTATTCGAGGTGCTTTGACGTCTTGGCCAATCATCACCCAACACCCAGCGAGAGCTGAAGGTATCACCTGCAGACTGGAAGGGAATCAGTCCCCATTTTTCTCCCTACACAACCAAGTGGAGGAAATCGCATTTCCGGCGTTCAAACTGTCTGAAATTACACATATACACACACATACAAATGTCTACAGATAGTGATATGCAAACGTCTGTGAGCTGGGGGCAGGGTCAGTGAGGTAGGTGGAGCGTGCATTTGTGTCTTAAGGATTTGATTCATTTCCAGGTCTAGAGGCTTTGTGTCTCAAAGTGCTTTTTCAAAGCTTCTACCTGGAAAGCAACCTGGATGGGATGAGAAAGCTGGTGTTTCTGTGTGTGTGTGTGTGTGTGTGTGTGTGTGTGTGTTTCTTTTGTGCCTCAAAAAGAGCAATTTTCTTTTAAAAAGGTGTATGCTTTCACCTTCTCAAGCCAAAACACCCAGGCTCTTCCCTGGGGAGTGGGGGCCAAAGATGCCAGGGACTGCCTGGGACGAATCCCAAGGCTAGTTAGTTCCTGTCCACCTCCTCTGTGCATCTGCTGTCAGGCTGAGGATCATTCCAATAAATAACAATGAACCGGGATGGCATCTAGAGAGGGCTTGTCAGCAACATTTAAAAACCAATAGAGTTTATACTTCTGCGCTATCACTTCTTATTGATTAGAGTAATCAAGATAAAAAGCTAGCCGGGCTCGGAGAACTTCAGCGGCATATCATTAAAGATAAGAGTCAGTTAATTCTGGAGCTGGGGTAATGTGGCTGAAATGAAGGGTTCATTTGCATGAGATGCTGAGCAGTAACAAGGGGACAAAAATCACTAATTAGGATTGCAGAATGCCTCGGTCTCTGCAAGCACCCTTCCCAGTGCTCAGAGGAAGAGGGGACCGGCGTTTATGTAAATCTGGGCAGCCTCTCTTTGAAGGTGAGAATCTCCCAGCTCTCTGAGCCATCCTTCCAGGTTCCACCGGCCGACCTGGGTGGGAAACGGGTCAGTAAGGTCGAATCCACTCCTTCCCTGACCAGTCCAATCCCAACCCCATGGCCACAGGGAAGCTCCCCCACACCTTAAGTACAATCTTGCGGGAGGCAGTGAGTTCCTCTGGCCAGTCTCAGCCGCCAATGGCTCTGGCCTGATCGAGTCACCGCCTGGGGAGTGGGGGTTCAGAAGTGTGAGCACAGTAGGGCTCAACACACTGGCCCCTCAGGGGAACTCGGGGATCCCCAACTGAGGTCCAGGTCTCAGGGCCAAAGTCCCTGACTCCCATCCTGCTGACTGCCCCCTCTTCATTCCGCACAGACAGTGCCCATGCGGTGTGCCTGGGTGTGCAGGAATGTGCGCCCCGGATGGCCATGTGCACGCGTTGAGCCCGGGCTTGTGTGAATGTGAATGTGTTTGGTAAGCTTGCTACTGCGGGGCCGTTTTTCTGCATGCGTGTTCACAGTGTGAGGACCTTCGTGTGGGTGGCATGCAGTGTGTGCCCTGCGCACACTTGTGATATCTATCGTCTGTAGAGTGGGTGCGTGTATGTGTCGTGAGGGGCGAGAAGCGGAGGGAGTCACAGCCTGGAGAGGGTCCCGGGAGGGAGAAGCGCTCCAGACTTAACGGGTTTGGGGGCCGAAGGGTGATGGCAGCAGTTGCAGTGCGAGGCCCAGGAAAGCGGGGGAGCTCAGGCTGAACCTCTGAGGCCTGGGGGAGGCGGAGGAAAAGCGGGGGGGGGGGGGGGGGGAGAGGGCGGGAGCCTTCTTGCCCAGCGTGGCCCCTACCCTCCGTCCCTCGAGCAAGCGAGCAAGCGAGTGAAACTGAAAGTATCCAAACGGCACCCACGACCTGCTTTGCGACTCAGTGAGACACCAGAACCAGAACGGCCACTGGACCAGCCAAGACTGAGTGTCCCTGCCCCGGCCGGCTGGTCCTCTCTCTGCCCGAGGGAGTGTGGGGTCCAGGTCCCCCGCGGCCCTCCCAGGCCCAGTGCCGGGAGAAGCGCTGCCAGAGCAGCTGGAGGCCTCTGTCCCTCCCGGAGGGAGGGCGCGAGGGGCGCGGCTGCCGGGCAATCCCTCCCGGGACGCTCCCCACTTCCCTCGGCTTCTTTGGAACTAACGTGGCCTCTCCCTTGGCTGCGGCATAACGGGATCCAGACCCGTGTGCGGCCAGTGGAGGTGTCAGCAGTGTTCACAGGTGTCCCTGCGTCCGCACCGAGGCCCCGCGACCCTCTCACTCCCCACCCGCAGCCCCCAGCGTGGGGCCGGGCCTGCCTGCGGGGCTCCGGGACTTGGCGCAGCCTGCGGCCCGCTGGCCGTATGGGAGCCGCGCACCCGGCCCATGGGCAGGCCTAGTCGCCCAGGCCCAGCGCCCAGCAGGGTAGCGAGGGCAGAGGGCACAGGGGCCGCCCCGTGCTCCCGCTGGACCTAGGTGGGTTCCAGACCGGGAGGCGCCCGGCCGGGAGGGACATGTTTTTTTGGTCTGGATACCCCGCCCCCATTCCTCTCTCCCCGGGGATTATTTTTGTGTCCAGGCCCAGCTAGGCCTCCCTCCCTACCCAGGCCCGGGCCTCTCCCCCACCCCCCAGGCCCCTGGCCTCCCTCCCCATCCAGCCCCAGGCCTCCCGGTACAGAATAAAGTCAGTCTGTATTTAATGGTCCTGGCGGATGTGAGGGGATTTGGCAGAGGTGGGAGCGAGGCCCCCCGGCTCTCAGAGGGCTCTCCTGACGTCGTGCGAGCCTACCCACCCGCCACGACCCCATATTCTTGTGCGGGTGTCTGACTCGCATGACAAGCGGGCCGATTTTCTCAGTACATCGCTGGGAAATGTAGTGAGTGATAATAGAGATTTCTCTTTCATTTTTTACGCTTGACTTGGTTATTGTTGCCTTTCTTTTCCCGTGATTCCTTCTGAGGATTAGCTCTGACTTCCCCGCTATTGGCGGTCAAAGTGGCCCCGACTCGGGATGACAATTGACGGGGATCAAGGGACTGCCCATTCTGCGCCTGTAAGGACGGATTCGCGCCAGAGAAACTCATCAAGTGGAGGCGGGGAAGAAAGGCCGTTCGGGGCCCATGTATTCATGGAGAAGGGTTCTCCCAAATTGCTTCTAAGTTTTCTTAATGGAAAGTAACGATCGCGGCCATCAGCGGCTTTTTGGCGGATTACAAACCTGGGGGGAGCTGCGGCGCGGCATTGAGAGGCGCCCCGCCTTCGCGCGGGGCAGCCGGTTCACAGGAGCTGGGGGCTGGGGGTGGGTGCTGGGGGGGGGGGAGGGCGGCGGGGATGGGGGTCCCGTCGCCAGACAAAGGCGGGAGGGGGAGAGCCCAAGAGGCGCCTCCTAGCGCAGGGCGAGCCCCGGGAACTGGAGAGGTGTTACCCACCCAGGAGCTCCCCACGGAGGACGGCGAGGGCTGGGGGCAGGGAAGGGTGCTCAGAGAGATCAACCCCACCTCTGTCACCGAGTAAATTCCCAGCAGCTGGATGGGGCGGGGAAGTTGCGAGAGAGGGCCAGAGCAGCTGCAGCTGACTGCGGAGGAACGGAAGGTGCGACCCAGGCCCACTTCCACCCAGGACCTGCGCTGGTTAGCTTCTAGTTTTAGGAAAGTCTTATTGTGCAAACTGGAACCAAAGTATAGATACACACACGCACACACACACACACACACACACACACACTCCCGGGAAGCATCTCCAGGTGTTACTGGCTGGAGGAGGAGGGAAACCTGGGTCCATGGACTTCGGCCCAGCGCGCACTGTCCCCTCTGTCACCCTGAAACCCAGCGCGCGCCTTCTGGAATCCAGGTCCACCGTGTCCAGGCGCCGCGCCCCCAGCCCCAGGAGTGGGGGGGTCGCCTTAGGAAATGCGCCCAGGGGGACCCGAGGGCAGAGATGCAGCGATATTCCCACAGAGGCTGAGCTCAGAGGCGGCGGAGGCCTAAGGCAGCCGCATTCAGCCTGACTTTTTTTTTAATACTTTTTTTTTAAATAGTGGATCTTAGCAGGGGGGTGGGAGGTATGTTTCTTCACGCCGACTTCTTGAAAGCTCTCTGAAGTAAATAAGGGGGAGCAGAGAGACAAGGGTGGAGATGAGGAGAAGAAAAAGAAAGACTCTCCCCTCTCCTCCCGCCACCCCCGCCTCAAGTTTAAAAAGAATAAATCCAGCAGGCAAGTCTGCAGCCCGGGAGGTTTAACTTTTTTTCTTTGCAGCTTGTCAATGCGACCATTGCTTTGATGGGAGGCTCCTCAAGGTGACACATTTCTGAACTTCACCCCTTTTCAAGCTAACTCCCTACCTCCTTGTTAGTGGCCAGCTCTGAACTTCGGCAGCGTGTTTTTGTGTGAGTCAAGGCTCATTCACAGGCGCCTTTGTGGGCCTCTCCTCCTTTCAGGCCTCAGCGTGTTACACCAATTAAAGGGCGACGTGCTGTAAATGTAATGGGCCGGGCGGCGATTGTTTCTGACAAGCAACAAAACACATAGATCCACCCCTTAGATTAGGCCGTTGAAGGGGAGGTTGAGGCCGGTCAGTGTACTGAATAGTCTGTGAACTGTAATTCTGAGGACTCATGTGAAAAAAAAAAGTCTCTTCCCACCTCCCTCGCCTTGCTCCCCCTCTCCATGAGCTAAAGAAAAAGAGAAAGAAAGAAAGAAAGAAAGAGAGAGAGAGAGAGAGAGAGAGAGAGAGAGAGAAGAAAGAAAGAAAGAAAGAAAGAAAGAAAGAAAGAAAGAAAGAAAGAAAGAAAGAAAGAAAGAAAAGAGAAGAAAAGAGAAGAAAAGAGAAGAAAAGAGAAGAGAGGGGGGAAAAAGTGACATCCACGGGGCAGAATAGGGTCAGTAGAGATAAAACCTGGGTTAGGGACTTGTCCAGTCATTTGCACGGTCCGAAAAGCCCCTCAGTTCTTTCTCCGCCTCCCTTACTCTTTGAAGTTGGCCCTCAGTTTTACTGGCCACCATGGCCTTCTCCTCCGATGGTGGGCCTGGTTCCCCCCACATTAGACTTGAGATCAGGGGAGAAGTGAGGAAAAGTCAGGTTGTCTTACAAAATTCCTTTGGAGTCTGATCTGTCCCCCTGGGGCACAGATGAGTCCCGGATGGCAGCTCCCCCCCTTCCCTCAGGCCTCTGATGCCAGCACTCTGTCTGGGCTCTCTCTATGCTTCTGGGATTTCCTCTTCTTTTCCAGGGTCTTACATCCATCCTGGCTTCTGCAACTCTCTGTCATTACCTGAACTTTAAAGAGCTCATGTCAGCTGGAAAGGAGAGGTTTCTAGGTTTAGAGGCTCCATCTTCCTCACAAGTTCTGAAGCCCAGACAAGAGAAATGATTTGTCCAATGTCACAAACACCCACCCTCCCACAAATCACTGCTTCATCTCCCCAAACTGCCTCCTAAATGGCTTCTCTGATACCATCCCTCCCCTCCTCCGCCCACCACTCCATGCTCAGCTGAAGCTTTGCTTCTGTGGTCCTGCCCTCGCCCTCCTGCTCTCCCATTCTGCACTGTGCATCCCCAGCCTGGCTCCATTCAACAGATAGTTATTGAACACCAGGTACATACAAAGAATGAATGTTTTGCCTTTTCTGGGAAACTTTCCAGCCACTCTTTATTTATTTTCTTTTTGAGGTTTTTTTCCTCCCAGTCACTCTTATTCACTTAGTCCCCTCCCCACTCAAACTCTTCTACCTGGAATTCCACGTTCTCCACCATCACTTTCTCCTGAGAAATCTCCTATGCACACTTCAAGACCCTGCTCAAATGACCCTTCTGTGAAGATATCCCAGGGTGTAAAGACCTTAGGGAAGGAAGGAGGTTCAGCCTTATTGAGGGCTTCAGCAAAGCCCAGTGTGGGGGAGCAGAGGAAGGTGGGAGAGAGGTCTGATCTCCTACAGCCTTGTGAGTCACGTCAAGAATTTTGGATTTCACCCCAGAAGCAATAGGAAGCCCCTGAACAGCTTTAAGCAGTGAAAGTTTCTTGCCTTGAGAATAGAACGTGTGTCCTTGTCATCTTTGTGTCTATGACTCCTAGCCCAGTGTCTGGCACATAATGCTCAAGAACCAATTGCTGAGTGCATACCCCAAAATTCATGAAATGCACACCATCCAAGCCTTCCTCGCCTGATAATCTGGCTAACCAGGTTATAAGTGCCAGGAAGTCAGGAATGGATGTTAGGGTGTTTTCTCAAAATGCTAGGAATATAGTACACACTTGTCCATTGACGAAAGGTATGCAAGAAAGAGAACTGCAGGAACCCCAAGACTTCATGTCTTTGCAAGTACTAATAGGCTTACCTTAGGAAACAATTTGTAAACCACTCTGAATCCATGGTTTGTTCATCAATAAAATGGAGGTAATGCCACTTAATACCTGGGTTATAGGGACTAAGCAACACCATTTGTATGAGAATGACTTGATTGCCAAGGAATAATGTTTGTGCATGCCCTGGAGCCTCAGCAATGGTGAGGGGTCACTTTAAGCAAACAGGATCCTGGGAGATCTCCTCAGACTCCCAGCAGCCTTCCCCTCTCCTGCTGTTGGCTCTGAGCCCAGCTAGTCCCACATCTTCCCCCAGGGCGTGTCACCGCTGCTGACACCCTTCACACTTGGCTCCCTGTGCTCATGCTCTAAGAAGCCTGTTTCAAAGAAGCCCGCATTCTCTTGTTACACGTTAGAAGACTGCACTTGGAGCCGGGACAACTAGATTCTGGGTCGCCATGGCAGAAATTATACCGACTCTGATTCCTACTAAACCAGGCTAAAGAAGCCCTCATGGCAAGAGCAGCTGGGGCCCACCAGCCCCCTGGCTGCTCACCAAACTCTACTTCCCAGTGACTGGGGGTCTTGTCCTGGAGGCCCATACTTCCTTGGGGATAAAACGTGAGTACTAGAGCAGGGACTGCTGACTTTTGGGGGATGCTCATGCTTGTATGTGTGTGTGAATGTGTGTGTTTTCCAAACCACCTTAGCTAACCACTGGCAAACAGTGGGGAAAGAATCCCCCCAGAGGAGAGGGGAGATGCTTTTATTTAAGTTTCTGCATCCATCCATTTTGTTTGTTTGTTAATCCTCACCCAAGTATATTTTCCCATTGGTTTTTAGAAAGAGTGGAAGGGAAGATGAGAGACACAGAAAAAGACACAAAGATGTGGGCCAGGGATCAAGCCTGCAACCAAGATATAGGCCCTTGACCTGCATCAAATCCTTGATTCTTCAGTCCGCTGGCTGAGGTTCTATCCACTGAGCCAAACCAGTCAGGGCCAAACTCCTTTTTAAAAAACATTCAAGAACAGAGAGGAGAGAGACATGGGCTTCTGATGTTTCCCTCCCCTGCCTTCATCTGAACAGTGTTTATCCTCAAGGAGCAGGCATGGAAGCTAATGTTTGTCAAACTCTGAAGCCAAGTCAGCCAGCCAACCTGCCAGGGAGAACTCCAGAAGCAGGAGGGGGCCTTCAGGTCTTCCCTGTGGCAATGGCTTTCGTGTGTGGGCCAAGTGGATGGCGAGCCAGAGGCCTGCCCTGTGGAGGCTAACATGGGAGCGAATGCTTCCTTAGGGACCTTCCCTCCACCCTGGTGTATGTGCTGCTAAACCCTCACCGGGCGCTGACACAGCAAGAGTTACCTCTCCAGGTTCTTATGCCTCAAGGTTCCTTTAGCCACAGGAACCTAAGTTGCTTCAGCTCAGTGACGTTTTAAGTGACTACACCCTTCTTCATATTTTCTTGCACCAGATTCCTTCCAGATAATGTTTTTTAGATGATCACCTCCCCAGCTGAGGGAGTGGAGAGCCACTGTGTGGGCTGGGAGTGCAGAGCATGGTGAGTGGCCTTGAGGAGCAGTACCAGCAGGAACAAAGGTCGGGGGAAACTTCCCTGATACGAAGCAGCTGAGGATGGACCGAGCCTCCTCTCCCTGGAGGAGAGACTAGCAAACAGGGTGCACAGTGCCACTGGAGGGAAGGTGGGGGAGGCAGGAACCTAAGCAAGTGAATTCAATCACGTCTGAGAAAGAATAGGCTAAATTAGGATTCCAACCTTGGGCCTGTTCCAGGAAATATTTGTGAAATCTTGGTTGAAAGAATGCCACCATCCAAACCCTGATTTTGCTATTCTAGAAAAGCCCTGTGTTCTTTGCGGTTTCTGATTAGAAAATGCTTTCCTGATTTTGTTTTTGCTATTGGTGTGTGACCTCTTAATTTAATTTCGTGTAATTTTTGTTTGTTTGTTGTTGTTTTTTGCTTATACAAATCGATTGCCCTGGGAACTTTTTGCTGTCGTGGTTTCGCAAAGAAAGGAGAAATGTAGAGCATTAGTAATTAGATATTGTGCACCTAATTCATTTAATTAGTAGTTATCGAGCATCCTTAATGGTTCATGGTCACAAACTAGGTTTACGTCTGAGGACATCAGCCTGCTTCAGGGATCACTCATGTGTGTCGCAGTGATGCAGGAAGATGGAGCATGTTCTTAGAGGTCGAAGGTTAAAATCCACCAGCAAACTTCCCTGCTGCCTCCTGCCTCTGCCTTGCCCCAGCGGAGCCACTGAGGTTGGTGCCTAGTCAGTGATGCACTGTCCAATTTATCCACGTAGCCAGCTGATGGGAGTGAAAATTGAAAATTTAATGTTTCAAACAATTAATGTTTGGCTTTTCAGTCCCTTGCCTTAGCTGGTACAGAAAATGCTCCTAGGTTTCTTCAGTGTCTCCTTTCAAGGCATGCAGTTAACTCTCTGAGAGAACTCGCAGAGTTTGGAAAATGTTATACATGTGGGAACAGAAACTAAATTTGGTGCACTTTTTGGCCATAGGCCATTTTATGGTGGATGGAATTCAGTGCTGTTGTGTACCGTTGCACAGGTCGAACTCTGCGCAATGAGAGAGGGATGCATTCAGTCAGACTGGATGGAATCAGGTCTCAAGCTTATCGCGGTCGGGGTGAGGACAGAGGGGCCCTGCCCATGCTAGTGATCTTTATTTCACCAACTCAAAACTGCCATAGATGTTTTAAATAATGTATTTCTTTTGGATGACCTGACAAAATTTTAAGCTCTGGACCCAGACACCTTGGGTCTAAACTCTGTCTCTGTCAATTACCAGCTGAGTCACCTTGAGTAAATTGCTTAACCTCTGTGTCTCAACTTCTCATCTATGAAATAATAGAGGAATAATATTAAATAATTAGAAGCCACTTCCTAGGTTTGTGAGGATTAAAAGAATACATTTAAAGATCTTAAAATTGTGTCTGGTACATAGTAATCGCAATTAGCTATTGTTATCATTATTTTTCTATATATTGAAAAATATGTGCACTTCTCTCTCTCATTGTGAAAAGGAATAGAAATTCAAGGTTTCCACTGTTCTGTTTAGAAAAGAGTAAAGGGCCTGCATGGGTTGGCAGAGCGTAGGCACTCAAGTAGGATAAAACAGGTTTGGTTCTCTTGCAACCACTTATTGTAACCTTGACTATGTCGCAGTGTTTCCCAAACTTTTGACATATGTGTACCCCTTCTATAATTTTCTATAACGCTAAGTACTCCTCATACTCATGAGAACATAGAATTAGGCGCAGCTAAGCACGGTGCAGTGCATATCCCCACCAAACTCCAGTGCAACGGGTACCCCCACCAAACTCTTCCCGTACCCCTGGGAAACACTGCTCTACAGCTACAGTCCCCTCATAAGCAAACTGAGGATGGGATTAAACACAAAACATGGAAAGTGTCCAGCACAGTGCCTGACCTTTAATAAGCTCTCCAAAAGTATTGGCTATTGTCAGATTTAAGTTAAGGCAAGACATGGCATTTGAAACCATAATACTCAAAGTCACTGACGGTGTCTCACCATTGGTGGAAAAAACTCTCCCCTACCGCCAGCCAACACAGTGATCTAAAAACCTCTATGTGTGTGTGTGGGGACACACACACACACACACACACACACACACACACACACACTTTCATGTGGGGTTATGTTCAGGCCCCAGCCCTCTTCTGGATACTAGATACTAGATCTTGGTGTTTATCTTGCTTGTCCCACCTCCTCCGAGGCGCTGGTGAGAGAGACACTTGCAGAGACTAAGGAAACCGGTCAAGGAAGATGAAGCTTCTCCCCACGCCTTTTGGATGTGTGAGAGAGTTTGAGTACCAGCTCCTTGTCAGCTCCCTAAGGGCAAAGATCGTGTCTGCTTCTGTTCAATCATACTGTATATCCCCAGTGTCCTCGGTAAAAATTTGTTGAGTAAGTTTAAAAAATGAATGCATTACTAATGCCTTTCTTTTATGATAGCAGCTCAGATAAACCTGAACTCAATGAATGAAACCCTCAATTTACCTGATTCTTCCCCTATATCACACTTTGTGAAAGTAGCTAACAGAACTAGCTCTTATGAGGAATTTAGTATCAAAAAAACTAACCTTGATATAATAGTTAATGAGATTAGGATTTGCACAGATTCAGCCCAATTTCCTATAATATATCTTATGCATGGAGATCCTTAGCACCATAGAAGTCATTCGACATTTATGGAGCAAGTCCTATATGCCAAAGACTAAAATAACTTACGCTTTAAATTTACTAATTAATTTCACACATAAATTTAAAGTAATTATATATATAGATAGATAGATATAGATATATATAGGTTATATATCTATCTATATCTATCTATATCTATCTATATCTATCTCTATCTATATCTATCTATCTATCTATGATATATATATATATATATATATATATATATATATATATATATACCTAAGTGACCATTATGGCTGAATAACCAGAATGACCAGTCACCAGTCACTATGATGTGCACTGACCACCATGGGGAAGATGCTCAACACAGGGGCTACCCTCTAGCGGTCAGTGCACTCCCACAGCCAACTTCCTGTGGCCCCTCCCCATGGCCGGCCAGCCCCCATCAGTCCCTGGTGCTAACCGTTCATAGACATAGACAACCTGCTTCTGATTTGGGGTTTTGTACATAGCAGAGCAGCTCCCTCACTGCGATCTATTGAAAGGCAGTTCTTAACACAAGGGGTTGCCTCATTCCCATCCTCTCCCTTCCCCGGGGGGCCGCCCGCCTGCTGTGGTATTGAAGCAGCAGCAAGGGAAGGAGGGGGGGAGGCAGGAAATCTCAAGGTGGTGGGGCGCCAATATTGACATCGGTGTCTGTTCCTTCCGCACCTGGCCTGGAGACCGGTCACCTCCTCTCCTGACTCCGCTGGTGCCTTCAGGCCCTGGGCTGGGGTGGGGAACTGGGCATGGGTGGCAGTGGATGCGGCCCCTTTCCCAAGGTGACCAAGGGCCAGCTCCCTCCCCGGGGCCAGCAGCCAACCTCCCATGGTCTCTCCCCCCGGTTGGCAGGCCCCAATTGCTCAATCAGACCTGCCGGCCAACCTCCCATCGTCCCTCCCTCCTTCCACATGCACCAGGCTTCTAGTCTACTAGTATATATATACATATAAAAGCTTAATATGCTAATTGTCCTTCCAACCATTTGACTGTTCCACCAGTCACTATGACCACCAGTAGGTTAGCTTGTTTCTGGGGTTCAGCCCATTGGGACTGAGCAAGATGGGCAGGACTCACCCTGGAGCCCTCCTGTGGTCTCTCCCTGACCCTAATCATGCAGTGGTGGGGGCCCATGGCCTGGTATGCACCCTCTCGCAATCTGGGACCCCTCGGAAGATGTCAAAGTGCTGGTTTTGGCCCAATCCCCACAAACCAGGCCAAGGGACCCTAGTTTTGGGTGTTTTTTAATATATATTTTAAATTGATTTCAGAAAGGAAGGGAGAGATAGAAACATCAATGATGAGAGAGAATCATTGATCGGCTGCCTTCTGCATGCCCTCTCCTGAGGGTCAAGCCCACAACCAGAGCATGTGCCCTTGACAGGAATCAAACCTGGGACCCTTTAGTCCACAGGCCAATGCTCTATCAACTGAGCCAAACCAGCTAGGGTGGGACTTTATTTTTTAATAAAAGCATTTTCTGATTAACACAAAGATTTTATCAGAAAATGAGTCAATGTACTTCACTCCTCAGTATAATATATCCATTAATCTAAATTTAAATCTGGTTATGTAGGATTTAAAATAGAGAAGAAAAAAAAACAAGGTATTTTTGGATATTTCTATGGTTTGAATAGAAAATTTCAGGATTCCTTTTCTTAGTAGATGTTTGATAACATACCCCCCCTCTCAGGCCCATCCTACCAAAGAGAGATGGGCAGACCAGCCCAGCAAAACTAGCACAGGGCCTCAGAGAAAGAGGGGGTAGGGAATACCTGTAGTTTTCCAAGAAATCCAGCTGTATTTCCAGCCCTCCCCTAATATATAAGTTTGAATGGGTTTTTGTATCCTTACAATCAAATTTGCGTTGATTAGGACAATGATGACAAAGGTCACCCTCAAGATGAAGTGGATGAGAAACCGTGGAGAGTCTGAATGACCAGATGTCCTGGGGAAAACTGCAATGCCTGCTAAGTCTGTTTTGCATTCTTCAATCTCCCCACCTTCCCCATCTTCTTAACTGCTCCCCCTACACCCCCACTCCTGTCCTACACCCCCACTGATCTTTGCTCCTGAAAGGTCCTAACTGCTGCACTTGTCTTAGGCCTGTCCTTTTTGGTTTTTTGATGGCTGTCTTCTCTCTTTGTTCTCACACGAGGAACAGAGAGCTCATGTCTTTCCCTCTTCTTATAAAGGTACCAGCCCTATTAGATTAAAGCCTTACTCTTATGACTTCATTTAACCTATATCACCTCCTCATGGGCCCTGTCTCAGCATATAGTCACATAAGGGGTTAGGGCTTCAAAATATGAATTTGGGGTAGGGAGGACACACACATTCAGTCTACAACGCTCCCTGAAAATCCGTGTTCTTCTCACAGACAAATACTTGTACTCCATTTCAATAGTCCCAAAAGTCTTAACTAGTTGTTCCACCAAACTAGTATCTAAAATCTCATCTCAATATCATCTAAATCAGATAGGAGTGAGACTCTAGGGAAGGTGAAATTCCTCTCCTGCTGCAAACCTGTGAAAGCAGACAAGTTAGGTGGCTCCATACATTGTTATCATCACATCGCTCCTCCTGCATTTTACTGTAAGCAGTAAGAAAGACTAAAGGTTCCAGTCCAAATAAAGATTTTATTTTAAACTTTGATGACAAAGAGAGCTATGGCTATGTTTCATAATTTGTGTACTTTTAATTTTATGTACTTTTAATAATTTAGCTGATTTTTTAAAGTATAATTTTATTTATTTTTTTTACAGAGAGAAGGGATGGGGATAGAGAGTTAGAAACATTGATGAGAGAGAGACATCGATCAGCTGCCTCCTGCATATCCCCTACTGGGGATGTGCCCGCAACCAAGGTACATGCCCTTGACTGGAATCAAACCTGGGACCCTTGAGTCCACAGGCCGACACTCTAGCCACTGAGCCAAACTGGATAGGGCTGATTTTTTAGAAATATTTACCACCTTTTCTTCTGGGATATCAGGGGCACATCACTCTAATTTCCTCCGGTCTGTGGGCACACCCAGGAAAGGAGGAATGAGGACTCCACTGAAGGAGCTGCTGACAGAGCCTGTGTGGCAGCTGCTGTCCCAGAGCCCTGATCTGGACCTGGCATTTGGCCTGCTGTGGGGGGGGAGGGAGAGGAGGCTGGATGACAAGAGAAACTCCTCTCCACCCTGGCAGAGGAAGGAACCAGAGCCTGGGTGTGGTGGAGTCACCAGGTATGATTATATATTGAGAATAGTAGTTCTGGTCCTTCCATCAGTGATGTTAAGAGCTGAGCATGAGGCACAGCAACTCTTACCCACTCTGCCACGGGGTGAACAAGGCAAACCAAAATGGCAATGTCCTATCTGAGTGAGCTTTTGTACAGTGTGTCTGCTCAGTCCAGCGAGAGACAAAAGTACCTAGAAATGCCTTACATGGCAAAGGAGGGCTACATTATATTGGACCAGATTTTGCCATGAAGTTGTGCAAAAACTCCCAACTCCTTAAAAGATATTGATTGCTTAAAGAGCATTTACTGATAACTTGAAAAACCATGGAGCCAACCCTGAAATGTTTTATAAATAAGTCCCACAATGCAGAGTTTCAGTTTGGGAAGACGGATGGTGGTGATGGTTGTACAACATTGGGAATGTACTTAATGCCACTGTACATTTCAAAATGATTTTTTAAAAATTCCACATTAAAAAATAAGACATTTCATATTCAGAATGAATGCCTTCTTTAAACATATCATACCAAAATTAATAGCCCGAAGGCTTAAGTAACTGTCTAAATCAGAAATTCTAGGTTCAAATACAACCTCCCCAAATACCCAGACTTGCTATTAGCAGGGTTGTTCTCAAGATGGTAAAGAGCTAATCAGACAAATGTTCCCTTAGTTGAGTGGGTATTTTAGTGGCAGAGCAGGGAGAGGGGAGGGAGACAGGAGAAATCTTCCTCAAAGCAATGAAAAAAGGCTGGGCTGCCCACCAGAGCCAGTCAGACCCCCACCAGCCACAGTCAACAGCCTTCATGCAGAGTGAATGCAGGACAGGGCCAGGGGCTCAGAGCTCCAAGTTACCTCCCCAAGAAATGCTGCCCATCCAGCGCCCAGGCAGTCCTCAGGGCGGCAGACGCTGAGCTGCAGGGGAGACTGTCTGGCCCTCAGCGGTCCACCTCGGGGGCCGCGCCACTAACTCCCAGGGCCTCCTGAGATTGCGAGGCTGGAGCAGCAGCCTCCCTCCCGCTCCCCGGCCTCCAGGTTCAATAGGATTACCTCATGGAGCAAGTATGCGGGGCAGCCTGAGAATCAAAGCCGTCACAATCAGCGGCTGGTTAACTGTAATGTTGCTGAAACACATCCTTCCCACCCCCTCCCCCTCCCCCTCTGCCCACCCCAGCCTCTGCTTTTCGTGCCATTAAGGGTAGCATTATTGGGGAGAGGAAAATCTGATCAAAACTGTCGACCGCCAATGGCAGATTTTCTATGGATTCTATAAAGGCCACCTTAACGATTTCCCTAATTAATGGATGACATCTTTGGCTGAAGGAGAGGCGATGGATTCGACTCTGTCTTCGTCTTTGTTAACCTTCTAATTAACTTTCCTAGGTCACCCAGGTCTCCCAAACCTAAAAAGTGAAGAGGCCCATTGTGTGAGGAGCAGTAAACTTACTTTCTCTGCTCAGGCACTTAAAAGCGAGAACGATTATAGGCCGAGAAAAATAACTTCATTTAAAAGCTTTGTAGCCCATGAGAATGCATAGGTCCCTCCCTTAGAAAATAATTGAAACACCTTTTATACCAATATTTCTATGCATAATACAAACAAATTAGCAAAATGCGTCTAAATTCAGCAGCACTTTCAAATTACCTTTTTTTGGAATGTAAGCCTCTGCAAGTCAACAAAAGGAGTGGGGTTTAGAGAGAACATTGCAACTGCCACAGCCAGCAGCCTTTATGCAACGTGAGTGCAGGCCAGGGCCAGGGACTTGGATAGCTCCACGTCACCTCCCCCAAACAAGCTTCAAGCATGCTGCCCTGGCCCAGGCCGGGATGAGCTGCCTGGCGGGCCCAAGGACTATTAGCAAATGAACAGGCCTTTTTCTGGATAGTTATCTTTGAGGTGTTCAGAAACATTTTAATGGTCTTAACGAAAACAGAAGCCATAATTATGGAAAAGTCAGAAAGTACGATTAAACCTGCTGTGATTGGTGAAATTGGTAAACCAGGATGATGATGATAGTAATAATAATAATAAAGTAAGATATAATCTGGTTGGAACTTTAGTTTTGGTAGGTTTGTCAGACTATACAGGTGAGTTGAGGCTGCCTCTCTGACCAAGCTGAGGAGACACCCAAGGGGAGAGCAGGTGCTCAGCTTAAAATGGTACAGAGACGGAGGCTCCTTTATTTATTTATTTTTAAAATATATTCTATTGATTTTTTACAGAGGGGAAGAGAGAGGGACAGAAAGTTAGAAACATCGATGAGAGAGAATCATTGATCAGCTGCCTCTTGCACAACCCCCACTGGGGATGTGCCCGCAACCAAGGTACATGCCATTGTCTGGAATCAAACCCGGGACCTTTCAGCCTGCAGGCCGAAGCTCTATCCACCGAGCCAAACCGGTTTCAGCTAGAGGCTCCTTTAAAGGAAGGCTTTGCTGATGGGAGCTCCTCTGAGATTCTCAGCCCAAGTACAACAGCAGCAGTGACTTTAGTATTGTTTTTCTCATTATAAATACCCTGTTTCCCTGAAAATAAGACAGTGTCTTATATTATTTTTTTCTCCCAAAGTTGCGCTAGGTCTTATTTTCAGGGGATGTCTTATCTTTCCATGTGCTAGGTCTTATTTTCGGAGGATGTCTTATTTTCGGGGAAACACCGGGTAGAACCAGAAGTCGTTGTAGAAATTACAAAAACTGCCAAGATTTTAATGATGTCTTTCCATTCTTTTTTCTATTTTTTACCCCAAAATTTTTACACAATTCAGATTTGTATTTTTTTTTTGTTTGTTCTTTTAATACCATATGATGAGTATTACTCTGAGTCATTAAAAATGGGAACAGGGCCCAGCCAGTGTGGCTCAGTAGTTGAGCATTGACCTAAGAACCAGGAGGTCATGGTTTGATTCTGGTCAGGGCACGTGTTCAGGATGCAGACTCCATCCCCAGTAGGGGGCATGCAGGAGGCAGCCAGTCAATGATTCTCTCTCATTGATGTTTCTCTCTCTCTCTCTCTCTCTCTCTCTCTCTCCTCCTCCTCCTCCTCCTCCTCCTCCTCCTCCTCCTCCTCCTCTTCCTTCCTCTCTGAAATCAATAAAATATATATATATATATATTTTTTAACTCAAGCAAGTAAAAGCTTTATTCTTTCTGAGAAAATTGGATATTTAACAATAAATACTCTAATTTGTCCTTACAACATAGACTTATGGGTAATTAAACAGCTTAACTTTTTAAAAAATATATATTTTTTAATATTTTACAGAGAGGAGGAAAGGAGGAGATAGAGAGCTAGAAACGTCAATGAGAGAGAAACATTGACCAGCTGCCTCCTGCACACCCCCCACTGGGGATGTGTCCACAACCAATGTACATGCCCCTCACCGGAATCCAACCCGGGACCCCTCAGTCCACAGACCGACACTCTACCACTGAGCGAAACCAGTTTCGGCTAAACAGCTTAACTCTTAATGCCTTTATTAGGCTTACCAAGCATGTATATGTCACCATCTTTGTTCTTTACAAGAGACTATATAGGAATACCAATCACATACCTTTAAAGATCATGCACCTAAAATAAACAACTCCAAAATAGTGACATATTTCTACAGCATTTTCATGGATAATAAAAATATTTTTTTTAATAAAAATGGGAATAGGATACATTTGGGGTCCTGCTCACATACCCATATTGAAGGTGCAGGGGGCAACTTTATGACATTTCTCTTCTGGAAAGCTACCACTGGTGGGAAAACAAGTGTTCTCATGCCTGCTGTGGGAGTTTAAATTGCTACAAACTCTCTGGAATAGAGGCAATCTGGCATTATTTATCAAATTACAAAGCATCCATTTTTTGAGGCAGCAATTCCTCTCTAAAAATTTTCTGTACAGATATATATGTGCCCAATGACACATGTATAAAGTTATGCTTCTCAGCACTGTTTATAGTAGATGGAAAACTCTCTAAATGTCCATAAACAGAGGACTATTTTTTAAAAATGTGGTACATCTACCCAGTGGACTATTATGCAGCCATAACCAAACAGATGAGGGTGCTCATTGTATACCAATATAGAATATTCTCTAAAATAGCCTGAGTGGTAAAAGCCAAAGCAACAACATGAAGAAGGAGCAGAATAGTGTGTAAAGCATGCCACCACTTGTAGGGAAAAGCGTGGTTTGACTATTCATAAAACTTTGTTCTAGTTGTAGTTGTCTTAGGAGAAGAGAACTGAGTGGCTAAGGAAAAGTTGTGGGAGGGAGACCTCACTATAGCTTTTGTATCTTTTGAATTTGTGCTATGTGACTGCATTACCTATTAAAAGAAACATACATTTAAACTTTTAGAAAGACAAAGGTTGCCATTTTCCAATCTGCTCTGTGCATAGCTCTTACAATCAAGGGTAGCCCAGTCTTAAAATCATCCTGTTCATTTACTAAGCTTATTTTAGACTTCTCAAAGTCTGCCTAGATTAAAAGAGAGCCCTAAAATGGAAGGTAGACAGTCACTCTCTCTGAAATCTTTAAACATTTTTAATGAAAACAGAATAATGCATTCTGTGATTTAATTGTTCAAAATTAAAATTCAATAAACTGTAAGTCTGTATAAATAAAACATTCACAGGCTTCATTAGCACGGACATTGGGACAAAATCTTTAGGCCTCAGGATTGTAGAAAATATTTCCTAACATTTGAGATGTGCCAAGAAAGAGATACAGAAATCAAATAAGATTTCATATTACACAAATTCTTCTTGCTCATGAGTCTGATTTACTTGTATCAATCAATTTAAGTGATTCACAGTTCATGAGCTATTTTAAGTGATTGAACTAAAACCTGGAGCTATATTATCCTCTCCTCACTCTTCAGCCCAATCTGTGAAAATGGCATTGGAATTATTAGATCAAACCATATAAAATTAGTGTTGTGTCAATGGCCCAATAGAAGCAATTTCAAGATTCAACCTAATATTTTTCATTATCATGATATTGTAGTCTATAGCTACCTAACAGGGATGCTGTTAGTTGCCTGTCTTCCTCCCTGTTAGCAGAACCCCCATGTAATTATTACTTAGGAAGGTAGTAAATCTCACTTCAACTAAACCATATACATGGAATTCCTACCTGGTTTGCAGATGATTGCCTTAGATTTGGGCATGTGGTATAATTCTAGGCCAATGAAACATGTGAAAAGACAGATAAAGTCTTCTGAGAAAGATTTCTCTTCCACAGGACATTTCCAGGCCCAGATGGACTGCTCAGAATTTCAGTAGACATCTTGCTACCACAAAGAAAGCAGGTGTGCAGACAAAATGGACATGCTAGTAGGGAAAAAGGAAGGAAGTTGTGAATCTCCATATGATAGCTCTAAGTAGTTGACAACTCTGTAATTCCCTGACCTTGTACTTATTGTTATGTGAAATAATATTTCTCATTATTTAAGTCATTTTGAACTGGTTTTCTATTACATTCCAAATAGCAATAGACTATCCTGGCAAATATTTTCACCACTCTACATGGTGTGAAGTCCAGGTAGAGTGTCTTGTAAAAACTCAAATGGTTTCGTGGTGCTCCTTCAATCAAGATTATTTTAAATCATAAAAGTAAATGCCTCTTCAACCTCTTTAGCCCTTAAGGAAATGCAAATGAAAACCACATTGAGATACCACTTCACACCACTAAAATGGCTGTAATAAAAAGGATAGAAAATAACAAGTGTTAGCAACTATGCAGAGAAATTGGAACCTTCATGCATTGCAGATGAAAATGTAAAATAGTGCAGTCACTTTGGAAAACAGTTTGGCATTTCTTCAAAAAAGTTAAACCTTCTAACCAAGCAATTCTACACCCAGATATATATCTAAGAGAACTAAAAACATATGATACATCCTCACAAAACTTAGACAGGACTATTCATAGCAGCATTATTCATAATAGCCAAAATGTAGAAACAACTCAAATGTCTATCAACTGATGGATGAATAAATGAAATGTGCCATACATATATAATGGGATAGTATTTGGCAATAAAAAGAAATGATGTACTGATACATGCTACAACAGAATAAATCTTGAAAACACGTTAAGTGAAAGAAGTCAGATACAAAAGATTACATAGTGAGTGATTTCACTTATATGAAATGTTCAGAATAGGCAAACCCACAGAAGCAGAAAGTAAATTAGTGGTTTCTGGGGGCTGGTGGGAGGAGGAAATGGGAAGTGACTACTAATGGAAATGGAGTTTCTTTTTTGGGATGGTAAAAATGTTCTGGAACTAGCCAAAACCGGTTTGGCTCAGTTGATAGAGCCTCGGCCTCCGGACTGAGAATACCTGGTTCGATTCCGGTCAAGGGCATGTACCTTGGCTGCGGGCACATCTCCAGTAGGGGGTGTGCAAGAGGCAGCTGATCGATGATTCTCTCTCATTGATGTTTCTAACTCTCTATCCCTCTCTCTTCCTCTATATAAAAAAATCAATAAAATATATATTTTTTAAAAAATATTCTGGAACTTGACAGTGTCAATGGATGCACAACTCTCAATATACTTAAAACTACTGACTTGTACACTTTAAAAGGGTGAATTTCATAGTATATCAATTATATCTCAATAATGCTGTCATGAAAAAATAAAAAAATAAATGTATCAATTATAATTGTTTTAAACATTCCCAGAATTACAATACCATATAGCTAAGAGCCAACCTTCAAAAATACATATGACCAATTTGTTTAAAAAAAAATACTATTTTTATCTAATTAGATCTGCATTTTTGCAGTCATTTAAGCAAAAATGATTGAAGATACTGTTCCCAATAGACTATAAACTTCATGAGAGCAGCGTCCATGTCTGTGTCTTAGTACCAGCATGTCCAGCAGAATAAGTGAATAAATATGTCCAGTGGACTGCACATATTACAGAATGAGTGAATAAATGGATCTTGGTGCATTTTCTTATGAGCAATTTGGCTTTAGTCCCTAAAATAGCCCTCTGTTCACTTATCTGTAAAATGGGGCTACAGCAGTAACTACCTTATAGGATGGATTAAATGAGGATTAAGTGGGGTATAAAATTAAGTGTAAAATTCCCAGGACATAATAAGAGTTAATAAGAGGTAGTCATTGCTGATATGTTTTGTTGTTATTATTATGACTATTACTGTATTTAGAAACCTAAGTCTGCTCATCATAAGAGATAGAAAAATCTTGAGTGATTACTTTTAAAATATTTATTTGTTATTACAAAATTGGAGAAAGTATTAATAATTTTCAGATTCTGAAATAAAAATAATTGGAAATTCAGATTCAGCAATCATAAGATTTTACAACAGTCTATGTATACATTAAAAAATCAAATAGATCTGAATTTCTATAAATTATTTAAAATTTCATTTTTCTAAACTTCTATTTTTTGTTACTCCATTAGGCCTTTTAGTAAACTGATCAGCTTTCAGCCTGTGTTACAAGTTTTAAATTGTCTCCCTCATCTTTCTCTTTCTCCACTTATTAGGTTGTCACACACCTTTAAAGTAGGGCAGTATTTTTCACTTTGCATGAAGTTTAACATCAAATATTATGAGAAAGGACAAGGAAAGTGGAAAGTTCATGGTTTTCAAGTGTGTTCTTCCAGATTTCAATTCAGGTTTTGAGCATTTATATGGTCACGAGTTTCCATTGGATCAATATGCTTCATTAGTCTTCTTGTTTGCTCTTGTGAAAAACAAAAATACAATGGCCAGGAACAAGTGGGAAAGAGATGAATAAGTAAGTAATTTGCTGGAGAGATTAGAAAATCTGTTAGAATTAATTCTATGTATTCACACCAACAACCTACTATTCCTCACCTCACCCACACAAATAGAGAGCCTTCTAATACCAGGCATTAATAGGATTAGATATCACCAAACTGGGCCAGAAATAATGGATGACAACCTCACCATCCCGCCTATCAATTCCTTTTTCTTTGTTCTCATTATCAGTAAGAACTACCTCCCAGTGTGAAGAAACTTCCTAACAGCTAAGAAAGTAGGATGTTTCTCTGCTGAAAGGTTACATGTTTATGGGTTGGGTTTTCTGTGGAAGAGGGGCCCCGTGGAGATGTATCCCTCATTCCCTCCAACTTAATCCCCCCATTCAGTTCCCCCCTTCATCTAACTTTCTTATTCCTCTCTTCTTTTCTCTTTCTTCCTATTTTGCACCTCCATTTTATTCCTCTCAACTCTCCTTCCTATCTCCCTTATCACATAATTGCTTTTTTATATATTTTCAATTACAGTTTATATTCAATATTATTTTGTATTAGTTTCAGGTATACAGCATAGCAGTTAGACAATCGTATACTTTACAAAGTGTTCCCCTTGACATTTCTCCCATCCAAGTACTAATGAGGCCCGACCCTGCTTAGCTTCCGAGATCAGACGAGATTGGGCGCGTTCAGGGTGCTATGGCCGTAGACTCCCCTTGACATTTCTAATACCCAACCCGCACCATACATGGTTTGTACAATGCTATTGCCATGACAACTTTGTATAACTACCAATTTAGACTTCTCAATCTCTTTATCTTTTCCACCGAGTCCCCTAACGACCTCCCTTCTGGCAACCATCAGGTTGTTCTCTGGATCTATGCGTCAGTTTCTGTTTTGTTCATTCATTTAGTTTGTTCTTTAGAGTCCACAAGCCACAGATCTTTAAAGTGTATTTAATGTTTCTCACCAAAGTGACAATATCTTGATTCTGAAATTCTAAAGTCCTGGCTCTGAATTGCATTTGGCCTGAGAGATGGGTTCAATGTTAAGAACTCCAGGTAGCCCAGCATTCCTTATCTCCTTGCACCTAACAAGACATCATATGTCTATCAAGAGATGTGTTGTAGAGCTTAACTCGGTATATACACACTTTTGTATGCACATACACTAAAGAACTTTCTGGGTCTCTGTAGGGTACTTTGAAGTCCCTTCCTCGTGTTAACCTCCTTACTAATCCAGATGCCACTGCTCTTTGTGGCATTTCGGAGAGGTCACTGAGCACCATCCTTATAACCCTTGCAGAGGAACAATGGCATGCCAGTGCGGGACCATTTTTTTTATTACCTAACCTTTTAGTATTCTTTTTAAGGAAAACCAGTCAAGTCCTAAGAGGTCTTGCCACTCATGCTAGCTCAGTCACTTGTTACCCTCTGCAGAGAAACGTATGTATGTATCTGTGTTCACAGATTTACACATTTCCTCTTTTATGTGATCACTCCACAGAAGGAACTGCCTTGAGCCCTTCTGCTCTTTACTGATCTTTCTGGCCTTTCCATAATTATGCAGTTCAAAGAATCCTAACTTCTACAAATGAACTTGCCTCCTGATAGAATTCTAAGAACTCTAACTATAGTTAACCTGAACATAGACTACATAGGTTTGAAAGAGGTAACAAATGTTAAAGACTGTAGCTTTGTAAGCTAGAAATTTCATAAACAAAATAGCAGCTCACATTAGGAGCTTGTGAGATATTTTAGATTAACAAAGCTGATTTTTTTTTAATCTGCTAATAAAATGAAAAATTCATAAATTCTAGAGGAATTCATCTAAAATGTTAAATTTTGCCATACAAATTTATCAAAGATTCTTTTTGTTTTGTTTGGTTTGGTTTGGTTTGGTTTGGTTTGGTTTGTTAATCTTTGCTTGAGGATAATTTTCCATTGATTTTTAAAAAGAGGGAAAGATAGAAACATTGATGTGAGAAACATTGGTTGCCTCTTGCAACCAAAGTACATGCCTTTAACCCTTAACCAGAATTGAACCCCTGGACCCCTGGTCCTCAGGCTGATGCTCTATCCACTGAGTAAAACCAGCTAGGGCTCAAAGATTCTTAATGTGTTACTGTTTGTGAGTTTTAATTTTGCTAGCATAAAAATAACTTTCTTTTTTAAAAAAAATATTAATTTTAGAGAGAAAGGGAAAGGGAGAGAGAGAGAGGAACACAATGGTGAGAGAGTATCATTGATTGGCTGCCTCCTGCATGCCCCACACTGGGGATGGAGCCTGCAACGTGGACATGTGCCCCAACCCGACCACGAAATCAAATGGTGATCTCCTAGTTCATAGTCTGAGGCTCAACCACTGAGCCATGCCAGCCAGGCTGAAAATAACTTTTTCAACACTAGAGTCTCTTATATGGATGTGGCTTTATACAGTACAAAAATTTAGTATTAGACACTAGCATATGGAAAACTCATTTGCATTTAACATTTAAATTCAAGATATTTTAGGTTCTTACTCTGAAAAATAAATGTAAAGGTAATTTATGTTCTGCATATAAAGTTATTTGTGGTTATTGAAACTTTGAAACATATAGAGGAACATAGAGATGAAAATAATTGATAAATCCACCATCCAGATAACCACTTTCATTTTTTCTTCCAGGCTCTTGACTATGTATACATTTTGAAGTTGCTTTCTTTAGATGTTCACTGTTCTGATTTAAGCAAGAATGCTTCATGCTGAGGCATGGCTTGACTTTTCATGATAGGAACAAAAAAACAAAAAAAAAGAAAAAAAAACAAGAGAGAGAAAGAGAAATCAAGAAAGAAGAACAGGAAGACTTCAGGATTCCCTGGCTCCCCTTCCTCCTGACTGGTGACACACACACACTCTCTCACCCCTCTCTCCCCCAGAGGCATCCCCCAAATTCTCAAATAGAACAAAAAAGCTTTTCCAGCATAAGTGAGCCCACTGCTCTTCGTTGTGAAGAAAATATCAACATTCTGTATGTGGACAGCTAGACAATTTGTGGGATTTTTGTATTTCTATTGCCACCTATTTCTAGGTTTCTAAAAAATCATGAATATCTTAGGGAGGAGGAGGAGGAGGAGGAAAGAATTGGGGAGGGAAAAGAGGGGGATAAGGAGGAAAAAATATTTTAATCACCTGAAAACACCCTTTAGATTCTAAAACAGGTGTGAGCAATATTCTGATCCCCCTGCAATGTAGTAGTTACTCTGCTCAGTCCAGCCATCTTTATATTTTTAGTTTAAATATTTAATAAATGTTGGCCAGTTTGAGTAAATAACACAACTTTCCAGAACAGCATGCATTATTGTAGCCTAGAATTTAAGACAACTGAATGTTTCCTACTTTTCCTGTAATTTTATATGGAAATGACATTTGGCACAACCTATAATGCCTATCGTAAGCTCTATAAGCCTGTGGTAAGCGCTGGACTAGGAAAACAGAACAGCCAGTCAGCCTCCTGAGAGGATGCTCAGTGTCTCTGTAGAACTGCTTTCACGAAGCCGCTAAGCATGGCCTTATTGTGCCCTTGGTGGTATCATTTCATCACAAGATATTATAGCTCTGGCATCTGTTTTCAGCACTTTAACAGGTTATATGTTGTAATGGTTAATTTTATGAGGTAACTTGGCTAGGCTATGGTGCCACTATTTGGTCAACCACCCATCTAGATGTTGCTGTAAAGGCATATCTTAGATGTGGTTAAAGTAGGTTTTGCGTGACGATTACTCTCCATAATGTGGGTGGGCCTAATCCACTTGAAGGCCTCAAGAGAAAAGGCTAAGGTCCCCTGAAGTGGAAGAAATTCTGCCTCCAGACCTGCCTTTAGACTCAAGACTGCAACATCAACTTTTGCTGGAATTTCCAACCTGCTGCCCTGCCTGCCCTGTGGATTTTAAACTTGTCAGTCCTCATAATTTCATGGGACAATTTTTATATTCTCTCTCCCTGTCAGTCTTTGTCTCTCTATCTTTCTCTACATACACACACTAGAAAGGACAAAAGTTTTTACCTAATTCACCAAGCAGATATGCCAATTCTATACTCATAGGCACCCACAAACATATACTTCCTTTTAATATTATTAATAGAAAAAATGCAAAGTTATTGCCATCACCACTCTTACTCAGTATTGTATTTGAAGCCTAACCCATATAAGGATGACAAAAACAGAAAATAAAACAAAGGTTTAAGGATAAATAAAAGAAAGATAAAACACCATCATATTTGCATATAGAATTATGGGCCACTCAGAAAACTCAATAGATAAATTATTAGAATTAATAGAGTTTTTCCATCAATTACATTTTCATTTAGCAAAAACAATCCATAAGAAAATATAATTTTAAAAGCAGGAAAAATATATGATAGATCTAGATATAAGTCTAGCAAAAGTTGTGCACCTCATTTATAAAGAAAAATTGCACCTTATTGGAGGGAAAAATTAAAGAAGACTTTACCAAGTGGGAAATTATCAAGTTGTTAGTAGGAAGCTCCAAAAGCATGAAGATGGCAATTTTCCACAAATTAGTTAACACGAAATTCCAGTGAAAATCCCAACAATATTTTTCATGGAAATTGACAAGCTAATTCTAATATTGGAATGGAAGAGCAATTGGTCAGAAATGGTTGAGTCTTCCTAAGAAAAAGTATAGATAAGGAGAACTGACGCCGCTGCCTCTCTCCCCCTAGTAAGACAGTGGATGCTGGCAGAAGGCTAGACAAAAGGGCCAAAAGAGTATGATAAAGAGCTTGGCCAGTGTGTCTCAGTGGTTGAGCATCGATCTCTGAACCAGGAGATTATGGTTTCATTCCTGGTCAGGGCACATGCTCAGGTTTTAGGCTCATTCCTCAGTAGGAGGAGTGCAGGAGGCAGCTGATCAATGATTCTCATCATTGATGTTTCTCTTCCCTCTCCCTCCCCCTTCTTCTCTCTGAAATCAATGAAGAAAAACACATATTAAAATTTTAATAAGAATATAATAAAGAACCTGGAAACAAATCAATGTATATAGGTAGACTTGCCTTTATAGTGTTGTGTGCATTAGAGATAAACAGAGAAAAAATTCAGTCAGTGGTACTAGGAAAAATTATTAAATAGCAGGGAAAATTGGATAGAGCCTTACCTCACACAAAATCAATACCAATTGAATTAAAGATTTAGATGTGGAAGGCAAAACTATAAAACTTTTAGAAAACAATTTAGGAGAACATTATTACAACCTCATAATAAGGAAAGGTTTATAAAACAAGATTCAAAAATATCAACTCATGAAAAAATCTTATATAATAAAAGTCTAGCCGAGACTGGTTTGGCTCAATGGATAGAGAGTCGGCTTGGGGACTGAAGGGTCCTGGGTTCGATTCCGGTCAAGGGTATGTACCTTGGTTGCGGGCATATCCCCAGTAGGGGGTGTGCAAGAGGCAGCTGATCGATGACTCTCTCTCATCGATGTTTCTAACTATCTCTCTCTCTCCCTCTCTGTAAAAAATCAATAAAATATATATATTTTTAAAAAGTCTAATATGCAAATAGACCAAATGGCAGAACAACTGAACAACCAAACAACCAGTTGTTATGATGTGCACTGACCACCAGGGTGCACACAGAACATGGTGGGTGTTGGCAGAGCAGGGAACGTGGTAGGCGTCAGCTGCACAGGATGGTAGAGCAGGTGAGTGGGGGTGCCAGACCAAGGCGGGGCACTGGTTGTTGTCATCAGGGGTGAGCCTCTGGTGGTTCCTGAAAATTCTTTGCTCCCGCATGCCATGGTCATGTCTGGCATCTGCTGATGGCGTCGCTGCTCTCATTCACTGCTGGTACCCAGCACTGGTCCCAATCGCCCCTCTGGGCTTCTCCACCTTCCCCTGCTCCTAAGGGGTGATCAGGGCAACAGCCACCACTCGCACCCACTGCTGGCACTGACCCCAATCGGTCTACACTCCGCACCATCAATGTGTGCAAGCAGAGCCTGTCCTGTCAGTGCTACGTGGGAGTGGAGCTGCCGGCAGACAGTGGGGCAGACAGGGGGCAGGGGCAGGAGGGGCCAGGCAAGGGGGTGGAGGATAGGCCAAGAACTGCCCTTGTGCCTACCGTAGCCCCAAGGGTCCACAGTTCCTTTCAAGGTGCATGAATTCATGCACTGAGCCCCTAGTATATTAATAAATTCTACCACACAAAATTAAAACTTTGGTTCATCAAAAGACATTAGAAGGAAAGTAAAAAGACAATCATGAAAGGAAGAAAGTATTTGCCATACACATAATTGAGACAAAAGATTCATATCAAAATACATTTTTTTTAAAAGCTTCAATGAATCAAAAAAACAACCCATTGGGAAAATGACAAAAATCACAAGCAGGTATTTCATAAAAAAGAAAATAAAAATGGCCCATAGACACTTGACAAAATGCTCAACCCTATTAGTAACCAGAAATGTAAATTAAAACTAAAAAAGATATTTTTCTACATGAATAAAAGATTGTAAATAAGTCAATAGTAAATGTTGACATGGATGGGAAGCAACAATAACTTCTATCACTTTCTGGTGGGAGTATAAATTAACACAAGTATTAAGGAAAACAATTTGATAGTACAAACTAAAATCGAATAAAATAATTCTACTGCTGGGCTAATATACTAGAGAAAGTCTTGCATGTGTGTACCAGGAGGCAGAGATGCTCATAGCAGCATTTATCATAATTACAAAAGAAAGGAGGGATAGCTCAGTGGTTGAGCATTGAGCTATGAACCAGAAGGTCACCGCTCGATTCCTGGTCAGGGCACATGCCTGGATTGCCAGCTCTATTCCCCTTGGAGGTTGTGCAGGAGGCAGCTGATCAATGATTTTTCTCTCATCATTGATGTTTCTATACCTCTTTTCCTCTCCTTTCCTCTCTAAAATCAATAAAAACTATATTTAAAAAATAAAAAAGAAGGAAGAAAGAATCCAAATGTTCACTCATAGTGAGGACCAATCACATATAACATACTCACACAGTGGAGTACTATACAACGATAATGAAGAAACCACATTGTGTGAATGTACCAAAATTCATTTCATACCAACATTAAACAGTGTTGAGAGAAGAAAACAAATCACTGAAGATTATGTAATGTTTTCTTCTGTTTATATTAAATTTTAAAAAAGCAAAACACACTATTGCATTCAAGGATACCTACAAACATAGGAGAAGTGTAAAGCAAGCAAGCAGATGAGTCAGTGTGATCATTGTCCCTGGTGTGTGTGGGTGGGGAGGAGAGATGCTATCCAAGAGGACACAAAGGGGTCTCCTTACGGGTAGTGCTGAGATTCTGTTTTTTTAAACATAGCTGCTAGGATATGTACATTCATTTCATTTCATCCTTTAGATTGTACAGACACATTCACATGGTATTTTATATGTATGGTACATCTCATAGCCAAATGTTAGATATGTTGTTTCCAGGATCTTGGCCTGTCTCCTTTGCCTTTCTTCTTCAAGGGAAAGCCTTCGAAAAGCATCATTCTCTTATTGATTTGAACCTAGTTCATCCCCGGATCTAGTGCTCCTTCTTTTTGGCTCATGATTACTGTCCTTTAGACCTGGTGCTATACTTGCCCCTGTGCTGCCATTATCAGCAGTCAGATTCCTGTACTTTTCTGGCCACCTCAGTGGGGGTAACAAGATCATCTTGCCTTTCCAGCAGTGTTGGCTCAGCCATTAAGTGTAACAGGAAAAAAAAGAAATTTAATTATAATCAGATCCCCAGGAGCTTCTTTCCTCTAATAATGTTCACTTTGAGCGACTCCAAAATAATTCTTTCTGAAAGAAGGAGTGATTCAGGCCCTGAAAGCTAACCGGAGGAAGTGGTGAAAGGCCTGATAAGGTGGACCTTATCACCATCACAAGTATTCCCCTCCCTGAAGATCTCCATCTGTAAAATAGAATGAAAAGCAATCACTTGTGTGCTGGTTGTCCTTAGAAGCTGTGGTCAGATGCTTTCTATTAATAGACAGGCAAGCCTATCTGTCTAACCCTACATATTGCTATTATGGACCCTTTAATGTGGAAGTGTCATCTGACTCATACTTGTATTTTCTTTTTTCTTCCTAACAATGCAATGTTTCAGCCTTTATACCCTCACTCAGCTGTTGCTGGCATGGGCACATTCAACATTATCACACTTGTCAATAAATGTCAAACACTATATATTTTTGGTAGGCTTTAATAAGTTTCATAATAAGCACAAGGTCCTGGCATTTATTTGATTTGAACCTACAACAGCATCAATAAACTGAAAGAAAGCATACTGAGACTTGGTGGAGGAAAAATATTGATTCCCAGATTTACCCTCTGGGAATTCAAAATACACAATGGAGTAATGGTTGCTGTAGATTTCCATCGGAGATTAGCAGGTGAATTATTACTGAAAGTCAAAGTGGAGGCATCTTTAGGTAAATAGTTGAATAGTTGTTTTTCATAGCTCCTGGTAAAATGGAAACCTACAGGGGTCCACAGACTGGCTCAGAGAAGATCATTTTCAAGCCACAGCTTTAACCTGCGGTTTAAAGGGAGCCCAGGCTGGATGCTACCGGCAGGTCCATCTGCTGCTGTTGCTTCCTCTGTCCATGTCCCTCTGTCACCGGCCTTGTTTCAGCCCGGCCTAGAAAGCTTTCTTCACCTCTTGCTGAGCCTGCCTGCCCTCAGAGCTCTCCTCCCTCTGTGTCCTCCCAGGGCCTGGCGCCTTGGAGGCAAATATCAAGTTTTAAAGATTCTTTTGGTGATCAGAAACTGCCATCCAGCTATCTAAGACACCCTTCACCAGCCTAGAGCAGTCAAGTGGACAAACCACTTTTTAAAAATATATATATATATTTTATTGATTTTTCACAGAGAGGAAGAGAGAGGGATAGAGAGTTAGAAACATCAATGAGAGAGAATCATCTATCAGCTGCCCTCTGCACACTCCCCACCGGAGATGTGCCCACAACCAAAGTACATGCTCTTGACGGAATCGAACCGGGACCTTACAGTCCGCAGGCCAACGCTCCATCCACTGAGCCAAACCGGTTTCGGCACAAACCGTTTTTGCCTGTAGTAGCTGCTCAATAAACATCTGATGAATGATCACACCTCCGGAGCCGGCTCTTCTCCTTCCTGCTCATCACCGCCTGGAAGGTAGGTGCAGGCGGCGGGGCAGGACTCAAGCCCGAGGGTGGCGGAGGGAGCAGGGACAGGGGAGAGACAGCCACACCCTGTCCCTTTCCACTGCAGCACCCCCCCCCCTCCCTCCACTACCCCCTCTCCGTCCCCCGCCCCAAAGCCAGTGGAGAATCGTGGCCGCGGCCCCCGCCCCCGCCCCATGAAAAAGAAATTGACTTTTGTTTGGAGTTGGTGGAAAGTGGGGCTCGGGGCCCAGTCAATGGGGCGCCCCGCGGCGCGGGCTGAGTGCAGCGGGCACGGAGCGCTGCGCGGCCCCAATTAATCCGCCCTTTGTGCGCCCGCGCCCCGCCGCCCGCGCAGCGCCCATTGTGCGCTCCGGGCCGCGGATTTACCCTTTCCCAGCAGCCCGTTTTGTCCCGGGCAGTTCGAGCGGAAGTTTCTCACTGACAATTTGCCCCAAATAGATAGATTTGTCAGAAGCGACCTTCGGGAAGGAAGTAAAAAGCCACTGGCCCGAAGGTAGTTGGTAGTTGCCACTGGCCCGAAGGTAGTTGGGCCGGAGATGGGGACTGGACGTCAGGCGCCCCGAAGCCCCGCGGAGCCCCTCGTTTCCAGCACAGGCTGCGCCGGACACCCCGCGGGCCGGACTCCGTTTGCCCGTCTGTGCAATGGGGCAGCGGGGCGCCTGCCAGCCGTGACGCCGGAGCGTTGGGTCCATTCGGCCGGACGACGTGCACGGCCCCTCTCGCCCCGCGCCTCCTTCTAAAAACTGGAACCAGAAATCCTGGCGAGGCCTCAGCCACCCTGAGAAACAGGCTTGGAGGTGGGGTCAGGGCGGCAGGTCCCTGATGGTGCACGTGCTGCGTCTCTCCTGCCCTCGGCTCCTCCCTAACAAAGACGTCAGCCGTGCACATCCCAGGTGGTGCTTTTGCAGGGCCAGCCATTGTGTCCCCGGAGTCCAGCTCTAAACCGCTTTGTCCTGAAAGGCTCGTGATCTGGAACTCTCAACTTGGGAGTCGGCCTGTTAGATCCCCCCCTCCTCCCCGTCTCTCCCCCCGCCCACCAGAGCCGCTCTTCTCCCAAATGACCTCACTTAATAAGCAAAAATCTAAAGGGGGCGAGGGGGGAACCAACAGGCTGTTGATGAAAAGAATAGTTACTGATTTCTTCACACTTAATGGCAAGTACGAGTCTTTTAAAATACAGTCTCCTACCAAACGGAGCTGTGAATTTTAAGCAGAGCTGAATTGTATTAATCAGCCGATGGGTTTGTTCATTTTTCTCTCACCAGAATTGAAACACAAAGATTGGGACTCCGCAGTATCTATGTCTACTGTACCCGGCCATTGCTTTCTTGCCTCCAGAAAATTTCCTGCTCGTTGTTGCACAGGAGAGAGAAAAAATTGCAGCAAAAATAAAATCTGTTTTTGTTTACCCACCAGGTGAATACACACTTGAGCTTCACACAGAAGGAAACCCTAGGTGGTCTTTAACAAGATTCCAGGGGCTCGGAGCTGCAATTTAGAGGAAATAAGAATGCGTACACAGTGTCAATAGTATTTAAACAAACATCCCAGACAACAGAGTAAGAGTTATTAACTATGATGCTTTGGGCTTCTAATTTTCCGTGCCTGTCTGCAGCCAAACAGCGGCAGGATTTTTTGCCTCCTTTACGTGTACCATGTTAAACATTGCATTTCACAGCAATATCCTTCAGAATAGTCCCTCTGTCTGAAACAGAAGTGAATGGTTTAGTAATAGGGATGAAGCCAGTAGCAAGAATGTCCTTCATGCCAAAGGGACTCTAACCACTCTGCTAAAAATCAGCTCCTTCAAGCGAGTCTACATCTCTCTGATGCTATGTGCCCTGCAGTGCATGTCTAAATACATGCAGTTCTTTAGCACAGTGTTTTACAAGTTGATTAATTTGTGAACCGTACTACAGTGGACCCCCTTCTGGAGTTCGATACTATTAAAGAAATAAAAAAGAAGGTAAGGTTATTTTGCATAATTCTTTCCTCTCTTCCAGACAAATATCAAGTTTTAAAGGTTACTTTGGTGATCAGGACATTAAGATGAATGCATTCCTTATAGTCTCCAAACATGCAACTCAAAATCATTATCAGCTCATGCAACTGAGAGCACACACATTTAGGAATCTAACTATGAATACTTGGGTAATTATACATTGTTTTAGGTAAGCATAAATGCATGGACTAAAATTGAATTACCTCCACTGTTTTCATTGCTGCTATTTAGCATTTATTAAGCACTCTGAGAGTGGAAACATTTCAAAGAATCTTAACCTTAAAAAAAGGCATCTAAATGTTTGTGATCTTTAGAGAGATACACATGTGTTGTGTGTGGGGGTGCATGTGGGTATTTCAAATATTTCATTATTCAATGTCCCGATCTGATGGAAACATTAGATTTGATTCACTGTTTAATCTTCTTCAAAATCATGTCAATTACACCTGAAATGTTTGAGACTGGGGGAAGTCTGCTACGGAAACCCTGAGCTCTGAGCTGCTATACCTGAAGGCTAGCCCTCCTCCCAGCAGGCAATCATCTTATGCCCTGAAGCATGAGATCTGATTACCCCTATCATCATCTTAGCTTGCATAGATACAGATGTTATTAACGGCTGTAGTTTACCCAACCCTTTTTTGAAACGCAGCTGCAGCATTTGACTTGGGGACCTCCTGTGAATCCCACTGGTTGACTCCGTCTTGCACAAAGCACGTGGGGTTGGGGGGAGGGATAAGAGAGGGGGAGGTTTGTTTTGTTTTGGAGGGTTTTTTTTTTTTTTTAATTAGACTTCTCTTAATAGCCACGCAGCATCTTTGTTAAGTGATGTGAATTCTGAAATTGCTTACTAGAATAGGACAACAGAGTGCTGTGTGGACTAGGTCATTTGGAAACAAAGCATACCAGAATCTATGATGTTTTCACTGCATTGACAGAGATCAGCTATGTGGTCCCGATATACTTATTCACAGAAAAAAGAATCCTGTCTTACTGTCAAATATGTTAACCACATTAACACCAGGCTAATCTGTATTATATAACAATGGATCCTACAAGTGTTGAAATAGTAAGTCCTAAACCTGCTGAGGAAGGAATAGAGAGGTGTTTTTAAAATGTGAAAGGCCCAGATTGGCAATCCACATGGATTAAATTCAGTGATTAATCAAATTTTTCTCAGCATTTACTATTAGTATTTCTAAGTAGTTGTCCTTGTTGCTCACATGATCCTCTCTACAGAACAGAAAGAGACCTCTCAGGTTTGCCATCCATTGGGACAGAAATTTTTAAAATACTGACAGAGAGGGAATTTGAAGAAAAACTGGAGGAATCTGAAGTTTCAGAAATACTGAACTCTTACTTCAAGATGCACAAAACCCTTTTCTTAATTCTGATTGCTTCACTCCTAAGAGAGTGAAATTGCCTTAATTGGAGCTTCTACAAGCCCTTATGGGGAATAGAAGATAGCTCAGTGCAGGCAGTTAGTATTTCAAAGAGCATTTGGCACAGCATCCAGAGACCCAGGATCTGGGGTTGGCCTCTTTCTCCAGATGAGTGACCTAGGACAAGCTTTGTCTCTACAGGTCTCGGTCCCCTTATCTGTAAAATGATGGAATTGGATGAATGTTGATCTATAAGGTCATTTTTTTTTTATTTGTGTGCTCTGTGATTCTGAGCTAAATGGGAGCCAAATCAGACCGTGTAATTCATAGGAAATTAGGAAGCTGGAGAACACTTGGTGGCTTCTCTTCCAGGATGTAGTCTGCTTTCTTGTTTCTCTAGTCATTCTTTTGTTTTAGCCCAAAATGACCTGCACAGCCTCCCAAGGTTTAGTGGTCTGGAGGACCTGTTCCCAATCCCCGCCCCCCATTGCTGAGGCACAGCAGGCAAGACCCACCACACACACTTCAAGCCTCAGTTTTGAGTAGCGGCAGGCATCAGGCGCTACTCATACATTCTGCATTCATAAGGCACCACTGTGTGCCAGGGTGCTAGGGGCTGTCGATCCAAAGATGAATCCGTCTCTGCCTCAAGGAGCTTCCAGGCTGGTTGGCTACCTGGGTATCCCTCATGTCTTCTTATCCCTCTTGCCTTTAGGAAATGAGAAACTGGCAGCATTGTCTCTGTTGACCTATCTTCTTGGAAGAAGAAAAGAAGACTATGTTTTTTCCTTACCCCTGGTACTGTTCTCAGGCACTGGCCGGTGTGGCTCAGTTGGTTGGAGCATGGTCCTGTACATGGACACGTTTTAGGTTCGATTCCTGGACAGGGCTCATGGCTAGGCTGTCCTGCTGTCTCCATTTGGGGTGTTTACAAGAGAAGCAATCAGTGTTTCTCTCTCACATCCATCTCTCTCTCTCTCTCTCTCTCTCTCTCTCTCGCTCTCTCGCTCTCTCGCTCTCTCGCTCTGTCTGTCTCTCTCATTAATGAACATATCCTCAGGCAAGGATTGAAAAATAATAATATAGTAAATGAATAAATACATCTCAGGTCATAGAGAGAGCCTAGGTCTTAAATGAAAGCAATTTGACATGCGAACCACAGTAAATTCTTTCTGGAACAAGGCAGGGTACCAATAAATAACATGTTTAATGTAAGAAATAAAGTAACGGGTGGGAGAAGATGTTTCTGATTATTCTTGGGGCAAGAAGTATATAAAAGTGCAGAGACACTCTGGAAGGTGCTAATGGCAGCCTGCCTGTAGACCTGCATTTCTTCTGCTGATGTGGCCGTGAGGGGAAACTTGACGTGTTATTTGTGAAAGGGGAGGGGGGAGGGGAGGGCTGTCACACAGAGCAGGTCTTAGTGCCGTTGCTGTTAGCAGTGCCATCTTCCACTGACAACTCTCAGCCAGCACAGTCCAAGAAAAACTATGCTACCCATAGGGTTGTGGAACACCTGTGCCTCCTTTCTGGCTCTTTCTCAGTGTTCCTTTTCTGAGTAGAGTTAGATGGGAGACAAACAACTTGCCCACAACAGAATCAGGGGCAAGTCTGATGAGACGGTGCCTTGCATTCTGTCACTTAGAAACCCTCACTGAATACCTGCTGCCTGCTAGACACTCTGCTCCCAGACCCACCTTCTCTCTCACTCACCACCCACTGGGGGAAGCAACAACCAACCACAGGTTAAATTATGACTAGGAAGCGAGAGAAAAACCAGCTTTCTTCTTCATGTAAATAAGCAAATAAATGAAAACGCTCAGTGTCAGTGTCTTGTCGAGAGTGAACATCAAACCTCAGCCAAACTCTGCTGGTAAGTTTTCACAGCCATTTCCTGTGTCTGAATGGTTCTCAACTCAGCTCATCGATGAAGTGAAGGTCATTTTAAAGAAATGCATCTCCAGAGGTAGATGGCCTCTTAAGGAGGATTGGTCACTGGTTGGGGAAGGGGTCTCTGTTTCACACCAATTTCATCAGCTCTGCTTGCTGCTAAGAAAGCTTCTTCTTTCTTCTTCGCTGTTTTAATTTAGAAGAATGAGGGGACAGTGAATGGAGAAACGTGACAACATTTTTGGAGAAGCTTGTGAACAGAGAGGTTAGGGATCAGACTCAGACAATGTACTGTGCCTTTATACAATCTTAGTGAACCAGACTCTACTTCCCCTATAAAATGGGTGGGAAGTGCCCTAACCAGTTTGGCTCAGTGGATAGAGTGGGTTTGATTCAGGTCAAGGGCAAGTAGTCGGTTACAGATCAGGCTCCTGAAGGGGCACTCAGTCAATATGTTTCTCTTACATCGGTATTTCTCTCTGTCTTTCCCTCTCTCTTCCATTCTCTCTAAAAATCCTCAGGTGAGGATTGGAAAAATAATGACAATAATAAAAATAAAATAGATGGGAAGTGGCATTAGCAGAAGAGTAAACTTCAATACAACACATTTTTCAGCATCAGTAAATTTTCCTAACACAAGGGCAGCTTTCCAGGGCATTCCCTGACAGCCTACCCTACTCACACTGGCTTAGGGTCCCTTGTATATTTCCAGAGAGTCCTGTGTTTTAATCTGCTCCACAGCTCTTACCTCTTATGTATCTGCTTCCTCTGTGACCTCCTTGAGAAGGGGTCATGTCATTAATCTCTGGCACATAGGGGGTGCTCAGTGTTTGATGAATGATGGGGATTGGTTGATGGACATAGAGACCCTTAGATTCCATGGTTCTTCTCCTGTTCTTACTTCTTATCTTCCAGACCAAAATGTAAACATCCTCAAATAAAAGATGCCTCCCCTGTGTTTTTGGCTTTGGTTTGTTAGAGAGTTGCATATTCATAAGAGGCTAAAGAGGAAGTCTGAGGCTACATTTGGATCTGGTCAGAAGGGCTTAAGTCCCTCTGGGGTATGGCTCCACTAGCTTCCCAACAAACACTATAAACCAGTGATTTTCAACCTTTTTCATCTCATGGCACACATAAGCTAATTACTAAAATTCTACTATATATATATATATATATATATATATATATATATATATATATGCGCCAAACTGGCCAAAAAATAGATATAATTTTTATTTGTTCACACCAGATGACTTTTGTTTTTTAATTTGACAATCTAAGACATAAGAGGTCAGTGCCCCTGACTAAATAGTCAGGTATGGCATGTTTTAAAAATTCTTGCAGCACACCAGTTGAAAGTCACCGCTATAAACTCATCCTGGAACTTTAGATCTTACCTCTGTTGAAAGGTATGCCTGAGATAGGTGGCATTTGCTGCTTATCAATCATTTCCCTTAGAGAGCGCACAGGAAAAAATCTGTGAAAGTTAAGACTGAGCAGGGCATAGTCGTCTTACATATAATGATCTGGCACCTCTCTAGGGAACTAGAGAGGTCTAGTCACTTGCCCAAAGTTACACAACTAGTTGGGACAGAGTCTGAACCACACCACCTTCTGGCTTCCAGTAATTTAGCTTTGCTGTGCCTCCAAAAGCTTCCTGGGAAATCTGCAGGTGACTTTCCTCCTTCATTCGTTCACTCAACATTTACCTAGTATGCAACACTTGTTAAGAGTTGAGCAGCATGCTGGAGCCTGTGGAGAGGATGATGAAAAGTAACAATTCCTGCCCTGCAGAGGCTTTCTGCTCTCACCTGCACCCAGGAAGGCCGCACGCGTCTACACCTTACACCTGCAGCGGCTTTGGGAGCAACAGAAGTGAGCCAGCACTCTGGCTCCAGCCCCTCCCACCTACCATGGATCTTGTCCTTACTCTTGCCACTGAACCAATCATTCCAGAAAGTCATCATGATGATTTCAGAACTGCATTGTGATTTATGCAAAGCAAGAGGATAATTACAGGCAGGAGGGCAGACGCAATAGAACAGGCTGTTGGTGTGTGCCTTTTGCCATGGCTGGATGGTGTGTGTGTGTGTGTGTGTGTGTGTGTGTGTGTTTCTATTGAGAGGACTTCTTGACATTCTGTTTGATTAGAAACTGGTAACAGGAGAAAGAAGGAACATTGCCATTTTGATTGGGAGATAATCAGGGAGCCTCATGCGCATTTCCCAAAAGTTTTGATGCCTACAAATACACCAGCGGGTGAAAGTGTTGGGGAACAGGAGGAGTTTGGACCCCTCGAGAGCCAGTCCTCCTACCTGCAAAGCCTTCTGGGTCTCCTCACCACAGAATTCTCAACTTTCCCTTGGGAGAGGGGCCCAGCTCTACTCCCTGACACCAGCCTTCTTTAAGCCGAGATAAATTACTTGGACTCTTGAAGCTTTTTATACTTATTCCCCCCCAAACCCCACCCTAACCCCTGCGTCCACATGAGGGTGGTTGTGGCAGCAAGTGGATTTCTGGCGGGAACGAGAACCCCAGGCCGCAAGCCCCAGCCTGGGGCAGGAGTAACTGGGTCTTTACCATCTCTCCCTGAAAGAACTTCCGTTCTAAGCTAGGAGTTCAAGTCTGTACCTTGTCGCCTGAGGGACTCGCTGCTCCAGCTTCCGCCCAACTTGGCTGTCAAAAAATGTTGATTTCTTGTCCTGCCTCCTAAAACAAAAACAGAAACAAAACCCCCGCAGGCTTATGGTTTTGCCCCACCATTTCCTAATCTTATCCCAACATGGAAAACCGAGGGTGGGTCAGTTAGGATGTCCCTGGCCCCCACCATTGGTTGCTGAGCGATCCTAGAGAGGGCAGCGGGCTCCGAGGTGCCGGCCCGCCACTGCAGAAGCTGCTGTCACGCGCTGCAGCGGGCACTGGAGGATGCAGAGGCGCCATGCGCCCTGTTTGGCCTGGGGCTCCGGGAGGGTGGTGGGACAGGCGAAAGCACTCCTTTGTACACTCACTGGGATCAAAGCCCGTGTTGACTCTAAGCCTGAAGATCGTGGGGTAGGGGGTGGGCAGGGAGAATTGCAGAGTGCTGGCCTGGGCTCTTACCCATCCCCCCATCTCCACCCCTACTCCCACCCCCTGCTTCCCAACCTGCCACGCAGGGCTGGGAAGCAGGGGTGTGACCCCTGACCTCTGGCTCGGCCTAGCCCGGAGGAAAGGCTGGCCCTTGCTGGACAAGTTCAAGCTGCTGGGAGGGCTTCCCTAAGAAGTCATCTCCTGGAGACCGGGAGTCGCCGGCTGCCTGGGCGCGCTCCTAGAATCGCGCGGGGAACCGCAGCAGGAGCCCCGGCATCAGCTCCGCGGACGGCGGGGATGGGCCGGCGCACGGAAGCGGGAAAGCGCTTAGGGACCCTGGGGCCTGGACGGAGGGCCAGCACAGCCAGCAGGGCCGAGCTCCGGAGGGGAGCTTCGCCCTCCGCGGCTCCGGGGCGGGCTGGGGGCGCGGCCGGAGTTGCGCTCTGCTCTAGCTGGGTGCGCTCGGCCTCCGGGCGGCGGGCGGCACCTCGCCAGGTCCGGGGAAGCGCGGCGCCTCCGCAGACCCACCCAGACCTGCAGCCCCCACACAGCGCCCTCAGCCAGAGCCTTCCCTAGGCAGCTGCAAATAAGTAACTAGTACTCACCTCGGGCCAGATCCAAGTTTTACCCAACAGAAAGGGCGCGGGACTAAAAATGAGCCCACCTCCTCCGTGGCTGCATCCGGCACGCGAGTCCCCACTCACAGGGTCCCCGCTGTCCTCCTCCACGAACCCGTCTGGAGAGAGAAGGGGAAAGGCGTTCTGAGAAAGCCCCCTCCCCCCTCCCCTCCCCTCTCGCCATGAAATATAATAATTCATTTTTGTTACAAGCAGCGCAGCCCTGTCCTCACCATATCACGCGCGCGCAGAGCCACACACTCTCTCACAGCCACGCTCGCGCGTCGGCTCCCAGAGCGCCTGCATTTTCTCCGGGAGCCGCTGGGAGGTTCATTAATATCATTAGCATTTAACCCCCCCCCCCTCCCCCCCCCCCCCCCCCCCCCCGCCCCGCACATGGCTGACGTCAGGCCCCGCCAGGAGTTGGGGGAAAAGCTAAGTGGGCCAGGGACGCCCCAGTCCCCTCCCCGCGGCTGCCTGTCAGAGAGAGAGCTCCTGGGGATCTCACAGGGGGCCCAGTCCGCGGCGACGGGCACAGAGTCGCGGGGTAATGAACTTCGGGGGCCCCGAGCCGCGGCGAGCGCGGCTGTCCCCGGAAGCCGGGAGCCGGCCGCCCGTTCCCTCGGGAGACTGCCCAACCATCTAGCGGTCTCCCTGGGCGCCCGTCCGCCCGGAGGCTGCGGCCGCTTTCCTTCTCTCCTCGGAAGACCGGCGGTCTGCACAGCGCTGTCCACACGCGGCGTGCCTGGCGCAGAGGGAGACGGTGGAGACGGACAGACAGGAATGGAGAAAGAGGGGAATCTGGCCCTCGTTGCTCCGTAGGAAGACCGCTTTCGTGCGTCTCCATTTGTGTCCTTCAACACCCCTCCTCGATCTCCCTCCTTCCTCTGTCTGTCTGCCCCTCCGTCTCTCCATCTGTCTGTCCATGCGTGTGTGTCCATATCAGGCAACATCCCCCAAAGCAGCGGTTTTGCAAGAACCGGGAAGAAACTTAAGGATGCTTGCATTTGCACGGTGGAACGAATTCTGAGCGCTCATCCCCCTACCCAACCCGGGGAGCAGCGCGCGCCGGACACCCACCCCCTGCCCGGCCCGGGAGCCTCGCAGGCTGGAGGGCGGCTGGAGAGCCGTGGAGCCCGGCGGCGGCGGCGGCGGCGGCGAGGCGGACGCTGTCGGCCGGGACTCGAGCGGCGCCCACCAGCCGCTGCGCCCCGGGGCCGCCAGCATGAGCAAGCCGGCTGGATCAACAAGTGGGTACCTTTGGGTCCGTCGCTGGGCCGGGCGGGGAGGCCGGGGTGGTCCTGCCCGGAGTGCAGCGACTGCGACCCAGGAGAGGGGCTCCCTGGGCGCGCGTGTTTGGCCCAGCTTCTTGCAGTGAGCCGGAGCGTTTCGTGGTGAGGGAAGAACAATTTGTTAGCTCTGAACCTCTTTATCCCTCCTCTTTCCCGCAAGGTGGGAAGGTTGCAGCCCCTGCAGCCAGCCCACCAGTCCCGCGAGTTCCCTCCACTTGTGTGCGGGGCGGAGGGGGCGGTGGGGGCGGAACTAGGCCTCGGCCCGCGGCACCGTCCTCTGCTCGCTCCAAACTCCCAGCTCCGCGCGGCGCAGCGCAGAAGCAACTCTGCGAAAAGCGGATTTTGAATGGAATGCTTTGCACCCCATTTCTAGCTATTTCGAATAATCCTGCAAACTGGGAAGCAGAAACCGTTTAAAAGTCACATTTTCCCCTTAATCCTAAATCCGCATAGGTCATACCCGGGGAATTTGAAGTATGGCGAGACGCCCCAGCGAAGAGAGGACCAAATCTCTAATCCCAAGGAGGAAGGAGCCTGCGGCCTGTTCCGTTCTCGCGGGTTTCTCCTTCAAACTTGCTCAGCTGGCGGCGGTCCCCCCCACCGCGAGCCCCGCCGAGGCTGGTGCCCAGCCGCCCCT